>NC_137325.1:48765759-49392634 GCF_965287045.1 Carcharhinus amblyrhynchos | reverse complement strand
AGAGAGAGAGAGAGACACACACACACGGGCAGAGAGAGAGAGAGAGAGACACACACACACACGGGGAGAGAGAGAGAGAGAGAGAGAGAGACACACACACACACACGGGGAGGGAGAGAGAAAGAGAGACAGACCCACACACGCACGCAGAGACAGACCCACACACGCACGCAGAGACAGACCCACACACGCACGCAGAGACAGACCCACACACGCACGCAGAGACAGACCCACACACGCACGCAGAGACAGACCCACACACGCACGCAGAGACAGACCCACACACGCACGCAGAGACAGACCCACACACGCACACACGCAGAGACAGACCCACACACGCACACACGCAGAGACAGACCCACACACGCAGAGACAGACCCACACACGCAGAGACAGACCCACACACGCACACACGCACGCAGAGACAGACCCACACACGCACAGACAGACGCACACACGCAGAGACAGACGCACACACGCAGAGACGCAGAGACAGACCCACACACGCAGAGACGCAGAGACAGACCCACACACACACACACGCAGAGAGCCACACACACACACACGCAGAGAGAGACCCACACACACGCAGAGAGAGACCCACACACACGCAGAGAGAGACCCACACACACGCAGAGAGAGACCCACACACACGCAGAGAGAGACCCACACACACGCAGAGAGAGACCCACACACACGCAGAGAGAGACCCACACACACGCACCCAGAGTGAGACCCACACACACACACCCAGAGAGAGACCCACACACACGCACCCAGAGTGAGACACACACACCCAGAGTGAGACACACACACACACACACGCAGAGAGAGACCCACACACACACACACACGCAGAGAGAGACCCACACACACACGCAGAGACCCACACACACGCAGAGAGAGACCCACACACACACACACGCAGAGAGAGACCCACACACACACACACGCAGAGAGAGACCCACACACACACACGCAGAGAGAGACCCACACACACACACACGCAGAGAGAGACACACACACACACACGCAGAGAGAGACCCACACACACACACACACACGCAGAGAGAGACCCACACACACACACACGCAGAGAGAGACCCACACACACACACACGCAGAGAGAGACCCACACACACACACACGCAGAGAGAGACCCACACACACACACACACGCAGAGAGAGACCCACACACACACACACGCAGAGAGAGACCCACACACACACACACGCAGAGAGAGACCCACACACACGCAGAGAGAGACCCACACACACACACACGCAGAGAGAGACCCACACACACACACACACACGCAGAGAGAGAGACCCACACACACGCAGAGAGAGACCCACACACACGCAGAGAGACCCACACACACGCAGAGAGAGACCCACACACACACACACGCACGCAGAGAGAGACCCACACACACACACACACACGCAGAGAGAGACCCACACACACACACACACACACGCAGAGAGAGACACACACACACGCAGAGAGAGACCCACACACACACACACACGCAGAGAGAGACCCACACACACACACACACACGCAGAGACCCACACACACACGCAGAGAGAGACCCACACACACACACACACACACACACACACACACACACACACACGCAGAGAGAGACCCACACACACACACGCAGAGAGAGACCCACACACACACACACGCAGAGAGAGACCCACACACACACACACGCAGAGAGAGACCCACACACACACACACAGCGCGTGCGCGCCAGACAGACACACAGATATAGCATGCACACGTGCCAGACAGACACACGGAGCGTGCACCGGGGCAAGAGAGATACAAAGACTGCGCGCTGGACAGGTACACAGATAGAGCATGCGCGTGCCAGACATACATACAGAGCTCGCGAGATGGAGATGGAGACTGAAATGAATCATTGGACTCTTCTGGGAAGGGATGGCTTGACCTTGGCTTGTCAATTAATCTTTCCCCTCACAATGCAAGATCATTAAAAAAAACCCAGAAATTACCTGAGGCCCTGAGTAAAAGGAAACAAAACCCCACTGAAACAGCAATAAAAGAACAGTAGTGAGCACTGCTGCCTCACAGCACCAGGGACCCAGGTTTAACTGGCTTGTGTGACTGTCTGTGGAGGTTGCATGTTCTCCCCACATCTGCGTGGGTTTCCTCCAGGTGCTCCAGTTTCCTCCCACAGTCCAAAGACGTGCAGCTTAGGTGGATTGGCTATGCTAAATTGCCGTTCAGTTTTGGGGTCTAGCTAAGGTAAATGCATGAAGTTACGGGGATAGGTCTGGGTGGGATTGTGGTTAGTGCAGACTCAATTGGCCGAATGGGCTCCTTCTGCATTGTAGATTCTATGACTTCTAGCAAACAGCTCGGCAATAAAAAAAGCCCAAAGTTGCTTAACTGCAATGAATGTAATTTAAAATATATATATATTTCTTAAAGATACATTTGCATTACACCACTGCTGTTTGCAAAACTCCACTGAAGCAGCAATAAAAGAACAGTAGTGAGCATTGCTGCCTCACAGCACCAGGGGCCCGGGTTTACCTGGCTTAGGTGACTGTGTGTGGAGTTTGCACATTTTCCAATGTCTGTGTGGGCTTCTCTATGAGGTTCAGGTTGTCCTGTCCCACACAATGCCAAACGGGGAGGAACAGTCCATCGCTTTCACTTAAAGATCATTGACAAAGACTGAGGGCCTCAGGTAATTTCTGAGGAAAAGTATTCTCAGGTGGAAAAAGGCAGCTTAGGCATTGTCTTTGGTATCAAGAAATTTTATCACTTCCTATATGGCAGACCATAGGCCTTCGACATCCATCTTAGGACAGTACATGAGAATACCGTCCATCGTAGCAGCTCAGTTAAAGGTGGCCATTGGTGCTGTCAGTCTACTCATATGAAATCCAGTACTGCCTGTCAGAGAAACATGTCAGACCGGATGTTCTTTCAAGGCTGCTTTTGCTTGGGAATAAAGATGCTCCCAGCTGGAATCTGAAGATAATGTACTTAACAAGAAAATAAAAGTTCTGGTAACCACTAACCAGATGCAGAACACTGCTTGGAATAACCTGATAGAGCAGGTAGTAGAGCTAGCCCTGAGAGGGGAGTATTAGGAACTACCTGGAGTTTTAGCCATATATGTCCCTTAGATGGGAGCTGTCCATACTAGATGAATGTTTAGTATAAGAACATAAGAAATAGGAGCAGGAGTAGGCCATCTTGCCCCTCAAGCCTGCCCTGCCATTCAATAAGATCATGGCTGATCTGAAGTGGATCAGTTCCACTTACCCACCTGCTCCCCATAACCTTTAATTCCCTTATCAATCAGAAATCTATCTGTGACTTAAACATATTCAACGAGGTAGCCTCCACCACTTCAAATGAGCAGAGAATTCCAGAGATTCACTACCCTCTGAGAGGAGGAGTTCCTCCTCAACTCTGTTCTAAACTGACTCCCCCCTTTTTTGAGGCTGTGCCCTCTAGTTCTGGTTTCCATTCTAAGTGAAAAGAATCTCTCTGCCTCTCTCATCTAGCCTCTTCATTATCTTATATGTCTCTATAACATCACCCCCCAGCCTTCTAAACACCGAGTACAGGCCCAATCTACTCAATCTCTCCTCAGTAGCTAACCCCCTCATCTCTGTTATCAACCTGGTGAACCTTCTCTGTACTCCCTCCAAGGCCAATATATCCTTTCGCAAATAAGGGGACCAAAACTGCACACAGAACTCCAGCTGCTGCCTCACCAGTGCCTGTACAGTTGCAGCAAGACCTCCTTGCTTTTATATTCTATCCCTCTCACAATAAAGGCCAACATTCCATTTGCCTTCTTGATCACCTGCTGCACCTGCAGACTGAGTTTTTGCGATTCGTGCACAAGGACCCAGGTTGCTCTGCGCAGTAGCATGTTGTAATTTTTCACTATTTAAATAATATTCCATTTTACTATTATTCCTTCCAAAGTGGATAACCTCACATTTGCCAACATTATACTCCATCTGCCAGATGCTCGCCCACTCACTCAGACTATCCAAATCTCTCTGCAGACTTTCCACGTCCTCCACACAATTTGCTTTCCCACTCATCTTCGTGTCATCAGCAAACTTTGTTACCCTACACTCAGTCCCCTCCTCCAGATCGTCTATGTATATGGTAAACGATTGAGGCCCCAGCACCGATCTCTGTGGCACGCCACTAGTGACCAACTACCAACCAAAAAAGCACCCATTTATTCCAACTCTCTGCTTCCTCAATCCACTCTAACACTCCGTGTACCCTAATCTTCTGCAGCAACCTTTTGTGAGGCATCTTATCGAACACCTTCTGGAAATCTAAAAACACCACATCCACCGGTTCCCCTCTGTCAACCGCATTAGTCACATCTCCATAAAAATCCAGTAAATTCATCAAACATGACTTCCCCTTCATGAATCCATGCTGTGTCTGCTTGATCGAACCATTCCTTTCCAGATGTCCTGCTATTTCTTCTTTAATGATGGATTCCAACATCTTCCCAACTACGGATGTTAAGCTAACCGACCTATAGTTACCCACCTTTTGTCTACTTCCTTTTTCAAACAGGTGCGTAATAGTAGCTGTTTTCCAATCAGCCGGCACTTCCCCAGAGTCCAGTGAATTTTGATAAATAACGACTAACGCATCGGCTATTACTTCTGACATTTCTTTCAGTACCCTGGGATGCATTCCATCCGGGCTCGGGGACTTGTCTACCTTCAGTCCCGTTAGTCTACCAAGCACTACCACTTTAATGACAATAATTGTATTAAGGACCTCACCTCCTACCAACCCTCGATTGTTAATATTCGGTAAGTTATTTGTGTCCTCCACCGTGAAGACCGACACAAAAAACTTACTTAAAGTCTTAGTCATTTCCTCGTTTCCCACTATTAAATCCCCCCTCTCATCCTCCAAGGGTCCAACATTCACTCTAGCCACTCTCTTCCTTACGTATTTGTAAAAACTTTTACAACCAGTTTTTATATTTTGAGATAGATTTTGAAACTAAACTTAGTCATTCTTTAAAGCTTTTGTTTTTTAAAGCTTTCCCAATCTTCTAATTCCCCACTATTTTTGGCCACTCTGTACGCATCAGTTTTTAATTTCATTCTCTCCTTTATTTCCTTCATTATCCATGGCTGGTTATCCCTTTTCTTACAGTCCTTCTTTATCACTGGAACATATTTTTGCTGAGTACTGAAAAAAAAATTCCTTAAAAATCGTCCACTGTTCCTCAGCTATGCTACCAACCAGTCTGCGCTCCCAGTCTACATTAGCCAATTCCACCCCCATCCTACCGTACTCTGCTCTGTTCAAGCAGAGGACACTGGTTTGGGACCCTACTTTCTCACCCTCAATCTGTATCAGAAATTCAACCATATTGTGATCACTCATCCCAAGAGGATCCCTCACAAGAAGATCCTTAATTCTACCCGTCTCATTACACAGTACCAGATCTAAGATAGCTCGCTTCATCATAGGTTCTGTAACATACTGCTCAAGGAAACTATCCCAACAGCATTTTAAGAACTCTTCTTCAAGCCCAACATGTCCGACTTGAGTCAACCAAGTATGGGATATGAAAGTTGTCTTTCCCCCTTCATTAAGGGGAAAGGTGCTGAAACAGGTGGACCAAGGGCATCCAGTGTGGTGCGAATGAAAGAAAGCTATTTTGGTGGCTGAATGTTGACACACAAATTGAAGAAAAGGCAGGATCATTTTGCACCTTCATACAGAAGGCACCACACTTGTCACTTTATCATCTGTGGGAAGGGCCCCCAATTACAGTGGCAGCAAATTCATATTGACTTTGCTGGCCCAGTAGAAGGCAAATGGTCTTGGTGACAGCAGATGCCCACTCCAAGCGACTGGAGCTCATGGCTATGGAGTCCATAATCGGTGGAGTCAACAGTAGACAAACTTGAAATATTTGCCTGGTTAAGTGGTCAGTGACAACGAACCTCAATTTGCTGAGACTGAGGCACCACTGAACCAGATGTGTGAGGTCAGCAGCATTCACTCGGTGACAAACGGTCTGGTTACATTTTTTCAGGCTTTGAAAATCGTCGCATGCACAGGGGTTGCTAGGGAGCAGGATAAATAAACTTAGGTATGTACTACACACAACAATCAAGTGCTCGCCAGCTTTGTTGATTTCAACTGGAAATTGAGAATTATATTCAACCTGCTGTGGTTAGAGAAGACCCACGGAGGTGTTGACAGGAACCAAGAGGGACAAATGGCTCGAGGAGCAAGGAGTGCGAAGTTGAGGGCTTTTCACAGAGGAGTTAGTTCTGGCCAGATTTCTGAGGAGGAGTGGAGACTGGCTACCATTGTTACACAAATGGGACTCTTGTCCTACACATTACAGATCATGAGATGAGCTGTTTGGAGGAGACATGCTGACCAGTTGGTTACAGAGATAGGAAGCCTCACAAACGACAGAACCATCCATGATGGCTCCATTGGTGCTGCCCGAGCCTAGAATTTTTGAAATAGAGTCAGAGTCAATCACCCCAAAGAAAGGAAGCAGTCTGTCAGAGAGGATCCCCAAGGATGGGCATCAGGATCTTCCAGAATCTCTGGAGACTAGTCAGGAAAAGGTTCCTGAAACAAAGAAATTGCCAATATGAAACTGCCATTCCCTTGATAGACTCATTTTGTCCGTGTGAATTGTCTGAATAGACTTTACGCTGGGGACTGTGCTAGTTTGCATTGCTCTGTATATATGTTTCTCGCTTGTATGTATATGAAGTTTTGGAATAAGATCAGTATAACATATGTATATATTTATGTTGGGGTTTGAGGTGGGTATTGCTCTTTAAGAGTGCAGGTCAGGTGATCCCTGGGGAATAGCTCCTCCAAGTGCAGGACTCAGTTGTGCAGTTTTAGATCTGACTGTGTAACAGTGCTCACCTACAATAATGAGCACCTGATGTTCAAATTACCAAACCTGCCTCATGGTTCTACAGGCAGTGCAAGTCGATAGAACATAAGAACATAACATAAGAACATAACATAAGAACATAAGAAATAGGAGCAGGAGTAAGCCATCCAGCCTTTCGAGCCTGCCCCGCCATTCAATAAGATCATGGCTGATCTGTCGCTGCTCAGTTCCACTTTCCCGCTTTCTCCCAATAACCCTTAATCCCCTCTCTTATCAAAAACCCATCAACCCGTGTCTTAAAATATTTAGCGAGGCAGCCTCCACCACTTCAATGGGCAGAGAATTCCAGAGATTCACCACCCTCTGAGTGAAGAAGTTCCTCCTCAACTCTGTTCTAAACCGCCCCCCCTTTTATCTTGAGGCTGTGCCCCCTAGTCCTACTGTCTTTTTTGAGCGGGAAGAGTCTCTCCACCTCTATCCTATCCATCCCATTCATCATCTTATAAGTCTCAATGAGATCTCCCCTCATTCTTCTAAACTCTAACGGGTACAAGCCCAGTTTATTCAGCCTCTCCTCATAGCTCAACCCCGGTATCAGCCTAGTAAACCTCCTCTGCACTCCCTCCAAGGCCAAAATATCTTTGCGCAGGTGCGGCGCCCAAAACTGCACACAGTACTCCAGCTGCAGCCTCACCAATGCCCTATACAGCTGCAGCAAGACCTCCCTACTTTTATATTCAATCCCCCTCGCTATGAAGGCCAGCATCCCATTCGCCTTCCTGACCACCTGCTGCACCTGCAAGCTGGGTTTTTGCGACTCATGCACAAGGACCCCGAGGTCCCTCTGCACCGTCGCCTGCCGCAGTCTTTCGCCCCGTAAGTAATAGTCCTTCCTACCATTCTTCCTACCAAAGTGGACCACCTCACACTTGCCAACATTAAATTCCATTTGTCATTTCCTGGCCCATTCGCCCAGCCTATCTAGATCCTTCTGCAGACTCTCCACACCCTCCGCACAATTTGCCGTTCCCCCTATCTTGGTGTCATCAGCAAATTTCGACACCCTACACTCGATTCCCTCCTCCAGATCATCTATATAAATGGTAAAAAGCTGAGGCCCCAGCACTGACCCCTGGGGCACTCCACTAGTCACCAACCGCCAATCCGAATAGCATCCGTTGACCCCCACTCTCTGCCTCCTATTTGATAGGTGCATACATTAACACCCAGAAGCTCTGATCTTACAGCCCTTTTATTTTTTCTGTTCCATCTTTTAGCACATAAAAGGATTGTCTTTAAATGTCTGTGATTGACTGCACTTGTTTTGACATTTGGGGGTCAGAAGGAAATTTGCATTTTGCCACACATCTCTACTCCACATATACCTCAGGTTTCATGCTGAGCAACAGGAATCAAGAAACTCACATCACAACAGCATGGAACAGGTTCAAAAGGACCAGTTGAACTCTGGCATTCTACTTTTGTATGCTATGTTTTAAATTCTTTATTCAAAGCATTCTGAACTTTACACGTCTTTCATGATATATCTCTATTCTATAACATTGAAAGTTTATTTTAAATCCTGCTTTTTGGCTAAGGCATGTGGCAATTTCTTTTTCTAGCCCACCCCAGGTATTCAGTCTTTGTCATTCCAAACATTTGCCACATTGCTATATGGTGTACTTATTCTGGTAATAATATTTGCGTTATTTTAAATGTTAGTTTTCTTTACAATTCTCTACATCTCTTGCTTTAGTACCATCTGCAAACACATCATCAAATTCTGTCTCCCAGCTCTTCATACAAGTGCACAGAAATTTCTAGATTCCAAAGAATTCCTTCTTTGCTTCCCAAATTGCACATTTTGTAATCAAACTGTGTGCTATATAGAATATTATATTGTAATACAATCTGCTGGATGGATAAATTTATGAAAAAAACATATTGTACTAAACAAAGCACAAAGTCTGCAGTAGTTACTAAGTTGCATTTATTTGTGAAGGCCACAAGCCACTTCATGGAGACACAGAGTCTATGGAGCTCTCAGAGACAATAGTAAGATAAGCCCCAGATTGAAACCAGAAAGGGCATATGACACAGCTCTTGCATGTACAAAATACTGGATTTGAGCAAACAAAGACTGCCAAAAGGAAAGCATGGGCAACAGCCCATGTAACCCCCAACCTCCTCACTCTCCCAACTCTCCAAGACGTCTTTCACCAAAGCTATGCCCTATTTGCATTTTGAAAACCCACCAAAAAAATCTTTTGCTGCAAACCAGGAGTTTTTAAAGAAGGATTCTAACTCAACACCATGGTCTTCAAAAGAAGTGAGAATCAACCAGACATGACTACAGAGCAACTGCTTCAGTGAGAATCCAAAGTTCCTTGTTAGAAAATAACTCTAATCATGAACAAGTATCCGGACAATGCATGAATGTTTCTGATTTTCGCTTTGTTTTAAAAAAAATTGGCCAATTTTCACCATCTGACAAGACTATAAAGTTTTATTTCTTTTGGTGCATGCCTGGGGAAGTTGTGTGCGTTATTGTTGTATTAATGGGAGTGCACATTTTAAATATTTTTTACTTATAATTTCTGTATCTGATAAGTGGGGTTTAGCAATAAAACTCACTTGTTAAATAAAGGAATCTGGTTGGTTTAATTTTCTTAAGTGGGTCATAACAAATATGCACCATGTATTCCATTAAAATTTATCACCTGTTGATCAATGAGTGACAAATCTGAGATTGTTGAAAGAATGTGGAAAAATATTTAGATATCATTCAACAGGTTTAAAACTCAAGCATTTGTTTCTACCAAAATTTAACTAGGGTATGACTGGTGCTTTTGAAATTTATATAGACAGATAGCAAACAGATCAGGATTATTATAAACTTAATTTATACCCATAAGATACCAGTTGGCCAAATGCTGGACAGAAGGCATGGTGTTATAAAAATCAATAGATAAGATTTATAAGTAAATACCAAGTCACAGAAAGGAAGTTGCAATACTTAAATATTAATTTTATAAATTACATCCAACTTTATTAGAAAATGCTCCATATATTAGTGTTGCACACCATTCAGACAATTATCAATCCAGAGTAAAAATAAACAGTACAGCCTGCCCCAAGTTTTCTCAACTTTCTACTATGGAAAGGTGCTAAACCTCTTGCAACTATATTTCAACAATCAGTTTACAATACAAATCAAGGCTCAAGAGCGTATCAAAAACATGCAAGTCAGCAAGGATCTTAATTCATGAATTAAAACCTGTGCTAAGTTATATTCTTATATGTGCTCCATTGCAAGTAACTGAGCTCCCTAGCTTTCACTGAAGTTAATCCAACAAGTAGTTAACCAAAACAAAATCAGTTCAATCCCTAGTCCAAGGCAATTTAGAGAATTGCAGTAAGAGCAGCAAGACAGGCATTAAAAATATCTTTGGTGTAGAAAACATTTCAGAGTGGATTGCTATTCTTCATTATTATAAGAAGTGTCACTTGTGACCTCAGGATGCCCCAAATCACTATGTTGACTGAAGTACTTTCTGAAGTGTAATCATGGTTGTAACATAGTGGCAGCCAGTCTGCACAACAGTGATGAGATAATGACCAGACTGTCTTCTTCTGTGTTGATATGCGTAATTATTGATCACAGTATTGATGATAACTCCTTTGTTACTCTTTGAAAAAGTGCCATGGGATGTTTCAAATGAAAATGGGGTCTCAGTTAATTGTCTCATCCAGAAGACACACTTTACAGAGTACAACACTCCTTAGTATTGCACTGGAGTATCAGCCTGCACCATCTTTTGTGCACAAGACACGGTACACACAATCTTCTGAAATGATTAAATTTAGTGAATGAAGTAGAAGTTACTTGCAATGCAGCACATATTTAGTATTACATAAAATAGTAATGCAATGTACTGGTTTTCAAGATCACCTAGTTTAAACAACACTTTTAGTTCCTATCTAGAAGAGTAAAATTCCTCAAATCACTTTCTGCCACCTGTTTCTGTACCACAATTAATATAATCTTTAATATTGAAAACATCCTGAATTCCACAATGAAAACACTTCCAAGTACCAACACTATTTTTAATGAATTCATGTGATGACTGGCTAGTCCAGTATTTTTTACCCATTTCTGATTATTATTCAGAAGATGGTGATGATCTGCCTTCTTGAAACGCTCCAATCCACATGTATAGGTACACCCACAGCGCAGTTCGGGAGGGTTTCGGCCCAACAACAAACAGCAAAGGAACAGTGATATATGTCCAGTCAAGATGGCGAGTACGTTGGAGGGAAATTTCCACATGGTGTTCCCATATGTCTGATGTGCTTGTCCTTCCAGATGGTAGTGGTCTTAGATTTCAAAGGTGTTGTCCAAGGAGGCTTGGTGAACTCATCTTGTAGATGCTACATGCTGCTGCCACTCAAGAAGGCTGCTTTGTCCTGGATTGTGTAAGGCTTCTTGAGTATTACTGGAGCTGCACTCATCCAGGCAGTGCAGAGTGTACCATCACACTCCTAACTTGGGCCTTGTAGATGGAGGACAGATTTGGAGTTTAGAGCCTCTGACCTGTAGCCATAGTATTTATATGGCTAGCTCAGTTCAGTGTCTGTTAAGTGGTAACCTCCAGGATGTTATAGTGAGAGATTCAGCACTGAATTTCACAGGGCAATGCTTAGATTTCTACTGGCTGAAGACGGCCATTGCCTCAATGTGGCATAAACATTACTTGCCACTTGTCATCCCAAGCCTGCATATTGTCGATGCCTTGTTACATTTGGACATCGACTTCAATATCTGAGGAGTTGTGAATATGCTTAACATAAAATCAACAAACTTCCCCACTTGAGAGCATATGATGGAGGGAAGGTCACTGACGAAGTAGCTGAAGATGGTTGGGCTTAGGACACTATCCTGAGGAACTCTTGAAAATGATGTTCTAGAACAAGAGATGATTGATCTAAACATCCACAACCCTCTTCCTTTGTGCTAAGTATGACTCCAACCAGCAGATAGTACCCCTCCACCCCCAGATTCCAATGGAGTCCAGTTTTGCTAAGCCTTGATACCATTCGGTCAAATGATACCTTGATGTCAGGAGCAGTGATTCTCACTTAACCTCTGGAGTTCAGCGTTTTTGTCCAAGGCTACAATGAGGTCAGGAGTTGATGGGCCATAGCAGAAAACAAACTAAGCCTTAGGGAACCGGTTATTGCTAGCACTTGATAGCACTACTGATGACTTCTTCCATACTTACCAATGATCTAGGGAAGACAGATGGGATGATAATTGGCTGGGTTGGATTTGTCCTATTGTTTGCATGCAGGACAAACCTCCACACTTCTGGGTAGATGCAAGTTTTGTAGCAGTACTGGGAGAGCTTGGCTTGGGGTACAGGTTGTTCTGAGGCACAGATCTTCAACGCTATTCCTGAAATTTTGTTAGGACACACAAACTTCGTATTATCCAATGCCTTCAGTCATTTCTTGGTATCACATGGAAGTGAATCAAATTGGCTGAAAGCCAGAATCTACGATTCTGCAGACAGAAGAGGCAGAGATGGAGCATCCACTTGGTATTTCTGGCTGAAGATTGCTGCAAATGCTTCAGCATTATCTTCTGCACCATGGTACTGGTCTCACCTACAATTGAAAATGGGGATATTTGTGAAGCCTTCTCCTCTAGTCAGTTGGTTAAAAGTTGACAACTATTCCTGACTGGATGTAGCAAAAGTGCAGACTTAGGTCACTTAGCTCCATCACTTACAACTTTTGCTGGTTAGCATACAGATACTCCTGTGTTGTAGCTTCACTAGGTTGATGCTTCATTTTTAAGTGTGTCTGCTGCTGCTCCTGTCATACTCCCTTGCATTTTTCACATTCCCCTGAATTCTTCATTAAACCAAGACTGATCCCTTAGCTTGTAAGTAATGGCAGAGTGAGGGATATGCTGGCCATGAAATTACAGATAGTGATCGTGGAACGGCAAATTGCGCGGAGGGTGTGGAGAGTCTGCAGAAGGATCTAGATAGGCTGGGCGAATGGGCCAGGAACTGGCAAATGGAATTTAATGTTGGCAAGTGCAAGGTGGTCCACTTTGGTAGGAATAATGGTAGGAAGGACTATTACTTACGGGGCGAAAAACTGCAGCAGGTGACGGTGCAGAGGGACCTCGGGGTCCTTGTGCATGAGTCGCAAAAACCCAGCTTGCAGGTGCAGCAGGTGGTCAGGAAGGCTAATGGGATGCTGGCCTTCATAGTGAGGGGGATTGAATATAAAAGTAGGGAGGTCTTGCTGCGGCTGTATAGGGCATTGGTGAGGCCGCAGCTGGAGTACTGTGTGCAGTTTTGGTCGCCGCACTTACGCAAGGATATTTTGGCCTTGGAGGGAGTGCAGAGGAGGTTTGCTAGGCTGATGCCAGAGTTGAGGGGGTTGAGCTATGAGGAGAGGCTGAATAAACTAGGCTTGTACTCGTTAGAGTTCAGAAGAATGAGGGGAGATCTCATTGAGACGTATAAGATGATGAATGAGATGGATAGGATAGAGGTGGAGAGACTCTTCCCGCTCAGAAAGGACAGTAGGACTAGGGGGCACAGCCTCAAGATAAAGGGGGGGCGGTTTAGAACGGAGTTGAGGAGGAACTTCTTCAAAGGGTGGTGAATCTCTGGAATTCTCTGCCTGTTGAAGTGGTGGAGGCTGCCTCGCTAAATATTTTTAAGACACGGTTGATAAGCCAGGGGATTAAGGGTTATGAGGAGAGGGCGGGAAAGTGGAACTGAGCCACGACAGATCAGCCATGATCTTATCAAATGGCGGGGCAGGTTCGAAGGGCTAGATGGCCTACTCCTGCTCCTATATCTTATGTTCTTATGATCAAGTACAATTCTGCTGCAGATGGCCCACAACGCTTGGATGCCAAGTCTTGAGTTGCTAGATCTGTTCAAAATCTACCTCCCTATGTAGCACAGTGGTGGTGTCTCACAACATGATGGAGGGTACCTTCAACGTGAAGATGGAACTCTGTCTCCTCAAGGACTATGTGGTGGTCACTCATACTGATGTCGTCATGGACAAATGCAACTGCAGCAAGGAGATTGGTGAGAAAGTCAAGTATGTTTTCCCCTCCTCACCATCTGCCACAGATCTAACTAGCAGTTATGTCCCTGGGGACACAGTCAGCTTGGCCTGCAATGATACAACCAAGCCAATCTCAGTGATGGACAATGAACTGTATTCTGCACCACTGCCACCCTAGTGTTTCTTCCAAGTGGTGTTCAACATGGCAGTGTGCTAATTCATCAGTTATGGGGGGATTGGGGGTAAATTTGCTTATCAGTAGGAAGTTTCCTTGCCCATGTTTGACCTGATGGGGTCTAGAGTCAATGTTGGGGATGTTCAGGGCACTCCCTTCTGACAGTATACCACTGTGCCCCTACGTCTTCTGGGTTAGTCCTACAGATGGGACAGGATAAACCAGGGATAATGATGGTGGCATCTGGGGCATTATGTGTAATGTTTGATTGTATCAAACTGCTGCTCAACTAGACTGTGAAACAGCTCTTCCAATTTTGGCACAAACTACCCTGATGTTATTAAGGACGATTTTGTAGGATCACTTGCATTCCTTTTAGCTGGGAACTTCAGAGGACATTTAAGAGCTGGACATCAGACTTTGCCCCTAAGAACGAGGCAAAGTTTTATGGCAAACAGCAATGGTTTCATAATCATGAGAATCCTAATTCAAGACTTTTTTTTAAGCTGAACTCAAATTTCACCATCTGCTGTGGTGGGATTTCAACCAAGGTCCATGAAGCATGACACTGGATCTCTGGATTATTAGTCCAGTAACAATACCACTGTGCCACTGCCTTTCCTGGAAAACGTTGTCAAATTTCCCACTAGCTTTGGGAAGGAAACAAGCACAGCTTTTTTTAGTTGTATGGAGATGGGAATGTTGGTTACTGAGTCAGTGCCAAGGGAAAACAAACTAAAACTACCAGGAAAACAAGGCAACGTCTGGCTTGGTCTTGAAGCTCACTGTGGTAGAACTGATTGCCAATTTTCTGTCAAGACTTACATCTGAATAGTAGCAGGTTGGGAAAATAATAGAGGGAAACAAAATCATCTCTTCATGAAGCAGGGTCACAAGTGGGGAGATGTGGTGCCGCTGGGGGGGACAACCAAATTCTTAAGTAGCTTTGGATATTAATCCAAAATTCAGACAAACATAAACCCTCCGTTTGTATTAGTATTCCAAGAAAATTACTCCTGTATTAGACACACGTTAAAGCGAATTTCTGGGATTCAAAATTTAACCTAGTGATAAGCCCACACCTATGAAATGGAGAATCACTGGTGAAACTGTGTGCAATATCAAATTGGAATTGAGCCTGTACCTGCAAACATACAAGTAGCACATTCATACACAAACAAGCACGCAAGTAATAAACCAACAAAACTCTATTTATATCTAATTCACCCTAGACAGAATCACTAAGAAAAAACAGCCAGAATCGCATCTCAGATGTACTTAATTTTGTCACTATTGGGTTTATGATGATCCACTACAATACACTAGGCATGGGACTCAAGTGCATGACGTAACAGAAATCCAGTTTTTGGATCAAAATGCCAGTGCTGACATGAAATTTGTGACCGGGAACAACGTTGGAGTTGTGATTTTGGTACACGACTATTCTACATCACCATAATCACAATAAACATTTTCAGTCGCACCAAGTATTTGAATACCAATCCCAGAGTCATTTCCACAATCTGGCTGAAAACACAGGCTCTAAATCCTGAAACAAACTAGCAAATTTGCAATCTTAGTAAATAACAAATCTGAAGATTTGCTGAAGCAGAGTACTTAAAGGTTATTTAATTTCTACTACAGAGGATTACAGTGCAAACTGTGCATTTGCATGGTATGTGGAGTATATGACACGTTGACAGGGGAAGCAATCTAGTTACTTGTGTAAAAGTTCTTATGAATTTTAATTCATGTTAAAAATAAATTGCTTAAATACAAACACAAAGAGGCAGGTGAAAAAGGGAAAGCACTGTTGGTAAAATGTAATGAATTGAGTAAATATGACTCACATTTGGGATATCAATGTCATCTAAACATTTTAACTGTAGTCAATTCAGCTGAGGACATTAAAAACTATTTTCCTGATAAATATAACCAATTAATTTGAATATTTGTATGAAAACTGAACAAAAAGATGTTATTGCATAACTCAAGATTTGTGACCCCAGAGACGATTTCCCCCACAATCTGGCTGAAAACAGTTAACTTTTTTTATTGTAGGCCTGAACTGAGCACACAATATAAGCGCAGACTAAGAACTAATATAAACCAAGAATATGTTCCGATTTCTCCATCACAATCAATTACAACAGCATTCCAAAAGTGCAATCCAATAATCTTCTGAACTCGAGTAGCTTATGTTCGACATCTTTAAGCATTTTCGCTAGTTTTGAGTAATCTGCAACCTGTGCCTTGTAAAAATCAGTCTATTCTACTGGTGAAGCCAGCTACCTTCACTTGGTGAGAAAGATCATATTTGTTAAATACGTGAAATAACTATGAAGCATTACATGCAATGGTAATGTAGTCCACTAAATGAATTTAAAGATTACCTATTTTAAATAAAGCTTAAAAGTTTCTATTCAAAGTATAAAATTCCTCCATACAGAATCCCTCAAATCAATTTCTGCCACATTCTTCTGCACTATAACAATATATAGAAAACATCTCAAATTCTACAATGTAAACACTTCAAATACCAACGCATTGCAATGGAAAGCATCGCTACAATTCCCACTAGCTTTGAGAGGAAGACAAACACAGCTTTTCTTGGTTGCATGGCAAAGTTCAAGAAACAGGTTACTTTTCCTTAAAAGTGACTGAATGAACAAATTTTATGGGGGGGCGGGCAGGAAGACATGAAAGGCAAGTAAAATAAAGGGGAAAATATTCCAAGTTATTGATGATTGACCAATGACCAATTAAAGATTATGCTCTTGGGATGAGTGGGAAGTAAAAACTAAAATCACCACTAGATAGACTGAGATGTTATACTTGGCAGTAAGATGGTGAGAAAGACCTTGCGTTAAATTACATTCTATTGCACTTCATAAGCACAGTAGCAGTTGTTCAACAAAGCTGCACAAAAAAAAAAATCAATGATTGGTTAAACTATTGTTCTGGGACTGAGGAAAAGAATGTTGTGCTTGACATTTCGAAAATACCCAATCAATTTGTCACAGAATCTAATATTTACCTGTTCTGCAGATGATCTGTCAGATAATACTGCTGAAATTTCAAGACACTATTGAGGCATTGTGTAGGTGCGCAAACCTTGAAATAACTTTCTGACCTAGTGGCGAACGCTATATACTGATCTAAGCCAAACAAACACGTGCCATTATGCTGCAGCCATCTCAATAATCCAATGGGGTTCTGCAATACTTCAGGACACTATTGGTTCATCTGGTTGTAGGCAAGTTAAGACTGTTTTTTTTTCATTCACTTCCAAGTAATTAATTGTGTCCCAACAGCCACAGGAAGCTGGTTGGTGGTCTATGCCATACAATTGCAGAAAAACCATTTCACATATTTGAGTTCCAAGACCATTCCTAACATTTCTAGACTTAGATAGAAAGCATACACCACTGCAGGAACACCATGCACAGCTCAGTCTTTTTAGCATGTGATCAGCATGGCTTCACATGGATTCAAACAGCCAGTTAATCAAGAATAAAGGTACTGTATTTTAATATAAAAATCACGTACCTTCAGTATCAAAACTTATACAGATTGAACTTTTAGCAATGAAGAGAGAGTTATACAGCTGCAAGGACCAGCTAAGTGTGAATTACCAATTCACTCTTTACCATATTTTAAAAACTTAAGAGTCTATAGCATGTTTGGAAAGAACAGGTAAACTTGCAGCTATGGTTCTCAAAGTTCTCCACAAGTTTTTCTCATCTACAGCTGGGTTGTTACACACTAATCAATGGATGCAATTCGGCAAGGATTCAATTATCATAGTACTGTGTCATTACAAGGATGATAGCGGGTGAACTAAATGGACCATGAGTATTTTTGCAATTTCTCTGATTTGCAACATTAAAAAAACTAAAATACGTTAACAGACCAACGTTTTCAAAAACAAACATGCAAGTTGTCAATTACTGATGCTAAGAACACCAAATTTACAGCAAATAGAGATAAACACTTCAGAGTAGAAAAAATATTTTGACAACCCATAGCAAGACCACAAGAGGCTGAAATTAGTCTCGGGTTCAGAAACATGACTTCAATAAATATTTACCACTAGAACAGAAAACAGAATGTTTTTCTGTTTTCTGGAGTTTCTTGGATTGATTTTAAAAAATTTGGCCAAAATATCTGATCAGCATTAAAGCCAGTGCTCAATTCTGATCAGACAGAAAGCTACCCATCCACTGAAAAAGCTCTGATTTCTGATCCACAATATAGAAGAACTCCCTCAGCACAGGAAATTTGGCAAAGACCAGCAGAGAGAAATCAGTACAGAAGCATATCGCCTTTATACAGCATTAGCTGCCGTAAGGTAGTTTAAATTCCAATGTGAATGCTATAGAAGTGCAGATTGGCAGGTGGGCTGTGTGGCAATGGTTACTAGAGCTGGACCATGATAGAATGCCAGGCTGGGGGCTAGTCAGATGGTAGGGTCAAGCCAAGTCAGGGTAGAGAGTCAGTTGTATAACTGCTCAGGAACTTGACTAGGATTTTGCTGTTTAACATTTCCTAGGTAACTGTCGAGGCAAGTAAGTCAGAACTGTCTGAAGTCTCTGACTCCAGGTCAGAACGAGGGACTTTCTCGGAGGGCCCAGAGAGCAGGGGAATTGCCCACTTAAGTTCAAATTTGCTGGGCAACTCCCACAGAGTCAGTGCTTCAAAAATTCCACATGGTTCTGACATTGGCATCTTGGGTAGGTATATCCAGTATCCCAACAATCAGAAGATCTGGGCCATTTTTTAATTTCATCATTTAGAGGTCAGCCATCAGTCATTTGCACCTCAAGGATCAGAAAATTGTGAACTCAGAGACTTGAGCACTTAATCAGGCTCACACTTCAGTGCCATACAGGGAAAGATATTGAAGACACCATCTTTTTGATTTTTGTTAAACTGAGGCCTCATTTACCTCAGCAAGTAGACATAAAAGATCTATGCTGATGAAGAATGGAAGTAGCTTTCTCAGGTATGCTGACCAACACCACACAGATTATCTGGTCATTTTCTCATTGCTATCCACTAAGTGCCTGTCACATTTCCTATATTGAAATTGTGACTACACTTCATTACCTGTAAATTGCAATAGATCATCCAAAGTCACTAAAGGCACAATATAAATACTTATCGGGAAATGTACTATTTATGCTAGTGCACCCCATAACTAAATCAAAATCTATTCTTTAAAAAAACTAAAGGGTTAAAACAAAGCACACTTTCCAAATGAATAAAAAAAATTACAATACTGGCTGCTTAATAGTTGAACCACAATAAACCTATCATATATAAAACACTTAATTAGTGCTACCATCTTGCTAAATAGATTCAGAACAGAATTGACAGTAGTTTAAAACTGGCCATCCACGAAGTGCTATGAGCCAGTCAGCAGCAGTAGAACTGTGTTCAATCTCTCTCTATATATATATATATATCTCATGGCCCAACATATCCCACGTATTCCACAGAACATTGGTTCAATAAGCAATGCAGGACATGCCAGGGAGAGTGCCAAGCAGACCCAAAGGTTTAGATGCAAGCTGATGAAGCTGCTACACCAGACTATAAGCAGCCACGCTAAACAGCATAAGCAATATTGCAACCAGCTAATCGAAGCTCTGCAGTCCTGCTACATCCAGTCATGAATAGTGGTGGAGAATTAAACAATTAACTGGAGATGATGAATCATTAAACAACTAACTGGATGAAGAAGCTGCACAAACATCAAAATTCTCAGCGTTGGCAGAGCCCAGCATGTTAACAGAAAATACAAGCATGCAACCATCTTCAACCAGAGGCACCAAATCCATCTTGGCCTCCTCCTGAGGATCCCAGCTACACATAGGTCAGTCATCAGCCAACTCAGCTCGCTCCATGAAATATCAAGATATAGCTGAAGGCACTGAATCCATATAACATTGGCAATGGGCCCCGATAACATTCCAACTCCAGTATCGACTCATCCAAAACTAGCCTTGCCCCTAGTCAAGGTATTTCACTACTACTACTATATTGGCATCTACCCGACAATGTGGGGAATCGTCTATATATGTCCTGAACATTGCAGAAGATAAAACTAATCCATCCAATTATCACTCCATCAGTCGATACTCAATCTTCAGCAAAGCGATTAAAGTGTCACCAACAATGCAAACAAATAGCACATACTAACCAATAACTCGCTCACTGGCGCTCAGTTGGGATTCCTCTCAACTCCAGACATCATAGCCTCATCCAAACATGGACAAAAGAGCTCAAGAGGTGAGATAAGAATGTCATCATGGAAATATTTGACCAAGTGTGGGCTGAGTAATACCAACATCAATGGGAATCATGGTAAACTACTGGTTGGAATCATACCTAGCAAGGAGGAAGATTTTTATGGAAGAAGACTAATCACCTGAATCCAGGGCATTGCTGCAGTGGTTCCTCAGGGTCTTATTTGCTTCAAAGATCTTCCCTTCAATACAACAGAAGTAGGAAAACTTTTTGATGACTGAACAGTATTCAGTATCATTCACAACTCCTCAGGTACTGAAGCAGTTTGTGCCTGCATGCAGCAAGACTTGGACAATGTCTGGGCCTAAGTGGCAAGTAACAATTGTATCATGCAAATGCCAGGCAATGACCATCTCCCCTTGACGTTCAGTAGAATTACTGTCAACGAGTCTCTCATTATCAATATCCTGGGAGTTACCACTGACCCAAAAGCTAACATTCATATAAATATTTTGGCTCCACAAGCAAGTCAGAGCTTGAGAATTCTGTGGTAACTCATGCCCTCACTTCCCAAATCTATCAAAAGATGTAAGTCAGTAGCGTGATAGAATACTCCCTCCTTGTATGGATAAGTGCAGCGCAAACAGCGCTCAAGACCATCCAGCCATCCACCATCTTAAAACATTCACGCTCTTGACCACCACACAATGGCAGCACTGTGTAACAGCTACAAAGATGTACTGCAGCAACTTACTAAGGCTCATTTGACAGCACCTTCCAAACATACATATCAACTAGAACAGTGGTTGGCAATATGCAAAGGTTTTGCATGAAGCCCAAGAGATATTTTGTTGACTGTTGTCCAAATGCAGAGTTGCCACATTCCACTGGTTCTTATCTGCATACCTTTTCTCTTACCAGTGTAACTTAAATGATATGCACGTAAAGCAAGGGCTCACAAAGCGAAGTGAGTGCCGATTCCACACAACACTGTTTGTGAAAGTTGTGTGGTCCTTCTGCATCCAAGTGTAAATATTTCTTTTGTTTTTACCATTCTATTTATATGAATGATAAAGCATTTTATTTGATTTGTCACATGTATGAGTATACAGTGAAAAGTATTGTTTCTTGTGCACTATACAGACAATACATACCATTCATAGGACAGAATGGGAAGAAGGAAAGGAGAGAGAGTGCAGAATGTAGCGTTACAGTCATAGCTCGGGCGTACAGTAAAATCAATTTAATAAGGTCCATTCAAAAATCTGACAGCTGCAGGAAAGAAGCTGCTCTAGACTCAGTTGGTATGTGTCCTTAGACTTTTGTATCTTTTTTCTGACAGGTGGTGGTAAAAGACAGTATTGTTCAGGGTGCGTGGGGCCCTTGATTATGCTGGCTGCTCTTCCGAGGCAGCAGGAAGTATAGACAGAATCAGTGAATGGGAGGCCAGTTTGTGTAATGGACTGGGCTTTGTTCATGACTCTTTGTAGTTTTTGTGGTCTTAAGCAAAGCAGAAGCCATACCAAGCTGTGATACAACCAGGAAGAATGCTTTCTATGATGCATCTGTGAAAGTTGGTGAGAGCTGTAGCTGACATGCCAAATTTCCTTTGTCTTCTGAGAAAGTAGAGGCGTTGGTGGGTTTTCTTAACTATACTGCTGACATGGAGGGACCAGGACAGGTTGTTGGTCAGCTGGACACCCAGAAACTTGAAGCTCTCCACTTTGTCCCCATTTTCTATAACTTGCAAAGTATTTGGCACATATTAAATGTTTTCAATTTTATTCAAAGGGTTACAGTTAATAAACATGCTTGATTTAGGAACAGAAGACCATTCAGCCCTTGGAGCTTGCTCCATCATTTAATACAATCATGGTGGATTGGACACTTCAATGCCTTTACACCCACCATTTCCGTAACCTATACATTATTAATCAAAATATCTGCTTTGAACATACAAAATGACCAATTTTCTACAATCCTTGGGGATAAAGAATTGATTCTCAATCCCACGTGAAGAAATTTTTCCTCACCTTGGTCCTCTTCCCCTTTTTTTGAAATGGTGTCTCTAGTTCTAGACTCCCCAACAAAAGAAACATCTTGCCTGCATTTATTCTGTTTCTTCAAGTATTTTATAGGTTTCAATAAGGTCACCTCATTCTTCAAAACTCTAGAAAATACAGACCCAGTTTGCCAATCTCTCTTCTTGCACCTACAGAACAAATTTGATGAACCTTTGCTGCATTCCCTCAATGGCAGTATCATCTTTTTTGAGGCAAGGGAACCAAATCTGCACACTGTACTCCAGGTTCAGTCTAACCAAGCTCCTATATAACTGAAGTAAAACCTCACTACTCCTGCACTAAAATCCTCTCACGATAAAGGCTAACATTCCATTAGGCTTCCTAACAACTTGCTGCATCTGCATGCTAGCCTTCAGTGACTAAAGTACAAGGACATCCAGGTCTCTTTATACATCTACACTTCCTACTTCTTGTAATCAGTTAGGAAATAATCTTCACATCTGTTCCTTCTATCAACATGGATTACCTCACATTTTTCCACATTATATTCCATCTGCCATGTTCCTGCTCTTCTTTCCCACTCACTAAGTCTATCCAAATCCTCCAGTAGCCACTTTACAGCTTCCTCACAACGTATTACCATCTAGCTTTGTACCACCCACACCCAAATGGATATATATCATGAACAGCTGGAGCCCCAAGTACTAATCCTTGCTATCTCTAGCTACAGCTTGTTTTCTGCCTGTTAGCCAATCCTCAATCCATGAAACGCATGTTGCAGCCTATTCCACGTGCTTTTATTTTGTTAATCAAAGTCCTGTGGGAGACTTTATCAAGAGCGTTCCAAAAGTACTATGTCCATTGACTCTGTCAATTTTGTTACTGACATCTTCAAACAAACTCCAAGCTTTGTCAAACATGATTTCCCATTTGTAAACTGACGGTGACTATGCCCAATCAGATCATGATTGTCCAACTGTATATTTATCAGATCCTTCAGAATAGATTTCCAACTACTGACGTATGGCTAACAGATCTGCAGTTCCCCGTTTTCTCTCTCCCTCCCTTCTTAATGGGGTGACATTTACTACCTTCCAATCTTCAGGAACCATTCCAGAATCTATAGAATTTTGGACGATGATAAATGCATCCATGATCTCTACAGCAACCGCTTTCAACACTCTGGGATATATAATACCAGGTCTCAAAGACTTCTCCAACGCAACTTGTTACTTACACCAATTTCCTTCAACTTGGCATTCTCCCTAGTCTGTTGGATTGCTACATCTTGAAGATTTCCTTAATTTTCCTTTGTGTCTATTTTCACTGCGTAATCATTTAGTTTATTTTAAGCATTTCTCTATTCCCCATTATGAATTATCTTGACTCCTGTCTGTAATGGACCCACATTTGTGTTAGCCAAACACTTCCTTTTTACATACCTATAAAAGCTTCTACAGTCCATTTTTATATTTTTTTTACTAGACTATATTCATATTCTTTTCTCCCTTTTATCAATTTCTTGGCCTTCCTTTGCGGTATTCTAAATATCTAATTCTCAGATTTACCACTATTTCTTGCAAATTGATAAATATTTTCTTTTAATCTTAGTAATACAATTGTTAACTTTCTTGACTGGCTTTTTTGGGTTTTTGTACCCTTGCATTGGATATGAATGTTATGTAATAGTTCTTTGTAAACTATCCATTGCCTATGCACATACCTTTTAATGCATTTTCCCAATCCACCTCAGCCAGTTTGTCCTTGATGCCTTCAGAATGTCATTTATTCCACTTTAACACCTTGGCTTCAGACTGAACTTCCTCATTTTCAAACAATGTAATTTGATATCATATTGTGGTCACTCATCCCTAAAAGTTCTTTTAGAACTAGATTACTAATTGGTGCTTTTCGTTACATTAGATCTAGCCTGTCTTTGCATTGTCTCAACATACTGTTCTAGAAATCCATCCCTGATACACTCCAGAAACTCACCATCTTCAGCATCATTCTCACTTGGTTTATCCAGTCTATGAAACCACCCATGGTCGCAGTACTGCCCATGATACATGCTTCTCATCTCCTGATTGTATCCCACACTACCATTACTATTTGTTGATCTGTAAATAACTCCAATGTCTACTGCCCTTTTCTGTTTTTTTAGCTCCAACCAAACAGATTCAACACATTGGAAAAACAATCAGAGATCCTCCCTTTATACCCAACTGACCCCATCCCTTATTTTCAGCATAAGTCCACCTCCTTTCTTTTCTTTCTGTCTTTCACGGACAGTGAACATCCAGTTCCAAGTCTTGGTCACCATTTAGTCATGTTTCTGTAATAGCAATCATACCAATTCACCTCTATTTATGTCTTTAGATCATCAACCTGGTTAAGAATGCTGCATGCATTCAGGAAGAACATAAGAACTAGGAGCAGCAATCAGCCATTTGGGTCCTTGAGCCAGCTCTGCCATTCAATAAGATCTTAGTTGATCTTTTTGTGGACTCAGCTCCACTTACCCACCCACTCACCATAACCTTAATTCCTTAACCATTCAAAAATCTATTAGAGTGCCCTTAACTTTGTCCTATTGACTCCATTCTGCATTTGACACGTACCCAATGCTTTGCTTCTCCTGCTTTCTAGTCCCATTCTTTTTACCAACATTCTGCCCTTCCAATTTGGGCCAACTTTCAGATTCCCATTCCCCTACCAAGCTTGTTTAAACCACCTCAACAGCACTGGAAAGTCTCCATGCGAGTATATCAGTGCCAGTCCTGTTAAGATGTAACCTGTCCATCTTGTACAGGTCCGATCTGCCCCAGAAATCTAATACCCTCCCTCCTACACCATTTCAATCTTGTACTCACTGAGATGAGAGAGGGCCATTCACCAGCCTAGGTTGCCCATCACTGACCAAGGAGGACAAGGAAAGCTGGCACTTGCAAGTTCTTCTCTAAGCCACATAACATACTGATGGAACTAGAATTGCCGTTCCTTCACCGTTATTGTATCACCATCTACCTGCACTAACAGCATATCAATTGTAAAAAGTCTCACAACACCAGGTTAAAGTCCAACCAGTTTTTGATAGTAAACCCACAAGCTTTCAGAAACACTGTTCCTTCGTCAGGTGTGTGGAAGGTTCTGAACCTTCCACACACCTGACGAAAAGCAATTCGGGCAATAAATGCTGGCTTTGCCAGTGATACTCACACTCCAAGAGCAAATAAAAATATATGGGTTTTGAAGATTAACACTGATCCCTTGCAAGAAAGTGGTGGCTACAAGGCACTACTACTCTTTGTTTGAGAATTCACCAATTCCCCACCCAACTTACGACCTTTATCCAATTTTATAGAACTGTGTTATATAGTAACCTTGTCAAAAATCAAAATTTCCAGTGACTAATCTAGTGACCTTTGGTAAGAGTTAAACAAATTTCACAAGGCATGACCTTAACCAAAAGCTAGATTGCATATCCTTAACTTGAGCATTGAGTCACATCTCATTCACTTGTTCACTTAGAGCACTAAATAATTCTAAAAGTAATTTTTTATATATTCAATCTATAATAGTTTCCAGATATAGGCCCTAAAAGTAATTTTTCATATATTGCTGTGGAATCAGCAATAAAAGCCAGCAACAAGTCAAATCCTATCACGTTCTGGGATCATACTGAGATACTTCACTACAAAATGCTGAATTTTCTAGTCAGCCTCATCATTAACATGTGCAGCATCAATGTCAAAGGTTTCTCACAAATCATAGAATCTCAGTCAGCCTATCCAGTCTGCACACTCCTCCAAAAGAGCACTTCTGCCTTAGTCCAATCCCCTGCCCTAACCCTGCTCATTGATCATGGGTAATCCACCTAATCTGCACACCTTGAACACTACAGGACACTTTATCATGGCTAAATCACCCAACCTACCCATCTTGGACTGTGGGAAGAAATCAGAGCACCAGAGGAAATCCACTCAGACACAGGGGGAGCGGGCAAACTCCACAGTCACCCAAGCCTAGAATGAAACCTGGTTCCTGACGCTGTGAGGCAGCAACGTGAATCACTGTACCCACCCCAGTGGGGAACTGCTCATCTAAGACTAAGTAAAATGTGCAGTCACTTGATTGTCTTTGGGAATTTTGTCCCTGTCCCCCAGTACTTTTTCTGTAATATGATCTAGATTAAAGCTAAGTGAATACATATACAAATTTCACTTCCAATATATTCATTCTGCAGTGCAAGTTGTTCATTTTGCTCAAATACAAAAAACCCAGATTAGGCAATGCAATGGTTATTCTGGGGGATTTATTTTTAAAAGACAGATTTATAAAAATTTATAATTGTTGTGTATGAGTTTACTGGCAATGCAAAGATGCCTCATTGTTTTTAACTGAGCACGAGCCAGCACACATTAACTGCTTTTAAAAATACTGCAAGTTTATTGAACACCGCATTTAACTATTCATTTCAATTTACATGAACATTATATTAATTGATGCGCGAAAAATCCAGAAATTTTTATGATTTTTGACCCAAACAGCGACTTTCAAAATAATTATAAATTACACTAGTTAATTAAAATCCCTCTATAAAAAGTACCCCCGAAAATACATAATTTATTAGAAACTGCTTAATTGAGGCCTGCAATATATTCGAATGGTCGGGTAACATCCAGTCTGGCCGTATTCTACTTTCCCTTGTTTTAGCAGTTTGCTCCGGGATAGCAGCCAGGCATTGAAGGACCAGTGATCTCCACTCGAGGCATCTTTTAAAAAGGTTACACATTTAAAGTACTATATAACCAACGCCCTCGTGTTTCTTTGGAACTAATTGCAACACTTTCGATTCTGAAATATGACAAAGGCAGCGAGAACCACGCCCTAAAGAAAACTGTCTTCTTAAATTTCAGACTCCCGAGTTAGGACATGATTAAAATAAATTCTCATCACCTCCTTTGCCAATTTTCTAGAGCACAAATGAGTTTAGAAACGATTTCCAGGGACCTCCCCGGGGGGGGGGGGGTCAACATAAATCATATAATTTGTCTCAAGAAGCTTTAACTTCTATAGCAAAACTAAACGTTGATTTTTTTTGAATAAAGACACACTAATGTACGCTTTTGATTAGCAGCACGAAACAAGTACGAATTACGTATATTCATTCTCAATTCGGTTGAGAAAATTCCAGTCCACGTTTATCACAAGGTTATCTAAATGTGCGCCGACTAATAACTGGAAAATACAACTGCAATTGTTGGCTATGCTTCATCCACACGATTTCATCACGACCCTTGCCCTCCAACCACATTTAACGCCATATTTTGCTTTAAACATCCAACACGGCGGCTTCCTTCCCTTCCTCCACGATGGGCGTGTAGGAGGAAACATTTATTGAAGTAATAACTCAGCCAGTTATAAAAATATTTAAACACGAAGGTTTCAGACTAAATGTAAGGTGAGCGTTTTTTTCGGTTTTATATAAAAACTGAAAAAAAATGTTTCGACTAGTCTTCCCTTGTTATGTAGTAGTGCGAAATTCATTGTTTTAATTCCCTTGAAATTGAGAGAATTAATTTAGTGATTTACATCTAGTGTCCTCTTAGCTTGTTTAACCCATGTGCTTCTACATTGTGGATACTAACTCATCATTTATTATGTACGTTTCATTCCTTTTTTTCTAATCCTTGCTTTCTTAAAATTGTAAAGGTTTCTGAGCAATCATGCCTCAAAAATACAGACATACACGACATGTTTCATATTTAAAAATCACATTAGACCAACTATAACACCCCTCCCCCTGCTCATTACTCAGGATGCATCTGAATGATTGATATCCAGAGAAGCTTGGGATTTGTACACAAGACATCGCGGTCTATAACATGTTTGCACCATCGTTCTTACCCAATCACCCCCATGTTGTACTTCATGGTTTTCCAGGGGGTCCCACTGTAGTTTCCATTACTGGAGCTCAGCATGTAATTTATGCCATAAGTGCTCGCCTTGTTCTCTCTCTTCCTCCTCCCTCCCATCATCAGGCTCTTCAAACTGTTATTGTGATAATTGTTATTCTTAACGAAGTTGCTCCCATTCCCACCACCATTCATCTCGGTGAAATTATGATTGAAATATGGGCCCGCGCCGGCTTTAGTCCTTCCCGAAGAGGAGAAGGAGGAGGAAGAGCAGCACGAAGATGATGAAGAGCCGCCGGTGCCAGATTCGGGGGAAGGGGACGAGGATGAAGATGACGAGGCTGAAGATGATTTTTGCAGTCCCCTACGAACATCCCCGTTCGCCGAGGCCGAACCGGGCCCCATGCCGGGGCCGGCGGCCGAAGGGCCCGTCCTGTGTCCGGCTCCGGCCCCCGAGGCCGGGCTGCTGCTGCTGCTGCTGGGGGGGGCGGCGGGGCCGGCGTTGCTGGTGAGGTTGAGGTTGCTGCTGTTGCTCGGCTTGTTGTCCAGAGCTGGTGAGTTCAGATGAAGCAGATGATGGTGACTCGAATTGCTTCGGATTCCTTGAGAAGTTTCCCAGATCTGCATCCACAAGGCATTGGCGGGTCCCTTCTGTTCCGGCTGAATCCAAGCCACCCTCGGATCCATTAAATGAAGATCGCTCTCTCTCTCTCCACACACTCAAACCGAGGAAATCTCTTCAAACAGCACTTACAATTCTCCTGACTTGGGCTCTTATAGATAAAGCGGATTTTTTTCTTACTTGACTTGTTTTTTCTTTGAAGTACTTTTTTTAAATTAATAAACTAAAAGCCAAGACCGGGGTTTCTGTACAAAAAAAACTGACGCTAGACTTTAACAATATGGCGCCTCCCCTGCTCCCCGACCTCCCACTGCGCATGCGCACGGATTTTTAAACCCTTCGCCTGTCTTCTGCCGATAACCTGCCCGCGCATGCGCGCTCCTCCCGCCGCTTGGTGGGCATGCCTGATTGCTCAGCCCTGGCTGAAATGAGAAGTGTCAATATACTTCAGTCTACCTCTGGAAGCTGCAGCGCAACATTGATTTTGTGAAAACAGCGCATGATTTTTGCAACAGCTTGTTCTGAAATAAATGCCATTTCCCATTATTTAAGAAGATTTGCAATATTGTACCTTTTAGACATATGAAGCACTTCATCCACGTTGATGACACTGTAGATTGCTTGGAGAACTACAGTGAGAAAAATAAACTTTCCCCCACTGCAGTTTCCAAACTAGCGCCAGTTTTTTTTTGGTTATTTATTTACTGTAATTGCATTTCGCAACACAATTTGAACTTTTACCAGAAGTGGTGCTTGTCAGTGTCCACGGTAGAAGTTGCTGCCAAACTGAGAAATTTAACGTTCAAAGTTAGCAATCTGGAAATCATTCTTATGCTGCAGATCGTGACCACTGTAATATCAGAATTCTGTCCCTACACCTTCCTGCCTCTCTACCTCGTTTTCCTATTTTAAAACATTCATTAAAACACGAGTTTTTGACCAAACCTTTGTGATTTGGTGTCATACTTTGTTTTTTAATGTTTTTGCCAAGTGCCTTGGGAGGTTTCATTATGTTCAGTGCGCAATTTTAAATGTGTTATTGAGAAGTTCTACCTCTTTCAGATGTTGGGTGACATGTCATCACATTTTTGGTTTTATTTCAATATCTTTTTTTTAAATGAATTTGAAATCAAACGCTTTTTGGGCAGTGGACAAGTGGACAATCACTTTGGGCAAGTGATTCAGAAATAGTTATAACAAAGAAACTATGGAGGAAATTCTGGGATTTAGACGAATAAAGGGCATAAATTCCACCCCCCAAAAAATATCAGGTGGGAAAACATATCTGGGAGATTTTTCTCATTTAACTTTTATGATTGATTGAATCAATATAACATAAAGTACAAGGAAGTGTTAAAGTGACTCGTGGCAGTTCAGAAAATTTTTGATTCTTCTCTCATTGGATACGATTATAATTACATCAAAATTCAAATAAGGAGCAAGAGTGGGCCTACTAAGCCATTTAATAAGATTGTGACTGATCTGAAAGTAACCTCAAAATTGTAACCCACCTCCACCTGATAACTTTATCCCCTTGCTTACTGAGAATCTATCTAGATCTGTCTTAAGCATATTCAAAAACAGCCTTTTCAGGATGAGAGTACTAAAGACTCATGACCCTTTGGGACAAATAATTTTGTGTCAACTTCATTTTAAATGGGCAGCCCCTTATTTTCAAACAGTAACCTTGAGTTCTAGATTCTCCCACAAGACAAAACACCCTCTCCACATTCACAACATAAACAGAAAATGCTGGAAAATCTCAGCAGATCTGACAGCATCTGTGGAGAGAAAATAGAGCTAATGTTTCGAGTCTGAATGACCCCTCCCCCTCAGGATTTTATAGTCAATCAATCTGCCTCTTTTTTTCCTAAACTCCAGCAGATACAAGTCTAGCCTGAATCAAGAAAATGTTTGGAAAATTAAAACCAATGCATCAATTATCTTACTAGCCATTTATTTTAAGACTTTGGGATGAAGTGCATTATGGTTCTAGCATTTACCAGCCAGCAGTTCCAATAATTTACTCTGCAACACTTTTCCTGAGTTACTCCTTCCCTTCCATTTCCTGATTTATAGCTGCTTTTGGAATGTTACTTACATCCTCAATGCAAAATATCTCCCTGTTTTCCATAAATAGTTCTCCAGATTCAATTTCTGTAGGCCCAACACTCACTTTGTTAACTCATTTCTTTTTAAAATATTTATAAAACTCTTACTATCTGTTTTTATATTCCTAGCTAGTTTTCCATTGTACTCTAACATTTTCCTTCTTAATCTTTTATTCATTCTTTGCTGTTCTTCGTATTCTGTCTAATCTTTTTGTCTTGTATTGTTGCAAAATTTCTGCCCTTTCTTTAAGTTCGATACTATCTTTAACCTTTCTTGTTAACCACGGATGGTGTGTCCATTCTTTGGACTTTTCCTTAAGAACATAAGAACATAAGAAATAGGAGCAGGAGTAGGCCATCTAGCCCTTCGAGCCTGCCCCGCCATTCAATAAGATCATGGCTGATCTGTCGTGGCTCAGTTCCACTTTCCCGCCCTCTCCCCATAACCCTTAATCCCCTCTCTTATCAAAAACACATCAACCCGCGTCTTAAAAATATTTAGCGAGGCAGCCTCCACCACTTCAACGGGCAGAGAATTCCAGAGACTCACCACCCTTTGAGTGAAGAAGTTCCTCCTCAACTCCGTTCTAAACCACCCCCCCTTTATCTTGAGGCTGTGCCCCCTAGTCCTACTGTCTTTTTTGAGCGGGAAGAGTCTCTCCACCTCTATCCTATCCATCCCATTCATCATCTTATACGTCTCAATGAGATCTCCCCTCATTCTTCTAAACTCTAACAAGTACAAGCCTAGTTTATTCAGCCTCTCCTTATTGCTCAACCCCCTCAACTCCGGTATCAGCCTAGTAAACCTCCTCTTCACTCCCTCCAAGGCTAAAATATCTTTGCGCAGGTGCGGCGCCTAAAACTGCACACAGTACTCCAGCTGCGGCCTCACCAATGCCCTATACAGCTGCAGCAAGACCTCCCTACTTTTATATTCAATCCCCCTCGCTATGAAGGCCAGCATCCCATTCGCCTTCCTGACCACATGCTGCACCTGCAAGCTGGGTTTTTGCGACTCATGCACAAGAACCTCATCTGAATGTGTCTATTCTATGTATTCTGAAATATCTCTTTAAATCTTTCCTACTACATCTGTATTGACCTATCCCTTAACCGGGGTTTCCAAACTATTCCAGTCATGGAATCATTGTTCCCAAAAAAACTGAAGGAACGCCTCAGAAATATTCTTATTGAAATGAAGAATTCAACCACAAAAACATGATTGTTTTAAGTTTATTTATTAGTGTCACTAGTAGGCTTACATTACCATTGTAATGAAGTTACTGTGAAAATCCCATTTTTGCGCAATAGGTATAAAGACATAAATTATAGAAGACTTTTCAATTTCTTATGTATATGTTTATTATAATTAAAAGTTTCTCTTCTTAAGAAATTTCTTAAGACTCATCTTTGTCATTTTTAGTGGGAGGAGAGACGATGGAAAGCTGGATTCTCATATCGGACATACTCACTTCCCTCTCTCTCCCTCTTTTACAGCAAAACAAATAAACTAACACAAATTAACTCGGGGACAAAATAAAAGGGGCAGCTCTCCAAAATGAGGGGGAACAGCCCGAATAAAAACAAAGTACAAAGGAAACTTAAAACATTAAATCGTAATGTGATTATCGGGGTCTATAATGCACCCCAGCCCCTGCGGTGCCCAAGGGTGTGGAAGGTGTCGACCGTGCCCGTGGACACCACATGTTCCCTCTCCAGGGACACCTGGCCACGAATGTAGCCACGGCAGAGGGGCAGACAGTGAGGATGGACGACACCATTGATCACCCACTGCCTGAACCTGTTCATGGCATGTCTCGCCAGGCCTAGAGCAGGTTCATGAGGAGGTCGCCATCCCAATACGCCCCTCTCTGCACAGGTGTCTGTAGATCAGGAGCATGGGACTGAAGTGTAAACAAAACATCAATAAAAGGCTTTTCAGAAAGACAAAAAGGGGGTTCAAACTAAGACACAAAACATGGACATGGTCCACGGACTTCACAAGGCCACAGAAGGGGCAAACTTGGGAGCCATGAGCCGATACAACTTACGGTTGTGCGGAACTGCTGTATGAAACACCCTCCACCCAGGTCCCCAAGATAACTGGGGGAGATCCCTCCATAGAGGGACCTCCACTGGGGACCTCCGCCACCAGGCAGCAACGAGGCCCACCAAGATGTATCTGGGCGACAGACAAAGATGCAATAGTGGATGGTGTGCAGCAGCAGTCCGTACAGGAAACGCCTCTGCACGGTGGCGAAAGGTCTCTCTCTCTCTCATGCACTCACTTCCCACTCTCTCTCACGCACTCACTTCCCACTGTCTCTCACGCACTCACTTCCCTTTCTCTCTCTCACACACTCACTTCATCCTCTCTCTCTCTTCCACACTCTCACTTCCTTCTCTCATGCACTCACTTCCCTCTCTCTCTCACACACTCACTTCCCTCTCTCTTGCACTCGCTTCCCTTTCTCTCTCAAGCACTCACTTCCATTTCTCTCTCTCACATGCTCACTTCATCCTCTCTCTCTCTTCCATGCACTCACTTCCCTCTCTCTCTCACCCACTCACTTCCCTCTCTCTCTCTTATGCACTCACTTCCCTTTCTCTCTCACACACACTCACTTCACCCTCTCTTTCTCTTTCACGCACTCACTTCTCTCTCTCACGCACTTGCTTTCCTCTCTCTCTCACACTCACTTCCCTCTCTCATGCAGTCACTTCTCTCTCTCTGTCACGCACTCACTTCCCTCGCTCATGCACTCACTTCCCTTTCTCTCTTACGCACTCACTTCCCTCTCTCTCTCGTGCATTCGCTTCCTTCTCTCTCACGCACTCATTTCCCTCTCTCTCACGCACTCATTTCCCTCTTTCTCTCACGTCTCACTTTCTTCTTTCACACACTCACTTCTCATTCCCTCTCATGCACTCACTTCTTTCTCTTTCTCACACACTCACTTCTCTCTCATACACGGGGGAGGTGATGGTCTACTGGTATTAGCGCTTGATTATTAATTCAGAAATCAGCTGATGTTCTGGGGACCCAGGTTCCCAGGAATTTGAACTCAATAAAAAAAAATCTGGAATTAAGGATCTACTTGTGACCATAAAACAATTGTCGATTGTTGGAAAAACCCATCTGATTCACTAACGTCCTTTAGCAAAGGAAATCTGTCATCCTTACCTGGTTTGGCCAACATGTCACTTCAGAACCACAACAATGTGGTTGACTCTCAACTGCCCTTGGATAAGTAGGGATGGGAAATAAATGCTGCCCAGTCAGTGATTCCCTTAAATAAATTTAAAAAACTCACCTCTCTCACATACACTCACCTCTCTCCAAGGCCCACTCCATCTGGCTCTGAGGCCCACTTTCCCATCATTCCACTGTCTGCTCTTGGTCCGATGTGGAATTTTGAGTTTGTACCATTTCAATCTCTTCCAATCAGCAACTGGCTTCTGCCCTGACTGGACAAGCAGATCCATAGCATTTTTCAATTTTACATTTGAGCCTAGCCTGCCACAGAACCCAGTAAGCCAGTTCAGGAAACCTGTCTTAACCTAATTCATCAATTCACTTCAGCCAATTTTGTTTTCATGCCCTCAAAATTGCCCTTATTTAAGTTTAAAAACATAGCTTCAGACCTACTCTTTTCTTCCTCAAACTGAATATAAAATTCAATCGTATCATGGTCGCTGGTACCTATAGGCATCTTCACTGTAAGATTATTAGTTAATCCCATTTTGTTGCACAATACCAGATCTAGTATTACCTGCTCTCTGGTTGGCTCCAGAAAATGCTGTTCTAAGAAATTAATGCCGAAACATTGTGAACTCCTCTTATAGACTGTCTTTGCTCATCTAACTTTTCCAGTCTATTTGTAGGCTAAAAATTCTGATAATTCTTGCCATGCCTTTTTGACAAACTCCCATTATTTCTTCCTTTATGTTCCACTCTATCATGTGGTTACTACTGGGGGGGACCTGTACATGAATTCTTGCTGTTACCATTTCTCATCTCAAACAAAACCATTTTGACATCCTCGTTTTCTGAAGTTATGTCATCCCTCTCTATTGCTCTAATACAATCATCAACTGACACAGCCAACTCTATGCCTTTTTCCCAATTCCTATCCTTCCAAACAGTCTTGTACCCTTTAATGTTCCAATTCTCTTCCGGTACCTAGTGGTGCACTAAGGCAGAATTTCATCCATTTCCGTAGCTAGTAATTCCCAGAACAGGTCACTATTCTGTTGCCAGGGGCTTATAGCTTGAGCAGTTTCACTCCACATTAACTGTGACTGACCAGGAGTCTCTCCCTTTCTTACCGCCAGCTATTAGCATTTTGAATCTGTTTGATCACGGTATGACCACACCTTCCTTTGCCATCAAGTCCTAAGGTGGGATTCAACCTCGGAGCTTCTGGTTCAGAGGTATGGCTGCCACCACTGTGCCACAAAATGTCCTCTACCTTGTAATATGAAGGTCCCAATCCATATCAAACTGCAATCATGTGTCTGTATTGGGTATCAAATCGTGCTTACTTATTTCTGTGTGCCTTCCCAGCTTATCTGTTTTGTTTCAAATGCTTTGTGCATTCAGATACAGAGGCTTCAATTTTATCCTTTTATTCTTTTTATTACCTCTAATCTCATCTGTTGATTTACCATTAGATTAATACTCTATCCCTTCTTGTCACAGTCTGTTTTTTATTTCTCGCAATAATAATTTTCTCAAATTCTTTGATTTACCACATATTCCTAAATTTGATCCCTTGCACTACTTGGTTTGAAACTCTGTCTACTTCCCCAGTTAGATTTTCTCATGAACTTTCCAAGATTGGCTTTTCTCATTGGCCATTGAATTTTGTGAGATTCAGAAAATAGTGTCCCTTCTTTACAAAAAACAGAAAATGCTGGATGACTTCAGAGCTGATAAAGGATCATCCAGACTTGAAATATTAGCTCTATTTCTCTCCACAGATACTGTCAGACCTGCTGAGATTTTGCAGCATTTTCTATTTTTATTTCAGATTCCAGCATCCACAGTAACTTGCTTTTGTCCTTTCTTTATGCCTGTTTAGAAGCAAAGAATCCCTACAGTGCAAAAAGAGGCCATTCAGCCCATCAAGTCTACATTGACATTCTGAAATAGTATCCCACCCTGCACAATATTCTCTTAACTCCATGCATTTATCATGGCTAATTCACTTAACCTACACATTTTATGACACTAAGGAACAATTTAACATGGCCAATCCTGCACATTTTTGGGCTATGGGAGAAAACCAGAGCACTTGGAGGAAACTCATGCAGATATAGGAGAACGTGTAAACTTCACGCAGACATCCAAGGCTGGAATTGAACCAGCCCCTGGTGCTGTAAGGCAGCATTGCTAATTACTGTACCACCATGCCTCTCATTCTTCATGTTTACTGCTTGATGCACTGAGCCATTGTCCATTGATTTTCTATTAAGAGTGTAGGTTATTTTACTTTTTAACATTTCCTCAGTGTTCTTTCTGCTCTCACAATGTTGCCACAAAATGTATCTGCCTTTTTGCTATTTAACCTAACAGTCTTGTTACTGCTCCCACCAGCATTGCAACTACTTAACCAGCCATTTTCCTTGTCACTAACATCTGCCTTGGAACAAAATCTTTTGGGGGTTAGGATTCGAATTGAATTGAAAGTAAATGATGCCATATTCATAAATTTACACTTGGACTGAGCTCATGTGGAAGCTTCTGGAACTGTCTTTTATGTGTTTTAAATGGACAGTGATGAACTATTTAATAGCTGCCAAGGAATCAAGTGACTTTTGCTTATTCAATACAGCCTAATAAGCTTGTGGAAAGTTCAGAACTGAATAACCATGGGTGGGGACCTCCCTTTGGAATGAAAATGCATGAACAAAATTATCTGTGGAATTCATGCCTGTCATTGTTCAAAGCTTACTCAAAACACAGAGTTAAGGACTCTTAGATTCTTTATCTCCAGGTGCAGTTCAACAAAAGAAGGCTGATGAGACTAGTTATCCACTTTTTAAATGTGAAAGATCACCATCTGTATCTTATTCTGTATCAATGGCCTTTTAACTTTAAGTCATTCTAGGTGGACAATAGTTGTTGACGATGTGGCTGAAACTGGCTTCTGATTATGAGATTCTTTATTATCCCAAGACCCAGAACAGAGCTGACAGACTTAGGAACACAGTAAGAAGTCTCATAACACCAGGTTAAAGTCCAACAGGTTTACTTGGTAGCAAAAGCCATTAGCTTTCAGAGCATTGCTCCTTTGCCAGGTAGGTGGAAGTTCTGTTCACAAGCAGGACATATAAAGACACAAATGCAATTTACAAAATAATGGTTGGACTTAGGAAGAACACTGACAAGACCAACAGCTGTAGGGAAAGGTTGTACCTACCATCTTTGCCTCTTAAGAACCATCAGTCAGTCTGCAAACCAGTCAAAGAATTAACCTGCTCCACTTTCAAAGTTCACCTTAGGGCTGACCTCTTAGATATTTGACCATACAAAACCTGGTAACTTGCTGTCATTTCACCTTAGGGTTATGATTGGGCTGAGGGCTTTGTTTGGGCTGGAGGTCAGTGTTGACCTAAGCTTCAGCTGACTACTATACATCCCTTCCAGGTCCTCATGCTCCTTGATATTTCTGATACAGTTCCCTTGCAAGTCTGCCAGCAGCCCCTTAGAAAAATGCCCTGGCTCCTCTGTTCTTGCAAACTTATGCCCCATGTTTTCAATCCCTAAGTTCATCAACATGCTGTCACCTTCCAAATCCATTGACAACTCTGAAACAACTCCATGTTTGTACCTCTTTGTCAGGTTTCGACACCAACCACAGCACTGACATGTTCCTTATCAAAATCACAAATGATATTCTATGTAATTGTGATTCACTTTCCTTTTCATTCCTCTTGATCTGCCTGCCTTTGACACTTTTCAATTATATCATCCTCTTTTGTTGTCCAACTGAATGGGACTCCTTTCACCTGGTTCCATTCTTGGGCAAACACAACCCGAGAATCACTTGCACTGGCTTTTCTTCCCACACCAACAATGCTACCTCTGAAATTTGCAATAATGTATCATTGGCTCCTCCCTGTTCTTCATCTACATGCTACCACTCAGCATCATGTTAAACACATATGCTGAAAACACATTATTCTATCTAACCATCGCCTCACCTGACATTGTGGCATCTGGTCTATCACATTGATTGTCTAATATCCAGTATAGATGATCTGGAGGAGGGAACCGAGTGCAGGGTGTCGAAATTTGCTGATGACACCAAGATTGGGGGAAAGGCAAATTGTGCGGAGGGTGTGGAGAGTCTGCAGAAGGATCTAGATAGGCTGGGCGAATGGGCCAGGAAATGGCAAATGGAATTTAATGTTGGCAAGTGTGAGGTGGTCCACTTTGGTAGGAAGAATGGTAGGAAGGACTATTACTTACGTGGCGAAAAACTGTAGCAGGCGACGGTGCAGAGGGACCTCGGGGTCCTTGTGCATGAGTCGCAAAAACCCAGCTTGCAGGTGCAGCAGGTGGTCAGGAAGGCGAATGGGATGCTGGCCTTCATAGCGAGGGGGATTGAATATAAAAGTAGGGAGGTCTTGCTGCAGCTGTATAGGGCATTGGTGAGGCCGCAGCTGGAGTACTGTGTGCAGTTTTGGGCGCCGCACCTGCGCAAGGATATTTTAGCCCTGGAGGGAGTGCAGAGGAGGTTTACTAGGCTGATACCGGAGTTGAGGGGATTGAGCTATGAGGAGAGGCTGAATAAACTAGGCTTGTACTCGTTAGAGTTTAGAAGAATGAGGGGAGATCTCATTGAGACGTATAAGATGATGAATGGGATGGATAGGATAGAGGTGGAGAGACTCTTCCCGCTCAAAAAAGACAGTAGGACTAGGGGGCACAGCCTCAAGATAAGGGGGAGGCGGTTTAGAACGGAGTTGAGGAGGAACTTCTTCACTCAAAGGGTGGTGAATCTCTGGAATTCTCTGCCCGTTGAAGTGGTGGAGGCTGCCTCGCTAAATATTTTTAAGAAGCGGGTTGATGGGTTCTTGATAAGAGAGGGGATTAAGGGTTATGGGGAGAGGGCGGGAAAGTGAAACTGAGCCACGACAGATCAGCCATGATCTTATTGAATGGCGGGGCAGGCTCGAAGGGCTAGATGGCCTACTCCTGCTCCTATTTCTTATGTTCTTATGTTCTTATGTACTGGGATGAGCACAATTTCTTCCAATTAAAAATTGGGAAAACCAATGCCATTGACTTCACACAAAAGTATTCCCATAACTTCCACATATTACCTGATCCTGATCTGAGCTTCTGACACCACTTTCTCCCTGCCCTTGATGCTATCCAGGACAAAGCAGCCCATTTAACTGGCACCTCACTCACCACCTCCAATATTCACTCCCTGCACACTGATGCACAGTGGCAGTAATGTGGAACATCTATAAGATGCACTACAGCAACTTACCAAGATTCCTTTGACAGCACCTTCCAACCTTATGACCTCTACCATCTAGAAAGACAAGGGCAGCAGATGCATGGGAAAACCAGGACTTGCAAGTTCTCTTCCAAGCCATACCATCCTGACTTGGAACTAAAACACCATTCCTTCACTGTCACTTGGTCAAATTCTTGGAACTCCCTTCCAAACAGCACTGTGGGTGTACCTACATCACATGAATTGCAGCCATTTAGGAGGTGGCTCACTATTACCTTTGCAAGGGCAAATAAGATTGGGCACTAAAAGTGCGAGCCGAGTCAGTGATGCCCATGTCGCATGAAAGAATTTTTAAAAACACTCAAATATATGTACTTCCACCTCTGCATTGTTGCCAGTCTCCACCCCTGCCATCTGCTGCTGAAAACTTGAATCCATATTTTGTTAATTCCCAACTCAAGTATTTCAGTGCTCCCCTGGCCAGCCGCTGGCATTCCATTTCTAAACCTCCCTGACTCTCTACATCTCTATCTACTTTCAAATGCTATTTAAAATTTCTCTTTTGACCAAGTTTCTAACATTTCCTTCTATGGCTTAAAGTCAAATTCTGTTTGATAACATCTTAAAACATTTTATTGCATTGAATCTGCCACAAATCTTGCTGTCAGGCTAATGGTTACTATCGGTTAAAACTAGGCCTCAGCTTAAAATTAGCATTAAGACTGATATTGTGCCAAGGATCTGGGTTCAATTCCAGCCACAAAAATGTGCAGGTTAGATGGATTGGCCATGGTAAATTGTTCCTTAGTGTTGCAAGATGTGTAGGTTATGTGGATTAGCCATGGTAAATACACGCGGATAGGCAGATAGGGTAGAGGGAGGGCCTGGATGGAATGCTAATTCGGAGAGTCAGTGCAGACTTGATAGGCTGAATGGTCTCTTTCTGCACTGTAGAGATTCTATGGTTCTACATTAATGTATAGTTAGATTTGGGTCATGGTAAACTTATTGAAGGAGATTTTTGAAAAACTTGTCCTCCGTGAATTTGCTGGAGTGAGCAGAAATCCATTATAGGGGGCAATATGTTTCCTAAAACTAGTTTTGATGTGACTTTACTAGCTCCATTGCTGCCTGTAATCCCAATTATTACTAATGCTTCCACTGCCCCTTAAGTGATGTGGTGAGTATTAACAAACGTCATTTAATAATGGATTGAATGTAATCAGCAAAAGACATTGAGATTCTTACGGTTAACAACATCTACAGTAGCACACATTTCCCAACAAATGGCTATTATGGCAAAGTCCTTGAAGCATGCCGTTTATGATTGTTCTAGGAACTTGTTATTTCTTGAAAACTGCACAATGTGGCGTTAAAGTCTTTTAAACAATGCAACATCTGTCAAAGGCATTGTTCATTTGGAGTCAACAGAAGAGATCCTTGTATTCAAACCTGCAGCTGTTTGACAGCACATGGAGCTGGACAAGGACTTAAGTGTGCGACTGGTGGTACTTAGTGGGTGATAGTCCTCCAAGAGCTGGAGATAGAAATAGCAATGCAAGTATTTACCCATCCATGGCATGGAAACTTTAAGAGACCCCAGGAATTTTTGCTGAGATTGAGCAGCAGTGGATGTGACGCTAACAATCCTGTGAGGAGCTGCAGCCAGAAAGCACAACACCAGTAAGAGGGTAACAAGCAAAGACTGGGGTTGGTGGCAGACATCTAAATGCAACAGAAGCACTATTAGTTGTAATAATCAGTGCCCACTGATGATGGTTTCCATGCATAAGATATCATTACACTTAGTTTATGGGATTGGAATTTGGAAAGGAAGTTCAAACCTTTTCCTCAGTCTTGACCATCCACATTCTCCGGAAAGTTTTCTCTCTGTTATTCCAGGAGCAAGACTCAATTTGAGAAGAGAATAAATATTAGACCATGATTTCTTTCCTTATGAGAGTTGAGGAAAGTTTTGATTTTTAATACTTTATTTGATGCATTTTCTGACATTTGAAATCAATTTTTAATGCATATAAATACTTCATGGAGTATAAACTGCTTCACAATGCACCTAGTACATAGGAAGATGGTTGTGGTTGTGGAGGGTCAGTCATCTCAGCTCCAGGACACCTCTGCAGAAGTCCCCCAGGGTATTGTCCTAGGCCCAACAATCTTCAGCTGCTTCATCAATGGCCTTCCCTCCATCATAAGGTCAAAAGTGGGGACGTTTGCCGATGATTGAATAATGTTCAGCACCATTCGTGACTCCTCAGATACTGAAGCGTTCCATGTTCAAATGCAACAAGATCTGGACAATATCCAGACTTGGACTGACAAGTGGCAAATAACATTTGCGCCGCACAAATGCAAGACACTCTAATCACCAGCCCTTGACATTCAGTGGAATACTGAGTCCGCCACTGTCAATATCCTTGGGGTTACCATTGACCAGAAAGTCAACTGGACTCACCACATAAACACAGTGGTTACAAGAGCAGGTCAGAGGCTAGGAATACTGCCACGAGTAACTCACCTCCTGATTCCCCAGAGCCTACCCACCATCTGCAAGGCACAAGTCAGGCACTCCCCACTGGCCTGGATGGGTGCAGCTCCAACAACACCCAAGAAGATTGACACCATCCAGAACAAAACAGCCCACTTGGATGGCACCACATCTACAAACATTCAATCCCTCCACCACCGACACTCAGTAGCAGCAGTGCATACCACTCACAAGATGCACAGCAGCAATACACCAAAGATCCTTAAACAGCACCTTCCAAACCCACAACCAACTTCCATCCAGAAAGAAAAGGGCAGCAGTTACATGGAACACCACTGCCTGCAAGTTCCTCTCCAAGTCACTCACCATCCTGACTTGGAAATATATCACCATTCCTTCACAGTCACTGGGTCAAAATCCTAGAATTCCCTCACTAATGGCATTGTGGGTCAACCCACAGAACATGGACTGCAGTGATTCAAGAAGGCAGCTCACCACCAGCTTCTCAAGGGTAACTAGGGATGTGCAATAAATGCTGGCCAGCCAGTGATGCCCATGTCCCACAAATTAATTTTTTAAAAAAGCATACATTAAAGCCTACAAAATCTGCCTCCCTAATATTTATTCCATGAGTTGCTGAAACATACAAATCTTTAAGGCATACCAATTCACCAGCCCATAGTAAGTACACTAAACTTCAACCAATTCCCAGAACTCAGCCAAGAATCAACAAGCAGCATGACATGCAAGGCTGATGGCTACTATTGGTTAAAACTAGGCTTCAGCTTAAGGTTAGGATTAAGATTGATACTGCGCAGGGACCTGGGTTCAATTCCAGCCACAGACTAAAAATGTGCAAGTAAAATGGATTGGCCATGGTAAGTTGTCCCTTTGTGTTTCAAGATGTGTTGGTTAGGTGGACTAGCCATGGTAAATGCTTGGGGTCATGGAATAGCATCGAGGTGAGGGCCAGGGTGGGTTGCTATTTCAGAGAGTTGGTGAAGACTTGATGGGCTGAGTGGTCTCTTTCTGCACTATAGAGATTGTACGGTTCTCTATTAACATGGTAAAATTGTTGAATCACTGCCTGATCTTCTATAGCAATAGCTTCACTTACCCCTGTCAACTCAGAGGTGCAGTCTTGATACTCTCCTTAACAACATACACCTCACTGAGGCCATCATGCAAAACAAGGGCCAGTATCCTGAACAAACCCATTAATATCTGGCCTAGATTGTCTCATTCTACTCTCTTCTGTCACCAATTGAACACTGGCAAGACAAAAAGCTGTCATTCACAGCCTCTGCCACAAACTCCATACCCTAGCTATCAACCCCCACCCCCTTCTCTATCACTATCTCAGAGTGAACAAATCTATGTGCAATGTCAGTATCCTGTTCAATTCAAAACTGAGTTTCTAACCTCATATCACCTCCATTATAAGGGCAGGCTATTTAATGTCCTGAACCACAGCCCAGTGATGTCCCTATCTCAGTCTGTCTGCTGCTGGAATCCATGTTCATGCTTTGTCACTCAATTACTCCAATGTTCTTTTGATCATCCTTGATTCCAGCTTCCATAAATTTCAAATGTTTGTCCTTCTGCCTTTGGGACAGATGAAAGGTTTTAAAAAACTTATGGAAAAACACAACTTTAATTTCAAATCCAAGCACGATTTATCATTGCACTCAGACTGAACTGTTTAACTGAGATTTAAATTCAAGTTTGCTTTTTTTTAATAATCTGAGTTTTCCTGCAGGAGCATCCAGCTCTGCTTTAACAGATGCATTAAGTACATCATATCTTAATGCCCACTTAACAGAAATAAACTTCTGCGACAGAGTAGAAGCCAAACATCCAAGGCCGCGGAAACTGGGAAGGCCAGTATAGTGGAAGCTGTTGGTCACGTTTGAAGATGGAAGTGAATGAGTTTATTTCTAAAATTTATGGAAGTTTTATTTAAAAAAAAAAGTTTTATATATGTTTGTTTATTGATCATGTTATTTCAAGTGCATTGCCCCATCTCCAGAGTCCCATTCTTCTCCATAGTCCTGCAACGTGCCTCCTAAATCAATGTCCATATTCCCTGGACCTTCCATGTTAGAATCTCCTGCCATAGGAAGGAAACAACTCTTAGCAAAGTCACAAATGACATTATGTGTGACTAAGACAAGAATAAACTATCCCCTCCCCACCCACCTTTCTTGCCCTGTCTTCAAACTTCAGTGTGGTTGATCACACTATCATTGACCAATGTTTTAGTGTCACAAGCAGGTGTACATTAACACTGCAATGGAGTTACTATGAAAATCCCTTGGTCGCCATACTCTGGTGCTGTTTGGGTACACTGGGGGAGAATTTAGCATGGCCAGTACACCTATCCAGCATGTCTTTTGGACTGTGGGTGGAAACCGGAGCACCAGGAGGAAATCCATGCAGACATGGGGAGAAAGTGCAGGCTCCAAACAGACAGCAACCCAAGCTGGGAATCAAATCTGGGTTTGTGGTGCTGTGGCGCAGCACTGCTAAGCAAGGATTGGTGGGGGTGGGGAGCGGTGATGGCTAGGTACGTTCAGGATACAAAGAACAAAGAAAAATATAATACAGGAACAGGTCCTTCAGCTCCCCAAGCCTATGCTGATCATGATGCCCTAACTAAGCAAAAGAAAAACTGCCCTTCCTTGATCTGTAGCCTCCCTCTCTATTCATGTACCCATCCAGATGCCTCTTAAATGTTGCTAATGTGCCTGTTTCCACCATCTCCTCCGGCAGCATATTCCAGGCATCCATCACTCTCTGCATGAGAAACTTCCCCTGCATATCTCCCTTAAACTTTCCCCTTCTCATTTTGAACCTGTGCCCCCTTGACACTTGAACCCTAGGAAAAAAACTCTGACTATCCACCCTGTCTATGCCTCTCATAATTTTGTGGACCTCTGTCAGGTCTCCCTTCAGCCTCCATCTTTCCGGTGAAAACAATCCTAGTTTATTCAAATTCTCCTCATAACCAACACCCTCAAGACCAGCCAACATCCTGGTGAACCTTCTTTGCATTCTTACCACAGCTTCCACATCCTTCTGGTAGTGTGGTGACCAGAACTTCACGCAATACTCCAAGTGTGGCTTAACTAAATTTGATATAGCTGCAACATAATTTCCCAACTCTTGTATTCACTGTCCCGGCTGATGAAGGCAAGCATGCCATATGCCTTCTTAATCACCTTGGCCACCTGTGTTGACACTTTTAGGGAAATGTGGACTGCATGCCCAGATCCCTCTCTATGTTAATGTTTCCAAAGATTCTGCCATTTACAGTATATTTCACATCTAAATTTGATCCTCCAAAATGCATCACCTTTCATTTGTCCTGATTAAGCTCTATCTGCCATTTCTGTGCTCAAGTCTCCAATCTATCCATATCTTGCTGTATCCTTTGACAATCCCCATTACTATCAGTAAATCCACCAATTTTCATGTCATTAGCAACTTAATAATCAGACCACCCAAATTTTCTTCCAGATCATTTCTATAGGTTACAGACAACAGAGGTTCCAGCACCGATCCTGTGGAACACCACTAGCTACAGATCTGAGGAACATCCTTCCACCTTCACTCTCGGTCTTCAATAACCAAGCCAGTTCTGTATCCATATAGCCAGCCCAATCCAACTCCCATGTAACTTTAGTTTTTGTACCAGTCTGCCATGTGGGACCTTGTCAAACACCTTACTAAAATCTATATAAACCACATCCACAGCCTTTCCCTCGTCAATTATCTTTGTCACCTCTTCAAAAAAAACTCAATAAAGTTGGTGAGACATGACCCGTACAAAACCATGCTGACTGTCACTAACTAGTCCATTTTCCTCTAAAAGCTTCCCACCACTGATGTCAGGCTCACAGGCCTATAATTTCCTGGATTATCCCTGCTCCCTTTCTTAAACAAGGGAACAACTTTGGCTGTTCTCAGTTCTCTGGAACCTTACCTATGGTCAAAGATATCTGTTAAGGCCCCAGCTATTTCTCCCCTTGCCTTTTTCCCCTTCTCTCCTTCAGTAACCTGGGATAGATCCTATCCAGGCTGGGCACTCGTCTACCTTAATGCAATTTAGGATACTCAACACTTCCTCCTTCGATATATTGACATTCTACAGAGCGTTCACACACCTATCCCTGACTTCAGTAACCATCATGTCCTTTTCTTTGGTGAATAGTGATACACAGTACTCATTAAGGATCTCAGCTACTTCCTATGGCTCCACATGTAACTTCCCTCCATTGTCATTGAATAGGCCTACTCTTTCTCTTGCTACCCTCTTGCTCCTAATATGTGCATAAAAGCCTTGGGATTCTCCTTGACCGTGCTTGCTAAAGACATTTCATGGCCCCTTTTAGCCCTCCTAATTCTATGTTTAAGTTCCTTCCTACTTTCACTGGACTCCTAAAAGATTTCATCAGTTTTTAGTTGCCTAGACCTATCGTATGCTTCCTTTTGACTAAGCTTACTATTTCCCTTGACACCCATGGTTTCCAAATCCTGCCATTTCTATGCTTCATTTTTTCAGGGACATGCCTGTCCTGCACTTCAATCCACTGGCCTTCAAAAGCCTCCTACGTGCCAGACAAGGATTTGCCCTCAAATAGCTGCTCCTAACCCACATTCCCCAGTTCCTGTCTAATTTGGATGTAATTTGCTTTTGCCCAATTAAGCACACTCACCTGCGAGCCACTCATGTCCTTATCCATGACTACCCGGAATTGTAAAGAATTATGGTTGCTAAGTCCAAAGTACTCCCCCATTAAAACATCGATCACCTGGCCTGGCTCATTCCCCAATACCAAGTCTAATATGACTGCCTCCCTGGTCGCATTATCAATATACTGTATCAAAAAGCCCTCCTGGACACATCTAAGTAATTGCTATCCATCGGAGCCCCTGTCTGTACAGGGATTCTTAGTCCATCACAACAACCCTGCTTTTTCAGAATTGGACAATGCAACTGCTCCTCTGTCTTCTGTATTATAGCCCTCCTGATGGGAGGTCCATAGTACACTCCCAACATTGTGATTTTATCCTTTTTATTCCTGAGCTCCACCCATAATGCCTCACTGCAAGATCCCTCCCATGGCTCCTTCCTTAGCACATCTATGATGTGCTCCCTCATCAGCAATGCAACTGCCCCACTGCTTTTGTTTCCCCTTCTGTCTCATCTAAAACAACGATATCCCAGAGTGTTAACCAGCCAGTCCTGTCCCTCCTTTAACCATATCTCTGTAATTGCAATAACATCATAATTCCATTTAGTAATCCAGGCTCTCAGTTCATCTGTTTTGATGTGGAGATGCTGGTGTTGGACTGGGGTGGGCACAGTCCTCACAACAACAGGTTAAAATCCAACAGGTTTATTTGGTATCACAAACTTTTGGAGCATTGTTCCTTCATCAGGTGAATGGAGTGTTGGGTTCACAAACCGCATTTATAGACAAAGACTCAATTGCAAGATAATGGTTGGAATGTGAGTCATTAAAGACTCGCATTCCAATCATTATCCTGTTCCCAGAGAGGACAATGCAACTGCAACTCGCTGTTAATTCAGGAAGAAGTCAATCTTACTGGTGACGCCATTTAACTGCAGTCATAAATATAAACATTTGAATTTCTTGCTGGAGAGGTACTTAATTCCAGCAAGGTGGCTTTTTAATGAGTGTGCATCAAATGCCAATATATACAAAATGGCTTCCTGAAATTGTTTAATTTGAAATCTGAAATAAAAACAGAAAATGCTGGATAAGCTCAGCAGGTCTGGCAGCATTTGTAGAGAGAAACAGAGTTGACGTTTCAGATCTAAATGATCCTTCTCCCAACATTGTTCATCGAAAAGCTGGACCTGCCTTTGAGCTATCTTTAAAACCCCAAGAACAAGATTGGTAAAGTTCATCCTGCAGTTGGGAAACTGATTTTTGGCTTCATACCAAATTAAGTTCCTCTGCCTACTGCTGATAAGCCTTTTGAACGAGGCATTAAACAAGAGCTAATTGCCGTCTCAGAGCAATGTAAAACTAATAACAGACACTCTAACCACTGTCCCTTGACATTCAATGGTGTTACCATCACTGAATCCCCCACTGTCAACATTCTTTGGGTTACCATTGACCAGAAACTCAACTGGACTCACCACAGTGGCTACAAGAGCAGGTCAGAGGCTAGGATTACTGCAGCTAGCAACTCACCTCCTGACTCCCAAAGCCTATCCACTATCTACAAGGCACAAGTCAGGAATGTGATGGAATACTCGTCACTTACCTGGTTGGATGCATCTCCAACAACACTCAAGAAGCTTGATACCATCCAGGACAAAGCAGTCCACTTGATTGACACCACATCCACAACATCCACTCCCTCCACACCACTGACACTTAGTAGCAGCAGTATGTATTATTTTTATACAGCTTTAATTTAAACATTTTCCAAGCATTTCAGTTTAATGAAACAAATAAGAACAGTAATACAATTATTTCTTTATTTAACATTTCTAGTACCAACTCAAATGTAAACAGTTGAAACTCAGTAACTCTTCACTGAACATCAAATTTCAATTGAACTTTAACTCTTAAACTGCATATTAACTTTAACAAAACATCAACTTCAACTAAACATCAACATTAACTATTTAACTGAAATAGATACTACCGAGTTTAGGAGAACTTTGGCAAAGAAATATCCTTAATGTAGAATCTATCTTCTTCTTCCCTGAAGCATCCTTCAGGGTACAATTGTTCTTGCGATGGTTGGTCTCTTTAAGTTATCACTGGCAAACAAAGGCTCACATGTCTCTTTACCCAAAATTTTCCACTCGCTTCTGGAAGATTCACAGCCAATGAATTGATCAGAAACCCCAACTGCCTTGTTCGATTAGGCCAATCAAATGTAGGCAGAAAGTGGCATTTGGTCACCTCAGGCTTCATCACACCTAGGCCCCTTGCGTGCATATTATTTACATTCCAACACTCAGATAAGAAACATTAGCTCCAAAGATCTGTACAGAACTCCTCTCTACCAAAGACAAACTGTTAAAATCTGACAACTTCTGTCCTGTGTCAAATTCCAAGCCACTGGCCAACTTAGTATAAAAATCTTTAAAGCCATTATGGCCACTATTGTTGTTAAATTATTGTTGCAGCTGTTCTTTCTCCGTCCACACTATCTACAAGATGCACTGCAGCAATTCACCAAAGATCCTTAGACAGAACCTTCCAAATGCACAACTACTTCCATCTCGAAGGACAAGGGTAGCAGATACATGGGAACATCACCATCTGCAAGTTGCCCTCCAAGCCATTCACCATCCTGACTTGGAAATGTTGTAGGTAAAAAAACCCATAAAATCCCACTGAAACTCATCTTACCAGAGCGAATTAGATCATGAATCTCTTCCTACACAGGATCAGTTTCCGCACACCACTTGTGGAGATGCTATGGTTTTTCTAAAATGGCACTGAGAACCCAGATTCAGAGGTCCTGCCCCCATTTCTGATGAGCACAGCTCCAACAACATTCAAGAACTTGACACCATTCAGGACAAAGCAGCATGCTTCCTTGGCACTCCACATTCAGCCCTCCACAATTGATGCACTGTGTACAATCTACATGATACACTGCAAGAATTCACCAAGGCTGTTTAAACAGCACTTTCCAAAACCACAAATACTACCATCTGGAAGGGCAAGGGCAACAGTCACATAGGAACACCACTATGTGGAAGTTCCCCTCTAAGCAGGTCAACATTATGAATTGGAAATATATCACTGTTCCTTCCTTGCAGCTGGGTCAAAATCCTGGCGCTCCCTCCCTAACAGCACTGTTGATGTACTGACACCATCTGGGTTGCAGCGGTTCAGGAAGGCAGCTGACCACCAATGTCTCAGGGGCAATAAGACATGGGCAATAAATGCTAGCCCCCTCACCAAAGCCCAGTTCCCTTGAATGAAAGAGAGGTCTCTGACCCTTTTTCTCAAAGATAAAATATTCTGATGCGAGGGAATGGATGCAATAAAAGCCAACTCATTTCTGTCCTGACAGTTCCATATCATCCACTAGCACTTGTCAAGTAACATACTGACATTATTGAAATAAGTTGGTGGACATGAGATGTTATTGTTGCTCTCTGAACAGTAATTAATCCTAGAATAATAAGTTGTTGCTTATGGGGAGGCGATAGCCCAGTGGTATTATCGCTATTAGTCCAGAAACTGAACTAATGTTCTGAGGACGTGACTTTGAATCCTGCCACGGCAGATGGTGAAATTTGAATTCAATAATAAAAAAAATCTTGAATTAAGAATCTACTGATGACCATGAAACCCATTATCGATTGTTAGAAAAGCCCATTTGGTTCACTAATGTCCTTTAGGGAAGGAAATCTGCAGTCCTTACCTGGTCTGGCCTACAACTCACTCCAGAGCCACAGCAATATGGTTCACTCTCAACTGCTCTTGGGCAACTAGGGATGGGCAATAAATGCTGGCCACCCGTACCCCATGAGTGAATAAAAAAAAAGGAATTGAAAATTGACAGGCGTTTTAAAGCTGGTAGCTATCTTGTCCCCCAGTGGCTAGACCCAACAGAATTGCAAAGTGCTATTCCAATATTCCTTGCCCCTGCTGGGCAGATTTCCAGGGAGTGTTGTGAATAGTGCAAGCTCCTGTCCCTTTATGTTGGTGACACTGCTCATGGGGTTGAGGCAAGGCCAATTCAATCCCAAATTGACAGATAGATGTCCCGGTAAATGTCCTGGTCCACCACGCTCTGCTTTCATAAAGAAAACTTGAAAATGTTTTAGCCAATTTTTTTTCTCCTTAGTTAACAAAAATCACAATTTTTGAACTCCATGTTTTCAATTGCATATTCGCATGATTTTGTTGGCAGGTTGTTAATTGCAAGAAAAACAGTATTTCACTATTTACTTTGTTAAAATTAAATTTGCCCTGCACATCAGTTTAATCTATAACAGAGCGCTTACTGTTCAACTGTAGTTGGTAAATGGGAACATGAGTTGGAGAAGAAACAGAATGGAAAAAAGAAAGCGAGCAGAATAGTTCTAATAAGTCATCATCCCAAGTTGAGTCAATCAAGCTGAAGGGTGGTGACTACCTGCCAACTTGTCTGGAACAATACTTAAGAAATGAGACCATGCCTTCAGGAATTTATTCAAATGAAGTCAGAATGAATGCATAATTTGATATGCATGTCCATCTGGCACAACCTTTGGATTCATAAAGGCCATGTTGGCAAAGCTGCCTGGCACCATATCGGCAGGAAAGCAATTTTTAGCTGCATGAAGCAGTAAAAGAAATGTTTTTTTTGGAGTCCACTTGGAGTGGCTGTTTAGTGGATCAAAGCTGACTCCATGTTGGTAAGAACTTTCATTTTATTTAAGCACATGTAAAACTTAGTATATACTCAGTAGCTGAGCAGCAGTTTCAGGGTACAATTGAGCCTTACGTTACCTCCCTTGTGCCTTGGATAGATGCCAAGACCACATGCCTCTGCATCTGTTGCCATGGACCTTGGCTCATCCTCTGGGTATCTCCTGAATTCTCTCTTGCCTGAAGTTTCTTCTCCGGATTGCCAGTTGGAATCCCTTCCCTATAAATTTATTATTATTCAAAAACCATTCAGCCTTGTCAACCAATCATTGGCTTTTACCTCAAACTCAATGATACAATGAAAGAAATGTCATGAACACAATGCTTCTGTCTATACAGGTTTCAATTTTCTGACTCTCCAACATCTCTTTCTTGACTTATATGGTTGTTATAAGTGCAGCTGTAGTGACACAAAGTGGCATATTTTTAGACTATTTTTCACAGCTAATGGCCCTTGTGAAGTGTTTATTATTCTAGCCTTTATGAGATATCAATCTTCATCTTTCTTTTCATTGTATTTCAATGAAACTATGACTGATTTTGGTTGCAATAAACAGCTAGTCCTGATCTAAGCCTCGGGTAGAATTTCACCCTTAATCTGCAACTTGGCTAGCAGAACTGGAAGTGGCTGCAAATCCTGTTCCCACCTGAATCCAATTGAAACTTGTGATATTACGCCAGCTGGGACTTAAGTGGCAGCCAGCATGAATTGTGGCTGAATTGGTGGAGCAAGTCCAATGGCAGCCCTCCTTTTGGCAGATTCAAAAGCGGCCTCCACAGGCCATAAAAGAAACCCTGGGAGAGCTATGGCAGCAGCAGGAAGCCACGAGAGGGGGGTTCAGGCGACCAGCAGGCGCTCCATTTCTCAGATGACTCCTCTGAGATTAGTTGCCACTGGATCAGCGGAGGCATCTGAAACTTATCTTCAGCAAGTCATTTGCACCACCACTCTTGTGGATACATGACAGAGATTGTATCTTTCCTCTGCGTCTGTCCGTGGCAGCCTGAAAGAGGTCATCAGCTATCTTTTTAGTGGGTAATCCTTGTCACCGATCTACCACTTGTCTAGACAAGCTGAAGCAGTGAAGAGTCTGGGCACCTATGAGTGATGAAGAATGGTATGTATCATAGGAGCTGCCCGAGTATTGAATATAAACTTTCAGAACTTGGGACCTGTAGTCATAGACAAGCCCTTCCTGTTCACAAATATTCCTGGCTGACCAGTTAGTGCCTTGATGGTCACATGGGTGCAACCAATGGCTCCCTGGATGTGGAGGAATGCAGCAAGGCTGTGAAACCACTTGTCCACTCAGCCTGACTGACTTGGTCTCTCTTGAAACAAATTTAGTGACTTTTTTTATCAAAGTGTCAACTTGGGCAGGAAAAGCGGAGGGTAGTGCTTTGGCTGTGCTGCTGGCTTTTTCTACCACTTCTTAAATTCTTTGACAAAAAAAAATCCAAGGAGTAGGTTCACACGTCACATTGGACAGTTGAGTGCCAGCAACTTCAGCCTTTGAGAGATCTCTTTAAATGTCGACCGATGTAAAATAAATAAAGATGGAACGCTCCGAGCCACCAATATCACAGAATCTCTGCCTCCGGAACTCCCCCGTGTAAACAAACCCCAGCACTGTCCTTGGCACTGTCCCCTAGGGGCAGTGCCAACGTATTGCCTAAGCATAACCATTTCCCAACTTGAGGGTGTACTTATCTGTGCTCCTTCGGCAGGTTCTGATCACTGGGTGCATGGCTTGGGGGAACCTGTCGTGGTTCAGCTTGGCATGCCCTCACATTAATGTGAATAGACAATTTAACTTAGGTGGGACTATCAGGTGTAAAGTCCTGATACTTATAGTTAAATAAATATAAATTATTCAGGATTCCCATTGTGTCATTGCAGGGAACAGGGACAATAGAGCAGGGAAATCCAGCTAACGTAGAAATGGGACTCCTGCTCAATTCTCTGCCCCCTCTGCCATTCCAACCCCCCAAAACTAGAAACAAAAAATCCCCACTTTTCTGAACTACTTACAGTTTGTGAGCTTGCCATGTCGGCCCTCTATGTCTCTCTTAGTTTATCTATATTGTATTTTGAAAATCAGTTAGAAAGGCGAAGGATTGTGAAGTCCAATTCATTCAGTGCTATTAAAGAAATGTTGCCTAGCAAATTAGCATTTATGATTTTACAGCCATGACCAGGCACCCAGAAATCTCACAGACCAAACTATTAATTTCCCATGCAGAAGTACTAGGGACATTTTATTTCAGCTCATAATACTATCATCCAATGTAAAATTAATTATTATTCTAATGCTCTTAAGTACAGTAATCCAGGACTGCTGATTCAATATGCAGGACCAAAAAGTACACAAGAGTTTTTTTTTAACTCTTTTCTTTCTGCTTCAATAAATATGGCTGCCTTCCAATAAAAAAGATGTACTGTCGTGAAAAAGTCAAGAGTAAAGTATGCTTGAATTTCTGGATTGTCCAGTCAGCAAGCAATGTTTCCTGCCAGCCATATGAAGTTATACAATTACCCCCAGAAAGTAATCCAGTCAAATCTAGACAGCAGTGCTTAATAGATGGGAAAAATGACTTCATTTGTCTGCTTATGAAGACTAACAATTGGACCCTGATTGGAAACAGATACAGAACGCTCCGTGATTTTTTTCCTCTGTTCACCATTGCTTGAACATAGGTTTAAATAGGATTGCATAGGATATATGGCACAGAAACAGGCCTTTCAGCCCAGTTAATTCATGCCAGGTTTTATACTCCACTTGAGTCTCCTCCTTCTTTCCCCATCTAAATTTGTAACCAATTATTCCTTTTGCCCTCTTAAGCTTGACTTTTCTCCCCTTAAACATAAACATATCCGCTAGAAACCTCTGAGCTCACCTGTAGCTGGGATTCTCCAGTCCTGCTGCAATAACTGGATTTTAGCTGAGTGCCAAATTCTCCATTCTCACTAGCAACGGAGGAAGGGTGAATGAGATTGGAAAGTTCTGCTCATTATATGCTTCAATTACTCCCTATGGTGCCAATTCCATACTCACACAACTCTTTGGGTAAAGAGGTTCCTCCGAATTCCCTATTGCATTTTGTAAATTGGTGACCTTCAGTCATGCTCTTCCCCATAGGTCGAAACATTCCCATTGTATCGGTTGGGATGGTATTAGTTACAGAATGTGTCTGTTAAAGAGATCTTCATAGTTTTCTGTTATGTTAGCAGCAAGTCTTCATTAACTACTTGTAATTATATTCATAGACATAGTGAAGGGTACAGGAAAGAAGTTATTGCCATCTCTAGGTCTTTGCACATCCCTGTGCAACGCCACACTGACCCTAGATCTCAGCCATCTTATATCACTGTGTGGATGCTATGGTATTCATTCCCTGTATGCGTCAGAGCCTTCTACAACAGTATCCAATCTTTCAAAACCATAGACCCTACAGTGCAGAAAGAGGCCATTTAGCCCATCAAGTCTGACCAACTGTCTGAAAGAGCATCCTACACAACCCCGCCTCCTCAGCCTATCCCCATAACCCTACACATTTACCATGGATAACCCACCTAATCTACCCATTTTTGGACACTATGGAGTAATTTAGCATGGCCAACCCAACTAACTTGCACATCTTTGGACTGTGGGAGGAAATCACAAACTCCATACAGTCACCCAAACCGGAATTCAACCCGGGTCCCTGATACTGTGAGGCAGCAGTGCTAACCACTGTGCTACAGTGCTGACCCTGATTACATCACCCCTCTCCCTGTTTTCTTTCTCCCCTGCACCCATCCCCCCCAACAGAAAACAGGCCAGCCTGTTCATTGCTTCCTGACATGAATACCACAATATTGCTGGTTTTGTCTCTATAAGTTTTCAGTGGCATCCTCACCAGTACTTCTAGATCCTTTCCGTAATACAGATTTTGTGCCATAGAAAGAAAACACTATCAAGTTTTCGGGAAATACTTTGTGCGGGAGACATAAGCACAAATTTTCTGATGGTATTGTTTACTGAAAGTGGAGAAGGATGGTTTGAAGTAAGGCAGATATCACATTTACCAAAGTCCAGCACCTCTGTCCAAAATACATATCGTGACTACTTCTTGTTGGGTAGGAAGCTCCTGCCTAAAATTTTAGAAGTCAATTTAATACATTATAATGCATATATAAAATTCCATGTTTCATGGTGGGAATTGTAAGTGCTCTCATTAAACCCACATCAAATGGATTGCTATGTTTTCCCTTAAGAGTAAAAAGTTGTGCTGACATTTTTTTTAAATCAACAGCTCTTAAACCTGGTGTCACTTATTAATAGTCTCACAATACCAGGTTTATTTGGTATCATGAGCTTTCGAAGTGCTGCTCCTTCCTCAGTCCACTCACCTGATGAAAGAGCAGCCTTCCGAAAGCTTGTGATACCAAATAAGCCTGTCGGACTTTAACCTGGAGTTGTGAGACTTCTTGCTGTGCCCAACTCAGTCCAATGCCGGCATCTCCACATCTTTTATTAATGGCAGGAGTTGTTTTATTGGTACAGATCTTTGTTAGGTCACATTTTGTGTCCAATATTTTGTCAGAAACATAATGGTGGGTACAAGTCAAACTGTAAGTATGGACTTCCTAGAATCCCAGACTGATGGGAATCTAATTGTATTTATGTTATTTGAAATAAAAGGAACTATACGAGAGAGAAACCAACATGTTGTTCCTCCACCAGCTTGCATTTATTGATGAGCCGCATTATCTAGATTTCTTTGCATGTTATGTGTTTGAGTTGTGCATCAACCAGACTTTGCTATACACAGGGCACTGTCAATGACTACGAAGGTCAACATAGCCCTAAATGTTTGCATCTCAGACTATCACAGGAGACATCCGTCAGCAGCACACAGGTGTGTAAAGCAGGTGACCAATGTGTTGTTTATAAGAGCAAATCATTTAATCTTATTCCCCATGGAAAGCCAACAGGAGCAAGAAGGCAGTTTTTTTTCCAGCTGATAGTATCCCTAAAATTAATAGCAAGCTGGTTTTACAAATCCATGCCCACATTCCATTATCTTCACAAACCACAATGGCTGACTGTCTGAGAATATGCAAACTTAATTCTTTGCAACAATTAGCACGGAATAACTAAGTCTTTCCATGACTTTTAAGCAGCACTTGCAAGGCATTTATCTTGAGGTAACTCACTTGATTCGGGCTTAAGGGGCTGACTTTATGGCTGGATGGATTCCCCATCTGGCGACACAAAAGTTATTGATGATCGAGCTCTCCTTTTGCATGGCTAGCTCACCCTGCAGCTAATTAATTATCATCCACCCACTTCAGGGAGAGAGTCCCACCTCTGAGTGCTGCCAGCCAATCAAGTAGCTACTCTTGTCCCAGCAGCACCATTGGGACCAGTGGCCAGTGCTGGAACTGCAGGCAGTCCAAGAAAGAGATGTACAGCAATGGAGCCAAATTTAAAGCTAAATCCAGGTTCTTGACTGGGCCAGGTTGGCAGGTCCCAGTGAAGTGGAGGGTGGAGGGGACTGGAATCATCATGGTGGGGTGGAGGAGGGAAAATCCAGGGTGGAGAATTACAAGGGGGGGGGCTCTTCCAATGGGCACAGTGGACCTGAAAAGGAGGGTCCCCACCTTTGCCTGTCCACCAGTTTCATCTGACAGGTACTTGGCTTAGGCCTCCCCCACTGTGGGTTAAATTCCAGTGGTGGACTGAGGTCCCTGGGTGGCAAATTAATTGGCCACTTAAGTGTTTCAATTGATCCATGAGGCTCTCCCCATTTTTGGCAAGATTGCAGTGGGGACAGATAGGTGCTAGGCATGCCATCACTGCCAAAGCAGAGTGATGGACTCCATGCCCATAAATCTACCTCTCAATTGTAGTAAAATTCCAACTAGGATTCACAGTTGCATACTTAATCACCAAGGTTACCTCTGGAGCTGTGAGTCATGACATCTCTCAAACTATTGCGGAGTTGTATACATCATTAGAACACTGTAAAATTAATTGTACTCAGAAATATTATAACACACTAAAGTCATCCTAAAAAAAGCACTTTGGCTGCACTGATAAATATGAGGCATTGTTTCAGCACAATGCTAAATCGTCACTTTATGCCATATGCTCAATTTTGCTATGCAACAAGACATGATGGACAATCAGCTACTCAAGGAGATCATAAATAGGAAGCTGAAGAGAATCGGCCAATTCAAGCTGAATGAAGGGCTCTGCCAGATGGAACCTTCTTATAAATTCCACTTAAAGCCTCAAAAGTCACTGCTGCATCTTCATAACACCATGTCCAAATATATATTTAGTTACATTCCCAATTGTAATTGTTTATGTGTAAAACTCCCTATGGATTCTATTACTTTCCTCTACAAAATCATTTTTCAACACTATTACAAAAACAGTCTCTAAACATAGAATTCTTTTGCAATCAAATCTTAATTTCCTCAAAAAACTGTGTATCCATGTGCATGTGTGTTTCTGTGGATATATAGAGTAGGGGAGGTGTATGCATGGTCTGTATGTGTTTTTGTATGTGTTTTTGCATGTAATTGTGTGTCTGTAAGCATGTGTCTGTATTTGTGTACGTTTGTGCTTATGTGTGCACGTATGTGTTTGTGTGTTATATATATATGCATGAGCATTCCTTATAAAATGATTCTTTCCTTTGGTGACATTGAATTGTGTACTTCCGACCAGGATACATCCCAGTGATGGTGATAGTATGAAGTTCATCCCTCCCTATCACCTCTTCATTTTCAAGAATCTTTGAGAAGTTCTCTAAGTCCTCTATTGGGAAAATACATACAAAATACCTGTACAATGCCTCCATTTCTTTGTTTTCCATTATCAATTCTCTAGATTCACTCTTTAGAGAACAAACATTAGCTTTAGTTGCTCCTTTCCGATACAACTATTTTTAGAAACTTTTACTATCTGTTTTTATATTACTAGGTTTCTCTCATACTCTGCTTTCTGCATCTTTATTATCTTTCTGGTCATTCCTTGCTGGTTCCTAAAAGCTGTCCAATTCTCTAACCCTCCTGCAGATTTCACTATGTTTCTTTCAATTTAATACTAGCCGTAATTTCTTCATTTAGCCACAGGTGATGCATTCTTTTCAAAGGGCCTTCTTTTTCACTGGGATAAATCTGAGCATTATTAAATATCTCCTTAAACGTTTCATTGCAACTCTACTGTGCTATCTTTTAGCCTAGTTTCCCAGTTCACCTTAGTCAGCTCTGCCTTCATATTCTCATAGTTACCTTTGGAGGAATCTGACCAAAAAATGGCAGAATGTTGGTTCTGGCAAGAAAAACAGCATGGTTCACTCCAGAGTAACAAGCCTGGCTTCACTGAGATCAGGGCGCCATATGTAAAAGATGTTTCGATCAAACCAAAAAGTAATTTCCCCCATACCCCCTTACAGAGAACTTAGGGGCTCCCCCCACCCCACTTGCCCCCCTCCAGATCTGAGCCAGCATTCAGCCCTGGTGATCAGAGCTCCACCTCCACCCAGTCAGTCAATGCCAGCACCTCCTTCCCCCGAAACATCAGATTCCTTCCCCCCAAACCAAACAGCCATCGCCGGCATCCCCATGTCTGCTGCCCCCCACCACATAAATAAATGAATCCCCCTTCCCATGAAGCTCCTACTGGGATCTACCCTAGCACTGCCCCACCCACAGGTTGGCACTATCAGGCATGGTGCCAACCTGTGCCAAGGGCCAGTGCTGGGGCATTGCCAGGCCATTGCCTGTCCATGTCCCTCTCCTCCAGGGGCTATGCTCACCTTTATGCCCTCAGGAGGGGGATCCCCAGATTGGGTTCACATCTGCCCCATGCTGATGTGACATCATGTTGGCAAGGTTTGAAAATGTGCCTTGGGCTGAGTATATGGCGATGAGGTCTTTAATAATATGGAGGTATACATAAATATGTTGAAATCAGGTTCATGCCCTTTGCGTGAACTTGGCAACTGGGACAGCAAAAATCTCTGGTGATGATGTACGAGCTGCAGAAAGTGTGACCACATAGCCTCCTGACTCCCGCCTCCACCTTCCCTCGCCCTCAACCTTCATTCGTGTATTTATGCTTTTAGATACTCAAGAACTGCTACCTGATGTAAATAGATCTGCACACAGCTGGGAGTACAATAATAAGCCATAAACCTGTTTGTTCTGTCAATGGCCTTTGCTATTGCTTTTAATTCAGGCACAGAATTTGCATTCCATTTCCAGGTTTACTGGTCAATTGGAGAGTGCAGGCCAAATAATGATCTACCTCTCTCAGATAGCAAAGTTCTCGTTAAAAGGATACATGGTAGAGGTCAAAATGGCTGAACTGTACATTGATTCCTGTGGTTTCAGCGATCTATGCCCAAGTGGTGCAGTTTGATGCTAGCTCTTCGAGGTTCAGAGCTGCTCATGGTTATCTTCTGAGGCTCATTGCAGTCTCCCTCACTGAATGTCAGCAGCCTTTTGCCACCAGCCCAGTGCATAGGAGCGTTAGACCAGGCAAAGATGCCCAAAATATAGGCACAAAGGAATTGCACAAGATTATTTGACTATTATATGGAATGCTGGATGCATTGTTGGATGAATTTGGTGTCTTTCATTTCAGGATTCTAGCCTTGAGGATGCTGTGATGGTCCATCACAAAAGAATGGTAAGGTGGGGAATTGTTGAACAATGGAGATCTGTGATTTGATTCAGAGAATTGGAGTCTGATGGGATTCTCATGGACAACTCATCCAAAACATGAACGTGCCAGTTGTTTCCTCACTTCTTCCTCCTCCTCTTCATTTCTCTCTTCATTCTGAGGACTTGCTGAAACTCTTGTATGGCCCTCATGATGGCGAAGTTGTGGAGTTTTTTTTGGTCTTTCATGATATGTGAATATTGCTGGCAAGTCAGCATTTATTGCCCATCCGTAATTTCCCTTGAGAAGGTGACATTGCTTGAACAAACTTAGCCTATCTGTTGTAGGTAACCTTCAATGATGTTAGGAAAGGAGTTCCAGGATTTTGACCCAGTGACAGTGAAGGAATGGTGATATAGTTCCAGGTTAAGATACTGCGTAGCTTGGAGGAGCACTTGCAGATGGTGCTGTTTCCATATACCTGCTGCCCTTACTCTTCTATATAGTAGAAAAAGATCATGGTATATAGTAGAAACTTGATCATGGATAAATATAGATCTGGTCCTCAGGTTGAGGTTCTAAACTGGAAAAAGGCCAAACTTGAAGAAATGAGAAAGGATCTAAAAAGTGTGGATTGAGACAGGCTGTTCTCTGGCAAGGATGTGATTGGTAAGTGGGAGGCCTTCAAAGGAATAATTTTGAGAGTGCAGAGTTTGCATGTTCCTGTCAGGATTAAAAGCAAAGAGAATAAGAATAAGGAACCTTGGTTCTCAAAGGATATTGCGACTCTGATAAGAAGAGAGACATATGACATATATAGGCAACAAGGAACAAATAAGATGCTTGAGGAGTATAAAAACTGCAAGAAACTCCTTAAGGAGGAAATCGGGGGGGGGAGAAACTAAAAAAAAGACATGAGATTGCTTTGGCAGTCAAGGTGAAGGATAATCCTAAGAGCTTCTACAGGTTTATTAAGAGCAAAAGGATAGTAAGGGATAAAATTGGTCCTCTTGAAGATCAGAGTGGTCGGCTTTGTCTGAAACCAGAAGAAATGGGGGAGATATTAAATGGATTTTTTGCATCCGTATTTACTAAGGAAACTGGCATAGAGTCTATGGAAATAAGGCAAACAAGTAGGGAGGTCATGGAACCTATACAAATTAAAGAGGAGCGCAAATCAGAGTAGATAAATCCCTAGGACTGGACAGGGTATTCCCTCGGACCTTGAAGAAGACTAGTGTTGAAATTGCAGGAGCCCTGGCAGATATATTTAAAATGTTGGTATCCACGGGTGAGGTGCCGGATGATTGGAGGATAGCTCATGTTGTTCCGTTGTTTAAAAAAGGCTCAAAAAGTAATCCGGGAAATTACAGGCTGTTAAGTTTGACATCAATAGTCAGTAAATTATTGGAAGGAGTACTAAGAGATAGGATCTACAAATACTTGGATGGACAGGGACTTATTAGGGAGAGTTAACATGGCTTTGTGCGTGGTGGGTCATGTTTAACCAATCTATTAGAGGAGGTTACCAGGAAAGTGGGTGAAGGGAAGGCAGTGGATATTGTCTACATGGACTTCAGTAAGGCCTTTGACAAGGTCCTGTATGGAAGGTTAGTTAGGAAGGTTCAGTCGCTAGGTATACATGGAGAGGCAGTAAATTGGATTAGACATCGGCTCAGTGGAAGAAATGATGTGGAGATGCTGGTGTTGGATTGGGGTAAACACAGTAAGAAGTCTCACAACACCAGGTTAAAGTCCAACAAGTTTATTTGATAGTAAACCCACAAGCTTTTGGAATGCTATTCCTTCGTCAGATGAGTGGAAAGTTCTGATCAGAAACAGGCATATAAAGGTACACACAGTTTACAGAATGCTAATTAGAATATGAGTCTTTACAGCTAATCTACTATTCACGTCTTAAAGGTGCAGACAATGTGAGCGGAGATAGCATTAAGCATAGGTTAAAGAGATATGTATTGTCTCCAGACAGGACAGTAAGTGAGATGTTGCAAGTTCAGGCAAGTCATGGGGGTTACAGATAGTGTGACATGAACCCAAGATCCCAGTTGAGGCCATCCTCATGTGTTCTCATGAGTGGAGGCCTGTGACTAGTGGTGTGCCATAGGGATCAGTGCTGGGTCCATTGTTGTTTGTCATCTATATCAATGATCTGGATGATAATGTGGTAAATTGGATCAGCAAATTCGCTGATGATACAAAGATTGGAGGTGTAGTGGACAGTGAGGAAGATTTTCAAAGCTTGCAGAGGGATTTGGACCAGCTAGAAAAATGGGCTGAAAAATGGCAGATGGAGTTTAATGCAGACAAATGTGAGGTGTTGCATTTTGGAAGGACAAACCAAGGTAGAACATACAAGGTAGGACACTGAAGAGTGTCGTAGAACAGAGGGATCTGGGAATACAGATACATAATTCCCTAAAAGTGGCGTCACAGGTAGATAGGGTCATAAAGAGTGCTTTTGGAACATTGGCTTTTATAAATCAAAGTATTGAGTATGAGAGTTGGAATGTTATGGTGAGGTTGTACGAGACATTGGTGAGGCCTAATTTAGAGTATTGTGTGCAGTTTTGGTCACCTAATTACAGGAAGGATATTAATAAGGTTGAAAGAGTGCAGAGAAGGTTTACAAGGATTTGCCGGGACTTGAGAAACTGAGTTACAGAGAAAGGTTGAATAGGTTAGGACTTTATTCCCTGGAGAGTAGAAGAATGAGAGGAGATTTGATAGAGGTGTATAAAATTATAATGGGTATAGATAGAGTGAATGCAAGCAGGCTTTTTCCATTGAGGCTAGTGGAGAAATAAACTAGAGGACATGATTTAAGGATGAAGGGGGAAAAGTTTAAAGGGAATATTAGGAGGGGGGTCCTGCACACAGAGAGTGGTGGGAATGTGGAATGAGCTTCCTGATGAAGTGGTAAATGTGGGCTCACTTTTAATATTTAAGAAAATCTTGGACAGGTACATGGATGAGAGGGGTGTGGAGGGATATGGTCCAGGTGCAGGTCAATGGGACTAGGCAGAAAAATGGTTCGACACAGCCAAGAAGGGCCAAAAGGCTTGTTTCTGTGCTGATTCTATGGAAGGTGCTATTGAAAGAGCCTTCGTGAGTTCCTGCAGTGCAGTGTGCAGATAGTGCATACTGTCGCCATTGTGTATTGGTGAAGAAGGAGTGAATGTTTAAGGGTGCCAATTAAACAGGCTGCTTTGTCCTTCATGGTGTCTTGAATGTTGTTGGAGCTGCACTCATCCGAGCAAGTGGAAAATATTCCCTCACACATCTGTAGATGGTGAAAATGCTTTGAGAAGACAGGAGGTAAGTTACTTATTGCAGAATTCCCAGCCTTTGACCTGTTCTTGTCACACACTGTTGCCTCATAGTGCCAGGGACCGAGGTTTGATTCCTGGCTTGGGTCACTGCCTGTGCAGAATCTGCATGTTCTCCTTGTGTCTGCGTGGATTTCCTCTGGGTTATCTGGTTTCCTCTCACAGTCCGAAAGATGTGCTGGTTAGGTGCATTAGCCAATGTACCCGACAGGTGACATTAATAAACAAACTTTAAAAACTTAAACTTTGTAGCCACAGTATTTATATGGTTGTGCCAGTTAATTTCCCATAACAATAACCCCCAGGATGTCGATAGTAGAGGATTCAGTAATAGTAAGGCTGTTGAATGTTAGGGGAGATGGTTACATTCTTTCTTGTAGGACATGGTCATTGTCTTATATGGTGTGTTGTGAACGCTTGCCATTGGCTACTTAACAGTCCAAGTACAAATGTTGTCCAGGTCTTAAGGAGTCATGGGTGGATGTGCAATCTTCAATGGAAATCCCCATGATGGAGAGAAAGTCATTGGTGGATCAGCTAAATATAGTTGGGCCTAGGTCATTACCCTGAGGAACTGCTGCAGCAAAGACCTGGGCTGAGATGATTGACTGCCAATGACCACAACCATCCCCCTTTGTGCTGGCTAGGTGGATTGGCCATACAAAACTGCCCACCGTGGGACTAGCTAGGGTAAAATGCATGAGGTTATGGGGTTAGGGCCTGGGTGGGATTGCGGTTGTTACAGACTTGATAGGCTGAATGGCCTCCTTCTGCACTGTAAGGTTCTATGATTCTATGACATCTACCACTGACCAATTCCTATTGAATTCAATTTTGCTAGGTCTCCTTGATGTCACAGTTGGTCAAATGTTGCCTCCCCTCTTGATCTCAGCTCTTTCATCCATATTTGGACTATTGCTATAATGAGATCAAGGAGCCAAGTTGCCCTAGCAGAACTTAAACCCTGCCTTGATGAGCAGTTTATTGCTGTGTAAGTACACTTGATAGAAGGTGTTGACAGAACTATCACTTTCTAATGACTGAAAGTAGAGTGATGATGTGGTAATTGGCTAGACAGAATTTGTCCTGCTTTATGAGGAAAAGACATATCTGGGTAACTCTCTGCATTTTTGGGTAGGTGTTAATGTTACAGTTGTATAGGAATAGCTTGGGTAGTTCTGAAGCATCTAGTTCTGGAGTGCAAATTTTCAATACTTCAGGCAGGATGTTGTCAGGGTTGATACAATGGACTGCCATGAATTCAGCCACTTGCTGCTGTAAAATAGATTCTCCCTCCACTTGTACAGGAAGTAAAATCATTGTTTGAACACCCCAGTGGTTTGCTCAATAACATTCCTTATTGTGACATGGTTCTCATTGATTGAGTGGTGGCTACATATGATGGGGCTGTGGGGTCATCCTGCAGATGTAGTGTATAGCCCTTGTCACAGAACAGCTGCCCTCTGGTTCATTTTGGTTGCCGAAAGCTTGTTGGCACAATGATTGGTACAGGAAGAAATGCATCATCACAGGATAGCAGGCATTCACTAACCTGATATGCTGGGCATGGTCACATGGCAACGTTGGATGCACTTTTCCTTTTGCAGCTGTCATCCAGCTCACCATTCAGATGTGGCACCTGCAAATTCCCACACACACAGCCAATGGCATTCTATCCCAGAAGGATACCCTGTGTCCTGCCATTGGCATCTGTGCAATCATCCTGAAGAAAATGAATTCCTTTCCAGAACAACAGAGTGCCTTGAGGACTCCCGAATGCAACAATGTTTCTCATCAGCTGCAAGACGATTTTATGTCATCTGTTCTAGCTTGGAAGAATCCACTGGCAAAAATATTTAGGATCATGATTGCCTGGATGGTTACTGGCAGTGCTGTCTTCATCCTGCTCTGCTGAAAGTCAGCTTACAAGAACTGGCCACTTCCTCTGTAAGTCACAACTGCTGTGTGGCCTTGGTGCAGATGGCAGAAGTGACCTTTGAAGACCCTGGGTATTAAGGCCTCCTGATAAGAACCCACCTTCTCTTCCCTCTGAAAACAGCTTGTCCTCTTTGCTGCCCTGCTCCATATCTCTCTGATATTGCAGCTGAGGGAGAATGCAACCAAAAAACCTATGATGGGAAGCAAGTGTTTAATGCAGAGACATTTTAATAACACCCAAGACCTTCCCAATTTCCAGTGACACCTTGCACATTTTACTAGCTTTTCCAAGCTCTTCTTAACAACCCAATGCTTCCACACCTCTGCAGTCGATGGGACTAAATAAATAACCTGCAAATCGGAGGCATCACTTAAAATAGTGCTGATGAAGGTCATGTTTATATGTGCAAGTTTGAGAGAGCGCTTTAACTAGTGTGGTGAGGCCCCAGTCACAGGCTGTTTGTCAAATTAGCATTAGACATTGATTGATCTCCTGCTTTCCCTACTCTGCATGCCTCTAACAAGTAGTGTGCATGTAGTGTGGCCATGCTATTGTTCTTAACAATGTGACCATCGTGGGCTAAGCTGGAAGCAGTCGGGAGCATAGCTTAATTTTTCACCCAAACCAACGCCTTAAAATCCAACATACTGATCCACGGAACTCAAATTTGTAGCAACCAACTTTGACAATACAATCTACTAAACCAATGCTCCCAAAATGTTCAAGATAACCAAGTAACGTGCTATCACGGAGCTGATGTTTGTTTGGCCTCTCATTCTATCAGGACACATTGTAAACAAGCATTTTTAAAGACATTCCTGAAATAGTTTACAACATCTGTTTATGTGACCTACTTGATGCAGGTGTGCACTGAAGGCTGAGAGATGTAAAATAAATACCCCATGCTTGCTTTAAAGAAGTGTACCTATAAAAGCTGAGAAAATTGTACCTCATTGGTTAATGACAATAAATCCAGTGCTGACACGCAATCTCATATCTTGCTACAGGATCGTGCATTGTCTGTTTACAGAGTCCTTTGGGAACAACAGGCTGCACAGGCAGCTGATTTTGGACTAGTTCAAACTTGAATATCTTTCCTACAGACGTGAACGATGGTGAACTGACGTTTGAACAGTACTCCTCAACTGCAAATGCAGCTGCCTACTGTGTCTTCTATGAAGGTCCCTTTCCATGTGAACCTGGAAATAAGGAAGTTTGCAACAGGGATGCTCCCTGATGCATGCAAATTAGTTGTATCAGTTTATTATCAAAACAAGCACAGGTAGCAGTTGTATTACAGTCAGGGTTGCCAACCCCCCCAGGATTGGCCCGCAGTCTCTGGGAATTGGGGATCAATCACTAGGACACTGCTGTGCGCAACCTGGAGAAAAACCACTAAGCCTTAAAAGATTGCTTTTTTTGTCATTTTCGTTGAACATTTCTCTTTCCACATTTAACAAAGGCTGTTTGGCTGACAGTCAAAGCTTCATTCAATGAGGTAATTAATTTGCTTTTGAATCAGTGCAGGAAGACATTGCGTTGCAACAATAGATAGCAGATGAAATCTCCAGAAGTACATTTAATCACAGTTGGCAACCTTAATTATCACTTTAATAATCTTTCAAGGGTTTCACCCAACTTCCTTTATTCAAAACCAAAATTGAGTTACAACAGTGAGTAGCCATGATGTGGAGATGTCAGCATTGGACTTGGGTGGGCACAGTAAGAAGTCTCACAACACCAGGTTAAAGTCCAACAGGTTTTTTTAATATCACGAGCTTTCGAGCACTGCTCCTTCATCAGGTGAGTGCACCTGATGAGGGAGTAGCTCTTCGAAAGCTCTTGATAGCAAATAAACCTGTTGGGCTTTTAACCTGGTGTTGTGAGACTTCTAACGGTGAGTAGCTAAGAAGTGCAACAAAAACCTTTAATAAGGATTTGTTTGTAGCAAACAGCTTTTCTTTTCAATGTCTATTTTATGTGGACACAACCAATAGGATGTTGCTCCAGCTGAGAGATCACATGATTATAATATGGGTTAGATAAGCCACGTTACAGACACAAATACATGAGGTGCAAACTAAACTTCAGGGCCTGAATCTTACTCTCATCACATGCACACTTGGTGGGCTCGGAAACTCTTGCGAAAGGCACTTTTAGCTGTGATTTGATCCTGGTCATGATTCCATGCTGGCCAGTCAATTAACAGGAGAAAAGTTTAAAGGGAATATTAGGGAGGCTTCTTCACGCAGGGAGTGGTGGGAGTGCTGAGAACGGCTCAATGCTGCTGGGATAGTGGTGGGAAGAGGGCTGATATCGGGAAGAGAGCAGGACCATGAGAAGTGGCAGTATGGGTGGATGCTCCTTGAAGGGTGACAGCTGCTGTGGGGCTGCCTCACTGAAAAAAATGAAAGAGCTCAATGAAATGCTGCAAAGTATGTCAATACTGCAAATTCAAGCAGCTGACAGCACACCACATAACACTTATCCATAGAACCATAGAAAATTACAGCTCAGAAACAGGCCTTTTGGCCCTTCTTGTCTGTGCTGAGCCATTTTTTGCCTAGTCCCATGACCTGCACTTGAACCATATCCTTCCACACCCCTCTCATCCATGAACGCATCCAAGTTTTTCTTAAATGTTAAAAGTGACCCCGCATTTACCACTTTATCTGGCAGCTCATTCCACACTCCCACCACTCTCTGCGTGAAGAAGCCCCCCACTAATATTCCCTTTAAACTTTTCTCCTTTCACCCTTAACCCGTGACCTCTGTTTTTTTTTCTCCCCTAGCCTCAGTGGAAAAAAGCCTGCTTGCATTCACTCTATGTATACTCATCAAAATCTTACACAGCTCGATCAAATCTCCCCTCATTCTTCTATGCTCTAGGGAATAAAGTCCTAACCTATTCAATCTCTCTCTGTAACTCAGCTTCTCAAGTCCCGGCAACATCCTCGTGAACCTTCTCTGCATTCTTTCAACCTTATTTACATTTGTCCTGTAACTATGTGACCAAAACTGTACACAATACTCTAAATTCGGCCTCACCAATGCCTTATATAACCTTACCATAATACTCCATCTTTTATACTCGATACTCCGATTTATAAAGGCCAATGTACCAAAAGCACTATTTACGACCCTATCCACCTGTGACATCACTTTTAGGGAATTCTGTACCTGTATTTCCAGATCCCTTTGTTCAACTGCACTCTTCAGAGTCTTACCATTTAGCCTGTACTTCCTACTTTGGTTTGTCCTTTCAAAGTGCAATACCTCACAGTTGTCTGTGTTAAATTCCATTTGCCATTTTTCTGCCCATTCTTCTAGATGGTCCAAGTCTCTCTGCAAGCTTTGAAAACCTTCCTCACTGTCCATTGCACCTCCAATCTTTGTATCATCAGCAAATTTGCTGATCCAATTTACCACATTATCATCCAGATCATTGATATAGATGACAAACAACAACGGACCCAACACCGATCCCTCAGGCACTCCACTAGTTACAGGCCTCCACTCAGAGAAGCAATCCTCCACAACGACTCTCTGGCTTCTTCCATTGAGCCAGTGTCTAATCCAATTTACAACATCCCCATCTATACCTAGCAACTGAACCTTCCTAACTAACATCCCATGAGGGACTTTGTCAAAGGCCTTGCTGAAATCCAGGTAGACAACATCCACCGCCTTCCCTTCATCCACTTTCCTGGTGACCTCCTTGAAAAACTCTAATAGATTGGTCAAGCATGACCTACTATGCACAAAGCCATGTTGACTCTCCCTAATAAGTCCCTGTCTATCCAAATATTTGTAGATCCTATCCCTTATTACACCTTCCAATAACTTGCCAACCACCGATGTCAAACTTACTGGCCTGTAATTTCCCTGAATCCTTTTGGAACCTTTTTTAAACAACGCAACAACATGAGCCACCCTCCAATCATCCGGCACCTTCCCCGTGAATATTGACATTTTAATCCCGCAAACATCTTCTTTTATTTTACCAGATGTACTGACATTGAGAGTCTGATTATCTGTGCTCAAGACCTTTATGAACTCATTTTGTTTTGGTGACTTACGTCCTGTGAAGTTGGACATTCTATCCATGGAAGAAGATGTCCTTGCAATGTGCTGTCAGATCAATCCACCCCCTATCTCTGCAATCATGGACAGTGTTGATGAAAGACATGTGTGCCACAGAATTTCTGTTTTCCTTTAATGATTATTCTTTTCACTATGGAGCCTCCAGGATACATCATCATATCTAACTGAGCAAAACTTGGAGAAGTGCCTTCCAAAATTATGTCTCCACAGTTACAACTGCACCACTGGCAGTTCTTGCACAGTTGTGACGCCAAGTCACCAGCTGAAAACCCAATATCTGCATCTGCCTAACTAAACCCACCAAAATGATAATATCTGTGTGATGCACCAGAAACAAGTCTGATGACAGTTTATACTCGGTAAGAAGTCTCACAACACCAGGTTAAAGTCCAACAGGTTTATTTGGCAGCACTAGCTTTTGGAGCCTCAAAATCCTTCTTCAGGTGAGTGAGGACTTGTGTTCACAAACAGGACATATAAAAATACAAACTCAATTTACAAGATAATGGTTGGAATGCAAGTCTTCACAGGTAGTCAAGTCTTAAAGGGACAGACAATGTGAGTGGAGAGAGGGTTAAACACAGGTTAAAGAGATGTGTATTGTCTCCAGTCAGGACAGTTAGTGAGATTTTGCAAGCCCAGGCAAGTTGTGGGAGTTACAGGTAGTGCAACATGAACTCAAGATCCTGGCTGAAGCTGTCCTCATGTGTGTGGAACTTGGCTATCATTTTCTAGTCAGCAATTCTGCGTTGTCGTGTATCGTGAAGGCCAGCTTGGAGAATACTATGTGCATGACCTTTAGCCTTTTTCTATGGACTGTCCATCAAAGTCCTCATCTGAGCCCAAAGTACCAGGATTCATTGCAAGCTCACCATCTGTGGAATTGGCACTTGTATTATCCTTTCCTCATGGCTTGACAGTCTACTCATGCTTACCCTCTGAAGTGTATGTAATGCCAGTATCTGAGCTGGTGACCGTGATTATCAGATCAAATGTGTGTTTTTTTTAAAATTAATGCCCTTTTCTTCTTGGCCTTTCTTTCCTGCGCTACTGTCTAAACAGGTGTCAATTTTTGAGTATTTGAAAGGGGAAAGGTGCCAGGGTAATGTTGTGGTGAGTGAATGGGAATGAAATTAACAGGTGCATGTTGTCACCATCAGTAGCTTGCACACCAGAAGATCAGAGACTGAATGCCCGTGACTGCTAAAGTATTCCCCAACAGGAAGGGAACACTCCTGTTGAGTGGTGTTCATCCATTCATTGTTGTAGCGTCTGCATGGTACCTCAGTGTACCATGCCTTGGAACAGTCTTTCCTGCAGCTTATCAGGTAGACACAGTTGGCTGAGTCGCAAGACTTGATTACCTGTAAAGACCCGCATTCCAACCATTATTTTGTAAATTGAGTTTGTATCTTTATATACCCTGTTTGTGAACAGAACTCACATCTACCTGATGAAGGAGTAGTGTTTCGAAAGCTTGTGCTGCCAAATAAACCTGTTGGACTTTAACCTGGTGTTGTGAGACTTCTTACTGTGTTTACCTCAGTCCAATGCCAGCATCTCCACATCATGGCTCTTGGTTTTCAGCAGACTGTACAAATTGCTCTTACCTCTGCTGAACTTGTTTGGCTTCCCCAATGGGAGAAGGATATCACTCTCATCTACACTACCAGCATATCAAGTGATGCATTACTAAATAAAGGAACAGATTTTGAACATCCTGAATCCATTCTGAGGCTCCCAAATCTTCTAAATTCCATCTTTGCATTGACCCTTCAAATACTTCTGTCGAGGTTGTGTCATGCAAGTTTGCATCACAATTGTTGTCATGCATTTGACACCAGACATGGAAGGTCTATTCTAATAAGGTTAAGGTGCCACAGTGAGATGTGCTGGAATTTCTGCTGGGTTTCCCAACCAATATTGCGATCTGGTGTCCACTCCCAGTGTGGCTCCAAATTATTATTGGTGCCAAGGAATCAGGACTTGAATCAAAGGATGGGAGGGACAGAAAAGCAAGGAAATTATGATAAATCTGCATAAACCACAGGTTTGACTTCAACTGGAATATTGCATTGACTTCTGGGCAGAACACTTTAGGAAGGATTTGAAGGCATTAGCGAGAGTATAGAAAAATATCATGAAAATGGTTCCATTGATGAGAAACTTCTGTTATGAATATAGATTTGCGACACTGGGACTGTTGTCTTTGGAGAGATCCAATGATGGCAGCTTGTCATTTTTAAATTCAATTAATAAATCTGGAATTGATGGCAATGAAATCATTGTTGATTGTCATAAAAAACCAACTGGTTTATGAATGCCTTTTAGAGAAGTAAATCTTCCATTCTTAGCTGGTCTGACTTGTAGGGCGATGCCAGACTCTCAGCTACTCTTAACTGCACTCTGAAAAGACCTAGCAAGCCATTCAGTTCAAGGGCAATTGGGAATAAGCATAAATTCTGGTCTAGAATAATTTAAAAAGATGTTCTAAGCACTCTGTAATACCATTTGCTAAGTTGGAACCTCCATGTATTCCCACCAATGTACCAAGCACTTCTATGTGCATGACCCTCAGTGTTTTCCTATAGATTGTCCATCAAAGTCCTCATCTGAGCCCAAAGTACCAGGATTCATTGCAAGCTCACTGTCTGTGGAATTGGCACTTGTGTTATCCTTTCCTCATGGCTTGGCAACCCACTCATGCTACTCTCTGAAGTGTATGTAATGCCAAAAACTGAGCTGGTGACCGTGATTATGAGATCAAATGAGTGTGTTTTTTTTAAAATTAATGCTCTTCTCTTCTTGGCCTTTCTTTCCTGCACTACTGCCTAAACAGGTGTCAGTTTTTGAGGATTTGAAAGGGAAAAGGTACCAGGGTAATGTTGTGGTGAATGAATGGGAATGAAATTAACAGGTGCATGTTGTCACCATCAGTAGCTTGCATACCAGAAGAGATTATGGAATGAGTGGGAAGTGAAATGTGTCACCGCTGGCAACAGTTTCAGCGATGTGGATATGCCGGCGTTGGACTGGGGTAGACACAGTAAAAAGTCTGACAACACCAGGTTTTAGTCCAACCGATTTATTTGATAGTAAACTCACTAGCTTTCGAGGGGATTCACCTGAAGAAGAGGGAATCACCTCGAAAGCTAGTGAGTTTACTATCAAATAAATCGGTTGGACTAAAACCTGGTGTTGTCAGACTTTCAACTGTTTCAGCAACAGATGTTGCAATGATGGCAACCACTATTTCCTCCATAGGATTGAGGCCATGTCTGCCTCTGCTGATTAGCTGCTGCTGCTTTCAGTTGTGTGCTATCTTGTTCTGCAAAAGACAGTGAAATGTGTCAGTGTGAATGGTGCAATGTGTTTAAGTGACATAACTGTCATGGTTGCATAGCTAGCAGTTGTGAGTTATGGGTGAGACTAGAACAAGAACAAAGAAAATTCAGCACAGAAACAGGCTCTTTGGCCCTCCAATCCTGCACCAACCATGCTGTCTGTCCGAACTAAAACCCCACACCCTTTGGGGACTATGTCTCTCTATTCTCATCCTATTCATGCATTTGTTATGACGCCCTTTAAAAGTCACTATCATATCTGCTTCCACTACCTCCCCCGGTGGCGAATTCCAGGCACCTACCACTCTCTATGGAAAAAACTTGCCTCGTACATCTCCTTTAAACTTTGCCCCTCGCATCTTAAATCTATGCCCCCTAGTAATTGACTCTTCCACCCTGGGAAATAGCTTCTGACTAATCACTCTGTTCATGCCCCTCGTAATCTTGTAGACTTCTATCAGGCTGCTCCTCAACCTCCATCACTCCAGTGAGAACAAACCAAGTTTCTCCAATCTCTCCTTATAGCTAATGCCCTCAATTCCAGGCAACATCTGGGTAAACCTTTTCTGTACCCTTTCCAAGAAAGTATTAGTGTCACAAGTAGGCTTACATTAACACTGCAATGAAGTTACTGTGAAAATCCCCCAGTTGCCACACTCTGGCACCTGTTCAGGTACTCTGAAAGAGAATTTAGCATCGCCAATGCATCTAACGAGCACATCTTTTAGACTGTGGGAGGAAACCACCGCACCTGGAGGAAACCCGCACAGACACAGGGAGAACGTGCAGACTCTGCACAGACAGTGACCCAAGCCAGAAATTGAACCGGGGTCCCTGGCGCTGTGAGGCAGCAGTGCTAACCACTGTGCCAGCATGCCGCCCTACAGCAGCAGAACTAAGCATGTGAAGGTGAGGTACAACTGAGTTGAAAGTACAAATTATGCTTGATAATCTTGCCTGATGAGTGATGGATATTGTTCCATTGAACACTGTGTGACTTAATTAATATGAGGCAATTGAACTTCTTTTGAAATGGTGTCCAGATCCTCGAGGTGAGATTCTTTGCAATGACTTCCATGACTATGCTTTAATCCTTTCCAAAGGTTTGTCAAGACAGCTTCAAATATTCTGTGGGAGAACGTTACTCTTCCTGGTCATCTCATGCACCAGGGCCTCAAGTGCTGTGTTGGAAAATCCAGGAGCTTGCTCCATGCCATGCTGTGCTATCTACTCTTCTCTGGATCACACACTTCTCATTAGCTACTTGCAGTGCCTGCTTGTGACAGAATGCACTTTCCCTTAAAGAATTGTAGTCTTGCTTTTAGTGTAGGCTAGTTTTAAATGGTGCTATGTTTGCACAAACATGGGGCCCCTGCTGAGGCATATAGCCACTCAACAGTTCAACACTGAGATATATGCCTCTATGATTTAAGTAAGTGGGCAGCACAGAATTTGTGTGGTACTTGCATTAATTTAAATGGACGCAGTTTAACAGCTATGTCCCATGTTTGGGTCAATCAAATCTTTAGCTCTATGTATTGAATAATCTATGCTGTGACTATAATTATTCCTTTTTTGTTCTCCCAATGATATCATAGCAGAAAATATGTTTTATTGTTGAGTTTTGTTGCCATTTAATGAAATTCAGTAAATATTTACTTACTCCTTCATTGTGGCTAGATTAAAATCCTGGAACTTCTTTCCTAACAGCACTGTGGGTATACCCACACCAGATGGACTGTATAATAACTTCAGGAGTCAGCTGTAAAAAAGCAGTCCGTTATTGCACAAAATGAAACCACAAGCCTGTGCCAAACACAAACAGGTCCAAACAATAATAACTCAGGGGCCTGCTTTGTACAGGGCTCAGTATAGAGAGCCACCTGATGCGTTAATTACCAATCCCCAGGGAGCTTGTATTCAATGAGTCCTACAGGGAAGTCAATCAGTGATTTCCCCATGCAAGTCCTGGGGGGTTATCACAGATTGCCATGATTCAAGAAAATGGCTTGTCACCATCTTCTCAAGGGCCATTAAGGATCGGAAACAAATTCTGGCCTTGCCAATGAACCCACATGCCATGAAAGAATACAAAAAATGTTTCAGTGAAATGTTATGATAGGGTTTTTTGCTTTCTTGTAATTGTAATGAACAAAGAATGCTGCTTAATTAGGGGAATCATTAATTTAATGCCTGTGCTTATCCTCGGATAATTAATTATTGTCCTAAGCGTTTAATCAGTTAAAATTATTGAAAAGAAAATAGAGTTGTAATAGCAGAGTGACAGCCTGCAAAATACATTTATCAGGGTTGTGTTATATTTCTAGGAATAGGCCTAGAACATCCAACTGAATCCATCAGGGAATTTAAAATATGCGTTCAGAGCAAACAGCTGTTTGCTGCTGCTTGTGGAGATTATGGGATTTCACCATCACACTCTGTACAAGAGGAAATGTTTTCAAGAGAGGGAGCAAAGTTGTTTTCTAAAATGGTTGTGCATGGGCAAAGTAAGAAGAAGGATGAAGAAGAACCTGGTCAGCAATTATAAAAAGGAGCAAAAATCACAAATGGGACTGGAGATTAGGAAACCATATCGCAAAGTCTGGGAGAGCAAAGATGACATGACTCAACCAATTTTAAATGGCTGGGCTACAGTTCAATATAATTGGTGGTCTAGTTAACTAATCACAGCAGCAGTCTACAGTTCAATCTTTTTTCCCCACAATTTCCAGTGGGAATCTCAAGGCAGCATACTTAATGGATGAATGTAACTCTGAAATGGAGGTTGCATTTAAACATCGCATCCTGTTGTGATCGTTTCTCACTGCTGAACATTCCAAAGGGGAGTGAGGGGAAAGGTTGCACCCACATTTTCAAGTGACTCTTAGAAGGCTATCACTAGGCAAGCCAGATCCCAGAATGGAGTCTGACTTGGTAGGTCATCTTTTAAAAATCATGGAGGGTATTCGTTGAAACAGATTTATAGGAATTTGCTGTTGATAAAAAGATAAAACCTATTAAACAAGAAACATTAACTAACTATACTAAACTAGACAAGAAGTTTGGAAAGATTTCAGAACAGGCACTAAGAAAAAAATGATTCAAACTCACTCTGAATTCACTATTACCTTAACTTTAGAGTAATATATATGAGTTCTTTAATCTAATTTCTTCAGTGGTCTGGCACCATTTTCAGCTAGAGAGAATCTTAGACCTTTCTGTCTTCACTCTATGATAAGTCCATGCCAACTGAAATGAAACATTTTTTCTTGTCTGTGCGGGTCTTTACTCTGATCCCCTGTTGATAGGCAACAGCACAGAGTTTTATCATTTATTTCCAATTCCCTAAACTACTACCCACTTCGTAACTCATCTCTTCACTTGAAGAGCCATAAAACATTGTTAAAAATACATGTCCATGAAAAGGGCCCCAGATTTACTGGCTCCATCTCACAAAACTCCAGACTGAAATGAAATCTAGGTTTCACATTTCTTGACAAGCAAAAATAAGAAAAATAAATGTAAATCTATATCCTGTTCCTAACACTCACAAATACAAATATAACGGTCTTAAAACTATATTTAGTTCTTAACATAACATTGAAGTCAATGGAAATCAGGGTCTCCATTGGTTGGTGTCATACCTCGCACAAAAGAAGATGGTTCTGGTTGTTGAAGGGCCAATCATCTCAGACACAGGACATCACTGCAGGAGTTTCTCAGAGTAACGTCCTAGGTTCAACTATCATGTTACTATGTTACTTCATCGATGGCCTTCACTCCATAATATGGTCAGAGTTAGGGATGTTCATTGATGATTGCACAACGTTCAATTTCGTTTGCATCTTCTCAGACAATGAAACAATCCACATTCGCATCAAGCTTCTGGAGTGTTATTGGAGCTGCACATTATTTATGTGGCCAATGTGCAGCAAGATTTGGACACATTCAGGCTTATGTTAATAGGTGGCAAGAAACATGGGCATCACATAAGTACAAGATAATGGCCATCTCCAACAAGAGGGAATCTAATCATCGCTTTTTGACATTTAATGGGATTACCAATGCAGAATCCCTCACTACACCCTCGCGGTTATCATTGGTCAGAAGTATAACTGGTAGAGCCACATAAATATTGTGATTACAAGAGCAGATCAGAGGTTGGGAATTCCTGATTCTCCAAAGTCTGTTCACCATCCACAAGACAAAAAGTCAGCAGCACGATGGAATACTCCCCAGCAACATGAATGAATGCAGTTCCAACAACATTCCAGAAGTTTGAGGCTATTCAAGACAAAATGGCCAGTTTGACTGCAGCTTGTATATCTCTTTAAACATTCACTCCCTCCGCCATGAATATACAGTAACAGTAGTGTGTACTATGTACAAGATGTACTACAAAATCTTGCTAAGGCCCCTTTGACAGCACCTTCTAAAGTCATAACTTTTACCACCTAGAAATATAAAGGCAGTAGGTACATAGGAAGACCAGAACCTGCAGGTTCACTTCAAGTCACACATCACCTTGACTTTAAACTATATTACTATTCCATCATCGTTCCTTCAGAGTTGTTTGATCAACATCATGGAACCCTCTTCCCAATAGCCCTATGGGTGTACTGACACCAGATGTACTGCAGCACTTCTAGAAGGTGACTTACCTTCTCACGAGCTATTAAGAAGAGTGAAAAATGGTTTGTTTTGCCAGGGATGCCTGCATCCCATGAATGAAAGAAAAAACACTTTACATCATAGTCCTCAACAAGGAGAAGCAGGAAGCACAGGAAATTAACTGGACACCAAAAGCTAGCAGCACTGGAACAGCAAGGCAGTTGGAATATGGTTATTGCTTTTTACTTGCAATGTTTATATAGCTTATGCATCTGAGCCTTCCCAAACTGCAACCAATAAAGTCAAGCCTTTCATATACCACCAGTGTCTGGACAATTAATGGTACCCTAAATCTTTTCTTTTTCTTCATTACCCAGATCCTTCTTAGCAGTAAGGACAGTGACACAGTGGCATTGTCACTAGTCTGGTAATCTAGAGAGCCAGGGTAATGCTCTTGACCCTGGGGACCTGGGTTTCAATCCCATGATGGCAGATGGTGGGATTTGAAATCTCAATAAAATATCTGGAATTAAAACTCTAACTATGACCATGAAACCATTGCCCGTGTGATAAATACACATCTGGTTAATTAATGTCCTTCAGGGACAGAAACCTGCCATCCTTACCTGGTCCAGCCTACATACCAGCCACAAAACAATGGGCTGACTCTAAAATGCCCTCTGAAACGGCCTAGCAAACTACTCAGTTGTACCCAATTGCTACAAATGGAACAAAACTGAAAGAAACCAGATGGCTGAAGGCATTTGATAGTGTAAAGGCCCTGACAATATTCCAACAACAGTGCTGAAGACTTGTGCTCCAGAACTTGCCGCACCCCTAGCCAAGCTGTTTTGTTACTGATACAACACTGACATATACCAGACAATGTGGAAAATTGTCCAGGTATGTCCTGTACACAAGAAACAAGAAACTCCAATCCAGCCAATTATTGTCCCATCAGTCTACTTTCCACCAGAAGTATAGGGAAGAAAGAGCTCATCGACAATGCTGTCAAGCGACATTTACTCAGCAATAACCTGTCCACAGATGCTCATTTGGATTCTGTCACAGTCACTCAGCTCCTGATTTCATTAAAACCTGGTTTGAACAAAAGAGTTGAATGCCAAAGATGAAAGTGGCAGAAAGATAGCATTTGACAGAAAATGGCATCAAGGAGCCCAACAAAATGGGAATCAAAGGGAATCGGGGGAAATCCCTCTGTTGGGTGGAGTCACATCTGGCACGAAGGAAGATTGTTGTGGCAATTGGAGGTTAATCATTTTTAGCTCCAGGACATCACTACTGGGGTTCCTCAGGGTAGAGTCCTGCCTAGGTTCAGTCATCTTCAGCTACTTCATCAGTGACCTTTCTTCCATCATAACGTCAGAAGTGGGGATATTTGCTGATGACTACATAATGTTTAGTACCATTTGTAACTCCTCAGATGCTGAAGTCCAAATTTGCTGTGTCCAAATTATGCAAGACCTGGACAATATCCAGGCTTGGTCTGACAAGATGTAAGTACCATTTGCACCACACAATTGCCAGGCAATGGCCATTTCTAACAAGAGAGAATCTAACCAATGCCCTTGACATTCAATGGCATTACCAGCGCTGGATCCCCCACTATCAACTTTCACGGGAGTTAACACTGACCAGAGACTGAATTGAACTAGACACGTAATTATTGTCTCTACCAGAGCAGGTCAAAGATTAGGAATCCTGAGGCTTGTAACTCACCTCCTGATTCCTCAAAGTCTGTCCACCATCTACAAAGCTCAAATCAGGAGTGTAATGGAATAGTCTCCACCTGCCTCGATCAGTGCCGCTCCAACAACCTGCAAGAAGCTTGACATCATCCTGGACAAAGCTGTCCACTGGATTGCTATCCTTTCTGCAAATATTCAATCCCTCCATCACCAACAAACAATGGCAGCTTTGTGTACCATCTACAAGATGCATTGCTGGAGCTCATCAAGGTTCCTTAGGCAGCACCTCCAAAACCCACGACTACCACCATCTAGAAGGACAAAAGCCATAGATATCTGAAAACACCACCACCTGGATGTTCCCCTCCAAGTTACTTACCATCCTAATTTGAAAATGTATCGCTGTTCCTGCACTGTTGCTGGGTCAAAGCCTGGTATTTCCTCTCTAACAGTACTGTAGATGTACCTACACTTCAGAGACTGCAACAGTTCAAGAATGTAACTCAAAACCACCTTCAAAAAATATTTATTTAAAGTCCATTTTATTAGTCATAAGTAAGACTTAGTGCAATGAAGTTTTCTGTGAAATTCCCCTAGTCGCCACAGTCCGGCGCCTGTTTGGGTCAATACACCTAACCAGAATGTGGGAGGAAGCTGGAGCACCCGGAGGAAACCCACGCAGACACCCCAGGAGAATGTGTAAACTCCACACAGGCAGTGGCCCAAGCTAGGAATCGAACCCGGGCCCCTGGTGCTGTGAAGTAGCAGTGCTAACCACTGTGCTCTTGTGCTACCCAACGGTAGGGCAACAAGGAATGGATAATAAATACTGGTCTAGCCAGTGACACCCATATCCCATAACTTGATTTTAAAAAAAGAAGCTTTTAAAGAAGACAACTTGAAGTGGGACAGCCCTCCTGAGGAAGCATATTCAGCTTTTTCTTATTACTTCGATGGAAGCACAGATGGCTGCCCACTAGTTTCTGGGCTCCAACATCTGTTCCACCTTAGAGGATCATGTGCACCAGGAAGGAACATTAGTGGATATTATAAGTAGCTGCCTCCAAGGCATAACTTATCTTCTGCTCACTTTCGGATCAGGGAAGTAATAAGTCGCAACCCCAGGGGAGTATGGTGGTGGAATGGAACAGGTGAGCATTGATCTCTCAAATCAGCATTACTGCGATTTTTTTGGCCACGCTCATCCTGAAACTGGAAAATCCTGCCCGAGATCAACAGATCTATCCAAGGTCTGCTCTCACCCACTACAATTCCCGTGGTGGGTGGAACAGGAAAATTTGCCCCAATGTGCCTGAAAGCCAGTTAGACAAGGCTGCCCTGGAGCATCCGAAGAGGTACAGTAGAGCCCTTACCCAAGAGGTCATCACATGTGAGTATTGCAAGGTTCCCAACATCATCCATGTCAGCTGACTTGATCCAAGAAACAGAACAAAGAATACAGTTCAGGAAATTAATATTGAAACTGCCCAAAACCAAGAAATGAGAGCTGAAATTACCAATTCTACTATGTTTCTGGATTGCTTTTTCTGCTGCGTAAAAAAGGAATCAAATACATAATTTAATTTGCCATAACATACTTTTAGAGTTTCGTGTCCATTGAGGATAATTTAATGAACTTTTAGGGAAAGACTCAATAGTTTTCCACAGTGAGAGATGAAAATGACAGATCATCTACATAGCTCGGGTTAATTCAATAAAGCAATAGGTAAACTGGCAGAGTATTGGTTCAACATGCATTTTGTTGCCAATATTATGTTATTAACTTAGTGTTGTTAGTGCAATAGGGTTGCCTGGGAGTGCAGGTTCCACCAGAGAACAATTATCATTTTACCTTCTACCATTGGGGCTTTTCAGATGTATGCTGCGCTGACCATACTTGAATCAAATGAGCCGTACAATGCTTAAAATGTGTTGTTCAGCCATATATTTCCTTCCCAGTCATGGGAATAGAAAACCTCAAGGATTGCTTTCAATAAAACATTATAATTCTTAATACAGTTAGAACAAACAAATCAATTATTTTAAACACATTTTTCATACAAATCACACAGCACATTTCTCACACAACTTGATTTATAGTTAGCATCTCTTGCCGAAATCCTTTTGCCATTCACACTGGCGTGATCTTCAGGTTCTACTGAGAGTGCATTCCCACCCCGAGTTTCCCACGAAACCTCGGGACTATGAAATCCCTCTGCCAGCGAGTGGCATTCCACCTCCCACTGGTAGAAAAGGTTAAGGCGCATGGGATACGAGGTCAGGTAGCTAGGTGGATTGAGAACTGGCTGGGCAATAGGAGACAGAGGGTAGTTGTGGAGGGGACCTTTTCGGGCTGGAGGCCAGTGACCAGTGGTGTGCCGCAGGGCTCAGTACTGGGACCTCTCCTCTTTGTAGTATACATAAATGACTTGGAAGAGAGCGTAGGTGGTGTGATCAGCAAGTTTGCAGATGACACCAAGATGGCAGGGTTGGCAGGTACTGAAGTGGAATGTCAGGTGATACAACAGGATATAGATAGGTTGGTGCATTGGGCAGATAGGTGGCAGATGGAATTTAATCCTGACAAGTGCGAGGTGATGCATTTTGGAAGGAATAATGCAGAGAGGAGCTATGTGATAAAAGGTAGACTGATTAGGAGTATAGAAATACAGAGGGACCTGGGAGTGCAGGTTCACAAATCCATGAAGGTTGCGACACAAGTGGAGAAGGTTGTTAGGAAGGCTTATGGAATGCTAGCCTTTATAGGAAGGGGTATAGAGTATAAAAGCTGCCGTCTAATGCTTCAGTTGTATAGAACGTTGGTTAGACCGCATTTAGAGTACTGCGTCCAGTTCTGGTCACCTTACTACCGGAAGGACGTGGAGGCTCTGGAGACGGTTCAGAGGAGGTTTACCAGGATGTTGCCTGGCATGGAGGGGCTGGGTTACGAGGAAAGGTTGGAGAAACTGGGACTTTTCTCCTTGGAAAGACGGAGGTTGAGGGGGGACATGATAGAGGTATATAAGATACTGAAGGGAATAGATAGAGTCAATAGTGAGAGACTGCTCCCTAGACTGGGTACAAATATGAGAGGTCATGATTTAAGGGTGAGGGGGGAGAGGTATAATTTGGATGTGAGAGGAAGGTTCTTTACGCAGAGAGTTGTGGGGGTATGGAACGCGCTACCGAGTAGGGTGGTGGAGGCAGGAACGTTGGACTCGTTTAAGGTTCAGTTGGACAGACACATGAGTGAAACGAGGATGGAGGGTTATAGTAGGGGCTATTAAATAAGGTCAGAACCTCGGGAGACACCGGAAATGCAGACTTGTAAGTTAACATTTTTGTCTTTTTATTCTGCAGGTGGAGGTCCACCTCGTTGTCAAACGAGGGGCATGCACACGGTGGGTCGTGTGTGGGCTGCTCTTGGAGGTTCCGGGAGTGGCCTAGTACTTCGTGTCGGTGTGTGTGCTTAATCCTGGACTGGTAGACGGGCGCCGCAACAGCTCGGTGACTAGCACTGCTGGCTGTGCAGATACATGGATTTGGGCCTGTGTCTGTGGGAGTTTGCGCATTCTCCCTGTGGTTGCGTGGGTTTCCTCCAGGCGCTCTGGTTTCCTCCCACACCCCAAAGATGTGCTCTTAGGCTGATTGGTTTTACCAAATTGACACTATTCTCCCCTGAATCTGGCTAAGTTAGGGGTTCCATTCGTAGACACGCAGGGTAGAATAGGTGTAGGGTGATGCGGCAGCGCAGGCTCGTTGGGCCGAAGGGCCTGTTTCCCCTGCTGGGTTGTTCTTTGTCCTTTGTTCTTTGTTCTTTGAAACACACCGCAGAGAGTGTGAAAAATCCTGCCCTTTGTTTTTCAGAAATGAAAGGTAATTACACACATAGGCTGGGGCTTTCTGTCAAAGCCGACAAAGGGTGATTTGGGCTCGAAAGGTCAGCTCTTTTTTCTCTTTACAGGTGCTGCCAAACCTGCTGAGATTTTGCAGCATTTTCTCTCGTACCATTTGCCTTTCTGCATGTTAACTTACTGTGTTTCATGTACAAGGACACCCAGGTCCCTCTGAATACAAACAAAGAACAAAAAACAAAGAAAATTACAGCACAGGAACAGGCCCTTCGGCCCTCCAAGCCTGCACTGGCCAAGCTGCCCAACAGAACTAAAACCTGCTACACTTCCGGGGACCATATCCCTCCAATCTCATCCTATTCATGTATTTGTCAAGAAGGCCTTTAAAAGTCTCTACTGTATCTGCTTCCACTACCTTCCCTGGCAACGAGTTCCAGGCACCCACTACTCTCTGTAAAAAATCTGCCTCGGTTAAACCTTGCCCCTCACACCGTAATCCTCTAGTAATTGACTCTTCCACCCTAGGAAAAAGCTTCTGACTTCCCACTCTGTCCATGCTTCTCATAATTTTGTAGACTTCTATCAGGTCGCCCCTTAACCTCCCCTCATTCCAGTGAGAACAAACCATGTTTCTCCAACCTCTCCCCATAGCGAATGCCCTCCATACCAGGCAACATCCTGGTAAGTCTTTTCTGTACCCTTTCTAAAGCCTCCACATCCTTCTGGTAGTATGGTGACCAGAATTGAACACTATATTCCAAGTGCGGCTTAACTAAGGTTCTATAAAGCTGCAACATGACTTGCCAATTTTTAAACTCAGTGCGCTGGCCAATGAAGGCAAGTATTCCGTATACCTTCTTGACTACCTTCTCCACCTGCATTGCCACATTCAGTGACCTGTCTATCTGTAAACCCAGATCCCTTTGCCTATTAATATTCTTAAGGGTTCTGCCATTTACTGTATATTTCCTATCTGTATTAGACCTTACAAAATGCATAACCTTACATTTGTCCGGATTAAACTCCATCTGCCATCTCTCCGCCCAAGTCTCCAACTGATCTATATCTGTATTCTCTGATGGTCTTCATCGCTACCTGCAAATCCACCAACCTTTGTGTCGTCCGCAAACTTATTAATCAAACCAGATAAATTTTCCTCCAATCATTTATACATATTACAAACAGCAAAGGTCCCAGCACAGATCCCTGAGGAACGCCATTTGTCATAACCCTCCATTCAGAAACGCACCCTTCCACTGCTACCCTCTGACTTCTTTGACCGAGGCAGTTTTGTATCCATCTTGCCAGCTCACATCTGATCCCACGCCACTTCATCTTCTGCACCAGTCTTCTATGAGGGACCTTGTCAAAAGCCTTACAGAAGTCCATGTAGACAACATCCACTGCCCTACCCTCATCAATCAGCTTTGTCACTTCCTCGAAAAACTTGATCAAGTTTGTGAGACATGACTTCCCCTTGACAAAACCACGTTGCCTCTCACTAATACATCCACTTATTGCCAAATGGGAATGAATCCTGTCTCAAAGAATCCTGTCCAATAATTTCCCTACCACAGATGTAAGGATCACCAGCCTGTAATTACCTGGATTATTCCTGATATCCTTCTTAAACAAAGGAACAACATTGGCTATTTCACAGTCTCTCATCATTCAAAAAATATTTTTCATTTTGACTTCCAAAGTGGATATAATTCATGCTTTGCAACGGTACATTCCATCTGACATGTTCTTGCCCACTCATCCAACCTGTCTACATCCCTCTATAAAGTCTTTGCAAATGTCCTCCTCACTGCTTATTTTCTCACTTGTTTATCATCAGCATTTAGATTTGTTACACTCAATCCTGAGTCATTAATATGGATTATAAATAGTTGAGATCCAAGTACTGATCCTTGTGGTACCCCACTAGTTACAGCCAGTCAACCTAAAAAGTCATGGTTATTCCTACCCTCTGTTTTCTGTCTATTAAGCAGTTTTCTGTCTATTACCCTCAGTGTCATGGGTACATTTTTTTAGTGCATCTTCAGGCCCACATTGTTTTTATCTTTTGGGGAATAATGGGGGAAAATGGTGAAGGGTTCCTGAGTTGAATATCAGCCCATTGTATACTCCTCCCGTGACAACAAGTTTTGGCGTTGGGTTTGAACCTGGAGCTTCTGGTCCAGAGGTAGGGATGCTACCACTGCACCACAATCCTCTGTCATAGGTCCTAATTTTGTGTAATAGCCTCTTGAGTACCACCTTATCTAACCCAGCTTGCAGGTGCAGCAGGTGGTCAGGAAGGCGAATGGGATGCTGGCCTTCATAGCGAGGGGGATTGAATATAAAAGTAGGGAGGTCTTGCTGCGGCTATATGGGGCATTGGTGAGGCCGCAGCTGGAGTACTGTGTGCAGTTTTGGGCGCCGTACTTACGCAAGGATATTTTGGCCTTGGAGGGAGTGCAGAGGAGGTTTACTAGGCTGATGCCGGAGTTGAGGGGGTTGAGCTATGAGGAGAGGCTGAGTAAACTAGGCTTGTACTCGTTAGAGTTTAGAAGAATGAGGGGAGATCTCATTGAGACGTATAAGATGATGAATGAGATGGATAGGATAGAGGTGGAGAGACTCTTCCCGCTCAGAAAGGACAGTAGGACTAGGGGGCACAGCCTCAAGATAAAGGGGGGGCAGTTTAGAACAGAGTTGAGGAAGAATTTCTTCACTCAAAGGGTGGTGAATCTCTGGAATTCTCTGCCCGTTGAAGTGGTGGAGGCTACCTTGCTAAATATTTTTAAGACGCGGGTTGATGGGTTTTTGATAAGAGAGGGGATTAAGGGTTATGGGGAGAGGGTGGGAATGTGGAACTGAGCCACGACAGATCAGCCATGATCTTATTGAATGGCGGGGCAGGCTCGAAGGGCTAGATGGCCTACTCCTGCTCCTATTTCTTATGTTCTTATGTTCACTCACCTATCAGCTCTCTAGCAATCAGGACTGAGGCCTAATGTTCAAATGCTCCTCCTTACCTTCACAGCTTCCAGCAGTGCCAGCCTCATACCCATTTCCTGCTGCTTCCATGTACCCTCAGCTATTCACCCATGGAAGGCACATAATCCAAGAATTACTTAAATTCTTCCTTCTCTCTTTTAGGACAAAGGGCCCACAATAGGAGGGAGCAAAACAAAATCAAACATCTGTTTTGGAGGAGATAATGCTCCACATCTTGGGGATAGCCATGACAGTGTCTGTTATGCCTGGCATCATTGAGAATATTCCTGCCTCAGGCACCTTTGAAAATCTCACCTTCTCCTCATCCTGTTAACTGATATGTTATGTGACAATGAAGCTTTTGTTTCCCACATATGCCCCTCCCCACTCCCTTACCATAACTCTCCCCTTCTGTGTGGCCTTCGGATACCTAAGCAAGACTGGCTGATCAACCACAGTGCATCAAAGAGGAAAAGAGAGAGAGAGAGGGAGCGCGATCTTACAACTGTGATGAAGAAGCACTGTCACATGATTTGATCCCCTCAAGCATTCCAGACAGTGCACTCTTGCTTGAGGGCATTTCTTCTGCTTATATGGTTCTCACATTATCTTTGGTTAGGTGATGGAGGGAAGCCATTAATAGGTGAATAGAGGGTAAACAGTCGCCATCGTGATGTCGTAAAGTGGGTGAGAAAGGCTGATTGGTGCAGGGGGAAGGCACTGTGGGTGCTTCCAGGTCAGTGACATTCGTCAACATGATGGTCTGGGTATGTTAGCAATCAGCAATGCCATATCATGAAAATGTATGCTCAGATAACAGCAGGAGCAGGGTCAGGGTGAACGTTGGTAGGGAGTTCAGTCTTTGGGGAGGAAAGCCATATGGACGTAGGTGGTGATAAGATCTTGGGTAACAGGGGAAGGCTCAAGGGTGACAAAGGGGTGAGCAATGATGGGTAGGTCAAAGAGTAATGAGGGAAGTTGGTGGGTCACAAGGGGAAGGTAGAAGATAGGAGAGTGAGTTTGAAAACTGACATCACCATTTCTCCAAGCTGACATTGACCACACCATTAGTTAGTCTGTGAGAACACTCGAGGCAGGAAGAGGGTCTTTGCAAGTGAATGGAGTTCAAGATCACCATATTTGGCCAAATAAATGGACATCCTAATAAACAAGAGGCTGCTACAGTCAAAAATGCTCAGTATGGTTCTCCTCGCTATGGTGAAACTCACATAGCAGCAGGTTTGTTCTTGACTCATTGGTCTCATGACATTCAGATCCCAGCAGGGTGTGGAGATGCTGTTTATTCTGTGCCATTTGCTACCAGCTGGAGACAGGGAGGTGGACTTCCTCCAAAAGCCACAGCTGCTGGAGGTCAGCCAACTTGTGACTCCACCCTTTAGGGTGAATGGTCATGGCTAAGAAGGGATCATGACGTTAATCTTTCTAAGCTGCCAAGGCAATTGTTTCTCTATAGAGTTTTGACAGTATTGGAGACAAGCAGAAAACCCTCTGTGTTAGACTTCTTGCACATGAATCTCATCACCTTTGTCAATGAGCAATCTCTTCATACAAAATAATATATGAATGGAAGGAACACGCATCTCTGGATATTCAGGATGATCCTGGATGTCCTTTACCTAGTGGAGATGCTGATCGGAATTTTCTGAGATGATTCTAAGTGTCCAGATAGTGTGAAAATGGGAGAGTTGCAGATCTGTATTTTGGGTGAGCTTTTACACCCAATCTTCTACAGATACTGCATGAAAATCTGCTACAGGCAGTGTGTGGGGTTCAAATAGCCAACAGTAGACGGAGCTATTGCGCATGTGCAAACCTTTGTTCTGCACATGTGTACTAGCAACAGCAGAGGCATGATAGTGAAAGAAAGAGACAGAGTTGTCAGGCCTTGGCTTTTGCACATAGCAGGAACACAGCGCACCCACCCTCGCAACTGTGGGGCCCGCAAGGGATCACAAAGCTCACAACGATCAGAAGGGTAGCCCCTGCTGCCTCCCTCCCCACCTCCCAGGCCAATCACACTGTCCTCTCCCCCCACCAATTAAATGCAGAGTGGTAGCGGGGTCCCCTCCTATCTCCACTGATTGCAAGCAGGGTAACAGCTGGCTTCCCCTCTCTCATCCCATGATTGCAGGCAGAGCGCCGTGGGACCCCCCCCCTCTTCCTCTCCGATTGAGCTGCCCCGGCCTGCCCCTGCCCCCACCAGGTCCTGCCCTCAATGCCCCATCTCCATAAGCCCCACTTCTCCAGGTCCCAACCCCATAAACCCTGCCTCTCCAGACTCAGCCTTATAAACCCTTATAATCAGGCCCCATTCCCCAGAGGTCTCACCCTCCCCTGGCACTGTCCACTGGTCAGCATTACCAAGGTGCCAGGCTTGCAGTATCAAGGTGCCAGATCATGAGAAAGAGAGCCTGTTGCTAATTGGCACAGGGCCATGAGGACCAGAAGTCTGAGCACCTCTATAGTGTAGAGACTGGCGAACATTGACCACTGCAATGATCAGAAAATGGCCTGACCTTGGGTTTATTGTTGGTGGTCTGTTATCTAGAGATGAATGAAAGGCAATACCAGAGGTGCCCATGTACGTCCTGGGATGTGGTTATGCACATCTGCAGGTTCTCCTGCATGAGCTGTGGCTATAAGGACAAATGGCCACCTTCTTCACTGTAGGATTCTATGATACTGGAGAGGTAGTGTGAAGCTCTTGGCCTGCAGTGAGTGAATGACTATCCAGGTGCCCTTTAAAAATGGTGTCAGGACATTCGACCCAATGAGTTAAGTGCAAGCGGGAGACTGCCTGCCCAACCTGCCACAAGATTATCCTTGCTAATGTGTAACTAATGATCTGAAAAGTGGAAGATTGTATGTGTTCACCTGCTCTGCCAAGTGGGAATCACACCTGATCTTCCCACCCACCACTCAATTTAGATTAAAATTCTTTGATGCTGTCCACCCCACCACCGGCAGAAAACTGGTGCACCCCAACTGTGGGCCAGTCGGGGAATTCCAGCCTTAGTTGCCAGAGTGGAAAATTTCACTCAATGTCAATCTAACTCATAACCTCAGATTCAAATGAAGAAATTTAAATCACTGTTAATGTTAGTCCTGCTATATGTTTACCAGAAGTGAGGCTTACATTAAAACTGCAATGAAGTTACTATGAAAATCCCCTAGTCGCCATTCTCCAGTGCCTGTTCGGGCACACTGAGAGAGAATTTAACATGGCCAGTGCAGCTAACCAGCACATCTTTTGGACTGTGGGAGGAAACTGGAACACCCGGAGGAAACCCACACAGACACAGGGAGAACGTGCAGACTCCACACAGACAGTGACCCAAGCTGGGAATTGAACCCGGGTCCCTGGCACTGTGAGGCAGCCGTGCTAACCACTGTGCAACCGTACTGATGGTGAAGTATTCTTACGCTAAAACAAAACTGAATTTATGGGTAAATCATTGCTTTTTTACTCTTTTAAAAAATAATTGTTTTTCAACAGACTAATGTGAAGGGATGTTGCTTTAATATTTTCAGTCAAAACAACAGAACTATTATTTTAAATGTGAAACTCATACAGTGAGAAATTCTGTTGCCCAGTTCATGTTTTCATTCAATCTCTAACCATTGTAAGTGCGAGTGATCTGAAGTGAAATAGCTTTAATATGTATATTAATAATAGCAGAACTGCAACAATCATCTGAATTGTTCATTTTACTCTGTAATGTGCTAACTGGATCATTAGTCAGTCTGAATGCACAGAGTTGCCTACCAACCAGATGGGCAACTGTGTTTACTGACCAGCCAGATTTATTTACTTGAATTGGATGTTTCTTAAAAAATAAATTACATTCTTATGTCCATGCGTAAGCTCAATCTAGTTTCCCATGATAGTCCAACAGGACCAGCTCCTGTTGATACAATTCAACTAGCATGCTTTCTATTATATTGAAGCTGCATAACTAATATTTTCTCTCACTACTTACATACAATCTTTTCCCAAACATTGCAGAGTAAAATGGACAATTCAGATGATTGTAGTGGTTCTGCTATTATGAATATACACATTAAAGCTATTTCACTTCAGATTGGTCACCCTTACAATGGTTAGAGATTGAATGAAAACATGAACTAGGCAGTAAAGAAGCTGATGGAAAAACAGAAAGTACTGGAAATTCTCAGATGTCTGGCAGCAGCTGAGCAAGAGAAGCAAAGTTAATGTTTTGAGTCAAATATGACTCTTCATTTTCTGAAGAAGATGTTGTCAGGCCTGCTGAGTGTTTCTAGAACCTTTTGTTTTAATTTCAAATTTCCACACTATACTGTTTCTGTTATAGAAGAAAAGGACCTTTTCCTCACAGCGCCTCTGTTATTCTTATTCTATCGACACTCTCCACCCAAGCAAATAATTCTGATTTCAATAAAGGAGATACTAACCAGTTGTGTCAAGTTTTGAGTACATGAATTTTTTAATAACTCAGGAAGCCCAACTGGAAAAGAACAATATGGATTGTAAACACAAAATAAAACCACTGCTCTGTGATATACATATACAAGTCCCAAGGGACAATAGATCCTTCCCAGTATCCGCCTCATAAAGAGCTCCAGTGATGAGTTCTATCTGGGCAGGCCATTGCCTGTTACCAAGACAATTTGTATTCAATGAGCCCCACAGGTAGATCAATTAATATTTCCTCATAGGGGTTATTACAAATACCCTTCTGAATCCAAAAATGAAGGTTAGTTTTTGGTTCCAATTGATCCTGCTCCTGTATTTACAAATCTAATGATGCATGATTGACCTTCAAGATGACCTGTGGTTGTGTGGCCCCTTTAAGAGGGCAATACCTGAGGGCCATGGGATTCGGCTGGATATTATGGAGAGACAGCGTGGGAAGCCGAACTAATTGAATGTAAGGCTACGCGTCTTGGACCAGGGAGGAAACTCAGTTGGAGCCAGGGAGCAGAAGAGTGTAGATGTGTACTGTAGTTCTTGTCAGACCTTGTACATGTTTATATATTGTTGGTACTAAACTCTTCTTAACTTAAAACAACAACAAGTCGCCTTCGACATGTCTGTTACTGGATAGCCTTTGAAAACAAGTACTGGAATCACAGTGTGAATTAACTCCATGTCCAGTCAATGCAGTACAGACTGCTCACAAACATTGTGTCACCTGCTCATTTCCAAATCACCCTTCTCTGCATTCAGTCACTGCTTGCCCTCTGTGTGCCTTTTGCTCTCCTAGTGCTCCTGGAAGGTGCTTCCCAAGTGATGATGGAACACTGCACCTTGAGAGAGGACAGCAAGACTGTGATCTATCGAGCCAATACCACTTCCATGGGGTGACACCGCAGCGATCTATGGATCTGTTTGGGAAGAGATTGCTGGACTGCAGTGATACCTTGAAACTCCATTTGAATAGTGGTAGTAAGTGACATGATCGCTCCAGCCTATGCTTACACTATAGCATTTAGACATTTGATGCAAGCTGTTTATGCTGCAATGGAAGCCATGACATCAGCCATTATGGTGAGTTTATAGGTATGTTGATGCAGTAATCATCTATTCAATATTGGAAAGGATTGTCTCTTAGGTCTGCGCCAAGTCCTATGCCAACTTAGTGCTGCCTTCTCCACCCTTGACCTTGAAGGCAGGCTTTGCAGTACACCAAGCATTTGTTAATGCATACCCATCAGCTTTCTTCTATAACCTGGTCCATTAAAGTCCTCATTTTAATCCTCTGTAGCAGGGCAACTGTGTGATTTCACTCTCGGGCCAACTGGCACATAGGCTTTTGCTGCCCCCCCTCCCCCCCATCCTGGTCGTTAGGCTCTTGTGCCTGATGTATTACCAAGTGCAGATTGTTCTTTTATCTCAGTCCCTACAATATATATAATTTCAAAATCTTAGTTAGTATCTTCAGAGGTATTTAAACCCAGCTAGAGCTACAATGCACCTCCCGTTTAAGCGAGGTGCGAGCTTCAGTTTTCCCTCTATAACTCTGTTTATAAAATCAAATAAGAAGTCTCACAACACCAGGTTAAAGTCCAACAGGCTTATTTGGAATCACGAGCTTTCGGAGCGCAGCTCCTTCCTCAGGTGGATGATTCCAAATAAACCTATTGGACTTTGACTTGGTGTTGTGAGACTTTTTACTGTGCCCACCACAGTCTCTCTATAGCTCTGTTTATAAAATCAAAGATTACATAGGCCTATTTATCAACCTTCATTAAGTTACTCTGCCACATTCAAAAGATTTCTCTACATATGCCTTAGGTCTTTTTGTTCCTGTACCCCCTTTAGAATTGTACCTATTAAATTAAATCGCCTCTCTTCAGCAATGTGTCTGACCATTAACTTATTTCTTTCAAAACATTAATTTTAAAATCTCTTATGGAGCAATTCTCATTCAGCTTTCTGAACATAGGATTTATTCAGGAAGAATGAAAATGGCTTTTCCAAACCAGATCATACTACTTAGTCATGAAGATATCAATTATCTTTCTATGGAGTCAAATACCATGCTCCTTTTTAAAACATTTTCTACTTCCTGCCAGATACAACACTATCCGATGTTTATTGACTCCCAGTTCTTTGAACAGATGGCTAGACAGGGATAAGAGACCTCATATCTTTTCACACCTTACTGTTACTTTCTATCAATTGCTTTTCCTGAGTAATGACTTAATAGCTCCACACACATCTTTCTTATTGTGGCAATTTCCTCTCCTGCAGTAACCCTTTGCTGTGATCAAAGGGCTGTGTTATAAAAGCCTCTGGGTTTAAATTGGAGGAACCCCTGAAAACTGGCACAAGTTTCACTATGTGTGATTAATGTCAGTCCGTTGACTGCATTGCAGGACACTGATTGCAAGCAGCCTGCTCTTTTCTATGACTGTTATCAGAAGCCAGCATTCCCTACACTATTCACTGGCTGCACGCATCACGAGGTGGCCCAATCATGAATGCTAATTAGCTGCTTGTTAAATGCAGTCTGAACGTCTTAAAGGGGAGTTGCATCGTCGCTGCAAGTGGTGTTAAAATCAATCTGAATATTGAGTGTGTAAAATCAAAAATGGTAGAGAGAGTGCACAAATATTTTTGGATGCTGCACAGGAGGTCTAGGATGCCCTCCAGCCACATGCTCAACAGAAGTCAATGTTAGAGTTGTAGCCCCCAAGGATATGGATGCAGGGCTGGAAGTAGGTTAATGATTGTGATTGCATCTTCAAATGGATTATCCATCGCAGCCTCCTGCGGTTTGCAGCATCACAGTGCCAGACTTCACCCAAAGGAACAGCTGAAGACACTGGATATTGCAAAAGCTATAGGCCCTGACAATATTTTGTTAATAGTACTGAAGACTTGTGTTCCAAAATGCTAGTCAAGCTGCTCCAGCACAGACACAACATTAGCATCTCAGGCGATGGTGGACATTGCCCAAGTATGTCCTGTCTACAAACTCACAACACCAAGTTAAAGTCCAACAGGTTTATTTAGTAGCATAAGTCACAAGCTTTCAGAGCACTGCTCCTTCATCAGGTAAGTCTCACCTGATGAAGGAGCAGCGTTCTGAAAGCTTTTGGCTTGTGCTACCAAATAAATCTATTGGACTTTAATTGGGTGTAGTGAGACTTATTACTGTGCTTACCCCAGTCCAATGCCGGCATCTCCATCTCCTGTCTACAAAAAGCAGGACAAATCCAACTGGCCAAATACTACCCATCAGTCTACTCTCAATCATTAGCAACGTGATGGGAAATATCATTGACAGTGCTATCAAGTGGCATTTACTCCGCAATAACCTGCTCACTGACACACAGTTTGGATTCTACCAGGCCCACTCAGTTCTTCATTACAGCCTTGGTGCAAACATGGACAAAAGAGCTGAACAAAGAGGTGGGGTGAGAGTGTCTGCCTCTGATATCACGGCAGCATTTGGCTGATTGTGGCATCAAGGAGATGTGGCAAAACTGGAGTCAATGAGTCAAGGGAAAGCTCTCCACTGGTTGAAGTCATATCTAGCACAAAGGTGGTGGCTGTTGGAAGTCAATCATCCCAGTTATAGGATACCGCAGCAGGGGTTCTTCAGGGTAGTGTCCTAGGCCAAACCATTTTCAGCTGCTTCATCAATGACATTCCCACAAACATAAGGTCAGAAGTGGGCATGTTTGCGAATGCTCTGCACAATTTACACTCCTTAGGAACTGAAACAATCTGTATCCAAATCCAGCAAGATCTGGACATATTCAGGCTTGGGCTGATAAGTAGCAAGTAACATCTGTGCCATACAAATGCCAGGCAATGACCATCTCCAACAAGAAAGAATCTAACCATTTCTCCATGAAATTCAATGACATTACCATTATTGAATCCTCCAGTATTAACATCTTGCGGGTTACCATTAACCAGAAACGGAACTGGGCTCACCATATAAATACTACGGCTCCAAGAGGAGGTCAAATTTTGCAGGAGTGTGATGGAAAACTCTTCAATTTCTTGGATAAGTGCAGCTCCAACAACATTCAACAAGTTTGACACCATTCAGGACAAAGCAGTCTACTTGATTTGCACCCTATCCGCCACATTAAATATTCACTCCCTCCACTACCAACACACAGTGACAACAGAGTGTCCCATCTACAAGATGCAGTGCAGCAATTCATCAAAGCTCCTTCTATAACACCTTCCAAAGCTGTGACCTCTACCAGCTAGAAAGACAAGGGCACGGCAACACTACCACTTCAAGTTTCCCTTCAAGACACACGCCATCCTGATTTGGAACTCTGTCTTAACAGCACTATGGGTGTTCCCATAGTGATTTGGACTATAGTGCTTTGAGAAAACAGCACACCAGTACTCTCTCAATGGATATTAGGGATGGACAATAAATGCTGGCCTAGCCAACGATGTGAACATCTCATGGACAAATAAAAAAATATATCCGATCAAATTCACCAAGATCCTCGACCAATGCTCAATTCATTTCACCCCATAACTCACTATCAACAATGTCTATCAGTCAGTGTTCATACCTAATACTTATATACTTAGCTCACCCTTATGCAGTTCATGAGGGTGGTTCACCAGCCCCGCTCAGCTGGCGCAAATCCCATTATATCCAGAGATTCGCACGAGAAGAGCTATAACAGAATTTGCACTGAGGAGAACCTGTTCCGAGGTTCTCTTCATTCCCAGCTGGCAACATAATCCATTAAACTAAATCTTAATTTAAATATGCAGGATCTGATTTAAACCAGATTCACCTGGCTCATGGAATTCACTCATCTGCCAGCACAACGTGAAGCTGGCAAATTATTACTGGGCTGCACAAATGTAGACCAAACATGATGACCATACTGGGGGACTTAGAGGCCATTGGAGCCCCAGGGTGGTCAGTTACATGACTGGGCAGTACTCTGGCATTGCGGCAGCACCCTGGCAGTGCTAACCTGCGGGAGGGCTTTGGTGACTCTATAGTGAAGTCTCGCACATGTGAGGGGGTTCTGCTGATACTGGTGTTGAAGTGATGTTGAAGTCAGGTTGGAACCTGATGTTGGACACTGAGTGGGGGGAAAGGGGGGTTAACCTCATTTTGAGATTGGGCACCCAATAAAAGTGGCCTGACCTCTGAGGAGCTGGCCTTGCAAACGTCTTTAGGCCCTGTCCCTCTCATTCACGGTCTCATTCAACTAATTGTGATCGGGATCGCACTGGCTGATCCAACTGGAATCACACTGCATCTCCCTGGAGATAACATCTAGGCCAGAATTCTTCAGCTGTTTAAGCACCGCCACTGCTGTCAACGAGAACGGAGAACCTGGCGCATGGCCAAATTTCCGTTCACTGCAGTGGGATAGAGAATGCCAGTGAAATCGGAGAACATGATCCACAGTCATATTTTTGGATAATTGTGCCCAATATGTTGCAAGTCTCAAACTAATACATGAACATGCTGGCAATTTTTCACCCACAGCAATCACACCACCCAGACATATTGTATGACAATCATTGCCCCATTTCCCTCCTTTTTGCAGGAGATGGTGACGTGCTACAGGAGATAGTAGGAATTAACAGGAGGAGGAGAGGTGTGCCTTTACGTGTTAACCCCTCAGCAAAGAAACAATGCTGGCAGGTGATGAAGCTGTGGTCACCACTGGCCTAATACAATTGGAGGCGAGGTTAGTCACAAGTTTGGAACTGGAATGTTGCACTCGCAATTCTCCATTGCCCTGGAATCGCTTCCGTAGCCAAAGAGGACTGGAAGGTTGTGCCGTGAGCCTCAGAAACTTCCAACCTTACATTCCTGCAGTAATCTAAGATGCATTCCAACTGGCCCCAATGAGTACCACCAGCCAATTAAGTACCTCCCTTTTATATGTATACTATCCAATTTCTAGAACCAAAGGATAGAACCATAGAATTCCTATAGTGCAGGAAGGGGCCATTAAGACCATTGAGTCTGCACTGACTCTCCGAAAGAGCATCCCATCCAGGCCATTCACTCCACCCTATCCTGATAACCCCATGCATTTGCCATAGTTACTCCACCTAACCTACACATTTTTGGACACGAAAGGACTTTTTAGCAATCTACCTAATCAGCACATCTTTGGACTGTGGGAGGAAGCTGGAACACCAGGGGGAAACCCACTGTTACTAATGGAAGTGGCTACAGAGATAATGGGAGGAACCCTCCACACACCTGACAAAGGAGCACCGTTTCTGAAAGCTCGTGGGATTACTATCAAATAAACTGTTTGGACTTAAACCTGGTATTGTGAGACTTCTTACTGCGTTTACCCCAGTCCATCGCTGGCATCTCTACATCATCACATAAAGTAAAAGCCCATGGAATTGGAGGAGGTGTGTTTTAGCATGGATTGAAAACTAGCCATCAAATAGAAAACAGGGAGTTGGAATAAATGGGTCCTTTTCAGAGTGTAAAATATAACTAGTGGAGTACTGTAGGGATCGGTTCTTGGTCTGCATTTGTTTACTATGATACAAAGATAGATGGAAGGGCATTTTGTGATGAAGATATTATGATTCTGCAACAGGATATAGATGGATTGGGTGACTAGCCGAAAACCTGGGCAAATGGAGTTTAATGTGGGGAAGTGCGAAGTCGTGAATTTTGGTAGGAGGAATCAAAAGGCAGATTACTATCTAAATGGAGAGAATGCAGGTGAGTAAAGTATGAGGGATCTTAGTGTTCTAGTGCATGAATCACAAAAAACCAGCAGGCAGGTCCAACAAGTAATTAAGAAGGCAGATGACATTTTGGCCTTCGTTGCAAACAGGTTGGAATTTAAAAAAGGAAGATTTTGTTGCAATTTTACTGAATGTTAGTGAGGCCTCACCTGGAATACTGTGTACATTTTAGGTTCCCTTACCTTAAAAAGGATATGGTAACATTGGGAGCAGTCCAAAGGAGATTCACAAGGTTAATGCCTGGGATGAGAGGATTGTTCAATCAAGAGAGACTAAGTAGTCTGGGTCTGTATTTCTTGGAGTTTAGAGGAGTGGGGGGTGATATTAATATATATGATCCTGAGGGGACTTGGCAGGATAGATGGTGAGATGTTTCACTCGTGAGAATCTCAAGCAAGGAGACATAGCTCCAAGATGAAAGGATCATCATTTAAAACTGAAGTGTGTCGAAATTTCTTCTTGCAGAGGGTGGTGAATTTCTGGAATTCTCTGCCTTAAAGGTGGTGGAGGCTGGATCATTCGAAGTATTTAAAGCGGAGGTGAATAAATATTTGATAGATCGACGAATAGAGGGCCATGGAGAAATGGCACAGAAAAGAGTTTGAGGTCGGTATAGATCAGCCATGGTCATATTGATTGATGAGGCAGGCTTGAAGGGTTTGGTGGCTGACTCCATTTCTTGTGTTCTTGCATGTTTTTTTAAATATTTGATTTGTTATTTTAATGCATTCTGGACATCTATGGAGAATGTTTTGGGTGGGAAACTTCTAACTTGTAATAAGATTTCAACATGTCCCTGCCACCCCCCTACACCTCCCCTCTGCCTTGCCTGCCCAATGCCCACCCCACCACATTAGATGCTTAGGCACTTAGGGGCATGAGACAAGGGTAACACCGTACCAGTCTGAAAGTTGGGTGTTACGCCATTGAATTTATGGACTATTCATTCCCAGATTGCGTTGAGTAATTAATTATATGTATGAAGGCAAACCTTTATAGCATTATTTCTTCTTTGACTATTTTCTCCACTTAAATGTTTACTCTGTGTGAGTCACTAGACTGAAGTAATATACTCTGTTCCAGGGGAACACTTACAATCTGTACCTCTGCTGTCTTGTGGGCAGCCGAGCTGTTTTGAAACATGCTTCAGAACTGAGATAACTTCCTTATCCCTGCCTAACAAATTACCTCTCTGCTACTTATATTCTTTAAAGGCACCCTGAAATCAGTACTTGTAGCTAAAACTTTACTTCTAAGAGAAAAAAAACATGGGCTGGGATTTTCCCAAAAAAATCCAAGCCCCCAATTCGCATGAAATTGGGGTAACTCCTGCAATTTTTTAGTGTGATTTTCAGATTGAATCTCTGAGACCCTGTGACCACAGTTCTGACCCCTTGACTCCCTATCTGCCTGGCAGTCCTGACTCCCCACCCTAGCAGTACTGACCCCTCCCCCCATAGCCCCAATCCACACCAACCAACAACCTCTACAGCCCCACCCTGATTGCCAGCCCCGATTACCATCCTCTCTCCCTCTGCCTGCGATCCCTGTGCAAAGTGGCAGCAGGTCCCCCCATTTGGTACCCAATAGGTTCTGCACCAACAAGCCCCACCTCCTTGGGACTGCCTGATTCCCAGTGGGCAGTGCCAAGGTGCCCCTTGGGCATTTCCAGTTTGCCCCTTGGGCAGTGCCAGCCTGGCCCCCTTACCCCTGATGTCCTGGGAAGTCCTCAATGGCTTCTCTTTATTCCAGGGGGGTTGGGCCGTCTGTTCCCAGTTAGTGGGCAGCAGCAATCCTACTGGATTGAATCAATCCTGTTGGGGAGGAGAGGCTAGCGGACCTGGAGACTTCAGTCCCGGGCCTGCTAATGATATGGAAATCCCAATTTCCATATGGTAATCAGCTTTATGTGATTTCTGATTATTCTCAAAATCTTTGTCCCGGAGATGTATTGAGGCTATGGTATCCAGCGGGAAGCCGGTGAAACAACTCTGCTGATGTCTCCTGACCCGTTGTGCTGCTGTCGGCTGGGAGAATCGCCCCCTTGGAATTCATATTAAATGTTACATTTATGGAAATTTACTTATGGCTCCAATATCTCTAGTTTGTTTATTGGTGCATTTTTTAATCCTGTAGCATTCTAAATAGCCATAACCAATCTAACACATCTTTTCCCATTAATTTCTGGGAAACGTCAATCAATTCATTCCTTAACCTTCTAAATTCCAAGGAATATAACCTTAGTTTATATGAACCCTTTTTGAATCAGGTGAAATTTTAATAAATTTACACTCCACTTCCTCCAACACCAGTGCTGTCTTTCTAAGGCCCAGGACTGCTTACAGTGCTCCAGCTATAGTCTAATTAGGACTCTGTAGTAGCTGAGGCATAGCTTCTATCCCCTCATATACTAGTCCTTGAGATATAAAGACCAGCATTTCATTAACCTTTTGGATTATTGTCTGTACCTGTTCATAAAATTTCATGATCTGTGCACTTGGACTCATATATTTCCTTAAGCCCCCACTAGCTTTATAATATTTCAAAAGTACTCTGTTCTATCTTTTTAGATCCATATTGGATGACTTCACATTTTCCTTTTGTTATGGACTAGAGGCAGGTTAATTTAAACAGCCCTGATTTCTCCTCTCTGTACCCATCCATAAACAAAAAGATGTTTTTGATTTTTTAATTTTCCATGTTTATAACTTGAGAATTCTTTCCCAATTTTCAAGTTTGGAATGCTCCTTTCTCCTATGAATAACTTGCAAAGCAGATCAAAGCAAGATAAAATAAAAGGGGCTGGTTTATTTTACACACACACACACACACATATAGAGAAGGGGTTCTCCACTTTTGCACTTGCACATTATAAGGGGGAATAAAGTAAAGAAAGAGGATTCAGGGCAAGGCCATGGTAAAAATACAAGTTAAAGTTTTACATAAGTCCAGAGTCCAGAATCAAAAGTCTAATGAAATGTTCCTTCAGAGGAGAAGTTGACTGTTGCATGGTGATCCATTTTTTCAGAAGCAAGAATTCCAATAGGTTTGTAAGCATGTAGGTTTGAATTAGGATTAAAGGCCTAGTTTCAATGTTTCAGTAGTTCACAGTTTAGATGAGGGTGAGGCAACTGCAACTGAACAGGGCTCCTTCTGCTACTACTTATTCAATGGTAAGGTGGTGGACAGCTCAGTCTGTTACCTGGAGTTACTGATCTCTTTGGAGGTCAGAAAATGACGGAAGATAATTTCCAAAAACTTATTAAGCATTTAGGATGGCACTGTGGTTAGCACTGCTGCCTCACAGTGCCAGGGACCCAAGTTCAATTCCTGACTTGGTCATTGTCTGTGTGGAGTTTGCACATTCTCCCTGTGTATGCGTGGATTTCCTCCGGGTGTCCGATTTCCTCCCACAGTCCTGGTAAGGTGCATTAGCCATGCTAAATTCTCTCTCAATTTACCCTAACAGGCAGTGGAGTGTGGTGACTAGGGGATTTTCACAGTAAGTTCATTGCAATGTAAATGCAAGCCTACTTTGTAACTAATAATTAAATTTAATTATACAAATTCAGACAGCTTAAGTCCTGTTCATATGACACTGGTTTCAGGTTGACTGTATGAGGCCCGGGTTGAAACCCATTGTGTTTTGTAGCAGGCATTGGTTAGGCTGTTAATATCACCTTGGGATATTAGGAGTCACAAATAACTACAGTCGTCCATGGCTGGCTGGAGCAGACACGTTATTGCCAGGGCTGGAATTCTGCTTTTGATTTGCAAAAAAAGAGTTGATATATTTCTCTGGAATTGTATTGTCAGCAGACATAGAGGGCATTAGCACCACCTTGCAGAGGGTGTGGTTTTCAGCGACTGTTCGCCATGAGTGCATGACCTGTTTTGGCTGCCAACTGGAATTGTGCTGGTGAGATTTTGATCATGATGTTCATTGGCCCTCCCCACTGACGCAATAGATTCAGGCCCAGGAAAGGTACAACATTGATTTGAAAGTATCTGAATCCATTTTAATATCATAAGTGAGGTCAAAGTCAGATATTCATACCTCACTGAATCTTCCCGTCCACCAGGGTGACATTACACAGATGCAAATTACTGCTCCTTTTAAAAATGACAACCAGGTGGCATGGTCTCTGAGAAGAAGGGATGAGGTGAGTACCCCTCTCCACTTTGTACCAGGATGTACAAGGCAATAGTATCTGTTGGCCAGCTGCGGAAGGGGATGGGGGTGGTGGGGGGGTGGGGGGGGGGGGGGGGGGGGGACAGGGAAGCTTGGGAGTCTCTCCCCGGATAAGGGTTGCAGTTAGTGGACGTTGCCATGAACCCTTTAGTCTTTTTCTCTTAAAAGCACATCAGAGCCTAGCGTTATTCCATGGCATGTCAGCCTTCAGAGTCCACAATGAATGTAAAGGCTTTCTGTTTTCTTTTCTTCTGTTTTGGCAGTCTTTTACAGATTGTACAGTGGATGCCTAGGTGTGTTAAGTCCAAAGACTTGACAGCAATTGGATCATGGGATCACAAAGTTTGTGTATGAATGTTGCCTATCTGTGCCTAGGAGAGTAATTGAGTCCTCTAACATTCTGGAGAGTCTAACTAACTGACTACCATGACCTGAGCCGTATCAATGATTGGCCATGCTGAAATGCATAGGTTAGAGAGATTAGTGGGTAAATAAGTAGGGATATGGGGGTAGGGCCTGGGTGGGATTGTGGTCGGTGCAGACTCGATGGGCCAAATGGCATCTTTCTACCATTTGTAGGATTTCTATGATTTCTATGTGTCACAGTCTCTAAGTCAAGGAGAGAGGTGGAACCTCAATATTGTGTGCAGGATATGGGGAGGGAATGTGTTAAGTCTTGGCCACTACTCACTTACTGACTTACAGGATCCAATAACCCTCACTGTTTACATAGGCACTCAGTTGACCCTGTACACGAGGGGCGGGCAGCCACTGAAGCAGCTGTCAGATACTGAGATTGCGGGAATAACCAGATGAGAGCCCATAGGCGATTCTGAAATGCCAAAGGGCACTGACTAGGGCCAGTCAAGCAATGAAGTTGGAGGGCTACAGACATGTAAGGTGCAAGAATGACAGTTTCCAGGTTAGGAGGACAAAGGGTATTGGGAGGGTTTGAAAGTAACAGGATGGAACACCAACCTGACCGTCTTTCTCTCCGTCTCTCAACCCTTGCAGTCTTCCGAGATATCTCGGGATGGAGCCAGTAGAACTGCCGATCATATTGATCACTGTGCTGGAGGAGCACAGACTCCAGCAATTATGACAGGTTGCAGCCAGGGAGGTCCCATGCCAGGAGACCAGGGCCCAAGGGCAGACTCAAGTGCCAATTGCCCATCAGGCTAGCTTGAAGGCAAAGAAGAAGGAGACTGAGGGTGTACAGATGCCAGGCATCCTTCGTGGAGCTGTTGGGGAAAGTGCCACAGGAAACTCCGCCTCACATAGGAGACAGTATGGGACCGGTGCCATGTGCAGGGGGGATGGCATGTGCTTTCTGTGGCCATGAGGGTCATGACAACCCTGAACCCTTATACCACCAGATCATTCCAAGGCTCAATGGGTGACTTCTGTGGGATCTTGCAGTCATCTGCACACATAAGGGTCCATTAGGTGATGGATGCACTCCATGCTAGCATCTCAGACCTGTTATGGTTCAGGTTAGAAACTCCATAGTGTTTTATGAAGCCCACCTGAATCATAAGTTTTGCATCTTGAATTTAGTGAGAATAAGCATGAGGTGCTTCACTTCAGGTGTGTTTCAAATGACTCAGTAGGGAGCTTTTGTCAAACAAAGTTTATTTAAGAATATAGTTAACATATAGAGTAAGAAAATTAGCAAGAACTTATATCAAATTACAAACAAGAATCAAAACAACAACTATAATGTATAACTTTTAACCTATATATATATCAGATGTTCATTTCAAAACCAATATCCAATATACAAACCCCTTTAAACAAATTTATCATTGCACAGGATAAAGCTCACTTAATACTGGAATTCAGTTCCCTGGGTTGAATGCTGATTTCAAATGACCTTGAAAACTCAGAGCAGCTGCTTATAGTCTTCAAAATACCAAAAAAAATTCTTTACTGTAGAAGGGCAAACAAGATGTACTCTTAGCTAATTGGTAAAACTTTAAAAGTAGAAACAGAGGGACAGACTTCTTTCAGCTATACTTCTAAAACTTCAGCCAAAACAAAACAAAAAACAACCCTTGTCACCATGGTTCAGCAGAGATTTTTCTATTTCTCCTCCTACCAATGACATCACCTCAGGCTGTGAACTGCAGAGATCATGATTTAAAAAAAGCATTTCTTAATGGGACACTAAAGTCACAGACTACATTAACTTCGACCTGGACCAGGTCCATAACGACGAGAGGGCTGCGAAATTTGTGTCCATCCATCGCTGGTCTGTCACTAGTCCAGGAGGCCATTAGTGGGACACATGTGGCTACTTGTACATCACGGTATCAGGAAGTCCCCTATATCAACAGGATAGGGTTCCACTCTCTTAAAGTGTACCTGGTGTGTGACCACTGTATGAACATTGTGCACATGTGCATGTTTTCCAGGAAGTGTGCATGACAGTTCTGTCCGGGTTAGTGGTAAATTCCCAGGATTTCCAAGAGTCATCCCAGGCTGGCGGGATGGCTGGTAGGGAGCAAGGGGTTCCCGCTGAAGCCTTGGCTGATGATGCTAATGTGGAGGCCTGAGACCGAAGAAGAGTCCCATTACAATGAAGCTCACAGTGCCACCTTGTCCGTGATGGAGCAGGGCATTGGGTTCCTTAAGATGTGCTCCCACTGCTGAAAATGGAAGTGGGTAGTTTGCTGCACGGTGGGCAGAGTGCCCTTCATCGTCCAGTATTTCCCCAGAGCGGACAGGCTACGACATCTTCTCTGGAGCCTTCAACATGTTATTGATGAAGATGAACATCTCGTCAAGGCCAACCCCACACCCCTATTTCTTGCCTTCAAACAACCGCACAACCTCAAACACACCATTGGCTGCAGCAAACTTCCCAGCCTTCAGGAGAATAATGACCAGGACACCACACAACTCTGCCACAGCAACCTTTGTAAGACTTGCCAGATCATCGACATGGATGCCATCATCACACGTGAGAACACCATCCACCAGATACACGGTACATATTCTTGCAACTCGGCCAACAATGTCTACCTGATACGCTGCAGGAAAGGATGTCCTGAGGCTTGGTACACTGGGGAGACCACGCAGATGCTATGACAACGGATGAATGAACACCGCTCGACAATCACCAGGCAAGACTGTTCTCTTCCTGTTGGGGAACACTTCAGCAATCATGGGCATTCGGCCTCTGATCTTCGGGTAAGCGTTCTCCAAGGCGGCCTTCATGACACACGACAGCGCAGAATCGCTGAGCAGAGACTGATAGCCAAGTTTCGCACACATGAGGACAGCCTCAACCGGGATCTTGGGTTCATGTCACACTACCTGTAACCCCCACAACTTGCCTGGACTTGCAAAATCTCACTAACTTTCCTGTCTGTAAACAATACACATCCTTTTAACCTGTGCTTAAAGCTCTCTCCACTCATATTGTCTGTACCTTTGAGACTTGATTAGCTGTAAATCATTATTCATGTAAATTGAGTTTGTGACTTTGTGTCCTGTTTGTGATCAGAATTCCCACCCACCTGACAATGGGACCGCCTGTTCCAAAAGCTTGTGGCGTTTGCTACAAATAAGCCCGTTGGACTTTAAACTGGTGTTGTGAGACTTCTTTCTGTTTTTACCCCAATCCGATGCCGGCATCTCCACATCATGACTACTCCCAGGTTACTCCATGAGTCAGAGGGGGAGCAGGACCAAGCTCCTGAAGCCTCAATGTCTTTTTGGTGCTGCTAGTCCTGGAAGCTCTGTCTGCAGCATCTTATGGAAACCCTCAGTGATGGTCCTCTGCGTGTCTGCACCAAGCTCTCAAAACCCTCAATGATGGTCCTCAAGTACTGAGCCATGCCTCGGAGCAATCATGGCTCTGGTGTCTTGCCTCAGGCTTTCCACTACGGTTGCTACCCTTGCAGGGTTGATCTGGATTCATACAATACTGGCAACATCTCCTGCAACTGAAGGCTCTGGGACTCCTCCAGTCAGCCTTGCAGTTGCAGGAGCAACGCTGATAATCCCTTCTGGTATTCCTAGCTCAGTAAAAAGTCTGACAACACCAGGTTTTAGTCCAACCTATTTATTTGATAATATACTCACAAGCTTTCGAGGGGACTGCCTCTTCGTCAGGTGAATGGAGAGTTCTGGCCTCAGACAGAGCATATAAAGCACAGACAGTTTAGAGATTACTGATTGAGGCCAGAACTCTCCATTCACCTGACGAAGAGGCAGTCCCCTCGAAAGCTTGTGAGTATATTATCAAATAAATAGGTTGGACTAAAACCTGGTGTTGTCAGACTTTTTACTGTGTTTACGCCAGTCCAACGCCGGCATACCCACATCATTCCTAGCTCAGCCATTGCATCTCCAGCAGCTGAGGGATAAACATGTCCAGAGGCAGGGCACTAGGCTGAGGCTCAGCTAAGTCCTGAGACACAGCAAGGCCTTTGACTGCCCAGTCCCTGACACATTCCTACCTCCACCTGATGTGCATCAGAAGCAATGCGGTACTTAGAAGCTAAGCTCACCACTGAGGTGATAGTCTCTGCGACAGTGGATGGTGCGGTGACAGATGTGAAGCATCTCTGCTGTCCTCTTCAGAGATCACCTCCAAGGTGCTGCCCAGGGTTGAACAAGGTGTTTCTGCTGGTCAATAGTTGAGATTCATCAGTTGATGTTCCTGCAAAGCAAGGCACATGGTTTAAGTAAGTGACATGTTCAAGGGTTTGAGCACTTAAAGACTCGCTTGAGACAGGTCATCTGGATGAAGGTGCAGTGGCTCCTTGCTTCTCTGTCTCAGGCCAAACTTGCTTTCAGTGCAGCCTGCTCCTGGTCGTCCCCTGTGAACTTCATCGCCCTTTCTTTGAATGGGGTCAAAATCCACAACTTGTCCTACTTGTCTTCTTCCTCTTTGCACTTTCTTTTCCTATAGGTATACAAAAAGGGTTATTGTGAGTTTGGCAAGCCAGAGGGTGAGGACAACTGGCATCCGTCTTCTTCCTCTTTGCACTTTCTTTTCCTATAGGTATACAAAAAGGGTTATTGTGAGTTTGGCAAGCCAGAGGGTGAGGACAACTGGCATGTGTGGGCACTGCGACTAGGAAGAAGCGCGTTCGAAGGAGTGCCAGGGGATTTTGAAGATGATGCTGGGAGGTTGGGTGCTGGAAATCTGTGAGGTGATGGCTTGTGCGTTCCAGGTGAGGTTCCAGGGATGACAGAAGGGTCAAATGCCAAGGGCATTGCAAATCATAGGAGGTAATTTATCTTTTTATGACATTATACTCCTACATTATTGGTCACGTCGCTTGCACTGACCGCTGCTGTCAACACCTCCCAGGTGGAATTTATCACATTACTGGCAGGGCTTCCTGCCCATCTGTGGATAGATTGTTGCCCACTTCTCCTCCACCGCATTCAAAAATCTTTTTAGGACCCGCTCCAAAAATGGTGAAGCTGGCCATCCTCCGGGCTTGAATGAGTGACTGCTGTGCAGCCATTTTTATGCATTGAAATGCTTAGGTGACCCTTGTGGCGGGTGAATTAGATGTTTCGTGCCTCAGGCATGACACTTTTCATGTGACAAAAAGAAATGTTCAAAGTGCTTAAAGAGCATGTCTGGATCACGCTGCCAGCAGCGACATGATTCATACTGACGTTCACACCGGAAATTTTTAGGAAAATTCTGCCTTGAGGCTCTGCAGTATTGAAATTCCTCTGCCATGAGCCATGGCTAGCCGTGGAAAGTTTTTGTCCATTAAAAGATCACTTTAGTTCAGTTGATGTTGATATGTATTTATTTTCCTTCTCGCTTCAACCAGGGTACTGCTTTGAAATCCATATCAGTTTTGTCCATTCACTTCATCAATTACTATTTATGCAATGTTATACTTCAGTCTATACATTTACAACGTTGGCTACTTTTGCGTCATTGATATGTGTCTTTCTATACCATCATCAAAGTCATAGTCACCTCCCAACACAGATCACTGTGGGACACGACTAGTCACTTCCTGCCAGTTAGTGCATATGTCCATGAAATCTGCTCTTTGTCTCCTTTCGCTTTATCAATCTTCAAAGCAGGTTATAACTTGTCTTCAATTCCCTGAGCTTCAACTCTAAGTAACAGTCTCTCATCTCTTTTGGAAGTCCATATCGATGGCATGTTCTCCCACCACATCAACATGGGTCGCCAACATCTTGAGTATTGTTGGAGCTGCATACATGCAGGCAAGTGGAGAGTTTTCCATCACAATTCTGACAGGTGCCTTGTAGATTGTGACAGGCTTTGGGGAGTCAGGAGGTGAGTTACTCAGAATTTTCAGCCTTTGGCTATAGCCACAGATTTATATGGCTCATCCAGTTCTGCTTCTGGTCAAGGGTAACCTTTAGGATGATTTTAGTGGAGCTTTCAATGATGGTAATGCTAGGGAACATCAAGGGGAGATGGTAGAAGGGGAGAGGGGAAATCTTGTTGGAGATGGTCGTTGTCTTACACTTGTGTGGTGTGAGTGTTACTTTGTCAGCCCAATCTGAATGTTGCCCAGTTCTTGCTGTATTTGGACATTGACTGCTTCAGTATTTGAGGAGTCTGTGAATGCAACTGAATATTGTGCAATCATTAGTGAACATCCCCCACTACTGACCTTATGATGGAAGGAAGGTTATTGGAGAAATTTTGAAGTAGAAATGGTCGAGAGCTTCAAGATTTTAGGTGTCCAGATCACCAACAACCTGTCCGGGTCCCCCCATGCTGACACTATGGTTAAGAAAACCCACCAAATTCTCTACTTTCTCAGAAGACGAAGGAAATTTGGCATGTCAGCAATGATTTCTACCAACTTTTACACCATAGAAAGCATTCTTTCTGGTTGTATTACAGCTTGGTATGGCTTCTGCTCTGCCCAAGACTGCAAGAAACTACAAAAAGGTCATGAACGTAGCCCAATATATTATGCAAACCAGCCTCCCATCCGTTGACTTTGTCTACACTTCCTCCGGTGTCGGACAAGCAGTCAGCATAATTAAGGACCCCACGCGCCCCAGACATTCTCTCTTCCACCTTCTTCGTCAGGAAAAAGATACAGATGTCCGAGGTCACGTACTAATCTACTCAAGAACAGTTTCTTCCCTGCTGCCATCAGACGTTTGAATGGACTTATCTTGCGTTACGTTGATCTTTCTCTACATCCTAGCTGCGACTGTAACACTACATTCTGTACTCTCTCGTTTCCTTCTCTATGAAAGATGTGCTTTGTCTGTATAGCGTGCAAGAAACAATACTTTTTACTGTCTACTAACACATTCGACAATAATAAATCAAATCAAATCAAAGTCATCGATGAAATAGCTGAAGGTGGTTGGGTCTCAGACTCCAGTAATGCTGGGGCTCCTTGATGCTCTGCTCAGTCAGATATGGCCTTGATGTCAAGGGCAGTCCCTCTCATTTCTGGAGCTCAGCTCTTTTTGCCATGTTTGAATCAAGACTGTAAAGAGGTGAGGAGTTGAGTGGCCCTGGCATAACACAAACTGATCATCAGCGTGCAAGTTAGTGTAAGCACCTCTTGATAGTATCATTGAGACTCTTTCCATCACTTTACTGACGATAGAAAGACTAATTTGGCAGTAATTGGCCACATTGGATTTACATCCAAAATAACAGTTGTCCTGTTTCTTATGGACAAGTCATACTTGGACAATTATCCACATTGCTGGGTTGCTGGGTGGATACCATTGTTGTAGTTGCTTCCAATGGCTTTGCGATAGGCAAGTTCTGCAGCACAAGTCTTCAGGACTATTGCTGGAATACTATTAGGGTCCATAGCCTTTGCCATATCCAAATTACTAATCCAGTGACATTATCACTACACCACCATCTCCTTAGGTGAGGAGAGAGAAACAGAGTTCAAGTTTTCCATTGATGGCATTTCATCTGAACCAGGAAAAAATAATAATGCAATAGGTTTACAACATGGGAAAGGTGGAGCATCTGTAAAGAGGGTGATGATATTAAATAACAAAAGAGTTGGTGGTGCAGGACAACGAGGACGGTTATAGGATAAATGAAGGAACAAAAGATGGGTCTAGAGAAGTTGTGAATGGCACACCAAGGAACAGCTGCCATTTGAAAGAATATATAAGGAAAATTGGGACAAAGACTTAACATGCAAAGGAAATAGGAACAAAATGGGGGCAGAGATAATGGGCAGGATTTTCCAGCCATACCTGACCCAAGACCGGAAAATCCCACTCGAGGTTAACGGACCTTTGCACGGTCCTACCCAAGCTCGCTTTGATTCCAATAGGAGGTGGGATAGGAAAATTCTGTCCAGAGTTCTGAAATTGTTGAACCCAATGTTGAGTTTGGAAGGCTTTAAAAAAACTAATCAAATGAGGTGCTATTTCTCATACTTACATTGAGCTTCCTTAGAAAACTGCCTTCACTTCTAGTAACAGGGAAGGTGGTGGAGTCATAGAATCTCTACAGTGCAGGAGGAGGTCATTCAGCCCATCGAGCCTGCACCTACAGCAATCCCACCTAAGCCCTGTCCCATAACACATGTATTTATCCTGCTAGTCCCCCCAAGACTAAGGGACAATTGAGCATGGCCAATCAACCTAACTTGCACAACTTTGGACTGTGGGAGGAAATCAGAACACCCAAAGGAAACCCACGCAGACATGGGGAGAACATTCAAATTCCATACAGTGATCCAAGCCAGGAATCAAAACCCTGTCCATGGCGCTGTGAGGCAGCAGTGCTAACCATTGTGCCACCCGTGCGTGGAGCATGAGAGTCCAATTAAGGACTTCATTCTGCTGCTGGCATTTGACCAATGAAGTGGGTGAACCTTGGCAAGTACCCAGCTGATTTGAAGGGTCCTTCTGTTTGGGCATGCATTGGCCCATAGAAGGACACCCTGCAGTAATAGTGCCATCTTCTCTCATCAAACTGCCCCTTGCTGGAACCACCTTATTGGCCAGGTTTCATTTATTGGTTATGAGGGTAATGTCCATCCATTACATCCTCTTCTTTCAAGTGCAGTCCCAGCAGTGGCCACTATTCCTGATCCTGTGATTGCCTGGCAGCTCGTGAGGGTGGGCCCCAGTTGACAAGATGCAGCCCTGGCTCCTGCAGATCACTAAAACAGTCACTCCTCCATCCCCCCACCACCACTTCTAGGCCCATTTTTGAACCTCCTGTTGAACTGATGAAATCCACTCTATTTTCTCTCCCAACTTGCTGAGTTTTCCCAATATTTCCTACATTACATTTCCAGCATCTGCTGTATTTTGCTTTTAACTTTGGTTTCTATAGAATCCTTGAGTCTCAGCATACACTACACTAATTTCAGGCAACATTGGAAATCAACAAACGCTGCTACAGTTGAAGTAAATCAATAGTTACTATTAGTAACTAACATGGAAGCTTTTGTTATTTAGCAGCTTCCTATTGATGATCCCATGTTTAGCCATGTGGGTTAAAGGGCTGATAACTGTCTCATTGAGCTTCAAAATTACAGCATTTGTGTCAAATCAACATCATCTGATGACTGACCCCACAAGCTGCCTATTCTGCATTCTTCTGGTGGATGTTCCAGGGGCAGCACAGTGGCAAGCACTGCTGCCTCGCAGCGCCAAGGACCCGGGTTTGATTCCCGTCTTGGGTCACTGTCTGTGTGCAGTTTGCACATTCTCCCCACGTCTGCATGGGTTTCCTCCAGGTTCCCCCCATAGTCCAAAGATGTGTGGGTTAGGTGGATTGACCACACTAAATTGCCCCTTAGTGTCAGGGGTGAGCTAGGATAAAGGCATGGAATTATGGGGATAGGGACTAGGTGAGATTCTGGTTGGTGCAGACTTGATGGCTGAATGGCCTCCTTCTGCACTATAGCATTCTATGATTCTACGTTCCCTACATGCTAATGCCCTGACCAAAATGGTGCCCGGCCAGCCATGCACTATACACATGCGCTATGCACAGCATTTTGGAAGGAAATGATACCCATAACATTGAAAAATCAAGTGCTATACAAATTTTATACCTAATATCCCCTTCTATATACACGTTGTTGACAACTGGCTCACCTCTTATCCACTTCTCACAACCTATTCACTGTCTCTGATGTATCATTCTGCTTGTCTGACATCCAGGTTTGAGTGGCCAGAAATTTTCTCCAGCTTAATGTTGGGATAATTTTGGTCTCCAGCATAAATTCTGTTCCCAAGACATCTTTCCCTTCAAATTGAACTACGCAATTCTCAACCTCGCATTCCATTTCACCCAGGGATGAGCATCCGATAGCTTATCTGCTCCATTACCTTTGTAATGCTGCCCGACACTACTTATCTGCAATTTTGTTACTTGTTGACTGAATATTTCAAATACTGTCCTGACCTACTATAAACTTGAGCTAATCCAAACCTTTGTTGCTCGTATCCTCATTTACGCCAAATCCTGCACATCAATCACCCATGTTCAATAGCCTGCATTAGTTCCTGGTCCAACAATGCCTCGATTTTACCCCATTTGGCAAATCACTCCATTGCCTATTCCCTCTCTGTTTCTGTAATATCCTTCAGCCCTCCAAGATCTCTGCACTCCTCCCAATCTGAAAAGCTGCGAAAAGTTATGTAATGAACAGAAAACATGAAAGGGTTATAAACTGTTTAAAATCAAGCTTTACTATTTTATTTATTTAACATAATGGATCTTGCTGAAGTAAAAGATGGCTGCTACAGGTCATATGACTCACAAGTTGGCTACAGTTTCTGGAAATTTTCAACAGCAGTTACATGCCCGAAGTTCAACACACATTCTCGTTGAATCTCATTGTAAGCACACGTTATAATCAACGAAGCCAAGGACCAGCAGACAATCTGTCTCCTAGCCTCGTTCTATAACAGAGAGCCACCAAAACTTGTTATACATGCAGAGATGCTAAAAGCCAACATCTATCTCCTAAGGTGAACAATGGATTTTCACCAGGGGCACAGAAACTTCTGTTAACCTGTAACTGACACATTTATGGGAAAAGGGCTTACAGCCTTTGGAGAGTTTTATTATATTTCTAAACTCGCAGCTCAGTCTGTTGTTAAACTCTAGGCAGGAAAAAACAAAGCAAGTCTGCAAGTTGACCAACAGCCTGCATCAAGTTTATGCTTCCTTGGAGCCTGTTTCTCTGGAAGATTCTTGCAATCTTCTGACAAGTAGATCAAGTCTCTGTACACCCTGTATTTTGCAGCATCACCATCAGCTTTAAACGAATTCTTCAAATCCTCCTTCAGCTAACTGAATCCTCCTGAACCCTCACTGGTCTCTGACTTTCTGGACTCCGGCCATCGTGTGAACTGTGGTGCTTTTTGTTTTGTTACTCATTCTTACAAAATTTCCTCTTTGCTTTTTTTTATTGTGTGCCTGTATGAAGTTGTAACTATTCTCTGGGTTTGAATGTATGAATAAACACTTTGGATTAGCCCCTGAAGAGAGTTTGCTCTGAATCACTTTAAAAATTGATTTCACAAATAGAGGCTTTGGGGAAACAAGCTACAGTACTTCAAACATTAAAACACTTCTGCTTACAAACAATCAACAAAAAAATAAAGATTGCGCATTTCTCCATTGAAGTTGGAAATGTAATAAATAGGTTTTAAAAAGGAAAAAGGGAGGAGGATGGAAAAAGAACATAAAAGGGAAAGGTCTGTGATTGGGTGCATGACAATATAAAAAGATTAAATGACCAAAGAGTTGATGGTGGAAGGCAGAGTGGTCATGGGAGTAGTAAAGAAAAATAAGGTGGTTAGGATTTTACGACCTTGCTCAGGCGAGGCTCATAAAATCCCACCCAATTCCGAGGCAGGAGTGCAGGTAAAATTCCAGCCAATGTGTCCAATTCTGGACTCTTGCTCACACCCGATTTTAACTGCTCCATCATCCCAACCTTGTCATTAGTTATCCAGAGTTGGTGTTCTGAAATTTCTCCCCTATTACTCCTTTTTCTCTTCTTTTATGACACTCCATAAAACCTACATAACTGACCAAGCTTTTGATTCACCGCCTTAATATCTGCTTATGTGCACCTGTAAAACTTTGTTTAATAATGGTCCTGTGAAGTGCCTGGGAATTATATTAATAAACATTAATGATCATTGCTGACAGAAGAACACAGCTCTTTCATTTAAGGACACTATGTAAATACAAGCTGCTGATAACCTTTCCTGTTTGTGTCTGGAATTTTCCCGTATCGTACACCCCGCCGCCGAGGATGAGGAATTTGGGGCTCAGCCAAATCTCCATTCACAGCAGCCAGAGCAGAGAATTCCAGTCGGAGAATTCCGGCTAAAATCTACTGATCCAGGACTGCTTTCAAGGTAACAAACAGGAGTTATTCAACTGATGTTGGTAGGGAGGCGACAACGCGATTTTCAATATCAAACATTTAGTTTCAAGTATTTATGCAGCTGCCAGGAGTCCAGGATGAAATTGATACAGTTAGGTTGCATGTAATGAAGTCCATCCTTTGGATCATTTACTGGAAGGAATTCAAGAGTGCTAGCACTTCTTACCACACTTGTATTTATATCTCGCCTTCAATGTAATAAAACACCCCAAAGTGATATAAAGCGGTTTTACAAAACAAAATTTAATACTGAGCCATATAAGGAGATGTCAGGGCAGATGATCAAAGAAGTACATTTTAAACAGCATCTTAAAGAAGAAAAGCAAATTAAAGCTAGGTGGGGAGGTTCAAGGGAGGAATTCCAAAGCTCAGGGCCTTGGCAGCTGAAGACATGGTCACCAATTGTGGAGCGATTAAATTTGAGAATGCTTAAAAGGCCAGATTTAGAGGAACACAGATATCTCAGTGTTGTGAACTGATTGAGATTATAGAAATACAGAGGGGTGAGGTCATGGAGGGATTTGAAAACAAGTCAGTGAATTTTAAAATCAAGGTGTTGCTTGACCAGGAGCCAATGCAAGTCAGCAAGCGCAAGTGTGACAGGGGAACAGGATTTTGTGTGAGTAAGCACATAGGCAGTGCAGTTTTGGATGACCTCAAGTTTATAGAGGGTAGATAATGGGAGTCTAGCCAGGACTGGATTAGAATAGTCAAGTCTAATGATAACGAAAATTGAAAAAAAAAGCTTGCTTTAAATCTGTACGTGCTTCTGAAAAACTTCTGAAAACCTTTTTGTTGTGGGATGAGGAACAGAATTTCATACTAATCACTTATCATTAGGATGGTATATTTTGTAATCTTCGACTGTAATTCTTTATTCCTGATAAGAATTTAAAATCAAGCAATGACATTGAATTCTCTGCAGTGCAAGTGCCTTGTTGATTTCCAATACCAGAAGGCAACAAATTAGAACTAATAATAGACTGCTCTCTGGGATGTAAATTGTAATAGATCAACATATAAAATTGGATAAGGATTATTGCCATCTGGTGGTTCCAATCTGTAATCAGAGAGTGAGCATGACTTTGACTGGGAAGCGTGAGGGGAGAATGTGGATGTGGTGGGAAAGCTTTTGTAAACATAAAATGCCTCGTTACTGGTTTGAGTGATTTAGCCAATACAATTACTACCAAGATATTTTAGTGACAACAGAGATAAGAAAAAAAATGCAGGAAATACTCAGCAAATTTAGCAGCTGGACAAGAGAAATATTTCACTCTGAGCATTTCCAACATTTCTGTTTATACTTCAGATATTTTAGCTGCAGTTCTTTGCTCTTGCAAAAAAAAATAACTTTTTGGATGTTGTAGATTATTCAGCTGTAGATAATGTTGTACGTTGGGGAAACAGATGAGTATGATGATAGATCAAGGATCTTGTTAGATGTTCGGAATGCATAAGAATACTTGGTTGCAAATGAAAGGACAATATCTTCTTATGGTTATCAACCTTCATTTTTATTAAAAGCAGACTTAAAAGACCCTCAAAATCATTTGAACAATTGATTCAGGGATGTCAGTGATGCATTACAGGCTAAAACCCTTATAATTACAGATAGCTCGCATATGCACCAAAATGTAGGAAAAAACAAATTTACTTTTATGTTAATTGCTTTAACAAGCAATTTTTAAAAATGTGCTTTTTCAAGATGCTTTGGACTGTAGGTAGAGGAAGAAGCTTCTGTCAGACTACCAATCAGCTTACCCTAGCTATCAAAATAACAAGTAATACTCATGAATTGTCAGGTTAATCAGTCACTAAAGAAATTAATATAGAGTTATCCTATAATGTAACTGCCACTAAGAAAGATAGATTTGAAAAAAAAGTGAATTGAATGGAATAATGCTGTTGTTATGGATGGTGGGGAAGTATTTGCTTACTTACTACCAATTTAAGGATATAGATGGCAAGTTTACTCATATTTCTAGGTACAAATATTTAGAAATAATAAAACTCCCAGTGGCAATACGGCCTATTGGTGTTTCTACATTTTTAACTGTGTGTGTGCCCAACAGATGTTGCTGTCCAATTTGTTGGTACTTTTTGTTGGTATTTGTTGGGCAGCATGGTGGCACAGTGGTTACATGGCTGCTTCACAGCACCAGGGACCTGGGTCCAATTCTCAGCTTGGGTCATTGTATGTGTGGAGTCTTTGTGTTCACCCCATGTCTGCATGGGTTTTCTGCCACAGTCTGAAAGATGTTCTGGTTAGGTGCATTGGTCATTCTAAATTCTCCCTCAGAGTACCCAAACAGATGCCAGAATGTGGCAACTAGGGGGGTTTTCACAGTAACTTCATTGCAGTGTTAATGTAAGCCTACTTATGATACTAATAAGTAAACTTAAACTCACTTATTTGGATGATTCAGCAGGTGAAGTTTTCTGGGAGTCAATGGGTGTGCGGTGGTAAGATATTAACACAGCATGATGGGAGGGGAAGCGACGGCTTAGGTGGCATTATTGCTATTAATCCAGAAACTCAGCTGACCGGGTTTGAATCCTGCCATGGCAGGTGGCGGAATGTGAATTCAAGAAAAAAAATCTAGAATTAAGAATCTTCTGAAGCCATTGTCAATTGTCAGAAAAACTCATCTGGTTTACCAATGCCCTTTAGGGAAGGAAATCCACCATCCTTACCTGGTCTGGCCTACATGTGACTCCAGAGCCACAACAATGTGGTTGACTCTCAACTACACTCCAAGGACAACTAGGGATAGGCAATAAATGCAGGCCAGCCAGTGATGCCCATGTCCCATGAATGAATTTAAAAAGTGTAGTAGACGCTAACAAATAATACATTTGATGTGAAACCAGGAAGGGAAGGAAAATAATCCTCTGAAAATTAGCGGTAGAGGCACTGGCAGCTTTTCCTAAGCACTCAAATGAGACCTCAGGTTGAAATTCGGCTTCTGTATCAAGGTGTGAACTTTCTTCTTGAAAATGTATCAAAACCAATTTGTACTCTAAGAAGCTTTAGATAATTCTGTTGTGTAGTACTGTATTTGCAATCTGTCAGCAACAATAAAGGCTGTTCTTTGCAATAGTTTAGGCTCAATTTTGCTCTGTATGGTGAATAAAGTTGTTTGCTAGACTTGTACATTGACTTTCTATTGGCACTTGCCCTGTAAGTTCTTGTCAGCCAAATGTCCAAAAGGCAGTGCACCTGGCACTCATGTTAACAGAGCAAACAGTTGTTCCTATGGTTATCCAGTCAGATTAAATAGTAGTTAGTTAATGAGCAGTGCAGAATCTGATCCAGAAGTGTTTTTGGAATAGTGAATTCCTTTTCAGATCAGTTACAGAAAGAAAAATGAAAAAGGAGAGGAGGAAACAAGATAGGAAAAAAGTCAAAAAAAAATTAAAATTACAGTATGAAGGAATACAACTCTGTTCTTGTCTAAGCTATTTTTCAGTGCCAGAGAGATTATTTGGTAGCAAGTTGCCATACTGTCAAAGGGGAATTTGACTAGAATAGAAAAATGATACTTTGTTCTGGTGAGTTCAGTGCACACTTGTGACAGGAGTACAGCACCATCAAGCATTTGAATGGCAAGTCAGATAGTGGGATGGCATTTTCAGGTAACTTGTGCAGCAGCAGTTTGTTTTGGACAGCAACTTCCAGATTGCCATGTTTAACATATGTGCAGAGTTGGGTCACAGTTCAACCATGATTTCACTGAATGATGTAACGGGCTTGAAGGGCTAAGTGGCTTACTCCGGTTTCTACGTTTTTAAAAGTGCAAACGTTTCTGTCTGATTTGCTGGTAGTTAATGGTTTGCAACAAAATCCAACCCATATCATTATATCTATTACAAGAAAATTAATTAAATCCCACAAAAATATATACAGCCAAACATATGGAAACTCAATCATATTATTTTACAGAGAGGTCTTAAGCTTCAAAAGCCCATCATTTTCAGTAACATTGTCCAGTTTAAAGAATGTACATCAAAAGAACAATATCTAGAGCAGCATGATTGAAAAACAGAGTAGCAGCACATTCCAAGGCTTTTGTATCAAACCGAGTAAATCACGGGATGTAACATACATTCCCACAGCATTCCTGTTTTACTATTCAGCTCACATAATTTTGTTCCACAGGTCCCACCTAAAACCAACATAGCCCAGTTTCATCATATTGATTATAATCTTGCATTACTTCAGTCAAGTTGCATTACAAGATAGGGTGATGATGCAACTTTGCACTGTGCTAATTATATTAAAAAGAGTGGCATTTAACAAGAAAAGGTGTCAAGTTATTTGATACAGTCCGTTAAGAATTTCACTGGCCTGGATGTTGCTCTCCACAATGAATGCATGTATTTATTGTATTTGTTCTAGACTTTTTATGGGATTTTGCACAGGAATTTACTGCAAATTAGAGAACCATAAAATGCAGCTTGTTCAATGGAGAATATGGGATCTCAGTGAAGCGAACAAGTAATAGTACAATCCCTTAATCAGAGTGAAGAATTTTTAATTAACAGCAGAGAGACTGGACCATGAAATGTCAATTAGAGTATTGAATTCAATGCCAAAGCAGGTATAGAAATTGAAAAAATGAGGGGGAAGGAAGATTGTATTAAAAAGGGATAAAATTATATGTATAATATTTTCAAAAAAAAATTTTTATAATCGCATTGAAAACAAGTATCACTTTGTTAAAAATGCTTAGCTTGTTGAGGTAAGTACTTTGGCAGTAAAATCAATATTTTGCAACAAAGGGCAAAATATTGCAACCAATTTGAAAACAACTGCAACAACAAAGAAAAAGCACAAATTCACTTTGTACTTATTTTTCAAAAAAATCTCCTGAGATCATTAAAATGTGGAGGAATGAGCCTCCATTCTTGTAAAAGTTAATTTTCAGTATTAGAGGAATTGTTCAGAAAAACTAATAGTTAAATGGATTGTTACACTGGAATGAAGAGGCCCTAACTTTTATGGTGCACTTTGTTCCCATCTCAGAAGCAAGTACACCAACTTCTCACTGTTCAATGTATTTATAATCTAGTGGAAAATCTAGCCATCTTTAAGTATTTGACATTTCAATATAAGAAAGGTATTAAGGCCTTTCTTGATTTTGGATAATCTTCAAACTTTTCCAGATACCATCTGCAAAGGGAAGATAAAATACATTTTAAAAGCATGAACAGAAATGTTGCAGAATATTAACTCAGTTTCATTTTTGGAATTCAATATTGTTGAATAAACCATAATCATCTTCCCCTGTGCTAAGTACGACTGCAAGAACAGTTTTCTCCCCAATTCCCATTTAGCTTAGTACTGCCAAGGCTCCTTGATGTCACACTCAAAGATTGCCTTGATATCAAGGACAGTCACCCTTACCTCCCTGCTTGTGTTCAGCTCTTTGGTCCATGTTTGGACCAAGGTTATAACAAGCTTTGAAGCAGGATGGCCCTGATAGAACTCAAATTGAGCATCAGTGAACTGGTCATCACTGTGTAGACGCTGCTTGATGGTACTGCCTTCCATAACTTTGCTGATGTTTGAGAGTAGATTGACAGGGCGATAACCGCTCCGATTAGATTTGTCCTGTTCTTTGTGAACAAAGTAAAAAGTCTGACAACACCAGGTTTTAATCCAACCGATTTATTTGATAGTAAACGCACAAGCTTTCGGGGTTAGTCCCTTCGTCACCTGACGAAGGGACTAACCCCGAAAGCTTGTGCGTTTACTATCAAATAAATCGGTTGGATTAAAACCTGGTGTTGTCAGACTTTTTACTGTGTTTACGCCAGTCCAACGCCGGCATACCCACATCACTTTGTGAACAAGACAGACTTGGGCATTTTATACAATGCTGGGTAGATGCTGGTGTTGTAGCTGGCAACTTGGCTAGAGGTGCAGCTAGCTTAGGAGCACAAGTCTTCAGTGCTATTGCTAGGATGTTGTCAGGTCCCTACACCCTTTGCAGTATCCAGTTTCTTCAGCTACTTCTAAATATTGGAGATGCTGAGGACCTCAGGAGGAGACCGGAATGGATCATCCTCTCAGCAATTCTAGTTGAAGATGGTTGAAATACCTTTTGCCCTGATGTGCTTAGCTCCCTGATCATTAAGGATTGGGTATTTGTGGAGCTTCCTCCTCCTGTTGGTAAGTTAATTGACCACCATTGTTCATGACCAGATGTGGCAGGATTGCAGAGCTTTGATTTAATTTGTTGATTGTGAGATCATTTAGATCTGTCTATTACATGCTGCTTCCTCTGACTGGCATGCAAGTAGTCCTGTGTTTTAGCTTCACCAGGTTGACACCTCATTTTTAGCTATGCCTCTTGACATGCCCTTCTGCTCTCTTTTGGTCAATGCAAAGTTGTTGAGGATTTGTAATTTAGAAGAGAGTAATTTTACACTCCAAGAGACATGGATGTGTCTATGTATGCAATATGATGAAAAAAGTCAAAGCAGGGAACGGAACAATGAGAATATGAGTTGATGAAAAAGGTAGAAGCTGACTCATTAACTGCACTAGCAATAATACTAAATAAATCAAAGTATTCAGGAACAGAGCTGCCATGAAAGCTATGAGAATATAAATGGTTACACTGTGATGCTGAAAGTCACACTGGCACATAGATTAAACCAGAACTTTAGAAATGGCCAATTAAGAGTTAACATCGTTTTTCATAACTTTAGAAAATACATAAGGACAATGAGGCAGATTTTGGGAGAGGATTAAATTTCTTCAAATATTGATCCAACTGTTCCTTAAAGATAATCTCTGTCTCACCCATCCCTTGTTCCAACAACGCTCTGTAAATAAATTTTATTCTAACCATTCTCCTCAATCTCCTAGAGATAATTTTATATTTCCATATCAGTGGCTTCCTAGCCACAACGAAGTAGTATTTTCCTATCAAAATTCTTCATAATTTTAAGTTTAAATTTCTTCTTAGGTTCTTCAATTCCACCTGAGTATTCTAATATCTCATAATAGTTTCTCATCCCTGATCTTATCCCGGTGAGATGTATTTATGCTGTATTCCCGCTATGGCTTTAATATCGTCTCTACTATGAGGTACACAGTATTCCAACTGTAGTTTAATGTTCTATACAAATTAACACTTTGTTACTCTTGTCCTCTTTTCTAGGTCTCTCTATTCATCCACCCCCTTCAAATCTTTTGATTAAATATACAATGTCCAATATATATTCTTTACCTTAATTTTTCTTCCAAGTGGTGCATGAGGCAGACAATACACATGTTCTGTTTCCACGGTGTTTTTCCTGGAACAGCACGTTGCCAGAGGTTAAAGCACGAGGGGTGCTACTCCACATCAAGCATGGCTGGCCAGGAAATGCTATTGCTCTTACTACCTGCCATAGGTGTACTGGAAGGATTTTTATGTCAATAGCAAGCCTGATTCGCCATGTCATGAAAGAACCTTCCATGGCCATCATGCTGTGGAGTGCGATTCGAACATGAAGCTTTTATCTCAAAAGCAGAGATGCTATCTATTGCACTGTAAGAGCTCCTCACAATTATTCACATTGAACTGCATGTTCCGGTCGTTTGCCCATTCTGCTAATTTGTCTGAACAATGTTTTCAGGCAGCTACCAGGGATGTCCAAAAATGACAAAGACCAAGATGGTGGCAGCCACGCTTTTTGCATTTAGAAATTGGTATATGTTGTGCCCTTTGCAGTCTAGAGGTGACAAGCGTGTATATAAAAGGTTTTAACATCAATGTGTTGAAGTAGGGGCAGTGGCAGACAATATTGCAGAGGTGCAAATAAGTGGTCTCGGTAACAGGTCCACCATACTGAAGCAAGTTCTCCCACAACACAAAGCAGCAACACAGAAGTGTGATACTTTCCGCTTGGCACTGTTATTCACTTCTGACTTAAAGTAACATGAATAAAACAATAGGTAGGGTACTGAATTTAACTTAACCTTACCGATGGTGTTGAGCAGCCCGAGAAGCAAGAATAAAAAATCCAAATACAGCAAATGCTGTGCTTGGCAGTGACCAGCAAGCGACGGCAAATCCAATCCATTCTACGATTTCTCCAAAGAAGTTAGCACCAGACACATATTCAAACATTCCTCCTTTAAAAAAAAACACAGAAATTAATGATTAGAAAAATATGTAGTTGAATTTAATTTATAATACTGAAGACCTAATAGAATAAGGGTTTAAAATCACTCACCATGGGGGATCTTGTATCCCGTTTCACCAGGTTTTCGTAGTTTTCTGAGGATATGGTCAGAATGCAGATTTACTGACAATCCAAAAAACCAGAACACAAAGCCTAAAAACAAGAATAATAATTTATAATTGGTTCAAATTCCTCACATGCTCATAGTTTACATTTTGTTTTAGAAAGAAATAATAAGTTAGCAAGGAAAAACAATGATTGCAGATGGCACCAAGAAAAGTTAAATAGGATGTACAAGAAATTCTTTAATTGAGTCAAATTCAAACATTGTCATTCCATTGGGTTTGGAACAAGGGCAGAATTTTAAAAATTGCGTTGGAAGTGGGACCGGAGGCAAGAGAGCAGGACAACTGGTAATCGAGCATGGCGCACCAGTTTGTGGCATATTCCTGCCTCGGGCCTATTTTGATATACGCAGGTTCTGGGGATTGTCTCTGTTGGTGGGGTGACTGAAGTGATCAGTATTGTCAAGAAAACTTAGACAATACATGACTCAAGAAATTAGTGTTTCTGAATCAAAGACGTAACTTTATTTAAACCAGTAGCTGCTAGGAGATCATCAAAATGTTAAGTGGCTCTGCCATACAGCAGCAGAACCTCTCTGATGAATCAAACAATACAATCAAAAAACAGATCAATTGTAGATTTTCCTTAATCATTCCCACCTTACAATAATTTTAGATCAATCATCTTCACAATACACAAAATCAACAATAATACCCGTCAAATACTTTGGCCAATTGCATTCTACTCCTTAACATAATGATATTTTATTAGCCTGTGATATCTGGAAGCTAACTCCTGTCTTGGCTTACCCCCACACTCTGATCGCCTAGAAACCTAAGACACTTAGCCTAAAGCTCAAATTACATTCTCACAGCTTCCCTTAAAGTTCATTGTCTAATCAGACAGACATGTGACACCATATTTGGGCACCTGTCTGTCTCATCTGAACTGTGAATTAGCCCTATTCATCAAATATGATTAAGTGTTCTAACTGTTCTTCCATCTGAAACTTCAGCTGATTAAACTTGCAGATTTCATAAGAACATAAGAAAGAACATAAGAAATAGGAGCAGGAGTAGGCCATCTAGCCCTTCGAGCCTGCCCCACCATTCAATAAGATCATGGCTGATCTGTCGTGGCTCAGTTCCACATTCCTACCCTCTCCCCATAACCCTTAATCCCCTCTCTTATCAAAAACCCATCAACCCACGTCTTAAAAATATTTAGCGAGGTAGCCTCCACCACTTCAACGGGCAGAGAATTCCAGAGATTCACCACCCTCTGAGTGAAGAAGTTCCTTCTCAACTCCGTTCTAAACCGCCCCCCCTTTATCTTGAGGCTGTGCCCCCTAGTCCTACTATCCTTTCTGAGCGGGAAGAGTCTCTCCACCTCTATCCTATCCATCCCATTCATCATCTTTTACGTCTCAATGAGATCTCCCCTCATTCTTCTAAACTCTAACGAGTACAAGCCTAGTTTATTCAGCCTCTCCTCATAGCTCAACCCCCTCAACTCCGGCATCAGCCTAGTAAACCTCCTCTGCACTCCCTTCAAGGCCAAAATATCCTTGCGTAAGTACGGCGCCCAAAACTGCACACAGTACTCCAGCTGCGGCCTCACCAATGCCCTATACAGCCGCAGCAAGACCTCCCTACTTTTATATTCAATCCCCCTCGCTATGAAGGCCAGCATCCCATTTGCCTTCCTGACCACCTGCTGCACCTGCAAGCTGGGTTTTTGCGACTCATGCGCAAGGACCCCGAGGTCCCTCTGCACCGTCGCCTGCTGCAGTTTCCAAGGTTCAAATATTCTCTTGAAATATGGCTTCACCCTAATGACTTTTACCAAAATGAATAATGTTCCTTAATGTGGAGATGCTGATTTTGGGCTGGGATCGGTGCGAATCACGAGCTTTTGGAGTGCTGCTCCTTCATCAGGTGAGTGATGAAGACACTCACCTGAATAAGGATTAGCACTCAAAGCTCATGATTCCAAATAAACCTGTTAGTCTTTAACTTGGTGTTGTGAGACTTCTTAATATTCCTTAAAATCAAGTATAACACATTTAAAATATCAGCAATGATATCATAATCACTTATTTGAATAAATTACTGCATCTTATATGTGTAAGTTGTTTCTTGTTAGCTTATTTTTAAAATCATTTAACTGAATGCTGCTAACTCTGTCAGTGCCTTTTATGTTTACTGGTTGAAAATCTCACGAAGCATACTGCCCCACTTCACTCTGCAGGGCAAATCCCCTTGGCCACTGAAGCCAGCCTGATGCATGGAGGTTGCCTCCTGGTGGCACTCAAGCTTTGTTTTAAGTTTCTCCCACCCATGCAGTTGACATATGGAGATAGTCAGAGTTGCAGCCTCAGATTGCCCTGTATATGCAGTCCCCCTTCATAATGATGGCCAGGCAGCTGTGTCCATTTTGCATTTTCTTTTGAGAAATTTCAGAATGAGTTCAGTGGATGTTTCCATCTTGAGGCATGCTCTTTCTCTTACCTACAAAATCGACAGTGTGCATCACTGATGGTGGAACAATCATCTCCTCAGTGCTGGAAGACCTCCTATTGGCCCTCCAGCATTCGGAAGCCGTGTGCCCTCTGCCACTGATTGGCAGTTTTCTTCAAAATTCTAACTTATGAATTAGGAGTAGGCTACTCAGCCCTTCGAGTCTACCCTGCCATTCAATAAGATCATAGTTAATCTGACTGTAACTTCCTGCCTACTCCCGCTAACCTGTCACCCCCTTCTAATAATGAGAATCTATGCAATTTTATACAATTCCTCATGTTTCAATCTATCAACACATCACTATCACATGAAACAAGTTAATACTTGTCTCTCATGGTCAACTTCATTGCATCCATCGGATGACCCTACTCTCACTCATGTCTGTTCTTTCCCTCATTTTAGAAGAGGACACAGAATGTGAGGGAGAGAACAGGAGACAGGCCTTCACAGATTTTGAACACAGAAGGGCAGGACAGGAAGAACTGGAAATTAGTAGAGTTTTGGTGTCCCTGGCAGTTGGAAACGGTGAGATTTCTCAGCTATTTGGTGACACAGTTGAATATTAGCTACCGATAACCAACCAAACTCAGTCATGCTGACTTGATGACAACATTGAGTGAAACATTATCATATTCATGATAAATTCTTATCCTGGCACTAATTCATATATTTTATCTCCCACAGGGTACTCCTGAGTTTTGGGAGGTTACTGATGATTCCCTCTGAAGATGTACCATTTCAGGACTCAAGCAGGTTATGCAACAGCTCAGGTATTTGCACTTCAATGGGACCAGTTAGAATGATAGCTGGCTTTTCACCAGGTAATTTGTACTTCACAAATGAGCAAGTGATGATGGTGGAAGGAACAGTAGCGGAAAGGCTATGTTGGATGGCAATGCTTTCCAAGCTCCATCCAGCTAGACACAGATGCTGTACCTCAGGGTTCACTGATGTAAAGGTGAAACATTGAGCTGTGACAGACAATGTGCAAACAGGCTTTGTAAGCACATTGATTTCGACAGCAGAGAGAATGGAAGGAGTTGCCACAAGCATGAGAGAGTTGACGTTGCAGGATGTTTGCATCCAGCATTCTTGTGTGGATAGAAAAGCAGCTTTGTGGATGAAACACAGCAATCAAAAGTGTACATGAACATTTTGAACACAGTGGTGCGGACTCTGGTTATCAACATGTCTGCTACCTTAAATAGGAGGATAAATACTTTAGCCTTGGTTTTTTAATGCTGCAATGAACTATACACCACAATCTTCACCATCACAGTGGTAGCAGTAAAATGCCACTGAGCCATGACAGGGATGATGATAAAATGGCTGATAGAAGTATGGGCTCCAGTCAAAGTGTGTTTACTTCTCATCACTTGCCCTCGCTCAGCCAGTAACCAGCCCAGAATTTTGTTTCCCAAAGATCAGGTCTGCCACTGCACGGGTGCAGATGGAACAAGGCCTTCACAGGCACAAAAACCCACAGGATGTCATCCAAATGCAGTTTAGCAGCCAGAGCAGGGATACAAGCAGCCTGTCTCTACCTCTGCTAAAATGACAGATTGTGCCAGGTTGGTGCAATACAAAAAGAGTAAAGCTTTGTCATTGTACAAAGGTACATATGTCATTAGAAAGAAAATGTTGTGTTTTTAGTTTATTTTGTTGTTAGGTCAGATACATGTTATTACTTGGCACCATTTTCCCTTCTCATCCATTCTTGGTTGCTGGGATCAGAAGTCACCTTTTAATTTGTTTGATGATAAACACAAATTCACAATCAAATGAGGTCATGTTCAAAACATGACTGATTACATGTAACTCTCCTTCATGTCTGTGGCAAGGGGGACGAAGAGAGTGGTTTTAACATGTGCTGGTACCCCATCCACCACTTGAATCATTTGCTTCATCCTGCACCACAGCACAGTGGTAGCAGTGTGTACCATCTATGTTATATATTTGTGTACATGTTGTGTTGTGCTGGCATTTTAAGAGTCTGTTGACATGTTTAGTTTGTGATGTCATCGGCTGTTTCGTGAGCTTTTAGTCAGTCAAGACCAAACCTTTGTACAGTGAACAACTTCTCAATAAGTCTGCTTGTTGACTGCCACCAACCCATGTGCTGTGACTCCACTCTTTCTTTCATCCTCACAAATGCAACATATACAGCAATCTACAAATCCATTGCAGTAACTTGCCAAGCGACCTTCTACAGCAGCTTTTACCATCTAGAAGCACAAAGGCAGTACGTATCTGGGAACACCACTACCTATAAATTCTCCCCCAAGCAGCACACACACCCTGGTTTGGAACTATAATTGCTGTTCCTTCATTATAACTGGGGTAAAAATCTGGAAATCTTCAGTAGCGACACTAAACGCACTGTAGCGGTTTAAGAAGGTGGGTCACAACTTCCTTCTCAAGTGCAATTAGAGATGGGCAACAAATGCTGGCCTTGCCAGTGACACTCACATTCCATGAAAGAATACATTAAAGAACCCGTCACTGAAGCAATGCTGTAGGAAAATATAGAATATAGAAGAATATAGATATAGAAGAATCTGTACCTGAACCAGTTTGGGACTAGAGTTTCAGTAGAAAAGATGAATAGGACCATTACAAACTAAAAGGTGTAGAATAATTAAACCATGTAAAAATAATAACAAATATGTGAGTGAGCACAACAGATTATGGATCAAATCAGTGTTCTTTATCCAAAGGCAAGAAATATAAGGAGCAAACTGCATGAACTGCATGTACAATAAAGCGTATGATATAGTGCCTATTATTGAGACTTGACTGCAAGACAAGTCAGAACTGGGCACTAAATGTCTACAGGAAAGATGGGGAACATGGTCAGAGGGAAGTAGTCTTACTGACTATAATAGCTGTGAGTATTAAGTATTCATTGGAGTATTTCAATGAGTTTGATTCATCCCCTCATTTGCCACTGTACTCAAATTGCTTTCAGTTGCGAATTTCAAAAAGCCTGCAAGATCCATTATGTGCAGTTAAATTTAAAAATTAATTGGCAACCTGTCTCTCTCAAGGGGGAAGTGCGCAAGCAGTTTAATACACTCACATTGAACCCGAAAGTTGGCTAATTGGAGTTGCTTTCCTGACCCACTAACATTTTTGCTGATGTTAAAAGCTCTCCTTTCATTATCCCCATACTTCTTAAATTCAAAATTCCCCTCTGCATGTCTCAGTAAGGTGTCCTCAATCTGATTTGTTGAGATGACATTTTGATGCTTCACCTGTTCACACAGGTCCCAAAGACCCCTAAAGAGGACACAGTGCTCTTTGAAGATTTCTAATTGCAGCAGATCATATTGTAAAAGTACATGGCATGCATTCGCATTGTTTGCAGCAACATAGGCGTTTCCTAATTAAAACATAGAACAAAACTGAGCATTAAACGTTATAATTCCGATTAATTTTTAAAAATCTACTCAGAATTGTTTAAGAACCAGCTTTAGGATTTAGAGCAAAGGATAACATGTTTGTCCCTGTATAAACCTGTTAGTGGAGTTTTCCGATGAGGTAACAAATATACTCAGGAAACATGTCACAGTAGCAAAGTAAAACTTTTAAAAAAGGTAAACTATTAATAACCAGCCATCAGTGTGAGAAATTATTAACAATGGTCTCAGATACAGAGTATCTGGATCCGTTGAATAAGTTCTGACGTTCTGAATAAGTTCTGCATTTTCCTAATCTAATTCTCCACCTTACATTAGTCTAAAAGTAATTTCATTTAATATCAATACATCAATATAAGTCTCTGTCAGACAATTCAGCCAATTGCTCAGTACTTTCCAGCATAATGGTTTATTATTTGTCCATTACTAACCGAACGTTTTCCCCACCCTAGTTTGATTACTTCCCTGTTGCCTCGATACGGCAACCATTACTATAATAGCTAATGTGGACATTTCCCACTGGCTCACTACTGACTAGACATCTGTCCTTGCGAACAAGTTATGCCTAATCTGTGTCTCAGCTGTGAGCTGACTATTCATTGAAATTTCAAAATGTAATCCCTTACAATGATCTCTCAGATATAGCAATACTAGCTAATGTTCCCAGGATAATGCTTTTTAAAAAATTTTCAACTCTCCCATCTTGCTTTTTGGTACCTTGCATTGACTGAAAATGTTCAATCACAGTAAAATACTTGAAATGCATTTAAAGTATGTCTTAAAATCAGTTACTTGCTCTAAATCTCTTATTACATTAATATGTGCGTAAGTCATCATTCCTCTACCTACTGTTATCTTTGTTACTGTCTGTACTCTGCCTGAACTAAGAGAAATCTAAAATAAATCGTGTTCAAAACCACACAAGTACAAGGATTACTCAGTGGAGACCTGATTAAAAATAACATCTAAAATAATTCATAAACAGAATGAGACAAATCACGGATGAACACAGTATCCACTGTTTGCTGAACTCTAGGTGTGAGGCATTCAAGTCATGCAACACTGACCAATACAAGAAAGCTAGATGTGATCTAAGCAGATCAAAAAGTACCAAAAGATAGTATTGGACAAAGCTCGAGTCCAAGGCTAGCCACATGGACCCCCTCCGACTATGGCAAGGTCTGCAAGACATAATAAGCTACAAGATGAAGATATGTAAAATCGCCAGCACCAATGCATCCCTCCCTGTTGAGCTTATGCATTCTATGCATGTTTTGAGCAAGAGGTCAGCAAGACCACGCCCTCCACCTCGAATGAACCTATATCTGGGGTCATCACTGCAGATGTCAGAACAGCCTTCTCAAAGGTCAACCTACGGAAAGGAACTGGTTCAGATAGGGTACTTGGACGAGCTATCAGATCCTGCATGGACCAGTTCGTGGGGAAGTATTCGCAGATATCTTCAATTCTCTTTACAACAATCTGAGGGCCCTATCTGCTTCAGGATGACCAACATTCCAGTACCAAAGAAAAGCTAAGCAGCATGCCTTAATGACTATCGTCTGGTGGCTCTGACATCCAACATATTGAAGTGCTTTGAAAAGTTTGTCAGGCACGAATCAATTCCAGTCTCCCAGATTGCCTGGCCCATCACTCATACTTGGAAGACCTAGATAACAAAAGACACCTATGTCAGACTCCTATTTATTGACTACAGCTCAGCCTTCAACACTATTATTCCAACGAAACTCATCCCTAAACTCCGTGACCTGGGGCTTGGCTCCTCCCTCTGTGACTGGATCCTGAACTTCCTAACCCACAGACTGCAATCAGTAAGGATAGGCAACATCACCTCCTCCACGATCATCCTCAACAAGACTATGTGTTCAGCCTCCTACTATACTGCTTATACAAACTTTGGGTGGCCAAATTCCCCTCCAATTCGATTTTCAAATTTGCTGATAACACCACTGTCATGGCTAGGATCTCAAACAATGATGAGACAGAGTTCAGGAATGATGGAGAATCTAGTGAACTGGTGCGATGATAATAATCCCTCCCTCAATGTCAACAAAATGAATGAGATAGTCATTGACTTCAGGAAATGCAAAAGTGATCATACTCTTGTCTACATCAATGGGGGCAAAGTAGAAATGGTTGAAAGCTTCCCAAACCTGGCGGGGAGGTTAGATTCCCAACAAGAGACCCAGAAGAAGAGCCATGTTTCTGTAAGGACAGACAGAACATTTAAAGTCTACGTGACGAATTTTGGCAATGGCCTCATTTGGGTCCCTGGGATCATGAGAAAACAGGGCCCATTTCTTATAAGGGCAAAATTGTCAAGAAACACTTAGACAATCTCAGAAGGAGGGAGCCCATGATAGGACAGGCCTCATTACCAGCCATGGTGACGATCAATGCCAGTGTTGAGTCTCAAACGCCTGCCTCTCTGGGTGATGAGGATTTGATTTCATAGAGTCAGAGAGATTTACAGCATGGAAACAGACCCTTCAGCCCAACTTGTCCATGCTGCCCTTTTTTTAAAGAAAATCCCTAAGCTGGATTTTGATTTGATTTATTATTGTCACATGCATTAGTACACAGTGAAAAGTATTATTTCTTGCACGCTATACAAAGCGTACCATTCATAAAGAAGGAAAATGGGAGACAGCAGCATGTAGTGTTACAATCATAGCTAGGGTGTAGAGAAAGATCAACTTACTGCAAGGTAGGTCCATTCAAAAATCTGACAGCAGCAGGGAAGAAGCTGTTCTTGAGTCAGTTGGTACGTGACCTCAGACTTTTGTATCTTTTTTCCGACGGAAGGATATGGAAGAGACAATGTCCAAGGTGCGTGGATTCCTTAATTGTGCTGGCTGCTTTTCTAAGGCAGCAGGAAGTGTAGATAGAATCAATGGATGGGAGGCTGGTTTGTGCGATGGACTGGGCTACATTCATGACCTTTTGTCGTTTTGGGCAGAGCAGGAGCATACCAAGCTGTGATACAACCAGAAATAATGCTTTCTGGTGCATCTGTAAAAGTTGGAGAGTGTTGCAGCTGACATGCCAATTTTCCTTAGTCTTCTGAGAAAGTAGAGACATTGATGGGCTTTCTTAACTATAGTGTCAGTATGGGGGGGACCAGGACAGGTTGTTGGTGACCTGGACACAGATTCTGATGTGGAAGAGGGAGAGACCAGCACTCTTACCGAAGTGTGACCTCAAGAAGAACCAGTCAGTGGTTTTATGGCGCTCTCTTCGGAAGCAAAGGTCACTGATCCACTTCACACCCCTGATCCAGTCCTGCTTCCCATTTTGTTGCATTCATAATACAACCAAAAATTGAATATCAGCCAATAAGTCCTTCTAACATACATAGCAGGTAGTAAAAACAGGAGAGATTCCGAACTAGCCATGTGATGGAAAGTAAATTGTATCATCTATCATTAACATTCATGCAAAAATGTACGTTTTACATGTGCGTAGTCCACAGCAACTTAGACTACGTGGCTGGCTGGATCTCCATGTGATCAGATTGCTTCCAACAGCATGGGGTTCAAGCTGGGCTGGACTGGACTGGGGACCTCTCCCCTTGCCCAAGCCATGGTGGAGATTGTGGTGTTGTGGATAATCCATGCCTTTGGGCAGAGAACTAAAGAATAAGAAGAATGGACATGCTGCTAAAATAGGGACACAACGGCGAACTGTTGCAATGAGGTGGAGATGCTGGTGTTCGTCTGGGGAGGGCACATTAAGAAGTCTCACAACACTAGGTTAAATGCCAACAGGTTTATTTGGAATCATGAGCTTTCGGAGCACTGCCCCTTTATGACGTGAGTGAAGAAGGAGCAGCTGATGAAGGAGTAGCACTTTGAAAACTCGTGATTCCAAATAAACCTGTTGGGCTTTAACCTGGTGTTATGAGACGTCAAACTATTGCAAATTAGCCATGCAGCTGTTACATAGGCATTATCCCCCATCAGACAGTTTTATCAGTTAGTGCATGCAATTGCTAGGGTTGAATTACATCTTTAGCTTGTTAGTATCCTGGTGTTCTAATAAATTTGGTTGGAACAAATTTTCTCCTGCATTGTTTGTAGGAGAAAGTGTATTGCTCATTAAATCTTTAGCACTGGGAGATTCTAGAACAATCCAAGCTGACGGGCACTCCTACCTGCGACAGGCTGAATTGGATGAAGAAAAGAATATTCTCTGTTTTATGCCTGTCCATTTCTGGTAACAAACAGGTTTAGCATCCTATAGCACTGCATTATCACTCCCTCCCCCAAAGTAAATATTTACATCAAATTAAGATTACCTGTCAGGAAGCGTGGATCGGTTATCCAGTCTGAGGGGTACACAGCGTACTTGCTTAGGAATCTAGCCTGCAGATATCCATTATATAGGCAAAATGTGAAAGCTAATGCAAAAGAAATGAAAGGTGTGGCTTTTCCTCCTCTAATTAAAAAAGGGAATATCAGTGACCTGTAACAAACAGAGAATTGTTTACTACTTTCTTTTTCTCCAAAAATATATTCAAATCTGTAAGTAACAATAAACCTGGGTAAGTCATCCACCACAACATTTCCAAACTCTCAATCTACTATTTCTCATATATTGCTCTTAATTTTCAATCAATTATTTTCTTCTCTCGTGTTTTCTCTTATCAGATACCTTCCTAATTTTTTCATTTTCTTATGCAGCAGTAGGCTACCTGAGTCTTGGAAAATACTAAAGTGTATCACTGAAGTACAGATTTTAATTTAATTTGACTGAACTATAAGCCATTTATAGATGTTCAGAAGCAGCTGTTCCTTACTCACACTTTCTCCAAAAGGGTTAATAAAAAAGCGCAAATGCTTTGGCACATAATCAAATGGGCTGTTAGTAGTTATGTCCCTGTAAAAAGGGGCATGGTGCGGCAATGTCTACTTTTAACATGCGTTATGCTGGTAGCAATATTTCTGACCAGAGAAACGTAGCGAAGTGGAAAACACTTCGCAAGAACACTCATTGTTCTCCGGAGCATTGAACCTGGTGGCTGTGGCTGTGGTGAGTGACTGATTTGAATTAAAAACCGCTTTTTTCCTCTACTTCCGGTTCTCAGGGCTTGTTAGAGTGTAGTTTACTTCCGTACCGGAAGTTAGGCCAGGGGATTGTCGTTAAGGGGAAGCGGGGGGTATAAAAAAGGGGTAGCAGCATAGAGCGGGCAGCGTCGGGAGTGGGCAGCGGAGTGAGTGGGAACTGAGCGAGAAGGGCTTTGGCTTGCTGGGCTTAGGCGAGTGCAGGCTTGGAGAAGGTGAGTGACAGATTTCTACCTTTGGGCACTTACAGGAGGTTGGGACATGGTAGGGAATATAGGGAGGAATGTAAGTTGCGCCCGGTGCCACATGTGGGAGTTCCTGGTGGTGTCACGTGTCCCCAAGGTACACATCTGCAGTAAATGTTTAGAACTGCAGCGATTGAGGGCCCGGGTCAGGCAACTCGAGGGGCGGCTGGAAGATGCGTTTCTAGTCAGGGAGAACGAGGAGATAATGGCTGGGAACCATGAGCAGGAGGAGGTCTCAAGGGCTGAAGAGAAGGGAGGATGGACGACTGTTAGGAGGGGAAAGAGGAAGAATAAGAGTAGTCACGGTCCCCCGGCCTCCCCGGAGGCCCCCCAAGGTTCGTCAACAGGGGCACAGAAAAATAGGAAGGAAGGGGAGACTGACTTAGAGGGACGGAAGGGGGCTGGTAAGGTGATAGTGGTAGGGGATGGGAGAGTCCGAGGGATTGATAGGAGGTTCTGTGGGCAGGGGCGCGACTCCAGGATGGTGGTCTGCCTCCCTGGAGCAGGGGTAAAGGATATAATGGAAAGGGTAGAGGGAATTTTGAAAGGGGAGGGGACCCAGGCAGAGGTCATAGTACACGTAGGGGAGGGGGATATAGGAAGGAGGAGTAGGGGAGAGGTCCGTAGGCAATTTAGGGAGTTGGGGGCCAAACTAAAGAGCAGGACCTCCAGGGTGGCACTGTCTGGGTTGCTGCCCAGTACGAGCAGGGCTAAGAATGACGAGATCATGCAGTTGAATGCATGGTTGAGGGACTGGTGTAGGGTAGAGGGGTTTACTTATGTGGATCACTGGGAGGCGTTTAGGAGAGAAAGGCAATTGTACAGGAGGGGTGGGGAGGATTTGAACGGGAGGGGGACTAGTGTCTTAGCAGGGAGGTTAGCTGGGGTGTTCAGGAATGATTTAAACTAATAGGGAGGGGGGGTGGGGAGGTGGCTGGGAGAGAGTCGGGTGAAAGGAAAATTATAAGGGAGAAGGTGGTTCCGAGGGACACTTGTGGGTTGAACTGTGTCTGTTTCAGTGCTAGGAGTGTGACAGGGAAAACGGATGAGCTTAGGGCCTTGATGTGTGTGAGGCAGTTAGATGTGGTGGCTGTAACGGAGACGTGGTTACGGGAAGGGCAGGACTGGTAGCTGAATGTTCCTGGGTACAGGTGTTTTAGGTGTGACAGAGGAGGGTTGAAGAGAGGTGGAGGGGTGGCACTGTTGGTAAAGGAAAACATCACAGTAGTGCAGAGGGAGGACGATATGGAAGAGATAGGGATTGAGTCAGTGTGGGTGGAGTTGAGGAATAAAAAGGGAGAGATCACATTGCTAGGGGTGTACTATAGGCCACCCAACAGCCCAAAGTCAGTGGAGGAAGGCATTTGCAGGGGCATTTTGGACAGGTGCAGGAAGAATAGAGTGGTTGTAGTGGGTGATTTTAATTTTCCCGGAGTGAATTGGAGGGGGCCTAGAGCTGGGGGTACGGAGGGAGAGGAGTTTGTGAAATGTGTTATGGAAGGGTCGCTAGAACAGTACGTAACTAGCCCGACTAGGGGAGGGGCTATACTGGATTTAGTGTTGGGAAACGAGCCGGGGCAGGTGGGTGAGGTAGAGGTAGGCGAACATGTGGCAAACAGTGACCACAAGTCCGTCTACTTTAGGATAAAAATGGAAAGGGACGAGTGCCGTCCAAACGGGAGTGTGCTGAACTGGGGAAAGGCGAGCTATGGCAGGATTAGGAGGGAGCTGCGGCAAACTGATTGGGAGGGACTGTTAGCTGGCAAGTCCACGGTTGGCAAGTGGGAGGCTTTTAGGGACAAAATGAAATGGTTGCAGGGGAGGTATGTTCCGGTTAAGCGAAAGGATGGGAAAGGTAGCATTAGAGAGCCGTGGATTACGGGGGATATTGAAGACTTGGTCAGGAAGAAGAGGGAGGCGTATGTTAGGTCAAAACAAATGGGTACGGAGAGTGCGCTGGAGGGTGGTGAGGGATTGGAATGCCCTGCCTGCTGCAGTTGTAAATGCGCCTAGTCTGGGGGCGTTTAAGAGGTCTGTAGATAGGTTTATGGACGAAAAGGGATTGGTTTAGGTTAGTGGGTCATTGTTGTTGTTTTTTTTTAAACTGGTCGGCGCAACATCGTGGGCCGAAGGGCCTGTTCTGCACTGTAATGTTCTATGAATATAGAGAGAGTAGGAGGGAGCTAAAAAGGGGAATTAGAAGGGCGAAGAGAGGGCATGAGATGGCTTTGGCTGGTAGGATTAAGGAAAATCCAAAGGCATTTTATTCCTATATTAGAGGCAAGAGAGTAGTTAGAGGGAAAATTGGTCCTCTTAGGGACAAGAGTGGAGAGTTGTGTACTGAGTCGGAGGGAATGGGGGAGCTCCTGAATGAATACTTTGCGTCGGTATTCACGAAGGAGAGGGGTTCGGAATCGTGCGGTCTCTTGGAGGGAGCGGAGGTTCAGTTGCAGGATATAGTTTTTACGAGAGAGGAAGTGCTAGGGCTTTTAGGTAGCGTAAGGACGGTTAAAGCTCTGGGGCCTGATGGTATTTATCCCAGGCTGCTTAGGGAGGCGAAAGATGAAATTGCTGGGCCTCTGGCGCACATCTTTGTCTCTTCTTTGGACACAGGTGAGGTCCCAGAAGACTGGAGGGTAGCAAATGTGGTCCCGTTGTTCAAAAAAGGTAGTAGGGATAACCCTGGGAATTATAGGCCGGTGAGTTTGACGTCGGTGGTAGGGAAGTTAATGGAAAAAATACTTAGGGGTAGGATGTATGAGCATTTGGAGCATTGCGATCTGATTAGGGATACGCAACATGGCTTTGTTAGAGGGAGGTCTTGCCTTACGAATCTGGTGGAATTCTTTGAGGTGACAAAAACGGTTGACGATGGGAGAGCCATTGATGTCATCTATATGGATTTCAGTAAGGCGTTTGACAAAGTCCCTCACGGTAGGCTGGTAGAAAAGGTTAAGGCGCATGGGATACGAGGCCAGGTAGCTAGGTGGATTGAGAACTGGCTGGGAAATAGGAGACAGAGGGTATTGTGGAGGGGACCTTGTCGGGCTGGAGGCCAGTGACCAGTGGTGTGCCGCAGGGCTCAGTACTGGGACCTCTCCTCTTTGTAGTCTACATAAATGACTTGGAAGAGGGCGTAGGTGGTGTGATCAGCAAGTTTGCTGATGACACCAAGATGGCAGGGTTGGCGGGTACGGAACTGGATTGTCAGGTGATACAACAGGATATAGATAGGTTGGTGCAGTGGGCAGATAGGTGGCAGATGGCATTTAATCCTGACAAATGCGAGGTGATGCATTTTGGACGGAATAATGCAGAGAGGAGCTATGTGATAGAAGGTAGGCCGATTAGGAGTATAGACATACAGAGGGACCTGGGAGTGCAGGTTCACAAATCCATGAAGGTTGCGTCACAAGTGGAGAACATTGTTAGGAAGGCTTATGGGATGTTAGCCTTTATAGGAAGGGGCATAGAGTATAAAAGCTGCCGTCTAATGCTTCAGTTGTACAGAACGTTGGTTAGACCGCATTTGGAGTACTGCGGCCAGTTCTGGTCACCTTACTACCGGAAGGACGTGGAGTCTCTGGAAAGGGTGCAGAGGAGGTTTACCAGGATGTTGCCTGGCATGGGGGGACTGGGTTACGAGGAGAGATTGAAGAAACTGGGGCTATTCTCCTTGGAAAGACGGAGATTGAGAGGGGACATGATAGAAGTATATAAGATACTGAAGGGAATAGATAGAGTTAATAGTGAGAGACTGCTCCCTAGACTGGGTACGAACACGAGAGGTCATCATTTAAGGGTGAGGGGGGGAGGTATAATTTGGAGGTGAGAAGAAGGTTCTTTACGCAGAGAGTTGTGGGGGTCTGGAACGCGCTACCGAGTAGGGTGGTGGAGGCAGGAACGTTGGACTCGTTTAAGATGCAGTTAGATAGGCACATGAGTGAAACGAGAATGGAGGGATATGGTAGGGGCTATTAAATAGGGTTAAACCTCGGGAGACACCGGAAGGGCAGGCTGTATGATTAATATTTTTTGTCTTTATTCCACAGGTGGAGGTCCACCTCATGTCAAGCGAGGGGCATGCACACGGCGGGTCGTGCGTGGGCTGCTCTTGGAAGTCCAGGAGTGGCCTAGTACTTCATGTCGGTGTGTGTGCTTGATCCTGGACCGGTAGACGGGCGCCGCAACAGCTCAGTGACTAGCACTGCTGGCTGTGCAGACACATGGATTTGGGCCTGTGTCTGTGCGAGTTTGCGCATTCTCCCTGTGGTTGCGTGGGTTTCCTCCGGGCGCTCCGGTTTCCTCCCACACCCCAAAGATGTGCTCTTAGGCTAATCGGTTTTTACCAAATTGACACTATTTCTTCCCTGAATCTGACTGAGTAGGGTCCCATTCGTAGACATGCAGGGTAGAATAGGTGTAGGAGTGATGCGGCGGCGCGGGCTCGTTGGGCCGAAGGGCCTGTTTCCCGTGCTGGGTTGTTCTTTGTTCTTTGTACAAAATCATGCACTGCTCCATCAAAACTTGCAAAATCAAACCACCATGTGTTGCACTTTAGAAATACATTTCCAAGAATCTCAATGATTAAGGTGAACTGAGCTAAATTTCAGATTCCCGATTTTAACAGGAACTGTATCAGTGTAGAATGTGCAGGGTACTTCTGATGCAGCCTGCCCAGATCACCATGTTTAGAAAGTGCACCAATGCAGGTGTGCCCCATACATGCTGGAAATAGGCAAAGTGGGCAGATTGTGTATCACTCAGTGTTGAACACTGATTGGGCTATCAATCTGCCATTTTGGATCTGACAAATACTTTTCAATACCCTTCTCTTAAACACCCTCAGCTGAACAGAAGAGACACCCCTCCACCACCACCACCCCCCCCTTCATCCCTCTACACCTCCCACAACATGTAGCAATTGTCTGCACACCACAATCATTTTTTTAGTTTATTTATTAGTGTTACAAGTAGGCTTACATTAACACTGCAATGAAGTTACTGTAAAAATCATGGCAGACCTTTTCCACATTCCCTGCATTTCTTACTAGATTATTCCACAACCAGCATGGCGCCGATAGAAGCTATGACCAAACTACAATCGTTAATTGTTAACAATTGTTGAAATTACAAAAATAAGTTACTTAATCAAAAACAATCTCAAAGTAGCAGCCTAGCCTTTAATATCTACTAACAGGTCTGTGAGTTAACCTAGCTCAATAATTTTGTTGAAATTTTCTTGCGTCTTAGCAATTTTTGTTTTGCAACTCCTGTGGCTGACCAGAAAGGTATCAGGAATAGTTGTGCATGCATACTCAACCTAAATTGTGGCTGCCATCCCATGTGCAATGGCTCCCAATGTCAATCGGGTCAACGATAGAAGTTTGAATGAACCTTGTTTAAAGTATTCAGACTAATGACTTAATCTGCAACATCATGGTTGCACATCATTCCTTGCAGTGGGTCTCACTAATTGACCTAAAGAGACATTGAAATAGAGTTTAAAGCCCACCTTAGGCTACATCCAGTGCACTAAGGCCAGGGAGCTTATATGCAGCGTGGATCGCTCAACTAGTACATTTTGGACTCTTAATCACAGGGTCAACATTATTCTTATATTAATATTGTTTATAGTGATTTTTACCCAAATGATGTTGTAAACTAAATATATTGATCAATTCTCCATATTGGAAGTTGAGAATCTCATTTACTGAAACTTCATAATTATACATCTTCACCATTTACTGAATTGTCAGAAGCACAGTTTACAGCTTTAAATTAAAGATGGTCCAGATTCAAGAAATTGGAATTGGTTAGAACTGGACAGACATAAAACTGGGTCATTTGAAATTTACTGTTAGTCTGTGTCGAGCCAACTTGTTTGTTTGATTGCTGCCAGATGATGCTCTGACGTAGCGATTCCAACTGAGTATGTGCAGGAAGTACTCTTCCTAGTGTTGCAGCTCAAATAAATACAGTTTTTGCAAAACCAATTCTGGAATGAAATAAAAGTCCTCATTTCTTCCACAAAAGCAAAATACCACAGTTGCTGAAATTCAAAAATAAAATCAGAAATTGCTGGAAATATTCAGCAGTGTCAGGCAGCATGTGTGGAGGAAAACAGAGATAATGTTTCAGGTCAATGAACCTTCATTTCTTCCCCATTTCATCATCTTTTTGACATCAATAGAATAGAACTCCTACATTACAGAAAGAGGCCATTCGGCTCATGGAGGCTGCACTGACAACAACCCCACCCAGGCCCAATCCCCATAACCTCATGTATTTACCCTGCTAATTCTCCTGATACTAAGAGTCAATTTAGCCTGGCCAATCAACCTCACCTGCACACCTTTGGAGTGTGGGAGGAAATCGGAGCACTCAGAGGAAACCCACGCCGACACGGGAAGAACATGCAAACCCCATACAGATAGTCACCCAAAGCTGGAATTGAATCCAGGTCCTGGCATTGTGAGGCAGCAGTGCTAATCACTGTGCCACCCACTATCCACAGTCGATCCACATGAATGGCACAATCCTAAATCACAATATGCAAATATGTTGAAGCAATTACCGGATTACACCTTTTAAGGAGGTGATGAAAATGACAGAAGTTGTTGTCATTTGAATCAGGCTCCATGATTGTGTTTCACAAATTTCAGATCTCATGGTGGCAATAATCATTGACTAGATGTATTATGAATATAATTATTTAAAAGACTCAAGGGACTTGGGTCTTTGAAGCTTTATCTGCTAATATTCACACTGTCACATCAAAATAATACGCAAGTTATTCTCCTCAAAAGAAGAATTTAAAATGATCTGGGTTTTCCTGCACCAATGAGATGCACCATAAATGTCATTGCTGAACAAACTTATCTTGCTGTTGATAATTCACTCCAATAAAGTTCACTTCCCAGCAGACACGACTCTAACAATTGGAAGGAAATATAAATCGGGAACATTAATAAATAGGTTAAGTGGTCTCAATATTGCAATGACAGCCTTTTCAAAAGTAAGAGATACAGTGTAAATCATCATTTAAAAAATGCATGGATTTAATCGAGAACACAGTCAGGAAAAGTTGTGCCTGGATAACTTGACTGAATTTTTTTCAAGGGTGATGGTAGCATGTTTGACATGGTTTATGTGGATTTTAGTAAGGTTTTTGACAAAGTCCCAAATGGCGAGATGCTCAGAAAATTAGTGTTTAAGGGTTCCAAGGCAAAGCAGCAAACTGGCACAGTGGCATACATGAATGATTTAGATTTAAATTTAGGGGGAAGATTAAGAAGTTTGCGGATTATATGAAAATTATCCATGTTGGCGACAATGAGGATGAAAGCCTGCAGAGAGATATTTAATGACAGTGGGCAGAAAGATTGCAAATAGAATTCAATCCAGAGAAATGTGTGTAATGCATGTGGGCATAACAAACAAGGCAGGGAATTACATAACACGTAATAGGACTCTGAGAAGTGTAGAAGAGCAAAAGGACCTAAGAGCGCATGTCTATAGAACTCTAAAGATAGCAGCTAGATAAAGTGTTTCGGAAGGCTTAGGCGGATCCATTACTGATCGTGGCACAGAGATTATGCAAAAACCATACAGAACACTAGTCAGACCACAGCTGGAATACTATGGACAGTTCTAGTTATAACATTATAGGAGGATTTGATCACACCAGAGAGGATACTGTGGAGATTTAACAATGTTGCCAGGAATTGACACTTCAAACTATGAAAAAAGATTGGATAAGTTAGGAAGAAGGAGAGACTTGAGAGAAAAACTTTGGGGTGTATAAAATTATGCGGAAGCTGAGGGGGTGATCTATTTCCGTTAGCCAAGATGTCAATAACCAAGGGGAATATATCTAAAGTAATTGCTCGAAGAGTTAGAGGGGAATTAAGAGTTTTTCCCTGAATTTAAATCAGCTGTGGATAACCAGGGATATTGAGGACTCGATCATAAAGAAGAGAAGCGTACGTTAGGTCCAGGCAACTGAAAACAGACAGCGCTCTGGAGGAATACAGAGAAAGTAGGAAAGAACTCAAACGGGGAGTTAGAAGGGCGAAAAGAGGTCACAAAATGTTCTTGGCAGACAGGATTAAGGAGAATCCAAATGCATTTTATTCACATGTTAGTAACAAAAGAGCTGTCAGAGAGAGAGAACAAAAAAAAATGGACCTCTCAGGGACAAAAGAGGGGAATTATGCTTAAAGCCCAAGGGAATAGGGGAGATCCTGAATAAATACTTTGCATCAGTATTCATAAAGGAGAGGACTTGTTGCCTGGGAGTGTCTCAGAGGGAGTTGTTGACCCGTTGGAGAAAATCTCCATTACAAGGGAGGAAGTGTTAGGTTTTTTAGGGAACATTAAAACTGACAAATCACCGGGGCCTGATGGCATTTATCCTAGACTGCTCAGGGACTCAAGAGATGAAATAGCTGGGCCTCTGACGGAAATCTTTGTCTCTTCTTTGGACACAGGTGAGGTCCCAGAGGATTGGAGGATAGCGAATGTGGTACTGTTATTTAAAAAGGGTAGCAGGGATAACTATAGGCCGGTGAGCTTGACGTCCATGGTAGGGAAGTTGGTGGAGAGGATTCTTAGAGATAGGATATATGCGCATTTAGAACAGAACAATCTCTTTAGTGACAGACAGCATGGTTTTGTAAGAGGGAGGTCGTGCCTTACAAATTTGGTGGCATTTTTTTGAGGAGGTGACAAAAACAGTTGACGAAGGAAGGACTGTGGATGTCGTCTATATGGATTTCAGTAAAGCGTTTGACAAAGTCCCTCATGGCAGGTTGGTGAAAAAGGTTAAGGCTCATGGGATACAAAGATAGGTGGCTAGATGGGTTGAGAACTGACTTGGTCACAGGAGACAGAGGGTAGCAGTGGAAGGGTCTTTTTCTAGCTGGAGGTCTGTGACTAGTAGTATTCCGCAGGGCTCCATACTGGGACCTCTGCTATTTGTGATATATATAATGATTTGGAAGAAGGAGTAACTGGTGTGATCAGCAAGTTTGTGGATGACACGAAGATGGCTGGACTTGCTGATAGCAATGAACATTGTCAGACAATACAACACGATATAGACTGGCTGGTAAATTGGGCGGAGAAATAGCAGATAGAATTTAATCCAGATAAATGTGAGGTGATGCATTTTGGAAGAAATAATGTAGGGGGGAGTTTTACAATAAATAGTAGGACCATCAAGAGTATAGAAACACAGAGGGACCTAGGTGTGCAAGTCCACAAATCCTTGAAGGTGGCAGCATAGGTGGAGAAGGTGGTGAAGAAGGCATATGGTATGCTTGCCTTTATAGGACAGGGTATAAAAGCTGGAGTCTGATGTTGGAGCTGAATAGAACGTTGGTTAGACCACATTTAGAGTACTGTGTCCAGTTCTGGTTGCTGCACTACTGGAAGGATGTGGAGGCCTTACAGAGAGTGCAGCGGAGGTTTACCAGGATGTTGCCTGGTATGGTGGGTCTTAGCTACGAGGAGAGATTGGGCAAATTGGGGTTGTTCCCCCTGGAAAGACGGAGGATGAGGGGTGACCTAATAGAAGTGTATAAGGTTATGAAGGGTATAGATAGGGTGAACAGTGGGAAGCTTTTTCCCAGGTTGGAGGCGACGATCACAAGGGGTCACGGGCTCAAGGTGAGAGGGACGAGGTATAACTCAGATGTCAGAGGGACTTTTTTTATGCAGAGGGTGGTGGGGGCTTGGAATGCACTGCCAAGTAGGGTAGTGGAAGCAGACACGCTAGGGTTGTTTAAGACTTACCTGGATAGTCACATAAGCAGACTGGAAAGGGAGGGATACAAAAGAACATTCTATTTGAACATTCTATTCAAGAGCCTCGGAACGTTCCTGGGAATTAATAGATTCCTATCAGTCATCCAACAAATTTCTATTGGGGATTTTCCATTACTGTCTGTATAGCCTGTTGTATGTCTATTGATGTTTATTGATGTCTCCTTTTACATCCACAGGCGATTCGGTCTGCCTTGTTGGCCAACAAGGTGCATACACATGGTGGATCATGCGAGGGTTGCTCTAGGATGTTGCTTCGAGAGTTGCCTAGTGCTTCACGTCCGTTAGTGTATGCTTAATCGGGACCAATTGACGGGCAACATGACAGCTCAGTGAGTATCACTGTCTGCTGTACAGAGACCTGGGTCGTATCTCCAGCTTGGATCAATGTCTGTGGGAGTTTGCACATTCTCCCCATGCTTGCGTGGGTTTTCTCCGGATGCTCTGGTTTCCTCCCACATCCCAAAAACGTGCTTTTTAGGCTGATTGGCGTCAATAAATTGTCCCTGAATTGGATCTCCCTTAATCCGGCGTACATATAATTCCCTAAATTTTCACCCCCTTTATTGTGGAGTTCCACTAGATAGACAAAAACATCGACGAGCGACGAAAGACTTGAATAAGGCACTCACTGTGTGTTAAAATGGGCCGCATGGGCTTATGGGGCCAAAGGGCCTGTTTCCTGTGCTGTGCTGTTCTTTGTTGTTCTTTTCCACACTCAGAAGGTAGCTGGAATTAGAAACGCTTGGGACATTTACATGCTGTAATTTTCAGTGCAATGGACCAAGGGGTAGGATTAGATTGAAAAGAGACACGATGGGCTGAACATCTCTCTCAGTACCATAAATTCTTCTATGTTTTTAAATGATTACAGACTCAGCAATGATTTCAACAGTGGAAATTTGTGAAAAATAGGAGGCATCATTTCAGGCTGAAATCTATACTTACAGCATTAGTTTCTCTTCAGGGGAAATCCTGAATACCGTTAAGCATCAACAATGTTTCCTGCAATGGCATAAAACTACAACAGTAAGCTCACAACTGTTTTCAGCAAAGGTAACAATGAAGCAAAGCAACATTGCTAGGAAATATGAAGTTGTGTAATTAATAATATAATCCCTTCATTTCCTCTTTCTAGTAGTCCAGAAATTGCTGGAGTGGTGCATCTCATGGCGAGTGTTGTGAACTGGATTTCTCCTCCCCTTGAAATTATAGCTTTGTTAGAAATGTGAATTGATAATGGCATAGTGAGGACAATGGAGTACACTGGATCCATTGTTCCATCTCCTTAACTGCTGAAATCAAAGTGTCGAGAAAGAAACATAAGGAGTCGCAGAGAAGGAAACGGTGATGATATGTGCCTGCATGCGTTACAATGTAAAAGGTACTCAGCAGAGCAAGAGTTAATATGAGACCAGAGTGTGATACCACACGCAGTGTGATGTATGTAGTCATATGGTCAAAGAACAGTCTATAAGCAGGTAGCCAGAATGGTGATAGCAACTCCAGGCAAAACTATACTTGGAACTGAAAATAATTAAAGCCGACCAATAAAGGTGTCTATGTTTAGACACGCAAGTCTCAAGATCATCAATGAGCTAACACCAAAGTAACATAAAGAACCCATACTACCTAAACAATATGACAGAAACATTGTGAATTTGTGTCAAATTAGATTCAGAATGACAATTAGAGAGCAAAGGAAATATTAGATTAAAAGAGGCAGGAACAGGACAGAAAAGAAAAATATTTAAAAAATTTAAAAAGCAAAATTTCAAAATTAATTTAACAACTATTTGTTACTTACTGGAGTGAAGTTCCAGTTTCAGTAGTTCCCTTTTGGATCTCTGGGTTTGAGTAGCATTGAAGGAGCTGAAGTCATATCATTATTACAGTCCTTACAATGTTAAACAGTACACTAAATATCTGAGGCAGGAATTGTTTGTGTGAAGCTGATATATTGCAATGTTTTGCTGCTAAGGTCATAGAGGCAGCAATCAGATAGCTTCTGAATGCAGAACACTGACATAGCTGCCAAAACACGGAAGACATCCAGATTATGGCAAAACAATTCTGAGAGCTGCCAAAACACTTAGGGATTTGTAGCGGATGAGACTCGAAACATACAAAGGTCCATTGGCCTCGGAATGATTTTCCGGTTTTGGGGCAAATGTGGTTGGAAAATCCCACCCACTTACTCTCCAAAACCAAGCTAACTTTTCAGCCACAGGCAGGCACATGATATGAAATGCCAGGCTTGACCATTGAAGCTCAAGGTTGAGAACTTCTCATACTTTGATAGTGTGCTGTCCAGGGATGTCACTCTAGGTGAAGATATCAGTGCATGCATCCAGAACGCAAGGTCTGCATATGACCACTCCATGATCATATCTGGAAGCAGCATGGAACTAAGCTGAAGATTAAAATCAAACCCGATCAGACCACTGGCGCAGATTCCTGGGTGTGCGACAGGAGCCACATCAAAGTTCTAGAACATTTCCACCAAAGACATTCGAGGACCATCATGAGAATTTAAAGGCCAGACAAAATCACAAACAATGAGTCCTTCATCATGCTGGGCTCAACGGCATGAAGATCACCATCCAGAAAATTCAACATAGACGAGTAAGCCATATCTTCCACATGGATGGCTGCCGGATCCCCCAAGGTGAAGAGCTGTCTTTGTGAAAATGACATCAAGATGCTCAGTACAAATGATACAAGGCACCCTAAAAAGAACCTTCTGCATTGTAAACTTTGTCTCCTGGAAAAACACTGCAGTCTATTAGCCTATGTGAAGGAAGCACTGAAAGTTGGTTCAGTATGCTTCAAGGACCATCTCTGTCAAATTCACAATATCAACCATTCCCAGAGAAATACAAGAGGTGGCTCAGTTGAAGAAATACCCCAACACCAACAATGACAACATGAACTACAGGTTTAGTGACTACCCGTGCAAAGCTTGCATTGGATTCTTTAATCATGAGAAAACTCACAGAGGACAATGAAGTCACTTACAGCTTGGATATACTAACCTAGTGAGCAGTCTAACACCAACCAGTACCAATGAAATCATGCACCAGTTCATGGTGAACTGTGACTCACTGATCATTTTGAACTTGCAATGAGTTGCTGTTCTTTCTGGAAAACATTAATGGCATGTATATTAAATACACCATTATTTTTCCATCAATATATCAGTTAAGGGATGCCACACCATCACTGTTACTAATAGTTCAGATTTTGTGCTTGTATGATCGTGAATCTGTCAGGGCTCATCATCATTACAACTCTGAAACTATAACGTGGAAATCCATAAGTTGCTGTCAGTGATTTCCCACTGTTCCCCAGGTTGCACTGTTGAACTCTTCGTGGATAGAAATCTGAATTGATGTGAATATCCATTCTTATCCTATTATTCTCACTTTAAAAATCCTTGAAAAAAAATCATCTTGTTGACTGAGGTCTAATGAGGCTTTTAGCAGCAGATTAAGTTCATAATCTCACTGACTCTGAAAAACTCATTTCACGTTTGTAGAAATGTAGAATGCCATGAGAATCATAGAATGGTTACAACACAGAAGGAGGCCAACTGTGCCAACTCTATGGAAGAGCAAGTCACCCACTGCCACTCCCCAGCCTTTTTTCCCTTTGTTCTGGAAATTTTTGCTTTTCAGATAATGATCCAATTCTTTTTTGAAAGTCATGATTGAACTCATTATTTCAGAAAAATCCTCATTTTGCATTTTTTTTGCCAGTCATGGTCAATCTGTGTCCTCTAGCCACCAAGGGGAATAGTTCCCCCCTCTACCTTGTTCAATGCCCTCTTCATTTTGATTACCTCCATCAAACCTCCTCTTATCCTGGCTTCTGCAATATACCTATGTAATAGAAGTATGATAATATATATACCTATACCTTAAAGTTATTTTAAGTTTCTACCTTAATCCCAGGCATATTTTCCAAGCTTTATTTTGCTGTCTGCAAAATTATTAAAATGTAATGTATTATCAGTTCTGGTCTACTTTGAACTTCCTTGTTTGAGCCTGAGACAATTCCTCTGTGTGACTGGCTCCTTAACAACTTGATGACATCTTTGTTACTGGACTCCAGAGATCCCCTTGAGCGGATACCAAAATCAAAGTATTGTCAGGAAAAATGATATCCATGCCACAGATACCATTGCATCTATGTAGGCAGCTTTCTTCCAAATCATCTAACCACAAAATCCACAATTTTATTTCCTACCCGTTTTCATTCAAGTAGTTGTTACGAAACATGCAGTTCTTACCTGTGAATGTAGTGGCAGATGAACATGCCCAGAAGAAGCTGGTTGGGAAGCTGCAAAGGTTCAGTGTCAATGCTGAAAAACGTCAGATAGAGCGGCAGTGCTAGAGACGGGATCTCCTGGAGAAACCAAGCAGCTTTCACATTTACTGGAAACCCGAACTTACTGCAAGCGTATCTGCCGTAGGGCAAATCAACGAACTGCAAGATCACAAAAGTACAAACTCCCATAAAGACCATGAGCCAGGACGATTGAAGTAGCAACTCGCTTTCATTATCCACACCCAAAACAAACCGAAACATAGACCTCGAGGACATAATGGAGAATTAATACCAGCAAAGTCTTCCTTTATTTACACGGAAGACAAGCTATCCATTATCAACCCAGAAATTTCGATATGAAATATACAAAAGACCAACTAAGGTCTAATTTCTTCAGCAAAACAGAGGAACCCGAATCTCGCTTTTCAAAGGGTGGAAGGAGAGTTTGTGATTGACTTTATCATCAGCCATTCAAAAACAGCTTTGTTTTGCGACATTCCGACAGCCTACCGTAAGATTGGGAAGCAGCGAATGACCGGGCAGTCAGAAGCAAAGGAGCCAATAATATCAGAGCAGCCTTCCCATTCCTGCATTGATGGAGTTGGTGATCTCACTGCAGCGAGCAGATTGAGTGCAATATGCATTACGTAAATGGTATACTGCAGGGTGTTAAAAATAAATGCTCAGTGTAATGAGCTCAGCACAACAATGATGAAATAACAAAATGGCAATACGGCTAACAACAGCTTGTATTTATATAGCGCCTTAACTAATAAAACACTCCGAAGCGTTCCACGGAAGTGTTGCAGAGTAAAATTGACTACAATGTAACAAGGAGGGACATTTGGGCAGATGGTCAAAAATTTAGTCAGAAAGATAGGATATAAGGAGTGTCTTAAAAGCTTAAAACAAGATAGATACGAGGGGTGAGATTTTACAGCCTTACTCCTCGTGAATCCATAAAATCCCACCCAAGGTCAATGGACTTTTTCATGGTCCACCCCATGCCCGTTCCCATTTTGGTGGCAAGTGGGATGGTAAAATTCTGGCTGAGAAGTTTACAGAAGAAATTCCAGATGTTAGGATTTTGCCAATTGAAGGCATGACCATCAATGGTGGAGTGATCAATATCAAGTTATCATAACTACAGGAATCCAGGTACCATGGGGGATTGTGGAGATTAATTAGATTACAGAACTAGGGAGGAGTGAGGGCTACGTAAACAAGGGTGACAGTTTTGAAATTAAGGCGTTGTTTAATTGGGGGACTACAAGAGTGTGCGGCTACAAGAGGTCAGAGGCGAGAAATCCTGCAGTGAGTAACTCATCTCTTGACTCCCCAAAGCTTATCCATCATCCACAAGACACAGGTCAGGGGTGTGATGGAATACCTCCCACTTGTTGGTGCAGCTCCAACATTCAAGAAGCTTGACACTATCCAGGACAAAGCAGCCTGCTGATAGACACTCTTGCACCACTCAAGCACTGTGGCAGCAGTGTGCATCACCTACAAGACGTACTGCAGGAACTTACTAAGGCTACTTAGACAGTACCCTAGAAACCCATGATAACTACTATTTAGAAAGAGAGCAGTACATTCTTGGGAACAACACCACCTGGAGGCTCACCTCCCAGCACTTATTTGAATTTGAACTCAACCACCATTCTTTCACTGTCACTGGGTCAAAGTCCAAGAACTCCTTTACTGTGGATGTACTTACACATATGGCATGCAATGGTTGGAGCGCAATTAGGAATGGGCAATAAATATTGGATTAGCCTACCGGGCCTGGCCTGAAGTTTACCAAAAGCTCTATGTAAATACATTGTCGTCATTTTTGCCTATGGTGAACTGGGATAGGGTGGTTGTCATAATTTTTTCACCCTGGCCACTCAAGAAATGTCCATAAAATTAAGTTCCAAAATATTTCCTTCTAATTTTGAAAAAATAAGGTTATGTTAATTTGCCAACAGCCGACAAATGCAAGAGGATCAAACTTCCAGGACTACTTCCCTCCAGAGTTGTTAGCCAAAAGCCAGATTCTAATCTCCCAGAAATGAAATGTCATCGTTTTGAAAGCGGCCACGTTTTACTTGATCCCAGCCCCTACTGCAGAGATTTCAATATATTAAAAATGAAAAGTAAATATTCTTTGCATCACATCGAGTGCAAAATGACTCATGGTAATGTGTCAGTGATTGCCAGCATACACATAAGAATAAAATGGTATACAATAGAACGAAATGATATATTTTGTAGGTTTGGACACTTGAGGAGGGCGTGTGTAACGGAAGGTGGCCACGCTATTTGCCGGCAGCCTCAGTGCAGCGCATGTTGAGGTAACGTTGACGGATGCGCAGTGAAGTAGCAGCGGTGACTGTATCTTTTATTTTGTTACATGTGGTTGCGGCGCGTGCTCTGCACAGGCGGCTGTGAGTGAGAGCCAGCGAGCCGAGGGGACTGAGTGAGCCGGGTGTCTGTCAGCATCCCCGCAGCCGGAGCCGCCCTCAGCTTTCGGTCCGCCCCTCTTGCACTCCAGCCCGGCGCTTCAGGCCTGCTCCACCCGCTGGCCACAATCACTTTTTCACGCTTCTTCTCCGTTCTCCGCACCATGGGGAGAAGAAAGAACAGACCCAGAAACCGAGACAGGAATGAAAACTCCGGCAACAAGTCTGTAGGTATTGGGCAGGGCTCGAGGGCTGGTCCCTTTAATGATATATTCCCTTTTTTAAAAAAGTGCCTGGAATCCTGCTTTTTCTTCCAGCGCATGTATTTCATAACCATTCTACGCGGTTTCCGACGGATTTGTTTGAACTTTTAAACTCATTCCCTGGCTGTCCCTGGGCTCCATTGGCCTTAAGTCTACTGGAGCCACTTCCTTGAACCAGCTGCAATCCATGTGGTTGTTAGAACTGCATTTGCTAGAAAGTTCCAGTTTTTTTTTGACTGTGGGACAGTAATATATTTCCAAATCGAGGTGGTGTGTGGCTTGAATGGACACTTGCAAGGAGTAATGTTAGCATGTGAGACCGAAAGAGAAAATGAAAATCTCAGCAGGTCTATCAGTACCTGTAAGGAGAGAAAAGAGCTAAGTTTCGAGTCCAGACAGAGGGTCATCCGGACCCGAAACGTGTCAACTCTTTTTCTCCTTACAGATGCTGCCAGACCTGCTGAGATTTTCCAGCGTTTTCTCTTCTGGTTTCAGATTCCAGCATCTGCAGTAATTTGCTTCTATCCAGTGTTCCCATGTGCTGGCTTGGCTCTACATCGGTTTGGGAGATGCTGTTCACAAAGCCTTGCTGAGCTACATTGCATCTTGTGGATGGTATGCATTGCTGTAACTGCATTGGACCTGGATGGTGTGCCAGTAAAGGGAACTACTTTGGCTTGCATGGAGTTGAGCTTCAGGGAGCTGTATTTGTCCAGGCAAGTAGAGAGTATGCCATTAAGCTGCTGACTTGTGCCTTGTGAAGAGGCTTTGGGTGACTGAGTCAGGAACTTGGCCACTTGTAAAACACCCTGCTCTGACTGGCACAATTGTTAACACTGCTGTCTCACAGCATCAGAGTCTGAGGTCCAATTCCAGCCTTGGGTCACTGTCTGTGTGGAGTTTGCACTTTCTTCCCATGTCTGTGGGTTTCCTCCGGGTGTTCTGATTTCCTCCCACAGTCCAAAGATTTTGGTTAGGTTCATTAGCCATGCTTAATTGACCCTAGTGTTGGGGGATAAGCAGGGTAAATGAGGGTTATGGGAATAGGGCTTGGTTGGGATTGTGGTCAGTACAGACTTGATGGGCCAAATGGCTTCCTCCTTTATTGTAGGAATTATATGATTCATTTTTGTCGTCATTGTATTTATATGGCTAGTCTAGTTAAGCGTCTGGTCAATGGTAACCCTCCAGGGTGTTGAGACTAGGATTCGTGCCTTCGAATGTTAAGAGGAAATAATTATGCTTTTTATTCTTTTGTGAGATCTGGGCATTGCTGACAGGACCAGCATTTATTACGTATCTCTAAGTGCTCTTGAGAAGGTGGTGGTGGTGAGCTGTAGTCTTGAACTGCTGCAGTACATGTGGTGTAGGTACACCCACACTGCTATTAGTTTGAATGTTATTCAGGTATTGGACATGGGCTGCTTTATTATCTGAAGAGTTGTGAAGGGGACTGAACACAGAATATCCTCACGTCTGACCTTTTGGATGAAGCAGCTAAAGATGGCTCGGCTGAGGACACTGCCCTGAGGAATTCATGCAGTGATAGTCTGGAGCATAGACGATTGGCCTTAAACAATTACCAACATCTTTGTTTGAGCTAAGTATGACTCCAGTCTAAATGTTCCCAAATTCCTGCAATTTTGCCTCAGTGCCTTAATGTCAAATGATTATTGTGCCACATCTCTGAAATTCAGCTCTTTTTCATATTTGGACCAAAGATGTAATCTGATTCCAAGTAGTTATTGGTTTGTCATATATTTGAGTCAACCTTAGATATTGGAAACCCTTGCCTCTTCCCCCTGAGCCTTTGTTCATCTCAGCAGTTCCCCATGAAGAAGTCATTTGGAAGGAGTACTGAGTCATTAGCAGTGGGAGGGTGATGGTTGTATCAGCAGGATATTTCCTTGTCTATGATGGCATGAGATCCACAGTCAATTTTGAGGACCCTTATGGTGATAACTGACTACTGTATCCACTGTGTCCTACCTCTGATAAATCTTTCCTGCCAGTGGGGCAGGATGTAACCAGGGATGGTGATGGAGGAATTTGGGATATTGCTGAAAGGTGAATATGGCTGCTGGGCCGTTGTTTGAATAGTCTGTGGATCCCGATTTGAATTTTGACATAACGCTACTGAGGGAGGACTTTGCAGAGTTAAATGGACTGGGTTTGCCTTAGTTGTGTCTGAACCCAGTGCCAAATTGATGTCGGGTGGTCTGTCAGTTTTATTATTTAGTGTTTTTTGTAGCAGTTTTGATGCAATGGAGTGGTTTTCTAGACCATTTTGGCAGGCAGACAGCTGCATTGCTGGATGTAGGCACAGACTGCACAAGGATGCAGATTTCATTCACTGAAGAGTATCAGTGAACTAGATGGGTTTTAAAAACAATCTGGTAGCAGCACAGTCACTATTACTGAAATTTATTCCAGATTTACTTTATGAATTAACAATTTAAATTCATCTGCTGCTGTGGTGCAATTTGAACTTGCGTCTGGACCATTATTAGTTCAGACCTGTGAAATACTAGTCCAGTAACATGAACCTCTGTGGCTAACTACTTAACTTCAACTGATCTTGCTTTTTTTAACCCCCAAAAGCTTCTTTTAAATTAAATCCATATTATTGATGCTGACTGAGCTTGGTGTTGCGCTTTAAGGAGTTATCCTGCAACGAAGCAACAATCCTTTCTGATTTTCTAGGACAAAGTGGCAAGAAGTCCAATAAGTACCTACACAACAGAATTGAAATGCCTAGAATAAAAACAGAAAATATCCAATTTTCAGCATGTGCTTATTTAACTTTGTATTGCTGGAGTGCCTGGATTTTATGGACCAAATTGCCAAGACTTGGAGGCTATAGTTGGACTGCCATTTTGTAAATCACTCATGTTCGTGTGCAAAGGGATGACGTGAAGAGAAAACCCTTCAAGATTTTTTTTTCACCTTTATAGTGTAAGGTACCATGCAGCACAATGGTTAGCACTGCCTCTCAGCGCCAGGGATCCAGTTTCGTTTCTAGCCTTGTGTCACTGGCTGTGTGGAGTTTGCATATGTTCCGGTTTCCTCCCACAGACCAGAGATGTGCAGGTTAGATGGATTGGCCATGCTAAATTGCCCCTTGGTGTCCCAAGATTAGGTTAGAGGTTTAGGTGGATAAACGTATGGGGATAGGGCAGGGGGTGGGCCTGAGTGGAATGCTCTTGGAGAATTGGTGCAGACTCTGGGCCAAATGGCCTCATTCTGTACTGTAGGGATTCTATGTAGATGAATTGGGTTAGACCATGCTGCAGTAAAAATTGGAGCACTTGTTTTAACAGTTGAAACAGTATTTTCTACTTTAACAAAGGGTCATCTAGATTCAAACGTAAGCTGTACTCTTGCTCCACAGATGTTGTCAGACCTGTTGAGTTTCTCCAGCATGTTTTATTTTTGTTTAAGATTCCAGCATCCACAGTAATTTACTTTTATGTACATTTCCTCCTTCATTTTCAGGGTTGGGGAGCTGGTTATCAGGAGATTATTAAAGAAAACAAACTCTATGAAGAATATTATAAAGAACAAAAGATTGTTCCTGAGGGGGAATGGGACCAGTTTATGGCAACCATGAGAGAGCCATTGCCAGCTACTATTCGGATAACTGGATATAAGAGGTAACTGCGTGAGAACTGGATTAGTGGCCTGAATTTTTTGTGGCAGACAAATGGAGAGATTAAGTTGTAAATCGCTCGACCACTTCCAGTGTATGCCAATAAAGAATTCATTGTGGCAATCAGGAATTTGCTGAGTTGTTGTTTTGAGTTGTCCTGTCTCTTTAACAGAGACTTGCTGAAAGACTCGATGTTCAAACTTATGAAGGGTACTTACCTGAAATACTGGAAAATTTTGAAACTTAATTAAGTTTTAAGTGCATTTATTATTGCCATAATTACTTCCAAATAATCTCTGGCACTAGAAATCTCCTTTAAAATGTGAACTGTCACTCCTTCCGATTTTACTTAGAGACTTAAAATCCAAGGGAGCACACTTAGAAGCATTTGCTTTCTGTCTCTTAACATCTCTCTCAAACCTACCTTCCGTTCCCACTTTATTTCACTTTCTGTGCATGATTTTCGCATTGATATAACTATTTTAACTTGTAGTTAACTGGTTGAGACTCCACGTGTCTGGATAAGCATTCTCCGATCTGATTACGAAACAGAAACTCTTGCTTGCCCTCTTCACACAAGTGAAGGTGCTGATTTCTTATTGCTGCAGTCATATTGCAAAATCCCCCACAATGTCAGAGCCAGTGTAAATGTAATGAATGGTGAGTATAGTTGTTCACCACTATAGTAAAATACCGATAAATGTATCAATGGTGAGGAAAACATGTTGAATTTTGTAGTAACCATGTTCTCCATATAACCCCAATAGGCCAATGAATGACATGTGAAACACGGTGCCAGTTGTAGCATAGACAAATGCAATGGCCAATTAATGCATGACAAGATCCCCCATTACTATGACTGTATAAACCCCACTCCAAGCAAAGTGCATTCCTTGTCTTAGATTAATGGTCCACTATTTTTGGCTAAGATTGTGTGGGATTTTATGACCTCGCTCCACCTGAGAAAGGAAAATTCTGTCAGAGGTCAACAGACCTTCCCGTTGTTCTCCCCTTGCCTGCTGTGATTCTGTGGTGGGTGGGCAGTAAAATTTCAGCCCAAGTGTCAGATCAAGTCCAAGATGGAGTTCAATGCCTTACCTTGTCAGCTTGGATCTTATTCCTCCCTCATATGGGACCATGAATTGGATTTGATTGAAATTAATATTTTTTTCAGCAAGCAAGGGATGGATTTGGTTTTGCTAGGTCCACTCTGAACATTGGCTTTGTAACTTTAAGAAAGGAGTAATTTTTTTTTTAAATTGCTTTATATGAAAATAGTATTGTTCATTGAAAATTGTGTGTTGTCACTGTCTTGTCAATTTGACAAATCTATGAAAGGTCAGCTTTGTAATAGTAAAATAAGAAGCCAAATGCATTTTACTTAATTTCCAGCTGTAGAAGTTGTACCACAATGCAGTACTTTTATATGCTGCACTGAGATAGTTAAAATAACTGAATTATGAATCAGTGGTAGCATTCTTGTTTCATTGGCAACTTACTTCTCTTGCACAAAAGCTAAACATTCATCAGATAACTTCCTTTGTTCAGAAATTTTGATTTTGTTTTTTTTCCTTTTGTTTTGTAAAGTCATGCAGAAGAGATTTTGTGTTGCCTAAAAACAAAATATTTCAAAGAACTGCAAGATTTGGAGGTGGATGGGCAAAAGATTGAGGCCCCACAGCGTTTGAGCTGGTAAGAAACGTGAACAAATTAATGATATTGAAGTTGTTCTCTTCAACAGTTGGATTAAAATGACAAATTTTCTTGCAGGTATCCAAGTGAATTAGCTTGGCATATTAACATTAGCAGAAAGATGCTGAGAAAGTCACCAGTCTTGGAGAAGTTCCACCAGTTCCTTGTTAGTGAGACTGAGTCTGTAAGTATTCAGGAATGTTTCACTTAAAATGTTATGTGGAAAGCTTTTGTATGTGGAAATGCAAGAGGGCCAAATTCAAAATTTACTCCGTAAAATGCTGGAAAAGACATTTTGTCAACGTTTTTGTCCTCGCTCATCTGGAAAATTGCAAGAATAATAATATCAGGGAAAACAACAATTTTATACTGTGAGAAGTGCATACTGATTAGTAGAGACATTGCCATGAAGAATGCACCATTTAATGTTGACTAATTAACTGCCAAGCATTGTTTGAAAATTTAAACCAGGCAACTTGATCCTGGTCAAGGCATTGTCCTGAGGAATGAACCTGCAGGTGACTATCACTTAATTAGTTTAGCTGAAATTTGGTTTGTACATGTTCTTTCTATATTCTAGTGTGGCACAATGGCACTGTTGCCTCACAGCGCTAGGGATCCAGGTTCGATTCCAGTCCTGGGTGGGTGGGTGACTGTCTGTCTGTGTAGAGTTTGCATGTTAGAATCATAGAATCCCTACAGTACCGAAAGAGGCCATTCTGCCCATCGAATCTGCACTGACCGCAATCCCACCCAGGCCCTACCCCAATATTCCCAATATTCCACATATTTTACCCACTAACCCACACATTTAAGGACATTAAGGGGCAATTTTATTAGCATGGCCAATCAACCTAACCTGCACGTCTTTGGACTGTGGGAGGAAACCGGAGCACTTGGAGGAAACCCACGCAGACGTAAGGAGAATGTGCAAACTCCACACAGACAGTGACCCAAGCCGGGAATTGAACCCAGGTCCCTGGAGCTGTGAAGCAGCAGTGCTAACTACTGTGCTACTGTGCCGCCCAAAGTAGGAAACTATGCATGGGGAATCAAATTTAGATTTGAAATTAAGTCACTTGCATCACGTATTCACTGTAACAAGGTCAAGGAAGCCTTTTTAACCTCCAACATGTGGTTCCCTGCAGCCATTTCACATTCTGTAACTTTTCAGTATTAACTGTGTATTGATCTTGTGTTAAAAGCCAGTCCTAAAGCTAAAGATTATTCAGTAATCAACCTTGCTTAATTTATTATTAGTGAATTGATGTAATAGATAATCCTATTGTAAAGGGGAGATTATATTTGAAAGAAATAACATTATCTCAATGTAAATGTTTGAATAAACTGCAGAGCCAGCAGAAACTGTTTGAAAACTTAAATTATTTTCTAATTTCGAGAAGTTACAAGACCTCATATTTCTGCCGAGATACAGCTCAGTGTTCAGTCTGGAGATGAGAAGAAAAGAAAGCTATTATTTGCTACAAGGATATGGGGCAAATGCAGGAAAAAGGGATGAGCGCTCCTCTAGTTATTGTTGGTGCAGACTCGATGGGCCAAAGACCCTTTTCTGCATTGTATAACTCTGTAACAAACTGTCTTTTTAAGAAGTGTAAAATCAGCAAAACACTGTGAATGCTGGAATCTGAAATGAGCAGAGGATGCTGGGGAAACTCAGCAGCATTGGCAGCAACGATTAGGAGGGAAAGAGTTAATGTTTTGAGCCCTCTGACTCTCTGCTTCCTCTCCTCATAGATTCTGCCCTGCTGAGTATTTGCAGCATCCTGTGTTCTCCTTTCTGAACGAGTTAATCTTGTATAAATGGTAAACATTTCTGTATGAATTAACCACCAGTCAGTTACAGGGGGTTGAATAAGTAGTGAACCTTAATTGAGTTACAATTGATGAATCAATACTAAATCAGTAGTTATAGTAAAAGACTGAGTTTTATTTGCTGTAAAAATGTAAAAACTTAATTGCTGTGTATGTAAAGAATGTGTAATGAAAATAAATGTATTGGCAAGAGAGATCTTCAAACTCTGATTAGTCTCAACATTTGAAACTGAATAAGGGATTGTATAGAATCAGATAAAGGGAGCGTATGGAACAGTTTTGACCAACTTATTATGTTCTATTACATTTTTAAATGTTCTGATACCTTAAATCAATATTTGACGATTTTAAGGATTGTTCTACACATGAGAATTTTCCACTTAAAACTGTGCTGTCCAAAAGATCTTTAACCTAACACAGCACAAGTTCAAATTTTCAACCTAATGTGTTGCAAATTATGTGGTTACCTTTCTCACTATTTGCTTTTTTTTAGTCCTTTTGAAGTAAAAAAGAGGGTTAGTGAAAATAATGCAGTAGATGTATCTATGGGCTTTCAAAGGCCATTTAATACACTACCTCTTAAGTGATAGAAAATGAAAGCAGTCTGCATTAGAGGGATGATGGTAACTTGGTGACAGAATAATGGAGAATGGATGTTAGTAGCGTTCCTCAGAGGTTGGTATTGGGTCTATTGCTTTTCTTCTATATATAAATAAATGGCCTGGACTGTGTATAGATGATACAAAACCTGGCAACACAATAGATAGGGAGCATGTTGATGTTGGCCTTTGGGACAAAGTAGACTAGTAAGATGGAAAGACACTTGGCAAATGCAATTTAATGTGTAAAATGTGAAGTAACACACTTGGGAGAAATAACATGGAGGGAGCCAGTTTAATCCAAATGGTACTACTTTAAGGATAGTGTGCAATATTGGAGGGACCTTGGAAGTGCATTACACAAACCTCTAAAGTTGGCAGGGCAGTTTGAGAAGGTGATTAATAGGGATGTTAAATGCAAAATTGTGTAAGGCTACCAACCTTTACAAACCACTCGTTATGCCTTTACTGGAGTGTTGTGTGCAAAACTGGTCATCACACTTCAGGAAAGAGGTCAAGGCACTGGAAAGGATACAGATTAGTTTACCAGAATCTCACTAAGAATAAGGGATTTGGTTATATTGAGAGATAGGAGAAGCTGGGATTATTCTCCTTTGATCAATCCTTTGTCGCCTCTAGACTTGCTTATTCCAGCGCATGCCTCCCTGGCCTCTCATGCTGTATCCTCTGTAAGCCTGGCGTCGTCAAAAACACTGCCTGTGTCCTTACCTGTGCAAGTCCTGTTTGCCCATCATTCCTCTGTCTCCTGACCTACATAGACTCCTAGTTAAACAATACCTTGATTTTTATCCTTATTTTCAAATCTCGAAGGCTTTGCCTCTGATGGTCTTCTGTCAACTTCTACTCAACCCTCTGAGAAATGTGTGCTCTTCTAATTCTGGTCCCTAGGACATCCCCAATTTTAGTTGGTCCACCGCTAGTAGATGTGCCTTCAGCTGCCAAGGTCCTAATTTGTGGAATTCCCTCCCTCAGTCCCTCTCTCTCTCTCTCTCTCTTCTGAAAAACTACCTCCGACCAAACTTTTGGTCAGCTGACTTAGCATTTTCTTATGTGGTTCAGTGTAAAATGTTGCTCATCAACACTCCTATGAACTAGCTTGAGGTCCACTATTACACTGAAAAGCAATACATACACCAAAGCTGTTCTGCTTAGTGGAGCATAGAAAGTTAAGAGGAGCCCCTGCAGACATGTTAAAAATGATGAAGGGTTGTGTTAGACAAAGTAGGGAAGTAAATGTTTCCTCTGGAAATGTGTCTGTAACCAACAGTTGTAGATTTAAATTGGCAAGAGGACTGGGGGATTTGGAGAAATTTCTTGATTGTTGAGACCCAGAGCACAGTACCGAAATGGTGGTGAATCAGATTCCATCGGAGCTTTTAAAAAGCAAAAGGGTAAGTAATTAAAAAAGATTAAAATGCAAAATTGAGGTGTGGGATTAAATTGGACAGCTCTGTCAGTGCTGGCACAGACATAGTTGGCTCACAGGCTACTTCTTATGCTGTAAGAGTTTATGAAGAGTATTAAACTGAAAAATAGCTGCATGGATTTATAATTAAAGGTGCCCCATTTCATACCCAAATTCACCCTAATAAACCCTTTATCATCAAGTCTCCCACTTGGTTGAGCCCATCTCCTGTAGTTGTAGTTGTTTGGGGCTGCAACATACTTCCATTTATGTAACTTTTGTCTTTTTTTCCCAGGGAAATATCAGTCGCCAGGAAGCTGTCAGTATGATTCCTCCTTTGCTGCTTGATATTAAGCCTCATCATAAGGTATCGTGCATTCCTATGTAAGGATATTAGTTCTGTGCAGAGTAATAGAAAAGCATTTGGCTTTCCCCTTGACAGTCAGTATTTCAAAATAAATCACCAAATTCAGCTGCATTTGAAAATTACTAGAGGGTGCAGTTATGTTACTATGTTGGATTATTGTAAAGTAGTTTTGGATCAACATCAGTGTAAATATGGCAGTATAATTCAGCACTGAGGGCCTGAGGTGTTTGACGTCTGCCAGGAGATTATGCTTTCTAGTTTGAGCATGCATGGAATGGCCCTGTAACCTAGCTTATTTTTTGTTTCAATGTGGATCAGTTTGCATTTTGAACTAATTACTATTACTATTCTGTGGAAATAGACACAACCTTCAACTGCAGCAAAGGGTTTTATTCTACTAAAGGTTTTTGAGGTCACTTGGAGAGGTCATATGTGGAGTAGCATTGAGGCGAGAGCAAACAGCTTCCTCTCCATGCAGGACACTAGATGTAAACGAATTGGCTTCTCACAACAATTCAGAAGCTTGCAGATTTACTTGTTCTGTGGTCCTAGTCTGTAAATTAGCTAATTGTTTTAGTTTCATTATTTGTGATGGTGGAATATGATCTCTCAATTTTTGGGTTGCAAATCATAAATTGTAGATCATGTGTTGGGGTTCCCATAATTAAAGGAGTGCAATTTCAGTGTTTACAAATGACGCAAAACTTGGCAACACGAATAGGGAACATGTGGGCTGTAGACTTTAGGAGGATATAGATGGGTAAGATAGGATGTCAATTGACAATTTAATGTGGTAGGTGTGAAGTGATGCAGTTGGGAAATATAACATGGAGCGACAGTTAATCTAAATGATACTACATTAAGGATAGAGTTATGCAAAATCCAAGACACAAGTGTATTTTCGCAAAACAGAGGGAAAAAAAGTCAATGAAAGTTTGTATTGTCTGAAATTTCTGATCATAATCAATCACCTCGAAAACCCCACCAGCTGTAAGTGTGAGAGACGTGCTGGAATAACCTCCCCTAGAATGGACTTTGGTGTTCTATAAAGTTGGGAGTAATTGAAGTGAAACGCATTTGGCATGAAAGAGCAAACCAAACTTTTTGGAAGAAGTAAAGGAGATGTGCAAAATTCATTGGCGGTCATATAAAATAATCAAAAGAATGTGGAAAACTTGACATAAGAGCTGTGAAAAGTAAGAGGTGGTAACTGTTGTGTAGATGTAGAGATTTATGAAATTTGTTTTTCCAATTTGTCAACACAATTCTAATTATTCATGTAAAGATGTGGAGACCAGGGTGTAGTAACTTAGCCATTCTCTTAGGAAGGAAATTATTCAAAGCTATTGATTTATGGTTTTCATGAAAAACCAGGGAAACCTGCAGAATTCCACCTAAAAAATTCATTGCCATAAAGCAACATTTGACTTGAATCAGTGGCTTTAAATTAGGTAGAAATAGGTCTTTTTCCAAGTGGTAGGCAGTGAATAGTGGGGTACTGCAGGGATCAGTGCTAGGAACCCAGCTATTCATAATGTATATTAACGATTTAGATGACGAAACTAAATACAATACTTCCAAATTTGGCGATGACGGCTGAGTGGCAGGGTGGGCTGTGGGAAGATTGCAGAGATGCTTCAGTATGATTTGGACAAGTTGAGTGTGTGGACAGATGCACAGCGTTTTCAGTGTAATGTGGATAAATGAGGTTATCCACTTTGGGAGCAAAAGTGAGAAGACAAATTATATCTGAATGGCTCTGGCTCTAGATTGGGAGAGGGGAATGTACAATGAGACCAGGGTGTCCTTATACATCAGTCAAAGAAAGTAATATGCAGGTACAAGTGATGAAGAAGACAGATGGTATGTTGGCTTTTGTAGCGAGAGGATTAGAGTACAGGCACAGCAATGTCTTGCTGTAGTTCACACAGTAAGAAGTCTCACGACACCGGGTTAAAGTCCAACAGGTTTATTTGGTAGCAAACGCCACTCGTTTTCGGGGCTCTGTCCCATCATCAAGTGAATGGGGAGTTCTGATCACAAACAGGGCATATAAAGACATACACGGTCAGTATTCCCCACTCCCTGACGAAGGGGCAGAGCCCTGAAAGCTAGTGGAGTTTGCTACCGAATAAATCTGTTGGACATTAACCTGGCGTTGTAAGACTTCTTACCGTGTTAACCCAGTCCAACACCAGCATCTCCACATCATTGCTGTAGTTTATACAGGGCCTTGGTAAAAACACATTTTGAATATTGTGTGAAGTTTTGATCTCCTTATCTGAGGAAGGTTGTCCTTGTTAAAGAGGGAGTGCAGTGAAGGTTTACCAGGTTGATTTCTGGGATGGTGGGATTGACGTAGGAGGAGAAATTGAGTCTGTTAAGATCATACTTGTTAGTTTAGGAGAATGAGGTGGGAATCTTGTAGAAATCTATAAAATTCTAACGAGACTATACAGGGTAGATGCAGGAAGGATACTGATAGTCCTGGATTTCCCCACCAGGGGCCACAGTCTAAGGGTATAGGATAAACCATTTAGGACACATGAGAAATCGCATCACTCAGAGTGGTGAGCCTATGGAATTCTCTAATACAGAATACAATTGAGGCCAAAACGTTGTAGCTGGAATCCTCCAACATCACCTGGAGCTGGAATTCTCTGGATCTGTTGTTGGGCATAGGGATTTGGTTGAGCACCAAATTCTCTATTCTCACTGGCAGCAGTAGCAACAGCGTGCAAGACGAAAGGAGGAGTTGGATGTAGCTCTTGGGGCTAAAGGGATCAAAGGATATGAGGGGAAAGCAGGAGCAGATTACTGCGTTGGATGTTCAGCCAGGATCATAATGAATGGAGGAGCAGGCTTGAAGGGCTGAATAGCCTTGTCCTGCTCCTATTTTCTGTGTTTCTATGCATCTGAATAAAATACAAATTATAACCTGGGAATGTGTGGTTTCTGACCCGAACCATACTGAGCCCTGGCATTCTTTTTCAAAATAAATCTGTTCTGAGATCATCTTGACATGATTCTTGAAGGCTAAGGTCAATTTTCAAAATGCATGGATCCTCTTCCATGTAAAGAAATTGGAATGTTGTCAACGAATGTTGTTATTCATCAATGATTTTCCTCTTAAAATGTTAATTGTTGGATTTTATTGTTGTGTGGTATTATTTTCATAGTTGAATTGTGTTCTAACTTGAGTGAATATATCAGTGTGCAAAATTTTTGTTCCTTGTTAGATTCTTGATATGTGTGCAGCACCAGGTTCAAAGACTGCTCAGCTGATTGAAATGCTGCATTCTGACATGAATGTTGCTTTTCCAGGTAATTATCCTAATGGGAGGGCATTCAAATTTTTCAGTGTGGAAGACTTCCCTTTAGTACTCCAGTTTTTTTTAAAATAGAGCTTTTGAGGGCTACAACAGTATAAAAATTTCCAATTTCAATTCAATGACCTGCCAAATTAAAAGTGAGATGTTTGTCTATCCTAATTTAACATGAATGTCAAGTTTTTTTTAAAATGGATCTTTCTATTGTGGATTTGATTAGCAATTTGTCTAATGATTATGCAGTTCACATACAGTGTGGATTGATTTCCTTTTATAAATGTTCCTCTGAAATTGACATCCTAAAACTTTGAAATAGAAAAAATCTTGAATTATAGAGCAGGAGGACAAAAAAGGCAAATAAATGAAAAATACTATATACTGTATTCCAGGGTTAATGCTTCAGACCATAAACAGGACAAAATTTATTCTACGATTTTATTTTTTCTAATTTGTGCACTTAAAATGTTGCTACTGGTGCCACTGCAGACAACTGGAGACATTAACCTTAATTGAATTGTATTTCTGATTTAGCTCTATTTAATTAGGATTATTAGAGCACTCTTCCCTTCTTTCCAGCAATATGATGCATGCTTTCAATCAGTATTGCTTCTTGTTTTTACAAGCAAGTGTAGAAAATAAATTTCTTTCGTGCAACAATAATTGCTGATGGTCTTAGCTTCCCTGAAGCATGTTCCAGCTTGATGGTGTAACTAAAACTGTTTATCTTTTACTTTCAACTTATTAATAATATCACAGCTTTTATTTACGCCCAGTGATAGAGAAGTAGATAGTTGAAAATGCACACATGGGGACAAACTGCAGGAACATATGCACACTATTTGCAATCATTTACTGATTGCAATGTCAAATTATATAAATACAAATTACATTAATACTTGAACCCATTTATTTGATGTCTGAATTATTTTTCTGAAATGTTCAGGGTCAATTTGGAGTGGTTGGAATAGCAAACAATTGGGCAGGACGCTTAATTTGCAATTTTGGCAAACTTGATTAATGGGCAATCCCTAAATCTGCAATTGATTGCTCCCACAGTTCATCTTCTAGGGGATCAACAAATTACAGTATAGGAGTTATGAAATGTAAAGTAAAGCCACTGTTGTTTGTTTTCTATTTGGCAGAATGGGATAGATTATAAATCCATTTTATGATGGACAAGAAGGTGAAGCTACTTTCCTTCTGACCACTCGCATAAGAGATGTTTGAAGGCTGTAATAATCAAGAGCCATAACCTGGGGGGAAAAAAAAGAGTGACAGTTCAACAATGTGATCTGTGTTCTTGGAATTTTTTAAACTCTTACCACATTTTTAGTTCTGAAATTTTGTACTAACATTTTGTTTTCTCTCTTTTGTAAGAGGGTTTTGTGATTGCTAATGACGTTGACAACAAGCGGTGTTACCTGTTGGTTCATCAATCAAAGCGCTTGCACAGTCCTTGTATAACGGTAGTGAATCATGATGCATCGAATATACCAAGATTAGAGATGGTGGACACTGAGGGCCAAAGGAACATTCTCTTCTATGATAGGATTTTGTGCGATGTACCATGCAGGTACAGTAGGTTTTCTGCCTGGTGTGAATGCTAAGAGAATGTATTACTGTTTTTTAGCTTTAAGAGATTGCTTCGTTGTGACTAAATATGCAACATCTGATTGCATGTCATTCACAAATGCAAATTTCCACACTGATTCATGGTAATTTGATACTTACCCTCTTAGAAAACCTCCTTCAACATATGGCACTTTATGCTTGTTATTAAGAGGAAGAAATGAATTCTGAGCAGTTTGCCCTTTTTATTATGTTTCATGATTGAACACGAATATTATGAATTGATGGTGAAGGTTAAGTAGTGAAGTTCAGAATTTCTGAGAATTTATAGTATGTTAATGAGATTGAAGTTATAGTTTTGAAGAATAATTAGCTGCTGTAGAGGTTTTGACGGTGTACCTCAATGGCTTGTTTTTGTGTAATGTCAATACAGTATTAAAAGAAAGCTTTTATTAATCTATGTCCCATTCAAACAGGCATTTTGTAGGAAAGGTTTAATTTCAGTTTCTTTTGATGTGTATGAATGAAGTTTCTATATAAATGTTTCTCTATGGTGTTCACTAGTATAGCTGCTACGTTGTGTAAAGTGAAGCCAGGTTTTCTCCCTTGCTATGGAGAAGAGTTTGTGACTTCTGCTTGGCATTCCTCTGCTATGTTCCAATGAATGGTGGATTTCTCTATTCTGAACTTGTGTCTTGTCATTCCAGTAGCCCATTAATCATCCAAAAGGCTGTCCTATTGTATTCCTTTAACCTGGAGTGATTTTAGGGAAAGCCATTTAAGCAGTTCTAACCATTGAAGAATAAAAGTTTGCCATTTGGCTGCTTGAAATACTGAATTTGGTATTCCAGGTACTCCCCATTAAGCACACAATAATGGCTCTGTTCAGGAGGGTAGAGGTGCCTCTACCATGGATTTTGTTATGCAGTTTGCTATCAAACACTATTTTTGTTGCGCTGAACATCTTCTGTGAGGTTTTGTTCCCCATTGTGCTACACCCCAGTCCATTGATCTTCTCAAAATTAAAAAACCATCAGCTTGTTTTGTAGGAATAATAACATGCAGGATCAGATTTGAATTTGGACTGTTTGTATATAAGTCTGTCTGTCACCTTCTCTTTCAGAGTTTTGAGAATGTGTTTCTTTATGATTACAGTGGCGATGCAACCTTAAGAAAGAATATTGATGTGTGGAAAAAGTGGACAACCAGCAACAGCCTGCAGCTGCATGGGTAAAATCATTAATAATCCTTGAGGTTAAAAGAATTGGCCTATTTGATCAGTCCAATCCATTTTTTTATAGTGGCAAACAAGAACTGACTGTAATGGATTTCTGAGTCTAAGCAACTGTAGAGTCTGGTTAGAAAACCAACATAAGTACAGAAGGGGCAGGTTGTATCTGTCCATTAAATTGGACATTTTGAGGAACTGGGTGATGCAGTGAAGATTATCAGGATTTTAGGAAGGCATTTTGCTATGTGTCAAGTAATAGACAAATTCTCCAGCTATTCATCTGGCGGATAGATTGTCATTTATAGACTGAGCAGGAGTGTGGTATGTGGAATGTTTTTCGGAGTAGAAACCAGTAATGTGTGGAGTTTCATGAGTCAGTATTGGGGTCACAGTTAATTTTTCTAAATAAGTTAGAAATGCAATATTATACAAGTATACTCACCCGTCCAACAAAACTAGCCACTTGATAAACATATTACCTGTATCAAGTTAAATGATTGATGTAAAGAGCAATGGTTCTCTATCAGTATGTGCTGATCTATAGTGGGCGGTATAGGCTCCCATTAAAAATAGCTAGTTACCTTTTAAATGCAATATATGAATAAACAATATATAGTTTTCAGTGTCAAGCTAACTTTCCTATACTCACCAGTTAAGAAAAATTAGAAGAATTTGTAATCTCTGAGCGGAAGATTTAATTCTCTACCCAAACCATATAAAACTGATTCAGACTTTAAAAATGCGAGCAGCTTTTCTTTGCTGCCTGCTAAAACCATTTACTTCTGTGTCCCTTATCTTGTGTCTGTGTGTAGGTAAGGTTTTTTTAAATATGTAATTAATCTATAATGGATATGAACATTGAAGACAAAATAATTTGTAGCACTTCCGTTTTTTAATCCTTTCTCGGGTGGGAGCATTTTTGGCAGGGCCAACACTTGTTGCTCATGCCCTTGAGAAGGTAGTGGTGAACTGCTACTTTGAATTGCTGCACCTATCTGGAGTAAATGCACCCTATGGTTTTTATGTAAGGAAAGAAATACTGGCATTGGAGGCAGTCCAGGGAAAGCTCACTAGGTTAATCCCTGGTATGGAGAAATTTTTCTTATGAGAAGTTGAGTAGGTCAGGCCTGTAGTCATTGGCGTTTAGAAGAATGAAAGGTGATCTTACTGCGACGTGAAGGATTCTGAAAGGGCTTGACAGGTTAGGTGCTGAGAGTTAGAAAGTTTAGGACCAGAAGGCATAATCTCAGAGAAAGGAGTCGTCACCCGTTTGAGACAGGTGAGGAGAAATTTCTTCTTTATTGCAACTTCTTTATTGCTGAGTGCTGTAGAGATTGGGTCGTTAAGTGTGTTCAAGACTGAGATGGACAGATTTTAATTAATATGGAAATTGAGGATTATGGGGATAAGGCGGAAAAGTGGAGTTGAGGATTCTATCAGATTTGCCATGATCTCATTGAATGGTGGAGCAGCATCGATGGGTAAAATGGCCTATTTCTGCTCCTATGTCTTCTGGTATGTCATTTCCTAAACACATGACATGTATAATTCCCAGTCTTGTCCTTCTTTGAGAGGTCTTTATTAAAGCCGTAACACTATTTCCACGTTGCACTCTGTGCCTATAACTCACCAATCTTATGTGTATTAATTCTGTGTATTAACATGTGTGATTGGTAACCTTGATTTGGACTTTATTTGATCTTTTTCTGAACCCACTTATTAACTTTCTATTTCACATTATTTTGTTCACCTTGGTCATCTCCTCTGATGGTTTCCACACCTCTGCCAAGTTAGTTTAAACTCTTCCCAGCAGCACTAGCAAATTTCTTCTCCGGCATCAGCTCTGTTTAGGTGTCTCGCATCCAGCCTGTACAGTGCCCATCACCCCAGAGCATTTTCCAATGCCCCAGAAATCTAAATGGCACCTTCCCACTATCTTTCCAGTCATGTATTCATCTGCTTTATCCTCTTATTTCTATACGCAGTTGTGTGTGGTACCGAGTAATCTGGATATCACTACTTTTGGGATCTTGCTTACTAATTTACTACCTAGCTTCCTACTTTTTGACTGCAAGACCACCACTGTCCCCCACTTCTGCCCATGTCGTTGATAGTAACGTGGATCGTGGATGTTGGTTGTTCACCCTTTCTCCATAGGGTGCTATACAACTACTCTGTCACATCCTTAATCTTAGCACCAGGGAGGAAACACACCATCCTTGATTCACTTTGAAATGGTTATTCCTCTAACTATTGAGTCTTCTCTCACTGTTACTCTTCTAGTACTCTTTGTGCCCCCTCCCACTGTACAGCTGTGCCACTCATGGATCTGTATCTGGCTCTGGCTGCACTCCCCATCATGCTGATCAGTATTACTGGAATGCATTTGGGTCACACCTTTTATTAATCGGACTGTTTCTTCTCCATTGCCTGGTGGTCACCCATATCCTCTCTTGTGTTTTTAAATTGCAAGATGACCACACCTATAAATGTGCTATCCACAAAGCTCTTGACCTCCCAGGTGCACTGCAGTAACTCCAGCTGCTGCACAAGCTGTGAAACCAGAGCTCAAGCTGCTGCAACTGACTGCACAGAATGGTTACCCAATATACCGTTGGAGTCCTGGAGGTCCCACGAGGCACAGGATGAGCATTCCTGAGGTTGTAGCAGCCCTGCCATTACTCTCTATATTACAAGATCAACATTACTTATGCGAATAAACTTTAAAAATAAACAAATTACACTCACCAGCTACTTGTTCCTTCCTGTTGGATAGACTTGATCCCTAACTTTGGGGAAAGGAGAAACCTAGTAGCAGTACTTACCAGCCAGTCACTTCACAGCTTTCTGCTGATGCCACTGAGTTTTTCCCCCACTTTTCTCACACTCGATGGAGCCCCACACACTGCTGCTGCTGCTTCAGGTAAGTGTCAGCCCCCACCCTGGGCCTCAGTTTATCTCCTTCTGAAATCAGGCATCCCTGATTTCACCCATGTTTGCCTGCTTTTTGCTGCTGCTGCTTCAGGTAAGTCAGCCATGTATTTCCTTTCACATGTTTTGCCTGATGCCATGAGACTTCATGGGAACCTGTGTCAATGTTGAGGACTTCCGGGGCAACTCATCTGTTTACTAAGATCTTTTAGGTCTACAAGAGTAGGCAGATGAGGCTTTTTTTAGTAGAGTACTCCAATGTAGCGTGAGTTTAGGCTCTGATTAGGAATTCATCCTTGTCCAATAGTTCATAATCATTATATTACAACCAGTTTTATACAAGATGCTCTACATGGTGTGCAGAGACATGTCTAGTGCAGTCAAAATCACTTTATGTATGTATGGTAGTTAGCAAGTGCATCATTATTTTTGAAATCGTTTGAGGTGGTTTTAAAAGACTGTTCATTCAGAAAGATTGCCTTGTGTCCCAACAGTCAATTTGTGACTTGGCAGTCGCTCTGACTACTTTTCTGGGAACGTCTGGCTTGCATTATGGAAGTCAATCTTGTCAAAATTAGCAACGCTCCCTTTTGTATTCAATTAGTTTCTATACATTTATTTATTTTAGTTTTGTTTTACTTGAGCACTTTGTAGAGCAAAATTGTTGTCTCATTTTAACTTCTATATCCAAGTTTGCAGCAAAGAATTGCAATCCGTGGTGTGGAACAGTTGGCAATTGGAGGCAGAATGGTTTACTCTACTTGTTCTCTGAACCCTATTGAAAATGAAGCAGTAATAGCAGCTATTCTTGAGAAGAGTGAAGGTGAGCATGTCCAATATTTACATCGTGTAATTTTGTTTAAAACACGATCGTGAAATAATATTATAGAAGTCAGTTTTGCTATATATTAATGCATGTACCCTACAATATTTCCATTTGAATGCAACTTTGGAATCACCTTTAATCAAAGTGGAATGCTTTAAAAAAAAAAATTACGTGTGGAAACGTTCTGTTACTTAAAATACCAAAGCCACATTTGCGGTTAAATTTCACTTCTGTTTTAAGTTAGAAGTGTCAGACATTTTTTCGTTGTTGGTTTGAGTTAGGGGAAGAGAAGAATTGTGAATATTGTAAATTGGTCTAACATTTGAATTACTTCTGTTGGAGGCAGGTGGTGAATATAAAACTTTGCATTGTAGATCAGTTGACAACATGCTAATTTGTTGTAGGAACTCTTGAATTAATTGATGTCTCGTCAGAGTTGCCAGGGTTGAAGCGAATGCCTGGCTTAACATCATGGAAGGTAACTATTTTGTCCTCCTTTATCCTGCTCAAGATTCTACAAAATATTATATTTTTTGTTCTTAACTGTTGGTACACAAGTCATCAATTTAAATCTTTTCAATGCATAATTGAAGCTGAGTTCAGTGAAAACTAGAAATATGGCACATTTATAAATTTGCAACTGAAAAAAGGGCTGGATTAGATTCCAGGCTTGATTGACTTTTCGAAGTGCTCTGTTTTCTCCTGTGCTCTCTTCGCCTCATGCAGTCCTACTTTTGCTGACCTTAACTCTCAATAACACAAATGGGGGTGAAAAGATGAGGTGTAAAGATAAGACTGTAGTTTTTTAGAAATTATCACATTTATTTTAAGTTTATGCACAATTACATTGGTTGCTTTTACCTTGGGATTGTAAGATTTATTTTACTGTACATCAGGTAATGACAAGAGAAGGCCATTGGTATGTGGAATGGTCCGATGTACCAGAAAACAAACACACCCAGATCCGCCCTACAATGTTCCCAATCAAGGACCCTGAAAAGCTCAAAGTAGTGAATCTGGAGAGATGGTTAGTCGTGTTTGGTTCTTCTGATATTACTAATTTGATGTACATAATACTTGAAAGTGAAATGATAACCAACTTAAATTGTGTAATCTAAATAGGAACACCATTCATTTCATGTTTTGAGTTCTTTTCATTGATACGACAAAGGTAGGAAAACAAGATGTGAAGAGGACATGAGGCTATGAGGGGATATAGATAGGTTAAGTGGATGGCATAGATCTGGCCAATGGAGTATAATGTTGAAAAATGTGAAATTGGCCATTTTGGCAGGAATAATGATAAAGCATCATTTTATCTAATTGGTGAGAGATTGCAGAAATTTGAGAGAGAGGGATTTAGGTATCCCGGTGCATTAATCGCAAAAAGATTAGCATGCAGGTAAAGCAAATAATTAGGAAAGCTAATATAATGTTATCATTTATTGAGAGGGGAATTGAATATCATAAAACCATACAGCGCAGAAGACGCCCTTCAGCCCATCGAGTCTGCACCGACACACTAGAAACACATGCACTCCCACCTAATCCAGGACTTGGCCCATGGCTCCGAATGTTGTGATGCGCCAAGTGTTCATCCAGATACTTTTTAAAGGATATGAGGCAAGCCGCCTCTACCACCTTCCTGGGTAGTGCATTCCAGGCCGTCACCACCTTCTGAGTTTAAAAGAAAAATTCCCTCACCACCACCACCACCACCACCACACCTCTCCCCCGCCCTCCCCAACCGGTGTCCCCTTGTGACTGACCCTTCAACTTAGGGGAATGGCTGCTCTGTCCATGTTTCTCATAATCTTGATCAAGTTGCTCCTCTGTCTTCTCTGCTCCAATTAAATCAACCCAAGCTTATGCCACGTCTCTTCATAACGTAAGTGTTCCATCCTAGTGAATCTCCTCTGCACTTCCTTCAGTGCAATCACATTCTTTCCAATAATATGGCGACCAGAACTGCACACACTACTGCAGGCTGTGGCCTCATCAAAGTTCTATACAACTCCAACATTACTGCTCTGCTTTTGTAATCTATGCCTTGATTGATAAAACCAAGTGTCCCGTGTGCCTTTTTCATCACCCCATTAACATAGCCTTCCACCTTCAGAGATCTGTGGACAAATATGCCAAGGTCCCATTGTCCCACAGAACTTCCCAGTGTCCTAATGCTCATTGAGTACTTTCTTGTCAAATTACTCCTTCTGAAGTGTATCACCTCACAATTTTCAGGGTAAAATTCTATCTGCCTGTTTGACCATTCCACCTATATCTTCTTGTCATCCAACACACACTGCCTCACTGTTAGCCGCACGTCCAATCTTTGTGTCATCTGCAAACTTATTAATCCTACCTCTCAGAGTCATCCATGTCATTTATATAAATGACGAATAATGGGGAGCCCAATACAGATCCCTGTGGTATGCCCCCCGGACACTGGCTGCCAGTCACTAAAGCGGCCTTCTGTCATCACCCACTGTTTCTTACAACTGAGCCAATTTTGAATCCGCTTTATCAGATTACCCTGTATCTCATGTAAAGAAGATAAATTTACAAGTCTCCCATGTGGGACCTTGTCAAAGCCTTTGCTGAAATCCATATAAACTACATACATACCTGGTTACCTCCTCAAAAAATTCAATCACATTTGTTAGGCATGACCCTCCCTCTGATGAAGCCATGCTGACTACCCCTGATCAAGCTTTGCCTCTCAAAGAAAATAGATGCTCTCCTTCAGAAGTTTCACTAATAGTTTCCCTACCACTGATGTAAGACTCACTGGTCTGTAGTTCTCTGGCTTATCTGTACAACCCTTCTTAAATAGTGGAACCATATTTGTTGTTCTCCAGTTGTCTGGCGATTTCCCCCGTGGCCAGAGAGGAAGTGAAAGCTTGGGAATATAAAAGGAGGAAGGTTCTGCTCCAGTTATTGGAGAGACCAATGTGGAGTGTTGTGTAAAGTATTGGTCTCCTTATTTAAGGAAGAATGTAAGTGCATTGGAAACAGTTCAGTGAAGGTTTGCCAGACTAATATCTTCAAAGAACAGGTTATCTTAATGAGGACAGGTTAGGCAGGCTGGACTTGAATCCATTGGAGTTTAAAATAGTAAAAGGCGATTTGGTTGGAAAATCTGGAGAGGATGGTTCCTATAGTGGAATAATCTAGAATGTTGGGGTCACTTTGAAAATAAAGGGTTATCCATTTAAAACATGAGGAGAAATTTTCTCTGAGAATCATGAGCCCTCAGAAGATGATGGAAACAGTTTTTGAATAATTTTAAGGCAGAAGTAAATTGATTCTTGATAAGCAAGGAGGTGAAAAGTTATACAGCGGAATGTGGAGTTGAGTTTACAATCAGAACCGCAATGATCTTATTAAATGGCGGAGCAGACTCAAGGGTCAGAATGGACTACTCCTGCTCCTAGTTTGTGTGATGAGATTAACCTCCGGTATTTTGATGATGAGGACATACCCATGCTCAATAGAAACCTCAAAAGTCTTGTTACTACATTTACAAATAATTTTCTTCTACTGTGGCTTATTAACCTTGACAGTGTTACACCATGCTTACTTTAAATTTTTGTAGTAACAAATAGTGGTAATAAAAAGGTACTTTATGAAAATAAAGAGACCTAAAGTACGAGACCGTATTGGCTCAAGCTTTGTTAAATACTTTTAAGTCCACAGATGTGGAAGCTAGATAGATTGGCCATGGGAAATGTGTGACGTTAATGTGTGGGGATAAGATGCTCGGTATCAGTAAGAGAGTTGGTGCAGACACAGTGTGTCGTATGGCCTCTTTTGCACTGTAAGGATTCTACAAAATCGTCCACTGAAATGACATAACATTTTTGGGATAAAATTTTCTGCTTGTAACTTAGTTTGTAAAATTCTCCTAGTTTGCATAAACTATAATTGTAAATAGTAAAAGTTTAGTATCATATTGAAAGATATTGATAATTAAGGAAGGGGTAACAAATACCATTTTTTCTGTGCCAAGATATCAGATTCTGTTCTCAACTTAACTGGTACTTTGATTGTAAAGAAAAGAAATTTGCAAGCAGTTTTTTGTAAAATTATGAATATTTAAGAAGACTGCATAATTTGCTGTATGTCACTGGCTTTCAGGAAATAAATATGCACCATTATATTCAAATTTCAATTTGTATTACAACTTTTTTTTTAAACAGTATTAGGATACTTCCTCATCATCAAAATACCGGAGGGTTCTTTGTTGCTGTTCTGGAGAAAAAGGCTCCTATGCCATGGAACAAGCTAGAACCAAGGGTAAGATGGTGTGCCTGCTCATTTATATTTAAAGAAATATTTCTGTTCTTAAAATGTTTCTACGTTTTTCACTTTTCTTTCTGAATGTTACTGTTCTCTGCAGTTAGCAAGAATGCATTGCTGGTGTGAGTAACGTTCCTGTCTCTGTCTCAGCATTATGCATTTGACTGAAAAAGTAGGCAGGTACCCTGTTCATTGTTACTTACTGAACAGAATTGCAAGGGCAGTTTGACCTCACCTTTTTATCTCCTTGCTTCTTGTAAGCAGGTGTCATTTTATCCCATTGTGATCATTTAGACAATCTATGCTGATACAAGCATCACTAAGCTGTCTAAAATTTGATGTTGTCCTGTTCATTAAGCTGCCTATATAGTGACCTTCTGTTTATCCTTGAAGGCTATGATTTACAGTAGTATGCATTTTTGCTTTTGGAATGGGAGGAGATTAAAGAAGAGGATCTATGATTAATCATTTCAACTATGCTTTGTCCTATTTGAGAGCAATCTAATCCTGTTTTATAACTAGGATTATTTTTAACTGACTTCCATGCCTTGAATCTTTGTAGCTTGTTCACTCCATAATATTTATATCCCATTATTCAGCAAATTGTTTTAATTAACACCAGAGATAGGAACGTTGCCTCTACTGGCACCACTATCTTGCTAAATACCCAGACCCTTTGCAAGTTAGGATGCTTGGATAAACCATGTTCACATCAGCTCCATGCCTGGTAATTGAGGAAGGCCTGGTCTTCAGTGAATCTGCCCAGCACTACATCAAACTGGCTAATGGACTCTAATTGAAATTGTACACATCTATGATGAAAGATTTGTCACTTCTAAAATGATCGGATCGAATTAATGAATTCAATCCTCAGAAAACTGGCAAAAATAATGGAACCTTCTATTAAAAATGGAGTTTCGTATTTAACAGTCACTGTAAACCACTGGCTCTATAAAGGATCGCTTTGACTAGGCTGATGGACTTGACAGTCTTCTCATCCACATCCACCTATCCCTTCATCTACCTCCATGTAATATATTTTCAAAATCCAGACACTGTTTCATTAAATGCAATATAAAATGCAAAATAGTTTGATTTCAATTCTTTAAAATGACTGGAATCCATTCTTGATTCCTAATTCTGAAGAAAAAGATTATTGAAAAGCCAAAGAGACTGCATACTATTGGGTATAGAAGACCAATCTTCTCAGTTAATTTAGTATAGTAACCATTTTAATCTGTTTTCCTGACAGCTGAGACATAAAACGGCAGTAGCTGCTACCCCAGTGGATGGTGCTGATGAGACTCTTGTAGTAACGGATGAAACTAAAAAAACTGATGATGGTGAAGAATCATCAGCCAGTAAAGATGGTGTTTGTTGGTAGGTTACAGCGTAATTTCTGGGGCTGACCAGGTATTTTGCCCACTTGCGTCTTGTAAAATTTATAACTGCTTTGTGCAACTGGCATTGTTTCTTGGTGCTGTAGCAGTCCGTTTGTGGAGCTGTGTAATGTGGGTTTGTGTTTTTGATCCTCTGTGGTGAGCTACTTGTGGTTATTCATACAGTGAGGGAAGTAGCGGGCAGCAGGTGCTTCCAAATTGGCAGAGGGAAATGAGGTGAGTTGCTTTGGGATGTTTTACTGCAACCCTTGGTGATTAGTTTCAGCATTGATCAGATAGTCATTGTGCAAATTGGCAGCCATTTTGAAGTGATTTGAGTCGTGTTTCAAGGTCATCCAAGAAAGCCGTAAGGTGGGAACTTTAAACTTCCCATGTCCTTCCTACTAATCTAATACGGTTATCTGTTGGGTTTTGGCTGATGTTGGAGAGGGCGACACGGTGGCACAGTGGTTAGCACTGCTGCCTCACAGTGCCAGCAACCCAGGTTCGATTCCGGCCTTGGGTCACTGTGTGGAATTTGCACATTCTCCCCATGTCAGTGTGGGTTTCCTCAGAGTGCTCCACTTTCCTCCCACAGTCCAAAGATGTGTGTGTTAGGTTGATTGGCCATGCTAAATTGACTCTAGTGTCAGGGGGATTAGTAGGATAAATATGTGGGGTTATGGGAATAGGGCCTGGTGGGATTGTGGTCGGTGCAGACGCAATGGACTGAATGGCCTCATTCTGCATTGTAAGGATTGAGTTTGGAAAACGCAGCCTAGCTTGCTTAATGTGCTTTACTATTTAGGAAGGTAAGTACTATTCTCATGTAATTTGTTGCGTTTACTGTGTCTGGGTTTAAGTCGTCCATTTTCAAATATTGTCAAATGCTGATGCAATTTGAATTAGAATGTGAGTATCTATTCTTCAATTGTAAATATTGCATTAGAATAATTCTTGTGAAAATTCAATTTTTAGTCCACCGCCATCAAAGAAAATGAAACTTTTTGGATTCAAAGAAGATCCGTTTGTATTCCTGAATGAAGATGATCCCATATTTCTACCAATCCAGTAAGAATTCTTTGAACTTGCTGCTCCAGTTCCCCTGTCTGAATGGGAATGAAAATATTTAGCTTTGACCAGTGATTAAATTCTATTGTTTTGAGTTGGGCTGCTTTGCCGGACCTATCCTCCGAGGGCTATGAATATTGCTTCAAGTGAAAGTCGACTTAATAAATGTTACTATTTGGTAGGTCCAAGAATGGAAAAGGTTTATCAGCATTATGTAAGAATACTTATGAATAACACAAGCTATTTATTTTGTTTGATTTATTATTGTCACATGTATTAGTATGCAGTGAAAAGTATTGTTTCTTGCGCGCTATACAGACAAAGCATACCATTCATAGGGAAGGAGAGAGTGCAGAATGTAGTGTTATAGTCATATCTAGGGCGTTGAGAAAGATCAACTTAATGCGAAGTAGGTCCATTGAAAAGTCAGCAGGGAAGAAGCTGTTCTTAAGTCGGTTGGTACGTGATCTCAGACTTTTGTATCTTTTTCCCGATGGAAGAAGTTGGAAAAGAGAATGTCCGGAGCATGTGGGGTCTTTGATTATGCTGGCTGCTTTTCCAAGGCAGTGATAAGTGTAGACAGTGTCAGTGCGTGGGAGGCCGGTTTGAGAAATGGACTGGGCTTCATTCATGACCCTTTGTAGTTTCTTGTGGTCATGGACAGAGCAGGAGTCATACCAAGCTGTGATGCAACCAGAAAGAATGTTTTCTATGATGCATCTGTAGAAGTTGGTGCGAGTTGTAGTGGAACTGTCAAATTTCCTTAGTCTGCCGAGAAAATGGAGCTGTGGTGTCTTTCTTAACTATAATGTCTGCATGGAGGGACCAGTAAGAAGTTTCACACCATCAGGTTAAAGTCCAACAGGTTTATTTCGTAGCACAAGCCTCTAGGTTTCGGAGCACTGTCCCTTAATGAGGTGAGTGGGAGCTCTGTTCACAAACAGGGCATATAATGACCCAAACTCAATTTACAAAATAATTGTTGGAATGCGAGTCTTTACAGGTAATCAAATCTTAAAGGTACAGACGATGTGAGTAGAGAGAGGGTTAAGCACAGGCTAAAAAAGTGTGTATTATCTCCAGCCAGGACAGTTAGTGAGATCTTGCAAGCCCAGGCAAGTTGAGCGGGTTACAAGTAGTGTGACATGAACCCAAGATTCCAGTTGAGGCTGTCCTCATTTGCGGAACTTGGCTATCAGTTTCTGCTCAGCGATTCTGCATTGTGTGTTGTGAAGGCCACCTTGGAGAACGTTTACCTGAAGATCGGAGGCTGAATGCTCTCAACTGCTGAAGTGTTCCCCGATAGGAAGAGAACACTCCTGTCTGGTTATTGTTGAGCAGTGTTCATTCAAGGTTGGTGGTGATCTGGACACTTAAAAACTTGATGCTCTCTATCGGTACTACTTTGCCCCCATTGATGTAGTTAGAAGTCTCTCAACACCAGGCTAAAGTCCAATAGGTTTATTTGATAGCACAAGCCATCAGCTTTCGGAGCGCCGCCCCTTCATCAGGAGTTCTGTTCATAAACGGGGCATATAAAGACAAACTCAATTTACAAAATAATGGTTTGAATGCGAGTCTCCACAGGTAAACAAGTCTTAAAGGTACAGGCAACAATGGCAGTGTCACCAACAAACCTGAAAGTCGAGCTGGAGGGGAATGTGGCCACAGAGTCAGAGATGTCTAAGGAGTACAGTAATCCATAAGCAGTGTAGCTTTCAGATCTGATGAGTCCACAGGTAACTCTGGTCACTGTATAATGAGTTATATCATGTTACTCTGAAAGTGCTGCCTATATGTAGAAGGATAGTGGGTAGTTGGTGGGTGATGAATAGTTTGAGGGGGAGGATGGGATGTAGTACTTGAATCTGAAAGTGGGATGCGTTACTTGGATGGTAGGATTAATGGGTATTTTTGCACCAGTTGGTACAGTGAGGTATGTTGAAGGTGGATGGTGGTCAATATGTGGGGTGTCTCTGGCCAACAATAAGATAGTGGCTGGTGTGATGTGGTGGGGATGAGTTGTTAGAATCATAGGAAGTTTACATTCCAGAAAGAAGCCATCTGGCCCACCATATCTGTCTGCGCCAGCATTCATTAAGGGACAAAGCAAAATGAGAATACAGAATCTGGATTCCAGGCCTAAGGCTGTACCCATTTGCTTAATTAATTTGCTGATGCAAAGCTTTAATCTGGAGCTGCCCGACTCTCAGGAAATCCTGTTGTATCTGTTCAGGCAATAATTTTTGAATTTTAATTTGTGCAAATGTTCTTGGAAGTTCTAGAATTTATGCACAAGATGATTTACAAGTACATTTATATGTTTAATGGTCGGGCAGTTGATTGTGGGTAGAGCTGGGGTTTGGTGTTTGAAGTGAAACAGTGCCATCTATAGAGGACTATCTGTAAGACTAGGGGTGAGATCTTAAAGTTTGAACCCAGCCATCCAGGAGTGAAATCAGGAAGAAACCCACACAAAGAATTGTGGAAACCTGGAAGTTCTTGCCTTGTTGGAAGGTAGTTGAATTTTTTTTGGACAAGAGTATCAAGGATGTGGGCACACAAATTTTGGATAAAGATCAATTGAATGGCAGAAGTAGTTTGAGGGACTGACCTACTTATTGCCATCACCATGTGTTCCTGAGCAGGCACTCGAATTGTCCATTTAAAAGTAATAGAATTAGGCATTACTAAGAGTCACAAGTTGTTTCAAGTTTGAGTTGGAAAATGATTTTCAGAATAGTAAGTGTGCCAATGGGACGAATTCTAATATGTGTGATTTTGTCTGTTCTAAATGCATGTTTTCAATCTGATTCTGTTCAGAAGAAACTTGTAGTTCATTCTCAGTCTTGCTGCTACAAAACTGAATTATCTTGTAACAGCAAGTCATCCTTTAGCTGTTGAAGCTAATCTGTTTCTTGCTCTGTTGAACTAATTATGCCTTTGTGCAATGCACAGTGGTAGTCAATAGCGATGCAGTTTTGCAAATTCTCCCATGCAGATGAATGCCAATTATGGCAGTGATATATCTTTTGTGAAAACTTTGGTGTTCAGATTGCACTTTGAAGCAGCTTTTGAATTGTGGAATGTCCAGATTTGCTGATTAAACTAGTAAAGATTTTATGCTATGCAACATATTATAATCAAACTAAAGAATAACTGAAACATTAAATATGCATGCTTAATCTGTGGCCCAGTAAAGTCAAAGTATTTAAAACAGTGACCTGTGCAAATTTTAGAGAGTGTAATTTTCCGTTGGGCAATATTGGCTCATCTACATTGGCCATATGGTGTCCTGTTAGATTATCTGCTGTATAAGAAAAATATGAGACGTTTTATCAAAATACTGAAACAATTTTTAATAGGAAATTTTATCAATTGGATCCATCTTTCCCAAAGTCGAATGTCCTCACTAGAACGCATGAGGGAAAGAAGCGTCACCTCTACATGGTTTCAAAGGAACTAAGAAATGTGCTTCTTCATAACAGTGAGCGAATGAAGGTTATTGACAGTTTCCTATTGCTTTTTAATTCTAGCTTGTATTGGTCTGCTTTTGAAGTCATTGAACATTTTAATTTGGGGAGGCCTCTTCTTCGTTTGTCATGCTTCAACTTGTCACAGATTAACCTAGTCTATGACAGGCAATCTGTCAGATCAATCTTCCGACTTGAGACTTGCTTATCAATAAATATACTCAAAGCCAATTTCTGGATTGTGAAACCCCTTTTTAATGACTTAATATTGAGTTATTAAAGTAGATTTTAAAAAAGATTTAAAAAAGGGGACAATATGATATAATTAGAAATTTGAAGTGTTAATGTCACTTTGGTTAATATAGGAATAAAGTGATTATTGAATTGGATTACTTTATCACTGTGACAGTTATTGCTCACGATCATGATGCAAGATCTGAAAACTCAAGTAACTGGCTTGTAAAGGTCACATGCCACCTATGTGCTGTTTGATGTATGAAGTATTTATGTTCTATACATTTCAAACGACAAAACTTCACAGTCATGAATGGTTTCTTCACTAATGGTTTTCAGGCAGTGTTCAAATGTTGGAATTAAACATCCATGCCCCACCCTCATGCCCTGCCCCCATGTGTCAAATTAAAAATGTCTATCCTCTATATTGCTTCACCCTATTTCCTCAACCTTCTCTAACCCTCAAGTCCTACCCAAGTGTGCTACTGCTTCAAGTTCAAGCTTCTTTCTCTTTTCTGCCCCTTCTCCCTTTTTAACATGTGTTGTTAATAACGGAGTTTTTCACTGAATGGTCTAGCCACTGTTCACGTTATTGTTGAAATTTTCCACCCCTTTCCACCAGCAGGATCGTCCGATCCCTCCAATGGCAAACCACCCCACCCCACCCTGCCCATACACACATACATACACACATACATACACACACACACACACACACACATAGTGGAGGATGCACGCAACACTCCAGAGACGTTGACAGGACTGGAAAATCCATGGCCGGCCAGTGGCAGACCACTTCTGCCACAGCGGGGGCTGGAAAATCCCACCCAATGAGCCTGTTACCCTTCCATTTCTCTTTTTCTTTCAAAAAAAAATTAAAACCTCTTCACTAAAAGCCTCCAGTACTTTCTTTTTCCTGCTTGTGAAGTATTTCTTCACATTAAAGATGCTATATAATTTTCACTACACTTCTAGATTTTGTTTAAAAAAAAAAGAATTTTTCTTAACTTTAATGTTTGGAGGGTGCTCTGGTAAATTTGATTTATTCTCCTAGGTGATCAACACAGGAATTAAAGTTTTGAGTCGCAATAATGATGGGGAAGAATTTGGATGTGCCTTCCGATTAGCACAAGAGGTAATATTAACTTTGTCATTTGCACATTATCTATAGTGATATTACTGATATTTTTTGAGATAAATAACTTTCTTTGTAACATAAAAACGATGGTTCCAGTTGTATACCTTGAACCGTTTGTGTCCTATCAGCTCCAGGAAGTGCATTTAGAGGCACAAAGCTTTCCTTTATCCTAACTTGAGTTCATTTTTCAAATGTTATTTTGAAGCAAGGTGCCTATAATTGCAATGACTGATAGTGATATTCAGGATGAGAATATATTAGCGTTGGTGTAATGGCAACAGCCAGATCAGGTGAGTTGAGAAGCAACCTTTAATTAGCCCTTGGTTATCATCTGTGCCAGTGGTAGAAAATTTTAAATGCTAATTTGTGATACCTGTTCAATAATGTCTGTCTTCACAATTTAAACTCTTTAATGCAAGCAACAAATTTAGTAACATTTTCATAGGTTTAATTATCAGCTTTGATTTATAGGAACAATAGTTAATCAAGCCTGACCATCTCATGCCTGTTGATCATGGATGACCGTGATGTGGAGATGTCGGCGTTGGACAGGGGTAAACACAGTAAGAAGTCTCACAACGCCAGGTTTAAGTCCAACGTGTTTATTTGATGGTAAACCTACTAGATTTCAGGGTTTGCCCCTTCGTCAGGTGAGTGGAGAGTTCTGGTCACAAACAGAGCATAGAAAGGCACACACAGTTTACAGAATACTGATTAGAATGCGAGTCTTTACAGCTAACCAATTCTTAAAGGTGCAGACAATGTGAGTGGAGATACCATTAAGCATAGGTTAAAGAGATGTATATTGTCTCCAGACAGGACAGTAAGTGAGTTGTTGCAAGCCCAGGCAAGTCGTGGGAGTTACAGATAGTGTGACATGAACCCAGGATCCCGGTTGAGGCCATGCAGATGCTATGACAACGGATGAATGAACACCACTCAACAATCATCAGACAAGACTGTTCCATTCCTGTTGGTGAGCGCTTCAACGGTCACAGGCATGCGGCCTCTGATCTCCGGGTAAACGTTCTCCAAGGTGGCCTTCACGACATATGACAGCGCAGAGTTGCTGAGCAGAAACTGATGGCCAAGTTCCACACGTATGAGGATGGCCTCAACCGGGATCTTGGGTTCGTGTCACACTATCTGTAACTCGCATGACTTGCCTGGGCTTGCAACATCTCGCTTACTGTCCTGTCTGGAGACAATGTACATCTCTTAAACCTATGCTTAATGCTATCTCCGCTCACATTGTCTGCACCTTTAAGAATTGATTAGCTGTAAAGACTCGCATTCTAATCAGTATTCTGTAAACTGTGCCTTTATATGCTCTGTTTGTGACCAGAACTCTCCACTCATCTGACGAAGGAACAAACCCTGAAAGCTAGTGATGTTTGCTACCAAATAATCTTGTTGGACTTTAACCTGGTGTTGTGAGACTTCTTACTGTGATCATGGATGATCCGTACCTTAACTCTGTTTGCCACATGCATGTGATAAATATATTTTGAGCTTGCATCAAGTTACTACTCTTTTCAAAAAAAAATAGAAGTTATGTTCTAAAATGCTGTTCAGCCATTCCAGTTGAGGGTAGATTTTATATTTTGTAAATAAGTGAGGATACGAGAGAGATGAAAACACATCTCAACACATTTTGTACCCAAGGATTGTTTGTATTATCTGTCCACAATTACGGTTACTGTTTTACGTTCTGGACTTAAACATAAGGACCTAGGCTGAGATTATCCAAATTTATTTGTTTGGCTTTTGAAAAATTCCTTTCTTTGTTGTTTTAGTATAAGGAAGATGTATAGCCATCGTCAAAGGTACAAAGAGACTGTGCCAGAGAATCATCAATCACTGTTACAGCTGAGGAAATCGCTGTAGCTGGCAGCTTGAATATACTCATTGAAGGTTGGATTTATCCAACCTTAGCCCTCGCCATCTTTTGAGTTTATATCTCAAAATTGCTGCTGATGTGTTGCATTGTTTGGGTGTGCTTGCACTGTTGGGCAGCTGAAGAGAGAAATTAAGAGGTTCAGATTTGCACATTATTGCTTTCCAAAAGAAATTGAGAGTTGACATGTCTGTGGCCCTCATTTGGGGAATAAAAAAAAATTAACTAATGAGATAGAAATTGGAACCTTGGAAGCTCAGAAAATGATTAAGAATGAATAAGCAGATGTGTTTCAAACCTTAAAGTATGGATCTTATTCTAAAATAGTACTGACAATTTTTAGTGGTGACTGAGCTGTTTTTGGAGGATAATGTAGAATTCCCTGGAACTCATGCTACTTATCATAGTAATTGTATTTAATTTTAAAAGACTTGTCACTTGTGTTACTATTTAGCATTACAGAGCTAAGGAAGTGTTGAGATGTAGAGCAGGAATGACCAAATTGCCATCCATTGGCAGCTTAGATTCTCTAAGATTTGGCACTATGGCTGTCTGAAACACAGCTCAACCCTGTTTGTGCTCCCGATGTATATTTCATCCTGTTTGATTATTTTGGACTGTATGTTTGGAAACTGTTGCCTGATTGGTGGCTACATCCTACATCACCATAATTTGTTGTCATTAGAAGTCTGGTGGTTAAATAAACGGGAGCATGGATTTAAAATTTATTTGTATAGCTCTTGGGTTCCACTGTAATACAAAATGATCAACTAAGTCCATAAGGAGAACACCGTGCTGCACAAGGGCCTGTGGTTAGAATAGCAGAAGGAATACACTGTTCTGTGGAATATCAGCTGACCTGCGTGGGCATATTCGACTGTTTCTCAAAGTAAGATATAAGCTGACAAAATTTATACTTTTATGTTTTTCAGGGTATTTATACTATAAATCCATACATTAATGGAAGAATCATTAAGATTTCTATTGAGGATGTTATGGTGCTTCTAACACAAGAAAATCCATTCATTGGCAAACTTACAAGTGAACCTCAGAAACAAGCCAAGAAGCTGAGTAAGTTACTATGTTGGCATCTTTGCTTTTTAAATGAGGAGAGGTTATTGTAACAGTAGGAATTAACCGTGTTTCTGTTTTTTTTTGTTTAGTGTAGCGTTTTATTTTTGTTGTATGTTTTTTCTTACATTGCTCAGAAATGGTTTGATTGCATTTTGAATGTAAAATAGGCTCCAGCTGCAATATTAAAAATTAAATTTAGAAGCTTAGCGTGAAGCTTTAAAAATGCCAGGTGTTTCATCATGAGCTCACTCACTGCATCATGCAATTCCCACTGTGTTTGCATCTGAAATTCAAATCAGCTAAAGTGATTTACCATACAGAATATGATTAAAGTATGTAGGTACTATTTGGCATTTCCTTTAAAGCTGTTTTTTTTCCCCCAGCCAACAGCAAACATTAAATGGGTGAAGCCAGCAAATTGGAAAAGGAATTGTAGTATGGAAAATCTGCTGTTGGCCATTTGATGCACTTGTTGTATACAAATGATTGGGTCTTACCAGATCTCTCATCCTCAGAGTATTGGATCTTTCTTGACATTATTTATATATGAATTAGTGCGGTAATTTAGCCCAAACCAGGTTAGGAAATAATGCTTATGGCCACTAAATTACAAAGAAAATGTGACACAATGAATATAAAGCACAGCAATGTGTATAGCATTGAGACATTTCTTAACTTTGTTTTCCTGAGCGTTGTGATTCATTTCTAACTGGGAAGGGTGTGAATTTTGACAGGGATGGATTGAGGATGGCATCTAACTTAGAATTTATAATCACTGCATGTGTTGCAAAGTAATGTTAGCACAGTGTTTTGCTTGGAAATGGGAGCTCAAGTCAGGCAATCTAGCGCCATCTCTCAGATGGATAAAAGAAGATGTTGCAAAGTAGTGTTAGCACAGTGTTTTGTTTGTACTGAATAACTGCGCAAGTAACTGAATACTATAAGCAAGCATATCTTTTCACAGTGCTAGAATGTATACCATGCTGAATCCTCTATAATTAACAGCCAGTTAATTACTCAGTAGAAAATGGAGATGTCATCTTAAAATTACTCCGATGGAATTAATGAATATTCAAATGCTTCCCTTTTTATTAAAACAGATATGGGGAGCGTTGTGCTGAAGTACGAACCAGATCCTTCGTAAGTTTTTTCAATAGATGATTTACTTTAATTTGCACGTGGGATTATGCACCATTTTTCACTTGTTCAGTTTTCACTGTGGTGGACATTACAATAGAAGCTGAACAGCAGAATCCATCTTTCAATTGATGGTTATCCCCATACATTTTCCAGGTGATGTGAAATCCATTCCAACAATTTTCTTTGTCATTTCATTCCACAGATCCAAATTACTAACTTCCCAAACTGTCACAGTGGAACTCTCAGTTATAACATCTAAGTTGACTATTGCTAGCCACTAGACCACTTTCATATATTGGATAATGTCTTTATGCATTAGACCATTAGGGGACAATGGATTGTTAATGTAATTTAGGTTTAAACATCAGTTTTTTTCAAAAATTTATTCTAAAAATATATCTGTTCTTTGCAAGTCAAGTATTATACTGAATCTAGTAAGAGCTGATTCACAAAAATAATTGTGATTAAGTATTGACATCTTCCATTTGTTTGTCCATTCTTTCTTACATCCTGTCAACCTCCGATGTTGCCTGTCTACAGCTCTCATTCCTCTCCCCAATGAGTAACACCACCCCATCCATTGCTGAGATCTTTGTTGTGTAATTATCAGAGCGTTTGACTTCTGATTTACTAGTATGTCTCTTTTTTATTTTTGCTCCCTTCTCCTCTTCCACTGTCCCCACCCACATTTTACAAATTTCATATCATCCAAAATCAGTGGTCTCTGTACTTAACAGCACTGTGTCCCACATTTTACACTTGCAGTGCTCCACATGCAAATAGATCTGTTTATGAGATCCTCTCCTTGTGTGATAAAATTCCTCCCTGGTCTTGTATGAGCTCTTGTAGTCAGTTGTCCTTGTACATTACTTCCACATCTCTCTTTTCTGTTAGCCTGTCCACCATCATTTGTCATTCCTGTCACCATTAGTTCTTTAATTCTTGTCCTTGGGAAATCTCTCCCTAAAGCCAGTTTCAACCGTGCTTTCAACTATATCTTTAACATTTTTCTCTTTCACCGTGCTTTTGCTGCTTTCTGTATCTTTTTCTTTTCTTTATTTGATGTCCATTTTTGGGAAGCTCTTCACAAGTGCTGTGTCCTTATCTATTCAGTGTGAGCATTTACATATTTCTTTTCAATTGTGGAACTATCCTTGTTGACTTTTGAACAAATATTCAGTCATGAGTTGTGGAAGAGGCTTTGGCCTAATTATATCATCAGTAGACTATTAATCCAGAAACTCAGTTAATGTTCTGGGGACCCGGGTTCAAATCTCGCCAAGTCAGATGGTGGAATTTGAATTTAATAAAAAGTATCTGGAATTAAGAACCTGCTGATGACCATGAAACCATTGTCGATCGTCAGAAAAACTCATCTGGTTACTTATGTGCTTTAGGGAAGGAAATCTGCCATCTTTGCCTGGTCTACTTGTCACTCCAGAGCTGCAGCAATGTGGTTGACTCACACTGCCCTCTGAACAGGGGCAACCAGGGATGGGCAATAAATGCTGGCCAGCCAGTGATGCCCATGTGCCGCAAATGAAAAAATAAAAGTAGTGATTATAATTGTGGATTAGTGATCAACTGTCCAACTTGGTTGTGTGGAGTAGTTCTAACTCCTATCCTCAACGCAGTTTACTTATCTATTTTGTGATTGATCATCCTCTCATTTGTTGATACACCAGTGATACTGTCCAAAGGTGTAGGAAATAAATAGATTTTACTCAAAGAATGGGGATGATGGCACTAAAGAAAATTTTGAACAGTTTTGGCTATTATCTTAAACTACAGATCTGTGTGCTAGTTCTTGTTATAGCTTTCCCATGGTTAGAATTAACAAGCTATCTATTTGTGTGGGGTGGGGGGGGGGGTACTTTGGAAATAAATAATTCTAGGTGATTTCCGCTCCTCCCCCACCATTTTCCCCCTTCCAAACAGACATAAAGGTAAATTCCTGATTTTTTTCCAATGACTTACTCTTTTGTTTATTTTCTTCCCACAATTATGTTCACAGAAATATTGAAGCCCCAAATTGCCCTATTGTACTGTGTGGCTGGAGGGGAAAGAATTCAATCCGTGTCTTTGTCGCTCGGAACGAGCGTTTCCATTACCTCCGAATGTTGGGGGTAGAGGTTTTCAGAGACAAGAGTAAGGCTGAAGAAACAGAAAATGTGGCTGCAAGTGCTGAGAAAAATGAGGAACCAACGGAAGAAGGAGAAGTGAATTTACCAGAAGCAACTGAACGTTTGAAAGAGGCTTCAGACACAGTTCGGGAAGCTGAAAAAAAGTGTGATAATACCCCGGGGGCCGCACAGGAACCTGAAAAATATCAAGAACAAGTACAGCACGCAAAGATGGAAATCAATAATACAATGAGAATTTCAGAATCAATTGATTCATGTCCAAAAATTGAAAACTTTGATGCTGAAGTAGCTTCTCTTGATGCAAATTAATCTAAGGATTTTATTGTTTTTAAGTGTCAAAACGTGGACCGATTGTGGCATAAGTTATGACTTCTTATTGGATGTCCAGTGCTGCCAAGCTGTTTCTGGAGGAAAATACTTGCACTCCAAGCTTAAATATTTCACATGAATGTACTCAGTCCGTTACTAATTGGGTGTATAGACTTGAAAAGTTATTTGATCACACATCACCGGAGCACCACTTTCTGATTTCAATAGCATCTTTTCCTTTGCCAAACATGTTTCATTCATTTTTCATAAAGCGTAAGTATCTTCTTGGAAGAATTGGAGGGGTGGGGAGGAGAATCTGTATCACTTCTTTCATGAAAAATTATGACTTTCAACACTATGCACATGATTAAGTTGTTTTTGGGGGAGGGGTGTTGCAAATAGTTTGACAACCTGTTCTCCTGAAGAAAATAACCTTTTAAGATGACCAGATCTGCTGTTTAGTGCATTTTTAACTAATGCTTCTATTTGTGCTTTTTTTTTTAAAGAAACTTCTTGAATCCAACCTTTTGAAAGGTGGTTGAGGCTTTTACAGTTAAATTTATAAACTGAAGTGCTAACTTTTATTTTGAAAGATCATAAGTTTTATGTAATTTTGGTGTCTCTGATAAACTAATGGTGCTGAGTGACTATCTATGTACAACTGTCCGATTTTCTATTGGTTATCTACTCATTTGTTGAAGATAATAATTACCCCCTTCAATTCAAACATTATTTAGTTTGCAAATTCTGTGGATGTACCAAAGGGAACTGTTTCAAGTTTGTATTAAACATATTCCAAATGTGAGGACATTTGATTTTCAGTCAAGTACTATATTTTGTCCATTAAAAGGCACTGAATCTAATACTTTTGATATTTTCAATCCTCTTTTGTACTTGTAAAGTTCCTGGTGGATATAAGTTAGTTGAACCTTACAGTGGAAATTGTCCCTATGTCAAGCAACGATGATCTTTAAACTCTGCAATCGCCAGATTTCTCCCCTAGGAAGACAGTTTAGGTTTGTGCTTGAAACCTAGTTTTGTGCATGAAATCCCATCTGCGTGGTAACAGATAGAGATTGATGTGTAAGTTGGCATGTTATGTATGCTTGTGCTCATACATCAATACTATGAATACTGGAAATCTGAAATTAAGGGCAGCATGGTGGAACAGTGGTTAGCACTGTGGCTTCATAGTGCCAGACACCCGAGTTCAGTTCTGGCTTTGGGTGTTTGTGTGGAGTTTGCACACACTCCCTGTGTCTGTGTGTGTTTCATCCGGGTACTCTGGTTTCCTCCCACGATCCGTATCTTTGTAGGTTAGATGGATTGGCCATGAAAAATGTGTGGAATTAAGAGGATAGGGCACGGGAGAGGGCCTGATTAAGATGCACTGCCAGAGAGTTGGTGCAAACTTGATGGGCTGAATGGCACCTTTTGCACTATAGGAATTCTGTGATTCTAAAAACAAAAGTTCAGGTCTGGCAGCAGCTACGAAAACTGAACAGAGTTAAGATTTCAGGTCTGTGACATTTCTTCAGGACTGCTAAAGGTTAGAAATGTAATAGCTTTTTAAGGAGGTGAAATTGGAGAAAATGGAAAAAGAACAATATAGGAAGACCTGACAGGGCAAAAGATGGGAGACATTAAATTACAAAGGAGTTGATGGGAATAATCAGAGTGCTAATGTGACAAGTAAAGAAACAATATGTGGGTTCAGAGGAAGTGTAAATGACAGAGTAATGAAAAGCTACCATTCGAAAGCAGAAACCAGTCCAGACTGATCCGCAATGCGGAAGAGACAAAATGGGGGCTGGTGATGACAGACCGGAATTGTTGGACTTGGCTGTAAGCCGGTATCGAATCAAAGTATGCAGTCTCGTTTCTCAAGCTTCGTGACGCTTTAGTGGGATACTGCAGTATGCCCAGGATATAGATGTTAGTCTGAGAGCAATGTTTAAGCCACTGGAAGTTAGGGAGTCATGCTTGCAGACTGAGCAGAGATGTTCTACAAAGCTGTCACCCAATCTGCCTTTGGACATGCTGGTGTAGAAGAGATTGCATTGTGACCAGCAAATGCAGTACACAAAATTGAAATTAGTACATATAGATGCAAAGTACACATTGTTATATTGTGTAACTGTTTCTTTATTCCAAGATATAATGAAGTTGTGAACTCCAAAGAATGGCTGACCAGCTTTTCTATTTGGATATAAGATCCATCTGATACATGTTGCCATGGAGAATGACTTTGGAAAGAACCTATAAAAGCCATTGGAGTATTGCATTACATCATTTTTTTTTTCCAAGGTATCTCTGAAACTGAGACAACGGAGTCTGCAAGAATCACAGAGAGAGACCAAGGCCTGCACCTGAAACACAAAATGCTGTCTAACATGCAGAATGTGAATCAGAGGTGGTGTTTATATTGAAGAGACCAGGTTCATGAGGATTTAAATAAAGTTGGAAGATTTGCCTAGCTTTTGACTAGAGGGAGGAATCACTAGGGTATCCCTCGATGAAAATCAATCCAGGAATTAGAAATTAGTTGGTTGTTGAAAGGAAGTAAGCCTTCAGGAGTGGAGAATAGGTTTGAGCTGGTTCCAATTGTCTACCAAGGGAGAGTAAAGTATAATCATGGTGGGGGAATTTTCAATTTTAGAAGATCTACCCATGAAAATCATGTTTAGTTAATGTTTTTAGTTTGATACAGTAAAAACTTAAACTAGGAATCTTGTATTCATTCCAATCAATCACTAGAAATTCAAATATTCCAAAATTGCATGTTTCTATGGGCATCATAATACATGCACATCACTTTTCACCAGGAGTTTTGGGGCATTGGGTGCTGAGGAGAGGGAGCAAGAGAACAGGTATTACATTTTCTCTACATAAATGGAAAGGTGCTGTGGATGGGATGGGGATAGGGTGTTGGGATGGCTGAGGAGTTGACTAGGGTGTCATGAAGGGAATGGTCCTTTGCAATAATAAAAGGGGGGTGGGGGGGTGGGAGGAGGAAAATCTGTTTGAAGATGGCAGAAAAGGCAGTGGATGATCCATGGAACGGGTTCAATATACATCAGTACATACTGCCAAGTAATAGACAAGAAACCTGCAAAAAACATGAACTGATCTATCAGTGTAATTTTATTTTAACAACATAATTGGGATTTAAAATTTAATGAATAAATTATTCAGATTTGACTTGTAATACCATCTACAGGTATGTGTGTTTAAAAACACATTAATTTGATATGAATCTTCAGGTTTTGACTAACCACTTACAAGCATTCATAAGGTGGGAGTTATGTAGTCCTTCTCCCGTAAACCTGTTTCTCAGTATTTGGCATTTATCGGTTGATCTGCCTTAGTGTTGAACGTGAGTTCTGTAGATCAACTTGAATTTTTCAGATCAAATATATTTCAAGAATGGAGAGATAATGGACCTAATGTGAAGGGGAGGAAGGAGAGAAAGCGATGAATGGGTATTATTTATTTTGAGAGTCATTTCACTCATTTTTATTATTTTGTTTATTGGTGGGATGTGGTGTTATGGAGAAGACCAGCATTTAGTGCCTAACCGTATTTGCCCTTGAGAAGATAGTGGTGAACTTCCTTCAACTGCTGCAGCCTGTATAGTGAAGGTGCACTCAGTGCTATTAGTGTTTCAGGATTTTAATCCAGTGACACAGGAGTGACCATATACTTCGAAGTCAGGGTGATGTGTGACTTGAAAGAGAACCTGCAGGTCATGGTGTTTTGCATGTATCTGCTGCGTTTGACTTTCCTTGTGATGGGAGTTGTAGGTGTGTGAACTGCTGTTGAAAAAGAGGGCGATTGTAACAATGCAGAACATCTTATAGATTATAAATGTTGCAGCCATTTTGCATTGGTGGTGAGAGGAGTGAATGTTTAAAGGATACTGATCAAGTGGGCTATTGTCCGACGTGGTTTTGCGCTTTGAGTGTCGTTTAGAGCTGCACTCGTTCAGGCCATTGGAGAGTATCCTTGATTTTGGACCCAGGGCCAAGGACAGAAATTATGGGCTCTGGTGTTTGTTCCCACCACCCCACCCTCGCATAACCTCCGCCTTAATCACGCATGATAACTTTCCCCTTGTCAAGATTCATCAATCGCAGAAAGGTATGAGTAAAATGATACCGTTGTTGGCATCCAGTTACAAATATCATCACGATTTTTCAATATATGTGTGTATGTGCAGCAGGGCTCATTAATATTTAGAGCAGCAATGATGGCATGTAGTGTTAATTTGTGTACGACCTTTGATTTCACTGTCTTTTAAATCAGTACAAATGTTACTTTATCAGCATCATGCAATATTGTTAATTTGACAGAAAAATATCCAATTGGTTATTTATAATACTGTACAACTGGCACTAGTTTTGGTGCCTCAGCCCTCTAATATGTTCTCCATATGACACCATATGATCACAGTGAAAGTAAATTCATATTTGTCGGGGGGTGGTGAGGGTGAGATTCAATACTTGCTGCCCAAATAAACATCTCTTCCATTTTGTAGAAGACTTGCTCCCGCCTGGGTATGCAATGTTATTCAGCATAATTATTTCACAGAAAGGGATTATTTTGATTCTATTCTAACGTTATATCACCAGGTACAAAGATCGAATGACTGAGCAACGAAATGGAATGATTGAATAACGTAGGTCTTCACTGTCAGCAAGAAGCATTGGAGCTCTCAGATATCTGTGTGACAAAGATTGGTTCACGATGCTTGTGCTTTCTTGATCAGTAAGTCTAAAGGATCTGCTCATTGCCGCTCCCCATGGCAATGCATTTCTAATATCTTCTCTGCAACTTAACTTTATCACAATATTTCAAAATCTCATATCCAAGAGTGGACAAAGCAAGCATGAAGTCAGTAGAAAAGATCTACCCCTTCAACAACTCAGCACACCCCAATCCTTCAACACTCCACAGCATACTCTAAACACCTCCAAGAGCACCCATCTGGCCCTCACTCCTCCAACAAACCCTGACATCCCCACAACCCTCCAAATCCCCCAACTTCCCTTCACATTTTCTACAGCCCACAGCCTACCCCCACCCTTCCAAGGTCTCCAACCTGCCTCCCTCTTTCCAATTCATCCCAGCCACCCCTACTCATTAAACAGCTACCAACTTGCCCTGAACATTCCCACCTACCACACCCCATCCAATTGGTTTTAAAGTAAAGATTTGATTTACTATTTTTAAATCAAGAACAGCCTGTTTTGTTGCTGCTGAACTTTGGTTTGTCCAGCAAGCTTTTCAAATGAAAATTGGAGCAGCAAAAGATCAGAAGCAGCAGTACAGAAACTCTGTGAAATTGACCTGATGCTGACAGATCAGCTCTTGGAAAAAAAAAGCGGAACTCGGCCTGAAGATTCTGATTTTTATTTTAAACTCAGTCTTCCAGGTCTGCAGCTCTGCGTCTGGCTGCTCAGGCTGGGTGCTACAATGAACTCAGTTTGGACCCCTCAGCCTTGAACCACTTTGGCTGACAGTCTGCACTGCCCCTCCCCTGATTGTGCATAGATGGTGAATAGGCTTTGAAGAGCCAGGAAGTCAGTCACTTGTCACAGGTTGCTTTTTACGTACGTGATTAGTTCAATTAAAAGGTTTCTTGTTAGTAGTGTGCACATGATGTTATGGGTGCAGGATTTCAAAATGGCAATGTCATTGAATGGTGGAGGAGATGGTTTGACTCTGGTTGGAGTTGGTCATTGCCTGGCATTTGTGGGTACGAATATTACTGGGGCTTTCAGTGGTATCTCAGGAACTCTTGGTTACTAGAAATCACTTCCACTCATTGTCTAAGAATGATTCAGGGTGTTTCAAATATGTTTTTCTTTCAGAGAGAGGAATAAGTTGTGCTGCTGTGAATTGTTTGAGGAAAAATAAGGAAGCAGAGAGGTGCACATATATGTTGAGTACATTTGTGGAAGGTGTTTAAATTTTCATATAAATGACAGTATTCATACCTCAGTTGTATTCTACTGCACTTGTAAAATGACACAAGACTATTGAATCACAATTCATTTGAATTTATTTGTATAAGATGGCTGTAACATTTCCCATATTACACCAGTGACTACACTTCAGAAAAGCATTTCACTCTCTCTGTGCAGTGCTTTGAGATAGCCAATAGTTGTGAAAGTGCCACATAAATGCACTTTATAGCAGTTTGGCAGGTTAGTGCTTACTGATGTTGTTGAAAATGTTGAAACTACTGTAATTGACCAGATAAAAGGACCAGATTGCAGTAAGACAATACTGCATAATTTTCTCTAATTGTAGTCCTTTTATCAGTGTCCTTTTGTTCCTATGCTGTAATATCAAGGTGAATGCAGATTTAGAGTCATCTGATGTCTGATGACTCATTTATTACTGCTGACACAAGCCATTATCTAACATGGTTGAACTCTATCTACAGCTTATATGATTCTGCTGCTTCATTCTACATTGATATATGAAGTTGTTCACTATGGCTTTAAACTTTAAAAAGGCATTTATTGTGCTCACATTACTCCGCTGAAGGAATTAACAGTTGAATTCGGCAAAGATGGTGCCAACTGATTTTGGACCATCCATTGCATTATGATCCCAAGTTCAGAGAATATTGAGCCGACAATACCCGTTTGTGAGAACATAGTGATAACAGTACCAAGTTCAGAGAATGTGCAGGTCTCACTTTATCGATCTCAGCGAACATTGCTTACGGTATCATGTTCAGAAATCATGTGGCACTCTGATTTCAAAGAATCCATAGTGCTCAGTAGAGAGTTTTGAGAATTCACAGCGTTCAGTACTGAGTCCAGAGAATGTACGTGCACTCAATACTGAGTTCAGAGAATGCCTCTGTTGCTGTCATAGGAGAGCAGACATATTGGTATTTACAAGGTGGAGTCCATTTACTGGAGAAATCATGAAGGTGCATGGTACCACAGCAGCACCAGTAATCAACTGACATCAATCAGCCCAGTTACCGATTATTGCAATCAAGAGCCAAGTCTCATGGGCCAGGATTGACTGATTAAATTGGTTCGAGATTTTCAACAGTAATGAAGGCATTTTTCATAAAATATTTAAGGAAATTGTAAGCCCCTGAGAATGCACTGGACAAGATGCAGGACATCAAAACAAAAATCTGCATCGATCCTGAGGCAACACCCAAATTCTACAGAGCTCATCCAGTGCCTAATGCTTTATATGAAAAAGTACAAGCCAAGCTCAAATGGCTGGGGGACTTGAGAATAATTCAGTCAGCGTATTTTTCTGACTCAGCTGCACACATCATCTCTATTGAGGTGGACCAGACTGCCAGGCTATGCAACGATTATAAGCTAACCATCCACTAAGCAACACTTTGAGTCCCCAGGGCTGCGAATACTAAGATGGTGCTTGCATGAGAGGAAACATGATCCACAGGTAGCAAGATCCTTCTTGAAATTGGCTGTTTATTGAGGTCTGGAGTGGGGTTAATGTACATCAAGCAAGCTTTAAATATATCTGCAGTTGCAAAGAGAACACTTCGAAAGTCTAGCTGGAAAGGGTTATTTTTTAGATCAGTTCCTGCCGGTTGGTATTTACTGCGTGCTCAGTGGGAGCAGGGGTTCTGGATTTCAGCTCCACAAACTCTCTGTTCTTTCATCCAAGAAAGGATGAATTAAAGTGGGAAGCAGGAGCCACTGAGGTCCTGCTGCAAATTGCAAGCTGTTGTTTCTACTTTTTGGATTGGTTTTTACAGCTAGAGTTCAATGAGGGGCATGCTGGGACTTACAGATCATTCTTGAACTATCTTGTAGTCTTTCACTCGGTCGTGTAAATTGGTTTAGGGTGGGGAGGAGGGCAGCCCAAGGAAGAACTCTTGTGTCATAAAAACTGCAACTGTCAGATCAGCCTGGGCACACTGCTGTTTCTTTTTTTTCTTCACCCAACCAACGTCGAATTAAAGTGAGGGAGAAGAGTTGCAACTTGCAGCTCAGCTAGGAACCCTTTGCTGCTTCTGTTCACCTGGTTAAGGTGAAATGCAATTCATGTAACAACTCTGGTGCATCGAACAGCGAGACAGCTTGACACATGGACCAAGAAAGAGCGCTCCAGGCTGGAGGAAATGGGTAAGCCCACAGGCACTGGCAAAATGGCAGGAGGCAAATCAAAATCGAAGAGTGGGACCATAGGGGCAGATGGGAAGGCTCCCACCACACTCTCCTGGGGGGGACCCCTGAATAGATCATGCTAAGCAAAAGGACAGGGGAAGCTATTATGGAGGCTATGCAAAGATCAGACAGTAAGTTGGGCTGATGGGCCACTGAGTTGCAGGCCAAGATAGACAAGCTGAGTGAGGAGCTCGGATCATCTGTTAAATCTCTCCAAGGTGTCACTGTCATCCGCGAGAACCACTTGAAGGAGCTTGAGGACTCGGAGACATATAGCGGAAACACCATCTCTGAGCTGAAGACATTGTTTGACATCGGAGGTTAAGTCTCCAAGGGAGAAATGTGATGGGATGGAAGGATGCCAAAGATGAAATAATATCCATCTGATAGGCCTTCTAGAGGGAATCGCGGGCCCAAATATCACAGACTTTGTCGCCCGGCTATTGAAGAATGTGTTGGAACTTGAGTATGGGCTGCTTCTGGATTGCGCACAGTGTGTTTCGAGCAAAGGTCAGACCAGGAGAAGCTCCTCAGCCCATCATTGCATGAGTACATTATACCTTGAGACAGAATCCTGCAGCAAGCAGCGCAAGCAACCATCTGAGGTACCAGGAAAATAAGCTGTTGATATTTCCAGATTTTACCCCAGTGATGGCAAGGAGAAGGGAGGCCTTTGCTGATATCGAACAGCTTCTGCATGACTGTCCTGGGGTCAGGTTTGGGCTTCGGTTCCAACCTGCTTGAGGATTGTTCTAAACAATGGAACCAAGCACAAGTTTTTGAATCGGGTGACTGCACGGCAGATATAAACTGCTTTTTTTTTATGAATCTGCAAATGGAATAGTCAGCCAGGAAAGGTAATGGGTTTTGTGACTTTTAATTTGTGTTTGGTATTTCTACAGACCTTTTCAGGTTATAGCACCTGTGACCGCAATGGGAATGGAAGTGGAGATTGTGTTGCATGTGGAGTCCTGTGACGATGTCATGATAAGGTGGTGTTGGAGGCGCAGGCACCCCATTTAGGAGGGCGTGTGCAGGAGGAGGAAGGGAACAGTGTTTGCGAGTTTGGTCTGTATGGGTGTTTTTGTGTCTTTGCTATATCTTTTGTTCTCTGGGTGTGATTTGGCCTCTTTCAAGCCCCACCCTCTTGTGTTTGGTTCCCCGCAGCCAGTGGGGCCCTGGGGTGTGGCATCTGCTGATGTCAGTGAGGAGGGATACCAGGCTACTGTTAGGAATGTGGGATGCTGGTTAGGAGGCCCTTGCCCTCTGACCTTGGAGCGATCAAGTTCACTAGCTGGGATGTCAGGGGATTAAAGCATCCAATTTAAGCACGGTAAGATATTTCAACATGGACAACTGGATACCCAAATTGCATTCCTCCCAGGAGACCCACCTCAGGCAGTAGCCATTTTAGGCTCTGTAGAGGATGGTGGTGGGGGAGGGTCAATACTTTTCACTCAACTTTTCACGCCAAAGACGGGTGGGAGGGTGCGGTGCAGCAATCCCCATCCACAAGTCCTTACCCTTGGTAGTAACCAATGTCATTTCTGACTCAAATGGCCGATCCGTCATTGTCAGGGGTAAATTATGCAGGACGCCGCTGGTGTTAGCCAATATGTATGCCCCAAACTGGGACTGTGAAAATTTCTTCTGGCCCTTTTTCAAACTATTTCCAAATCTGAATTCACACATTGGTCGATAATGGGCAGAGATTTCAACTGTTGGTTGAATCCTGCCTTAGACTGCTTCTCCACCAGGACCGCTGTAACTTCCAAGTTGGCAGAAATCATTAAATCATTTCTCATAGTGTCGGAACCATAGAGATTTCTTAACCCAACTATTAGGGGATATTCTTCACCTGTCCACTGAACATATTCACTTTATAAATTACTTTTTGGTAGATAATTTGCTCCTGCCTGTGCACATACTTCTATGAAACCATTGTAATCTCAAATCATACTCCCTTGATAATGGACTTGGTAGCAGGAAGGAGAGTGGGCCTCCCATACGTCTTTGATTTAATACTTGCCTGCTCTCTGATGACTTTGCTAGATATCTGTTGACCTAGATTGATGATTTCTGAGAGTTTAATGATGTGGAGATGCCAGCATTGGACTGGGGTTGGCACAGTAAGAAGTCTCTCAACACCAGGTTCAAGTGTTTATTTGGTAGCACAATGTGATGCATTTGGGTTTTCAGAAGGTTTTTGATAAGGTTCCACACGAGGTTAGTAAACAAAAGTAGAACACTTGTGTTGTGGGGTGGGGGTGATAATATACTAGCATGGATTAAGAATTGGTTAATGGACAGAAAACAGAGTAGAAATAATTGGGTCATTCTCTGTTTGGCAGGCTGTGAATAGCGGGGTACCACAAGGATTAATACTTGGCCTAGCTTTCACAACATTTATCAATTATTTGGACTTAAGGACCAAATCTACTCTCTCCAACTTTGCTGATGATACAAAACTAGGACAAGGTGAGGATGTGAAGTGGCTTCAGTGGGATTTAAGAATATTGTAAATTGAATAAAATGTGCACAAATGTGAAGTTGTCCATTTCGGTGGCAAAAACAGAAATGTTGAGTATTTCTTAATTTAACCTCATTACGTGACTCTTAATGGGCTCTAGAATGAATGGGGATGACTGCCATGGCCGCTCCCTCCAGCCAACATCGTGCCATTGGTCAACAACACCAAAAACAACTTGAATTTATATAGCACCATTTAATGTAGTAAAACATTCCAAGGTATTTCACAGGGATGTTCTAGAGCATAATTTAAGACTGACCTTCATAATTGATCAAAGTAGGTTTTAAGGTGGTTAAAATAGAGGAGAGAGATGGGCAGAGGTATGTGGAGGGAATTCTAGAGCTGCGGGCAGAAGCTTCCAAATTGTGAGTCATCTACCCGCCTCCCCCCCCCCCCCCCCCCCCGGGGTTGAGGGAGAAAAGTTTGGGGTCAAGACATCCAAAACAGGAATGGCAGATGTGGAGTCTGGACTGAGTTCAGATGGATTTGATACCCCTTCAAATATTTGTTTATTTCTTCCCCTGGTGCCAGATGTTTGCTGATGGTTGCTATAACCACAGCCTGTAAATAGATGTTTTTCTGGAAGCAAATCCAGCCATTTTAAACCCTCCTCTTCCCCCCGCTGCCAAATTAACAAATATCGCACTCTCCACCCTTCAGCTGAACAACTCTCAATATCCCCTCACCCACAACCTGGTTAACCATCAAGCAGAATCACACTATCCACTCAAAAGTCTGCCACCAACCCACATTTTACTCAGGTCACACAGAATGTGGCATTAAAATGTGATTGCATTGGGGAAATAGTTTGGTGAAATACTGGCTTAGGGTCTCAGCAGCTGAAGGCATGGCTAAAAACAGTGCAGTGATTAAAACAGGATTTATACAAGAGACCAGAATTAGAGGAGCAAGGAGTTCTGGAAGCTGCAAGAGGTTACAGAGATAGGAATTGGCAAATCTATGAAGGGATAGAGAAATCAGGCAATAATTCAGCTGCCTTGACTTCTTGTGATGGAACCCAACAGTGCACACCAGGGTAGATTTTGAAGTCTGTGGTGGCGACCTATTCTTTTCCTTCTCCTGAGGCAGCCTCCTGGACTGTGCCCACATTATGGCAGAGGAGGCACCTGATGAAAAGAGGAGGAGGAGTAAGCAGAGGATGGATAGAAAGAAGAGGAGGAGGAGAATAATGTGTAGACATGGAGAATGCATCCAGGACCCCCTCGCTCTGAATGGCTGGCAAGAGAGTGTATTTTCAGAGTCCATTTTCCACGAAACTAGAGAAGTGGCAGTGATGAGAGAAAAATGCTTCCATCGTTAAAAAGGAGGGCAGTAGGTTGTGCTACTCCCACCAGCTGGCAATTCATCAATAGTAATAATGTGTTGGAGCACAAGTTGATCATTGAAACACTCTTTTTGAAGTGGTTTGCAAAAGAGGATGTTAAAACAAACTGTCAATCAGGCTTAGTCTTTGTCAGTAGTATGGTTAAGATTAATGGGGTAATTGAGGTACATTTAACCATGAAGGGAAATAAAATAAACGCAGGTGCCTGGAGGATGCAGTTGAATCTTTTATGAGGCACTGCAGATTGGATTTGTTATAGGTCAAAGGTTTCAAGTGCAGTAGGAGGGTTTCAGTGATTTCAGCTTGCTGGGAAGCCATAGCAACTTTAAATCAAAGCTGTGTACATACACTGGGCAGAATGGAACCCTGGCCCCAACCCTCTGCCCATCCCTGGTTAGGTGAAATTGACAGAGGACTTCAAAGGAGTTTGCTCATACTAGCAGCTTCTGACAGATTTAAAAGAAAATCTTTGCTACTGACTGGAGTGCTGCAATGATTTGAATTTCTATCAACTGACTGGGAGGGGAAGTTGGGGCATGGGGATTAAAGTGACCTGGCCACTTTGGAATTTGCACAGCTGATAGCAGGAACGCAGATGTTGATCATAGAGTTGCCAGAAATTACCATGCCTGGGGTGAGCTTCAGGTCTGCCAGGGCTAGCAGGGGCACTCCAGATACATCACCTCCATTGCAGTGGAGAGTGGTGGGGTCAACCTCTTGTCTCCAGCCTAGACCACCAAACCCCAGGAATCCTGAGGCACCTGTCCTCTGCAGCCTGCCAGCAGCAGAGAGGGAAATGGCTATTGAGCCTACTTCCTCAAATGTATTGGGTGCAAGGTGGCAGGACAGGGGGATTGGGTCAGGTCAATCCCATGCCTGCATGGTGTGGGGGTGGAGGAGTCTGCCTATCATTGCTGAGGGGGTAGTGGTTTTCCCTTGACCCTTGGGGTCTAATGTGCCAGGTTCTCACTTGTGAGGAGCAGTACCAAAACCCACCTACTGCACATCTTGCTGCGGAGGCACATGAATAGTGGGGGGGCGCGGGGGGCAGTTGGTATTTGAATTAGGTTTCAATCCCTCTAACTATATTAGAAGTAGTTGGGTTCTTGCCCATAGAGGGCGAGAACCTGAACAAAGAACAACACAGCATGGGAAACAGGCCCTTCGGCCTAACAAGCCCGCGCTGCCATTTTAACATTGTGAGTTCCCTCTTCCACCCATGACCTTTGTCTATGCTTATGGCACTCCACATTGGAAACCAGATTGAGGGGAGACTAATTTAGGGACAATTTGTTACACCAGTCAGCCTAAGAGCACATCTTTGGAGTGTGGGAGGAAACCAGAGCACCCGGAGAACCCACGCAAGCACAGGGAGAATGCACAAACTCCCACAGATACTGACCCAAATCCGTGTATCAGCACAGCAAACAGTGATAGTCACTGAGCTGTCGTGTTGCCCATCAGCTGGTCCAGTTTAAGTGTACACTAATGACGTGAAGCACTAGGCTACTCTCGAAACATCTAAGAGCAGCCCTCGCACGACCCACTGCATGTATGCCCCTTGTTGGACAACAAGGCGGACCGAAAAGAGAAAAACATCAATAACATGCACATCCTTATACAAACATTCAAGGGAATCCCCAGAAGCTCAAAAGTAAAACAAGTGAGCCAGAAAATATGTTGGAAGGTCCATAGGAATCAATTGATTCCCAGGAACGTCCCAAGGCTCTTGATCCTTATTTAAAACAGTCTCCTATATCCCTCCATCTCTATTCCGCTCATGTGCCTATCTAAGTATCCCTTAAACAACTCCAGCGTGCCTGCCTCCACCACCTTACTTGGCAGTGCATTCCATACCCCCACAACCCTCTGTGTGAAAAACCTCCCTCTAACATCCGAATTATACCTCGCCCCCCTCACCCTAAGCCCGTGGCCCCTTGTAATATTTGTTTCCAATCCAGGAAAAAGCTTACCACTGTTTATCTATATCCTTCATAATCTTATACACCTCTATTAGATCTCCCCTCATTCTCTGTCTTTCTAAGGAAAACAGCCCCAATTTGCCCCATCTTTCCTCATAACTCAGTCCTTCCATACCAAGCAGCATCCTGGTAAACCACCTCTGTGCTCTCTCCTGGGTCTCCACGTCCTTCTGGTAGTAAGGCGACCAGAACTCGACACAGTACTCCAAATGTGGTCTAACCAACGTTCTATACAACTGCAACATTAGACGCCAGCCCTTGTACTCTATGCGCCTTCCTATAAAGGCTAGCATACCATAAGCTTTCTTCGCAACCTTCTCCACCTGTACTGCCACCTTCAAAGACTTGTGTACTTGTATCCCCAGGTCTCTCTGTGTTTCTATACTCTTAATAGGTCTACCCTTTATCATATAACTCCCCCTTGCATTATTTCTTCCAAAATGCATGACCTCGCATTTAGCAGAGCTGACAGATTGGACCAGGAGCATCATGATGCATTTGCCGCCTGGTGCAAACCCCACTTTTTGCCCCAAGCCCTGTTCTCCAGGCAATTGCAATAATCACTGGGAGCTAACAGGTGCAGAGAATCCATCACAGTATCCTCTAGCCAGATCCAGACTAGCTAGACAACTGTCTCCGACTGTCAGTAGCCGTAAGCCACCTGTGCTGACCAGAGTCCTATTCGTGCTGTACAAGACCTTATTCACTTTCACTGAAACAGTGTGTATTGCAAACAAGATTATCCACTTCTGCTGATGCAACCTGATTAATGTTGGCTGGATCAAAGTCTTTTTGTCTTAGCCTTGATGTTCAGTACATTACCATCACTGAATTCCTGATTGCCAACCTCCAGTTACCATTGACCAGAAACTAAACTGGACCAGCCATGTAAACACTGTGGCTACAAAAGCAGATCAGAAGTTAAGAATCCTGTAGTGAGTAACTCACCTCCTGACTCCCAAATGCTGACCACCATCCATAAGGCAAAAGCAGGAGCATGATGGAATAATCTCCATTTCCCTGGATGAGTACACTCCACTAACACTTAAGAAGATTGATACCATCCACAAAAATTCACCCCTACCACTGACGCACATTAACAACCGTGTGTATCATCTACAAGATGCATAGCAGGGACTCGTCAATGCTCCTTAGGCAGCACCTTCCAAACCCATGCCTGCTACCTTCTAGAAGGACAACAGCAGCGCATAAATGGGAACAACGCAAGCTAGAAATTTCCTCCCAAGTCACTTACCATCTGGACTTGGAAATACACCATCGTTGTTTCACTGTCACTGGATCAAAATTCTGGAACTCCTTCCCCAGCAGCACTGTGGGTGTATGTACATCACATGAACTGCAGCGATTCAAGGGCGCAGCTCATCATCACCTTCTCAAGGGCAACTAAGGATGGGCAATAAATGCTGTCCTAGCATGCGACGCCCACATCCTATAATTTAACTTTTAAAAATTAATGTTCTCAGTATCTTTTGTTGAATATATGCAGCCGAATGCTTGCATTGTAGCACATTCCTCTGCATCAGGGGTCTCCAAACTACAGCCTACGGGTCATGTCCAGCCCACAGCGGGCCACATCTGGATCAGAGTTTGGAGGCTGCTGCTCTACATTAATAAAGCTGTTTAATCAATACTATAACTAAATCATACATGAAAAAACTCAATCAAATACATAACTCAGTCAAGGTTTCAGGATTAATTGTGCTTAATTGATTTCTCTTAATACTGCGACCTGAGAAAAACATTTTTACGCAGTCAGTGGTTAGGATCTGGAAGGCACTACTGAGAGTGTGGTGGACGCAGATTCAATAAAGGCTTTCAAAAAGTAATTTGATCATGATCTGCAGGAAAATGATGGGTGAGATGTACGGCTGAGCTTCTCTTGCAGAGAGCTGGCACAAACAATGCAGGCTGAATGGTCTTTTTCTGTATTATAAACATCCTGTAAGGTTTTAGCCCACATGTAAACTGTGCTTAAATAAGTAGAATCAGCAGTACTTTTCATTCTGTCATACTGTGTAGCCAAAACACATTCGTGAAACTTCATTTTTTTGGCAGAGAAGTCACTTAAAAATGTGGAAGGATTGATACTTTTATCTTTAATATGACAACTAAGCCAGATGGCTGTTTCCAATATATTACTTTGGAACTCATATATTTTCATCATGCATAAAACTGATCAAGTAAAAAATACTGATGCATGTTTCACTTAACACACTGAATATTGTCGGCTTGCTATCTTCTTTTGCTTTTTGAACTTGGTTCAATTGAAAAATGAATGATTTAAAGGTGCTTAGCTACAAAATTACAGACTGACAGTGTTTTCATAAATTAAATGAACTTCTGATCTAAACGGGGACTTCCTTGACAAAATCATAACATGAGTATTTAAAAATAAAGGAGCAACTCAAAGGTGTAAGGTACTGTGCTCATGCTTTCTCCTTTCTCATTAAATTTCTCTTCTTGTAACATCATTGAGTTCCTGCCAGGGCATAATTCCAAGATGGTGAATGGTTATTAGCAATTCAGTCACATCAGTGAGTGTCAGCAGTCCGTTTTATCTTGTGGGATGATAAGTCTTTGGATTGGTGATGGTAATCCTAATGAGTCAGTTGACTATTCATGTCCTATCCGAGATTATCCTGACAAGAAGAGATTCACTATGAATTCTGATTGATATCCAGTGCGATTCTTGCATTCAGTGGGTTTGAGTGCTCTAGCTTTCAGGAATCCATACAATTAGCCTTTTGTAATAGGACTAGCCAACTTACTGGCTGGTATAAGGATAGTAATATCCATTGGAGGCCGTTTTCATTGTCAACCAGTAAAAAAAACTTCCTCTACTTCATACCACCCTCTGAAAAGATTTCAGTTAAACAAATCAAAATGCAGGGCATTTCTATTGAGTCACATCCTGATGTGTATACAGGGATGTGTATACAGGGACATGTCCAGCAGGGGTCGGCAGACAGCAAACTGGGGTTCCAGTTGATTCTTTTCCCTCCATCTCAAGGATGTTCAAAGTCAACAGTCACCCTCCACCATTGCTCAGGCTGAGATCGATTAACTTTATACAAACATGGTTCAAATTTATCATGGATATTTTGTTCTAGAAAAGAGGTGTTTCTATGTACAATTATTATGAATAATAGTACTGCTGGGTTCCAGGAAATAATGTAAAATCTTAGTAGTTCAGCTCCAAGAAAAGTCTTCATCCTCAGTAATAGAACTTTTGCAATTGTCCCTTGTGATCTAATTTGCTATTAAAGAAAAATGGCATGATCAATCAGGTCAAAACTTGCAAATCTAATTACTTCTAATGATCTGTGAGGGTGACAGGACATGTTGAAAGAATAGTTAGCTACGCATATGGAATCATGGGCTTCATAAATCTAAGCATCAAGTATCAAAACAGGGTAATTGTACTGAATATATTTTTTAAGCTTTGATGAGGCCACAATTGGAATATTACGTCCAGTTCTGCTCACTACATTTTAGGAAGACTTGATGGTCCTTGAGAGGGTGTAAGAGGTGATGTACTAACATAGTTCCAGGGATGAGGGATTTCAGTTGCAAGGAGCTGGGCTGCTTCTCCCTGGAACAAAGGAGATTGAGGGGGGATTTTATAGAGGTGAACAAGATTAAGACAGGTTTGGATAAGTTAGATAAAGAAAGTTGTTCCCATTAGCTGATGGTACAAGGAATAGGGCCATCGATTTAATGTTTTGGGCAAGAGGTACCAGGGGTGTAAGCAGAACCATTTTTACACAGCGGGTGGTAATGGCCTGGAACCTACTGACCTACTGCCTAGGAGGGTGAGGGATGCGGAGACATAAATGAACTTATGGACACCAGTAGCAGGGGCTGACTCAGAAAGGAGATTCTGATGGGGATGCCATTAATTGCTCACTTATGGGTCTCAGCTGGGGCAAGGATGGGCTTCCCATCTCAGGCGCTGCCCACCCCAGCATAAAATCACTGTGTGGTCAAGGTGCGTGAGCACCCAGAGGGAATCCCATCCCTTCAATTTAAAGTTCTACACCTCCAGCTAAAAACCTTCAATGTGAGAATGTAAAATTCTGGCCCAAACTTCACTGCACACAAATCTAATACAGACCCTTGACAGATCAATCCACCCATCGCTCACACAATAAGATTATAAGATCAGAACCTTGCTGATCTTCAATGGCTCCTTGTATCCTAACATAATGATTTTGCTATCTTGTATTTGTCGGCAAGTTCTTGCATGGACTCACTCTACCCCATCTTATCATGCAGCCCTATTTGTCAGTTTAGATTTGAGATTGATTACTATTATCCACTCTCACTTTCAACCCTGATCTATCATTGGTGAGTGCGTGAACTGTTCATGCAAATGCTGCAACAAATGGGGATGTGGGGAAAGCGGGGGCAGCAGTTGCAGTGCCTGATTCTGACAGGGAGGGAGATGCAGCAGAGGCTGAGAACAGGAGAACAGCGTGATGTCCTCTGCCGAATCTGTACCAACTCCTTCATGTTCCTTGACTGACAGCAGGCAGTCCAGTAGGCCAGCCAGTGCAACCAGCATCTTGGTATGCAACCTTCACAGTTCTCTCTAGTAGGCTGTCCCATCAAGCTCCTCATCTAGCTCTCCTGTAGCAGAAGCTGCCTCAGGATGCCTCACCATTCAGTGAACTGGCACATGAACCATCTAGTTTACAGCCTAAAATATAAATTGATAATTTTGGCACATTTGGCAACTTTAGCTGTGGAAACATAGGTTATGCAGAAAGTAACTTTTAAAGTAGTTTTGTTTTAAAACAAGATTTGCCTATTTGAATGGAAGATAAAGTTTCTGATAAATTCCTATTCAACTGTACAATGAAGCAAGTGTGCTGCTGCAATTCAGTGATTTTCAGAAGTGCTGAAATTAGAACACCCATCCTGACACTGAAAGTTATTCACTTATGCTTCACTAAATAAACTATAGAGGTTTTGTGGCGCAGTGTTAGCATCGCTATCTCTAGACCAGAAGTTCCAAGGTTCAAGCCCAGTGCCTGGATGTGTTGGCCACGGAAGGAGTGTTAATATCACTGTTCAATGATCTGATAAACAGCTCAGAAATCCCTCCACCTCTTTTCCACCATTCGCCAAAGGAAAAAAATGTGTTTGTGAAGAAACACTTAAAAAAAATTCCAAAATAAACTGGGAATGATACATATCTGAATCTGCTTTAGATTTGGAATGCCATTATATGCTGGCTCTACTAAAACATGTTAACCAAGCTCACTGATCAGTAGGAAAAAACAGTTCCAACCAGCATTCCAAAAACTGAGAAATAATTTCACAGAATCAGAATCAGTTACAAAGCGGGAGGAGGCCATTTGGCCTATGGTCTCTGCGTTAACTCCAAATGAGAATGATGGCTGAGTGCTATTCCCCTATCTTTTCCCCATTCCCCTGCGTATGATTTCTATTTAAGTAGTCATTTAATGCTCTCTTGAATGTCTCAATTGAACCTGCCTCCACCACGCTTCCAGGTAATGCATTCCAGATCTGAATTACTCGTCGTATGAAAGTCTTTTTTCTCACATTTGCTTCTTTTGCAAATCACCTTAAATTTGTGCCTTCTCATTCTTGATCCTTTTATGAAGGGAATGGTTACTTCTGATCTGCTCTGTCCAGCCCCTTCGTGATTTTAAGGTATACCAGACCAGTTTGGACCAGTTTCTCTGATTTTACTGATTTTTTTTTCCTTCTGGCTGGGCAGTAACAGACTGGTTTAGATAATACTTAAGCTTTATGCAGCAGTTGATTTTTTTTCCCACAGAGTAAAGTCAGATATGGTGTAAAACTGCCAGACAGCCCAAACCCACCAGCTCTCCATCGGATGAGTTAGGTTAAAGTCAATTTGAAAGCTATTGGCGTGAAGCTCTCACTTGCACATGCTGGTGTCATGATGCTCAAATGCATATGATCTTTTGTAAAATTTGCTGAAATATTTCACTCACTATATACTTTGGATTGCCATTCATTGGCAATTTAATGAACAATCTTAACTCCCTTGGGCTTTTCTTTGAACCGGAACTATGGAAGATTGTGTTTACACTTCGATTGGAATCTGCAGTTTGGCTGTAAAAACCACAGCTACTTTGAGGTTTCACTTCATTACAAGTGGTCTCTGTGAAATCCAATCTGAAATTTCTTAGACTGGCCTCTGTCTCCAAGCCAAATCACATCACACAAAGTGGAAACTGCTTTCCTGCGAAACTCAAGTTGGCGTGTAAATACAGTCTTAAACCATCTGACTACTTACGCACACAATAATTTGCTTCAGAATATATGTACTTGTGAGATTAATTTTCCTTAATCTTCAGCTGGGATTTGAAATGAAAAAGATCTTTAAAATCGCAACTCATGAAATTGTTCAAAACTGAGACAGAAGCAACTTATTGAGCCCTGGTGGTCCCATTATTGTCATGTCACTGGGTTTGCACTGCATTATGCTGTATGTCTGCTGCTACTCCTAGCATGCTCTCCTGCACTCTTCACTGAACCACTGATATTCTGGCATAGTGGCAGTGTTAGAGTGAGGATATACCAGGCCATGAGGTTACAAGTTATGGTTGAATACAATTCTGCTGCTGTTGAAAGCCTTTAGTTTTCACAGATGCCCAATTTTCAACTGCTGGATCTTTCTCAAGCCATCCACTTAACACAGTGATAGTGCCACTTAAAACAATAGATAATAATATAATTAAAGCAAAATACTGCCGGAAATCTGAAATTTAGAACTGGTAGTGCTGTAAGTATAGAACAGATCCGTAGCATCTCTGGAGACAGATATTAACATTTCACAATGAATATGAATCTTCTTCAGAACTGATGGATGGCATCTTCAGTGTGAAGATGGAACTTTGTCTCCACATGTACTGTGCCAATGATAGATGCATCGGCAGCAGGGAGATTGGTGAGGAAGAGATCAAGTAGGGCTTTCCTTCTCACTGGTTCCATTATGCTCTGCTGCAGGCCCAATCTAGTAGCATGTCCTTCAGTCAGCTTGATCAATAAGATGTTACTGAGTTATTCTTCATGATGGACATTGAAGTCCCTCATCTATATCACATTCCCTTTCCAGCCTCAGCATTTCTTCTAAGTGTTGCTCAACAAGGAGGAATACTGATTCATCAGCTGAACAAGGATAGTTATCATCAGAAGCTACTTTTGCCTGTGTTTGACCTGATACCATGAGACTTCATGGGGTCCAGAACCAGTGTTGAGAACTCCCAAGGGAACTTCCTCCTGATTGTATACCACTATGATGCAACATCTGGTGGCTCTGTCTCGTGGCAGACCAGATCCAGGGATGATGATGGAACCCTGGTTGTAAAGTATGATTGTTGCTTGGGCAACCGGTGGAATAACTTTCTGAATTTCAGAGGGTAGTTAAGAATTAACCTGGTATCACACATAAATCAGAACAGATTCTGAAAGCGGCATGAATGAACTAATTGGGTTTTTATGACAATCCAGTAGTTTCATGGTCACTATTATTAGATTTTAGAACCCATGTATTCAGAGCAGTAGTATGGGCCTCTAGATAACTAGTCTCATAATATTGCCACCATGCCACTGTACCCTTACATTTAAGTAAGCACATGGGAAAAAGGAATACAAGGGTATCATGATAGGCTCAGATGAAAAAGGATAGAAGGAGGCTTGTGCCAAACATAAATATAGACAGACCAGCTGGACTGAATGGCCTGTTTTGGGCAATTGACTCCATGTAACTTGATGCAATTTGTTCATGTTGCTTTAACATAAAAAGAAAATAACGTGAAAATGGTTTAAACTGTCTTTTGGAAAACGTCTGACATTTAAAAACAAAATATGATTGTATCTCTGTAAGAATAAAAAGTATTGTATTTCTTAACAGTTTCACAATGTTGCGTATACTCCATGTATTTTTTTTATTTAAATTGTTTGGAAACCGATGTACTTAAGGTATAGTTGACTTTGTGCTTTCTGTTAGAATAGTTTGTATGTCCTTGTTGAAACCATGACCAGTGGAGTGCCTCCATAAACTACAGCTGCTCAATCCTTGTTGTGACTCCGTTGAAAATGTGACCAGTGGCCTTCAACTAACCTCGAGCTGTAGATTGTCTTCAGTTTGGCTAAGGTCCAATAATACTGACACACTTACGTTTCTCTGCCAATAATATCAAGCCAGCTTTTTTGTATTCCTACTAGACTAAACTCTGTATACACAGCTGTATTTTCAGATGATACCAAATATACTATAATAAATATTTGGAAATGAAAGATGTTTCTAATGATTGAATGTTTTTCAAGTTATAAAATTCCATTAGGAAAGTTGTTGCTGCAGAGCTGCAGTGTAATATTCAGCTGGAGACCCCCTGCTGTAAATTCCAATCTTGAATGTCTTTCTCATCAAATTTCTAGATGGGAGATAAGCTTGCCTGTCTTAGATAAACTTTTTGGGCTAGGAAGAAAAAGCTACGCTAACCCTATTGCTCAAGCTTCGAGCAGGTTTGATCAAAGCATCACATCAATATATCTGTGAATTGGTTGCTGTATCATCACAATCTCCCAGATTTGGGCATGAATATAGATTAGTATATTAGATAGCAGTGAGGAAATGTCAGAAAATCTTTCAATAAACAAATGTCAATAAACAACAGGAACTTGCTAAATATAATTCTGGACCACTGAAGAAATTTATCTGGCACGATGGTGGATAAATGAGTGGTAATAATCCAGCCTATTTCAGTGGTAAACTCCCAAGAAAGTAACCTCATTCTGTACAAATTAGGAATTTAGCAATAAAATGAAAGCCAATATAAAACAAATTTGATTGCAGGCATGATCATTTAATTATAAAAAATAGAGAAGATTAAGAGTTAAATAAACCATGATTGGAAAGATATTGTTTTCATTTTTGTTAGTTAAAATCACCCAGTTAAGAATCCTAGCGGATCAATTTGAGGAGATATCGTATCCTAGTATATGCAGAAACAAAAAGATTCCAAAACAAAGTTCAAAGTAAGCTAATAGATTGATGAAATATCTATATTGACTTTTTAATTCAAATGTATATGGTGCAAAATTCATTGCCGTAGTACTACTGAGGCCCGCTGCCACTTTGTTGGAGCACAGTATACCACTGGGCACGTGTTGCATAGCCCACGTAGCATTCTCTTAGTAAAAGAATCTATGCAAAAGCATCACCTGTGCTGCCGAAAGGTTGCATGTTATCCTGATGCAATTCAATGCTGTTGAATTGACTATTGTGCTGTCATAATGTTAATTTGAACCACACAGATCAAGGCAATTAATTTGTCAATCACTCAAAAAACAATATGAAGCTGAAAGATGGGCTTTACATGTTCCTTAAAGGCCAGGCAGCCAAACTGCAGGCAAGGCAATTTCTTCGGCAAACTGTCTCGGAAGTATCCTTTTGTGTTTTTGGTGGTGTTCTTGTGGGTCCCTGCATATGGCAGCGATTGTTGCTGCATCCTTATAGGGGTGGTAGTGGTCCATTTACCTACCCATTCAAAGACTGTAACACAGAAGGGAGCATCAAGTTGTGTTGCCTCTGGATGTGCAGCATGATACAGTGACGTGGCAGAGGTTACAATGAGAGCAAGCTCTGCATCAGCCCCTCTGCCACGTTGGAGCCAGATTCTTCCATGCTCTTTGACAGTGATAGAAGTGTGTCAGGTCAGCCAGTCAATGCATTCAACAGCTCAGTCTGCATGCCCATCAGTATTCTTCTGTATGCAGCTCCATTGCGATCCTCACTGGAGTCCTCTGCAAGAGACCTCCTCCTTAGAATTCCTACAGAGCTCCTCTGCGATCTTACCCTCTGGGAGGCTGGCAAATGAAAGACTCTTTACTGCTGGCCTGATTACTGTTCACTCTGTGACTCACTGTGCGTTGCCCTCATCTCTGTACTTATTTCCAAGGTATATGCAATGCCTGTGTCAGGGCTGGTGGATTCAGCTGTAAGATTTAATGATCAGTCCTCTTCACTAGAGCTGTCTATTGCTTTCTCTCTTCCTCCTGGAGCTGGTGTGCCTGGACATGTGGCAGTTCTTGGGTGTTGCAAAACAGGAAATCAGAAAAGGAAGATTGGTGTGAAATAAGTGAAGTACGGTAGAAAGAGGACCATCTGCAGCTTGCTCATCATACAAGATGAGGGTGAGCTGGGAGTTGAGAACAGGCACATACCTAGGGACGCACTGTCATTCGCAATGCTTTCAATAATGCTGGGTCTCATGGGCTCTGTCATCCACTATTCTGAGAGACGTCTTCACCAGACGGCAGGAGATACAGGCATTCTTGTCCTTTGCCAAATCTGTTCTGTTCCCATCTATTGTGTACCACCTTGTCCTGCAACAATAAGTGATTGGGTTACAATTTTTAGTGATATGCCTGCCATAGCTGAATAGCTGGAGTTATGTGGAGACAGGAAGCAGTGAGTGTGAGGCTGATAGCATTGGTAGATGAGTAAGGAAGAGATGGAATATCTGGATTTCAGGTGTGAGTCCTGGTTGCCAGTGAGTGTTGCTGGGTGAGTCACTGGGGTATGATTCATTGAGCAACATGAGAAATTGTTGAAGCTCTGCAGATGGGATGTTGTGTGAAGATGCATTCATTAACCTTGAGATCATTAAATGTCTTGTGGCATTGCTGAAATGTCCTTGGTTTAGAGGCTGGGAACTGACTTTTCTGGTCACCTGCTCTGACTCCCTTCTTAATGTGGTCCTTGAGGGCCACCCCACAGAACAATGGCATCTCTCCCCCTGCCCACCTCTACCACAGGTGATTCCAGTACCATATATATTACCCTGGAGTCATTTCTCTTTTCTGTAGTTCAATTTTCCAACATATAAATTCTACAAATTTTATTCAGTGCATCTTTCCTTTAAGAGAGACAGCCTGCCTTTTAAATGAAAAGGTGATCACATCACGTGGTGAATATCTGCAGAACATCGTTTAACCCATGCTGAGTGTAGAGGCTGTAGACAGCAGGGAAATGAAGCAGCAGCATGGATCCATTTAAAATCATGCCACAATTTTCCAAATGAGGTTGGTGTACCAGATTTATAGACTGCCCATATGGATTGAAAGTGGTGTTAGCAGGTTACAAACCTGAGACACACCAATTACTAGCCCATAGGGCACAAATAACCAAACACATGCCATAAGAATTGGACATTTGCACCGTAACTGTGTCTTCCTAATCATTAAATTGCTCAGACATCTTATGAAAATGTACGAGATGGATATTGGATATCTAAAGACATCAACACTGACATTCACATCCCCACAACAGGTGGGAAAGGATCAATGGTAATTTTTTTTAAAATGGTGAATGAGTTCTCAAGTTGCTGTGAATGAGCCTATTCCTGTTATTTTACCATGGTGGCTTTCATGTTGTGTGAACGTCCTGCCCTTGAGAAGTGGAGCACTTCATTAACGTCCATAAATCAGGCTCTCACATGGCAACTGGGAACCTGATTTAAATGTAACAGTTGCCTTACAGACTTCCTTCAGCTTGGGAAACTTGGCAGTGAAAATGAGATGGGACTAGCTGCCTGAACCTCTTACGGCAGTGCTTGTGGGTTAGGAGGGATAGAAGTGCTCTCCCTGGATCCTCAAACGAGTCTTTGACCTCAACTCTGCAAGGCCTGATCTTCCTCTATCAGCTGCTGCCATCCACCTCTCTTCCTTCCTCCTCCTCTCTCGCTCTCCATCCTCCATTGGTAAATTGCCTCCTTCCCAATGGCCCTCCCTTCCCCCTCCTTCCTCCTCACTGACAGATGGGAAGCATCCCCAAAGTTCACCGTCTGCAGCCGTAGGCCACTGATTTCCTTCCAGCCCCAGCCAGCCTATCAGTTCATTGGGCTGCAGCATAGGGAACAAAGAAAAATTATAATAAAGTCTTCCTTGTAAATGTAACAGGATCTTTGTTCTCAGCATTCCCCCCGCCCACCCCGCCACCACCACCCCCACTACCACCATCATCACCAGCAGCTCCCCTAGTAAATAAGTTTTGGAATTATCATGTCCTTATTACTGTCAAAACTACAAGTGCAAAATATCTATCCTTGAAAATAGGTGATGGATTAAAGCATTTTAAGTATTTTGAAGGGAGTAGTTGATTATCCTTTTCTGAACATGATTTTTGTAATGCTCATGAGCAAATAGAACTCATATCACCTGCATTAGTAGTTACAGTTTTCGGTCTGATTTGGAAATTACCCTGTCTAGGCAGAATAGACATTTTTAAGGTTATTGTTTTTTCCCCTCATAGTCCAAACGCTTTAATCCTGATTTTCTAGGGAGCTGCAACTTATAACACAAAGAATTAGTAACCAGTTACGTTTAACATGATTTTCCATAAAACCAATGTTTTAAAACGTGTGTTATTTTACCAAATATAAACATTTCAATACTGATTGAAGATCAATGTTTGTGACAGGCTAAAATTAGCAGCTCAGCTTGGAATGTGCACGTGTGGAGAATTGCAGTTGACATTAACTAATGGGACAGCCATGATTGCTGACTCTGGCAAAGAGCAACCTCAGCTACGCAATCAAAACGTTGGCATCTCTTAACAAAGCAGAACAACAGTAACTATGCTGGTGTTATAGTAACTGCCGAGGCATAGAAACAAATGTTATTTTAGATAGCCATTACTAATATGGACCTTTCGTACTTTTCTACTTGTGAACTACGATGTGCAGAGACTCAACATAACTAGAGATCTTAAAATCAGTCTTCAGAGGTTTTCATTGATAAATTCCAGAGGCAGTGAATGAGTATGAACGTAGATTTCCAATTGTTTTCTCATTAAAAATCAAGAAGAGGTGTGCACACATCCGATCCACAATGGCCGGACACATATTGAAAATTCTTAATAATAATTCCTGCTGTGCTATCAACTGCAAAGTGTTCACAATGCATTTAGATTTTACAATATACAGTTCATTCACAAAGAAATGTATATCACTGTTAAATAATTGGCAGTTTAGTGTTGAAAATGCCACTGAGGCCAAGAAAAGTGGTGTCTGTGGAAATAATTTTGGTTCGTCAATTATAACTGTGCTAGTTTCTTACATATCTTCCTGCGATTAAATGATATTCAAAGCAAAAGCTGACTTTTGCACATTTTCTCTGAACTTATCGTTTTGAGTTGCGTGAGTCACCCTCCCTCCCCTGTCTCCCCTTCTTCCTCTGAGAGGCAGACGTTATCTTGTCCCAAAACTAAAACCCCACCCGATCTCAACGGACCTTTCCATTGTCCACCCCTCGCCCACTTCGATCCTTGTGGCTGGCAGGACAGTAAAATTCCTGTCATTAACATTTTTAAAGCAAGCTTCCACTGTGCAAATGGGGACTTGATTTAAATTTAACAATTACCTGGTGGGGTTTGGGGGACTGCCAGTTTTTCCCCTGATTTTTAATTCTAAAAATTAAAAAAAACAAAAGAATAATATCCACAAACACCGAGGATTTTAAATTGGAAGTAAAAGCAGGTATTAAAGACCTTGAGCATTTACAATATGGGACTTTTTAACTGAGTACTCAGACTGTCACATTCCACACAGTGGTACATGGGTGTAAAAGTAATGATGGTTGTACTTACTCCTTGGATCCTTGTACTTTAATATTCTCTGCATTCTTGATTTCAAACCATGTTGACTGGACCCAGAGTGTATTCAGTCTTCATTGGTTAAGAATTTAGCCTCTTTGTTATTTCTTTAATAATCTATTTATTCCTTTAGTGATGATCTGATCTCTTAAATTCTCTTAGCTGACTGCTAACTGCAATTTGTCTTTCTGTTACTGCTACTCTTTAGTAATCTATTTTTGGTTTGATTGATTTACCCACACCTCTGTGAAAGCGCTCATCCTATCATTCCTTCTTTTGTTTGTCTCTAGGGACAGAACTTTGCTGTCCCTAGGGTATGGATTGACAGACAGGTATAAAATTGGGATAATGCCATCAGTGCCGATCCTGGCCCCTTCTGCCTCCATCCCAATTTTATACCCAGAGGGGTAAGTGACGGGCAGCAGAGGAGGTGTGGTGCAGGACAGTCTACCCTTCCTTGTGGAATTGAGGTCCTTATGTAGCCAATTCATCATCATTTAAGGCCTTCTTCCTGCTCTCATCGCAATTTTTACCTCAGTGGATGGAGGCTGGCACCAAGTTTGGAGCCCAGCAGTGTCACTTCTTTGGCTAGTGGGGGGATACCTCTTTTACAGACCCCCGGGTACATCAGTGTCACCCCCCCACCCCCTGGAACGTATGTCCCCCCCCTTCATATTTCTCCTCCCCCAAGCTTGTGGTTTAGGTACAGCAACAGTGCTGCTCGGAAGTGAATTCCTGGATTTTGACCCAGCAACAGTGAAGGAATGGCAATACTTTTCCAAGTCAGGATCATGAGTGACTTGAAGGGGAACCTCCAAGTGATGGTGTTCCCAAGTATCAACTCCTCTTGTCCTTCCAAATGGTAGCACTCATGGGTTTTGAAGGTGTTTCCTAAGGAGTTTTGGTGAGTTTTTCTTGTAGAATGGAACACACTGCTATCACTATTGCTTAGTGATGGAGCCAATCAAATGGGCTGCTTTGTCGTAGATGGTGTCAAGATTCTTAAATATTGTTGGAGCTGCACTCATCCAGGTAAAGGGAGTGTATTCAATCACACTCCTGACTTGTGCCTTGGAGATTGTGGACTGGCTTTGGGGGGGGTCAGGAGATGAGTTAATTGACATGGGATTCCGAGCTTCTGATCTAGGAGTAGTAGACGACATGCCCCTGTCTACATCAATGGTGATGGAGTGGAAACAGTCGAGAGCTTCAAAGATCTAAGTGTTCAGATCACCAACAATCTGTCCTGCATCCTCCATGCCCAAGCTGTAGAAAAGAAAGCCCACCAACATTTCTACTTTCTCAGGATGCAAAGGAAATTCAACATGTCCACTGAGACATTTTTACAGATGTACAAGAGAAAGCATCCTTGCCACATATATCTCAGCTTGGTATGGCTCCAGCTCTGACCAGGACTACAAAAAGTCTACAAGGAGTTGTGAATGTAGCCCAGTCCATCACACAAACCAGCCACCAACCCATTGACTTTGTAGACTCTTCCCACTGCCTCTGAAAAGCAGCAAGCATAATCAAGGATCCTATGCAGCCCAGACATACACTCTTCCACCTTCTCCCATCAAGAAAAAGATACAAAAGTCTGAGCATATGTGCCAACCAACTCAAGAACAGCTCCTTCACTGCAGCCTTCAGACTTTTGAATGGACTATTATATATTAAGCTGATCTTTCTCTTCACCCTATCTATAACTGCAACACTATATTTTGCATCCTCTCCTTTCCTTCTCCCTTATGTACTCTATGAACAGAATGTTTTTGTCTACATTGAGCACAAGAAAGAATGCTTTTCACTATATCCCAATGTAATAAATAACAAATCAAATCAAATCAAATAATACCTGTTTTTATAGCCACGGTATTTATATGGTTAGTCTAGTTCAGCTTCTGGTCAATGGTAATGCCAAGGATGTTTATAGTAGTAGAGTCAGTACATGCCAGTACTAGATTGCTGAACTGGTCACACTAATAGAAATGCACAATAACCAGTAGGATAACATAGTCGTTGGCAAAGATATCGGATAGAAATGCTAGAAAGAGAAGAAACTTTATTACATGATCTAACTACCAGAAATATAGACCATGACCATTTCCTTCACAAGTGACAAACTAAGATTATGCAAAAACTGTCCAAGATGAAGACTGCCTTGCATTACAATGACAGCATCTTCATGCATTGTACAGTAAGTTCCTTCACAGAGATAAGGGTCAATAATGGATAGGAGAGTGACACCATCGCAGAGTAAAGTATGTAGTCCTTGGTCAGTGCACAGTCTAAGACAGATCTCGCAAAGCAGCGAGCCTATATGGAAGAATCCCATGCAAGACTATATTTGGACTGTGCATTGTTGAAACTTTCTAGACGAAGTATTGTTAAATGCAAGCCTCAAGATTCCTCTATTGAACTATCACTACAATGATTTACAAGTGTCTAACTGGTGTGCATAATGTTTATTTAAAACGTGGTCGAGTAAAATTATTTTGAAGAAAGCTATGTGGTATCCGTCTCTTTAAGCAGAAGTGAGACACCTCCTCAACTCAGTCCTAAATCTGCTTGCCTTATTTTGAGGCTATGCCCCCTAGTTCTAGTTTCATATGCCAGTGGAAACAACTTCCCTGCTTCTATCTTATCTATTCCCTTCATAATCTTATATGTTTCTATAAGATCTCCCCTCATTCTTCATGCCCCAGTCCATTCAGTCTGTCCTCATAAGCCAACCTAGTAAATCTCCTCTGCCCCCACTCCAGTGCCAGTATATCCTTTCTCAAGTAAGGAGACCAAAACTGTACTCCTGGTGTGGCCTCACCAGCACCTTATACAGCTGCAACATAATCCCACTGCTTTTTTAAACTCCATCCTTCTGGCAATGAAGGACAAAATTCCATTTGCCTTCTTAATTACCTGTTGTACCTGCACACTAACTCCTTGACATTCCTGCACAAGGGCACCAGATCCCTCTGCACAGCAGCATGCTGCAATTTTTTTACCATTTAAATAATAGTCCATTTTGCTGTTATTCCTACTAAAATGGATAACGTCACATTTACCAACATTGTTACTCCATCTGCCAGACCTTCACTCACTCACTTAGATTATCCATATCCCTTTGCAGACTTTCAGCATCTTCTGCATACTTTGCTCTGCCACCTATCTTAGTGTCATCTGTGAATTTTGACACACTGCACTTGGTCCCCAACTCCAGATCATCAATGTAAATCGTAAACAATTGCGACCCAACACTGATCCCTGAGGCACACCACTAGTCACTGATCGCCAACCAGAAAAACACCCATTGACCACCACTCTTTGCTTTCTGTTAGTTAACCAATCCTCTATCCGTGTTAATACATTACCTGTAACACTGTGCACCTCTATCTTATGTAGCAGTCTTTGGTGCGGCACCTTGTTAAATGTCTTCCGGAAATCCAGATACACCACATCCACAGGTTTCCCATTGTCCACTGCACATATAATGTTCTCAAAGAATTCCACTAAATTAGTTAAACATGACCTGCCCTTCATGAACAGATAGTAGTTAAATAGAATTCTGCTGCTGCTATGGATGCCTGTTTCAAGTTGTTAGGTTTGCTCTGAGTCTATCGCAATCAGCATTATGGCAGGTGTCCTCAGTGCAAAGACAGCACTTTGTCTTCACAAGAACTGTGCGATGGGCACCTCTAGCAATCAGTGCTGTTATGGACAGATGCATCTATAACAGGTAGATTGATGAAATGAGGTTAAGCACATTTTCCCTCATATTGGTTCTCTCATTAGCTGCATTCTCAGCCTGATAGATATGCCCTTCTGGGCTCAGCCAGCACCACCATTAGTGGTGGTACCAAGTCACCTTTGGTCATAGACATTGAAGTCCCCACCCAGAGTACATTCTGCCCCTTTACTACACTCAGTGTTTCTTCCAGGTGGTGTTCAATATGGAAGAGGACTGAGTCATCAGCTGGCAGAATGATAATCAGCAGGAGGTTTCCTTTGGAGGGTTAGTTTCATCAGGTTTTGAGGCTAAGACATATTTGACCCTCAGCCTGGACAGAAAAACCCTCAATAGATAACAGATTGTACTGAATTACAGATAAACAGTGAGTTATTTTAGCTTTGACTTGAAGCTTGTATAACATATGAGTTCATTGATCAGTGCCATTTATAGGATGTCAGGTAGGCTTGGGAGATGTGGGTTGGAGGATCAGGTATGGGACTGATTCAAATTGGGAAAATAAAAAATGATATCCACAATCAAATTGACGCAGTCTACCAATATATTGCATTTTGTTAATATGCCTGGCCAATTTATTGTGATTCCCAAACCATATAGATACCCTGTCAACACTTGCTTTTCTCAGCAACACAGCGAGTCTGAGTGTGCAGAATGAATTGCATCAGCTGGATCCAACTCACCTGCTGTGATTTCTGACAGCAGATACAAAATAAAAACTCAGCATATGTATCTGACTGGTAATTCAATACTGTCTAGCGCATGAACTGAATCTGTGGGCAGGTGTAAGTATAAACCCCAAGGGATCACAAGCGGTTTGAGCTTGTTCTGATTTAAACCAAACATGATATTCTCCTTCAGATCTGCAGCTTGAGCTGGATTTGCCATCATTTTATTGCTTATCTGTGGCAGATTGTTTTATTGTAAATTTTACAATATTTAAATTGTTATTTAGTTATTTATTTGTGTGACAAGTAGGCTTACCTTAAAAATGCAATGAAGTTATTGTGAAAATCCCCTAGTCGCCACACTCTGATGCCTGTTCGCACTGAGAGAGAATTTAGAATGACCAATGAACCTAATTAGCAGATTTTTCAGACTGTGGGAAGAAATTGGAGGAAACCCACTCAGACACACAGAGAATGCGCAGACTCAGCACAGATATTGACCCAATACGGGAATTGGACTGAGTCCCTGGTGCTGTGGAGCAGCATTACTAACCACTGTGCACCCTGTGTGTGCTTATCTAATTATATTGATTAAGCAGAATAATAAAGTACACAACCGGGATTACTTTGTTCAAATTTATTGGAGTTTTATGGAGATTATCTGGTTGAAGAGCCTGGTCCAGATCTTGCAATAAGTAACAAAGAGATGGTACTCACCGCTGACCTTAAAGACAACTACACAGAAAGGGCTGGTGAGTTCTGTGGCATCAGTTTCCCCTATTACAATGTTAATTTCATTCTGGAACAAGGGGAGGCTGCGGCCCAGTAGTACTATCAGTAGACTTGTAATCCAGAGACCCAGGATAATGCTGGGTAATGGGTTTGAATCCCATCATGGCAGATGATGAAATTTGAATTCAACAAAAATCTGGAATTAAAAGATGACCATGAAACCATTGTTGATTTTTGTAAAATCCCATCTGGTTCACTAATACCCTTTAGGGAAGGAAATGTGCCATCTTTGTCTGGTCTGGCCGACATGTGGCTATGTGGTTGACTTTTAACTGCCTCCTCAAAGGGTAATTAGAAATGGGCAATAAATGCTGACCCATGTTTCGATAGAAGAACTTTAAAATAAACAAGATGGAGGGGACTTCTGCTGACCAGGAACAGTAAAGTTTTTGAGCAGACTAAACAGCCAAACAGAATTTTCATTGACCCAATCCAGGAAGTAAATCGTTAACTTTTAAACATTTTTACAATGAACAAACCAAAGATTGGGATGTACATATGAGAATAAGGTAGAAGCTGAAATATCATAAACAATCCTTTAAAAATAGGAATTACTTTTCATTATTTAAAAAACTCAGTTACATTTTTATCATGGATGGAGGGAGTGACATCCAAGGCCAGGGATGTTCTTCGGCAGTAATTATGACATGGCATGCTGTCAGAATCTCAGTTGCTCCCCATTCAACAAGGCTTGAAGTTTTCAATTATTTTATAACAAAAATAATGTATAGAGACCAGAAGTTCAAGTCAAATCACTGTTTTCTGTGTATCTATGAAGATTGCAACAATGCAGCCTGTGGAGGAACAGAATATCCTTGACAGCAACTTTCAGGTTTCCTTGATTTAAACATTTCCATGTTTAACTGTGCAATGTACAGATGTTGCTGCAAATTGTACAGAATGATGACAGCTAATGCTGACAATTATCATTACAACTGCAAAATCTGGGTATAACATCACAATCAGTGCCCTTTTAGACATCATATTGCACAAATAATTATCACTTTCAACATTCTTTTAATATCTTCTGTCCTTTTGACTTTTGTGTGTGTAGAGATATCACTGTTGGGTAAAAACAGTGCTTCTCACCAATCACTATATTATGCTTCTCCTTGCTGGCTGCCAGTTAAACCCATCATTTAAGACCAGGCTGTATTCCTTCAGCAATTGCAGGTATAAGTTGCATGATCTTTCCTTTCTTCATGGTGTTTAAGAGCACATTCAGGAAGTTAATTTCAATTCTTGTCCCATAGCAAGAAAACACCAACTGGAATTTCTAGTGAGTGGCAAAACAATGGGGAGTACAGCTGACCTTGAGAATCTAACGCACTTGCTGATATGGATTTTCTCTTTCATAATGTTGGTTTGACTCTGGCACTAAGTTCAGGGGATCCCCACATGTCCAGGAACAGTAACACCATCAAACAAATGAAGTATTTTTATGGACAGTGTAATAGGAAGTAAAATACGTTGATAGTATATAGAGTGATGCAAATGCTTCAGAGGATTACACATTGAGATTAAGGTAAAGCATCATAAACAAAGATTTTTTTGCACAACTTATCTTTTAAACATATACTTCTTTTATCAAAATGGTGAAATTTGATATTCCATAAATTTAAAATTAGTTTTCCATGGCCAAAGAATTTTTGCAACAATAATTATAATTTTAGTTTACTGTTTAAAACCCAGTGACAATTCATTCCACAAGGTGTCACTTTTACAAGATTTTTGCCTGAAAGACTAATTTTGTGAAAATGCAAGTTCTCCTCAACTCAGTGACTTCTGGTTGATTGAACCAGGGGAGACTTTAACAGAGCATCCTCTGAAAAAGGATGGAGACAGAAACTTTTGGATTTCCACTTTTGGCTGTACATACATAGACACTAGGTTCTGAATTTTCACTCTTAAGTTGGTTGTGCTGAGTTAGGAAATGTCCTGGCTCCACAACCCTGTCATGGGAAGAACTGCCCGAAATGCTGGATTTGTTCTTGGCTTGGCTTGGGAGTAAGTGCACATTGGAGAATAATCCATTACTTTTGGAAACAGTGCACAGGCAGCCAGACGGGCTGCGAAGTGCCAAGATCTGCATTTGTGCTCTGGGGGCTTTGTCCCAGTTGCAACGAAACAGTAAGACCCTCCAACTCTCATCACACCTACCCTGTCGCCTCCCACACACTATTTATGTCATATCTATGTGAACTCATGCCATCTTATACCACCACCAAACCCCTTGGTTCACCATAACTTCCATTCTGACCTGCACCCCACTACCCGCCCTCTGGCTCCTTATAGTCCCAATGCTATCTTACAGCCAACTCAGGCCAAGCAATGACCCCCATCCATCACCCTTTGCCATTATATCCATCAAGTCAATTCACCAAGTATTCACCTTCGGCAGACAACAGGAGTCATTCTGACATTAAATAAAATGAAGCGCCAAGTGTTTGTTACAGTCATCATGGTACTAAAAATATACTTGCATCAATATAAACCTATTCAATTCCTTCAAGTATGTAATCCTTCATAAAACAAAATTTCTTCATAGCACAACATCAAAGACAATTAATCTTTTTATAACCTCTTAAAGCTGTCAGTCAGTCAAACTGTGAATTTACAGGACCCCATGGTGATAATGTTAGAGTTGTGGAAGCAATCAAGTGATACTAATCCTGCAATAATACCCCTTCAGATTATGCCAACAGACAGCTCCTGAAATTGCAGGTATATTTTGTTTTCAACTGAGAGACATAGCAGTTGTTTTGTCAAAAATTAAAGAGCATAGGATTAAATAACTTGACAGCTTGACAGTTCCACCTTTCATGCACATTTATGTCTACTGTTAAAACTATCGAAAGGATGGCTGACTTTTCCCAAGAACTTTGGCTTAGAAAGTTTCCTGAAATTTGTAAGTTGTGTTTCACAAACCTCAGTGACAAAAATGGCTTCTGAGTAAAGGCAGCAGCACTTTTGAATGTGCTGCTGACTCCAAGAACTGCCCCTATCAACCATGCCTGCCCACACCCTGGCATAAATGGTGGGGGTCTTACAGATTCAATGCTGTGGTGCCACTTTGGCTAAGGAGTGGAACCCTTTTCTCTTAATAGGAATTTGTGAAGAGTTCTGGCAGTGTTTGGAAGTTTATCGATCACTTTCAGCGCAAAATCCAGGCCATTGAAAATTTGCTAATAAAGAAAGCATCAGGCAGGTATTGACAGGCTTTCCAAATTCCCAGAGTTTTTCTTTCCTCCTCTGATGTTTTCCTTCTGTGAAGATGAATTTCTACAGGATGCTATTGCTTATCTGCCATAGCTTTGCTGAAAGAGCCACAGGTAAACTATATGAATTATTGCAGTGAAAGACTAGGAGACCCTCTGTGGAATTTTACTGCATTGATTTTTCTGATACAGAGAAGTGGTGATGTGGAGATGCTGGCATTGGACTGGGGTAAACACAGTAAGAAGTCTCACAGCATCACATTAAAGTCCAACAGGTTTATTTGCTAGCTAGTGGCGTTTGCTACCAAATAAACAAGTTGGACTTTAACCTGGTGTTGTGAGACTCTTATAGAGCAGTGGGGCAGGTTTTCAGGATTAGCAGACCTCAGGCTGTGGGTGGAGAAATTGCCAGATGCCCACAACAAGAGACAGAAAGTATTTGTTTTGAACCTCAGTAGTGTGGAATTGGCGAGCAGCAGGTGCTGGACCAGTGCTCACAGACAGTTCACCAATTGTTGATAGCGACTCTGGTGATGACTATGGAGACCTGAGCTGCAAATTGGAGATGCAAGGTGAAAGGAATTTATATAAGGGGACAGGCAGTGAGAGAAAGAATTGTTGTGGGCGAGGTGGTGCATTCATGCCCCTCCTGGATGCACAAAAACATTTTTAAAAATTTACGTTGGGCATTGTTTGGATTGGCCACAGCAGTCTGCTCAAGAATCAATGGTTAAGCACATGTTTTTCCTATTGATATTTTAAAATTGAAGCCTCATATATATATATATATAATATTTGATCCTATGTTGATTATCGCATTAAGATGTCTGAAATAGTGATTAGCTGAACTCTTTTTGTGAAAGTCCTAAAAAATTGTTGATGGATCAGCTACTTAGTGGAAGAGATTAAAAATAGCCTTTTCATAGAATCCCAATGGTGCAGAAGAGGCAATTCAGCTCATTAAGTCCGCATCGACTCTCTGAAAAGGATCGTTTCCACACCTTGTCCTTCATTCTATCTCACAATCCCATGCATTTACCATGGCTGATTTTCCTAACCTAAGCATTTTGGAACACTCATGGGGATTTTGACATGGCCAATCCACCCAACCTGCACTTCTTTGGACTGTGGGGGGAAGCCAGAGCACCTGGAGGAAATCTGTGCAGACATGTGCAAACTCCACACAGATAGTCACCGAAAGCCGAATTGAACCTGGATCCCTGGCACTGTGAAGTGGTGATGTGGAGATGCTGGCATTGGACTGGGATAAATACAGTAAGAAACACATCGCTAAGCCTGATCCCTGACCTTTGTCAAAGCTTTTCTATTGCCACCTAATGGCACAGAAATGACAAGTTAGGTTGGCATCTCTGTAATTGTATCTCTTCCTCCTGAAAGAATAGAAAGTGGATTCTGATTGACATTCCCATTAAATGAACTGTGGACACAAATTTCTATTCTGCCGGTTCTTGAAACATCAAGTTGGAGCCTCAATGAGCTACAATTCCGCTCAAACAATTCATCTCATTATGAACAAAATTAAAGAAGAACCTGCTAATAGTTGGGCCATAAAGTCACCTTCCTTAGAGACAAATTTTGACAACTCATCCAATTTGCTGGTGCAATAAAAACAGAGTTAAATCATGATTGAAAAATTGCATCATCTATGCCAATTTGACAGCTTAATTAAACTCCATCAGATACAGTTACTTCAGAGGGCTCACAATCTACCAGGCATGTTAAATTTATTTTCCTAGCACTTATGAATGACCCATTTAGAAGTTCCAACTTAAACATTAGGGGCTAAAATTTCATGTATGCCAATTTTCAGGTGCGGAGATTGGAGTACGTGACTTGTCCTCTCTGGTTCTACTGGAGGAAGGCAGCACGTAATTCTGGTTCTGTCATCTCATTACCTGGGTGACACAGTGGTTAGTACTGCTACCTTGCAGCGCCAGGGACTTGGGTTCAATTCCGGCCTCAGGTCACTGTCTGTGTGGAGTTTGCACATTCTCCCTGGGTCTGAGTGGGTTTCCTCTGGGTGGTGTGGTTTTCTCCCTCAGTCCGGCCAGATCATGGACACGGATGCCATCATCTCATGTGAGAACACCATCCACCAGGGACATGGTACATACTGTTGCAACTCGGTCAACGTTGTCTACCTGATACGCTGCAGGAAAGGATGTCCTGAAGCACAGTACACTGGGGAGACCATGCAGATGCTACAACAACGGATGAATGAACACCACTCGACAATCACCAGGCAAGACTGTTCTCTTCCTGTTGGGGAACACTTCAGCAGTTACGGGCATTCGGCCTCTGATCTTCGGGTAAGCGTTCTCCAAGGTGGCCTTCATGACACATGACAACGCAGAGTCGCTGAGCAGAGACTGATAGCCAAATTCCACACACGAGGACAGCGTCAACCGAGATTTTGGGTTCATGTCATACTATCTGTAACCCCCACAACTTGCCTGGACTTGCAAAATCTCACCAACTGTCCTGTCTGGAGATAATACACATCTCTTTAACCTGTGCTTAACATTCTTTCCACTTACATTGTTTGTACCTTTAAGACTTGGTTATCTGTAAAGACTCACATTCCAATCATTATTTTGTAAATTGTGTTGGCGTCTTTATATTCCCTGTTTGTGAATAGAACTCTTACTCACCTGATGAAGGGGCAGCAAGCACACTGAAAGCTAGTGGCTTTTGCTACCAAATAAATCTGTTGGACTTTAACTGGGTGTTGTGAGACTTCTTACCAATAAGGATGACAGTATGTTCCCACCTTATCTCCTCCCAACACCCCAATTCTGCTATTTGGCATGGTGAATGTGGTAGCATAACTCCTTTAAGGGGTGATCCTTTGCAGACCATGTGATTGAGCTGAACCCAATGGAGTGGCGGTGCAGGAAGTTGGGTTAACCAGGAGTATGTCCTGGGACAGGGAGGATCCTCAGTTGGAGCCAAGGAGAAGAGAATAGCCCTGTACAGATCTGACAAGCTTAGACCCTTCCCCCTTCCCCTACTGGCAGGAAAAAGATTGTGTATCATTTTTTGCACAAATCGGCATACGGTCAAATTTTCAAACTTGCCTAAAAAACAGATCTGAAACTTTCCCATTTTCATGCTTGTTTGGCACTTACAATATTTTTGCTAAGATCACCCCATCAATATTTCAATATTCTGGAGCAAATTTTCTTTAATAGTAACATAATAGATGAAAGTGAAAGAGACTTTGGGTGTGATCTTACAAAATAAATTCTATGTGCTAAACAAACGGGAGAAAACAGGAGTGAATGGTGCTGGTGTCTTCAGCAAGCCGCGGATCACAATCTTACGGCACTTAGTGCTCAATCGATTCTCTCCACCATGGACCCTCAGGGTGTGTGACGCACCCAAAGTGTCTGCAGCTGTACGTCACTAATAACAGAGGGCTGTCAATGGTGGACATGCGCATGCAGTCATGCCAGGAAAATGATTCCTAGATCTGCTCCAAGATTCACTGAGGGAGAAGGGACATTTTCTTCCCCTTGGAATGGCAACAAGCCAGGAGTCACACCGGCAGCAAGGAGGCGGTGGCAGCGGCAGTCGATGCCTGTGCACTGCCATGGAGGACCACCCGCCAGTTCCGCAAGAAAATGATTGACCTCTTTTAGGCAGCAAGGGGGAGTGCCCATCCTGTCCTGAGATCAGTCTCGTCTGTCGCGCCTACAATGTTGATCTACCTCCTTACACCCCATGGCCTTCCAGCACCCGACCCTAGCACCTGCCTCTAAACTCTCTGGCAAACCCTGCCACAACTGCTACCTGCCGAGTTACAACCCCAACAGACCCCACCCAATTGACCTCGCCCCCGACACCCCATACCCTTCCAGCCATCGGGCTTTCAATCCCCCGTTCTGTCCCCACAGGGAAAGTTGGTCCGTAACCGCCCGGAGCAGGAGAAATAGGGTCCCCAACCTCCAAATCCTCACTTGCTTTGAGGACGCAGCCTTGATCTAGTGGGGGAGGATAAGGACAGGGCTGTGAGCGACAACCAGGTTAGAGTGCGACCATAAAGTGAGCATCGCAAAACCTTCACTCAATTAATATATCTCAAATAAATGTCATGCTGCCCAGATACTTGTCCCTCCCTCGCACTCAACCTTGTGACCTTTGTTGCAAGAGACAACCCCAATGTACCCAGCCCATCTGGCATCACATTCCCCCAGCTGCTGCTGCTGAGACACTCCATGACAGCATGGAGGAAACATTGTAGGAAATCCTGAGAAATCCTCCCAGGCCAACACCAATCAGTTGGCACAGATTTCCACCACACAATTTACCAACGCGGGTATTATCACCATGGTGGGACAAGTCACTCATGAGGCTTCTGGATCACTGCTGCTTTCTGGAATGAGATAGAGAATCTGGTGAACGGGTGTGGCAACAATGACCTCTCTGTCAACAAAACAAAGGAGATTGTCATCGACTGCAGGAGGCGTAAAGGAGAACATGCCCCTGTCTACATCAATGGGGATGAAGTAGAAAGGGTCAAGAGCTTCAAGGTTTTAGGTGTCCAGATCACCAACAACCTGTCCTGGTCTCGCCATGCCGATACTATAATTAAGAAAGCCCACCAACACTTCTACTTTCTCAGAAGGCTAAGGAAATTTGGCATGTCAGCTACAATTCTCACCACAGATGCACTGTAGAAAGCATTCTTTCTGGTTGTATCCCAGCTTGGTATAGCTCCTGCTCCGCCCAAGATCGCAAGAGACTACAAAAGGTCGTGAATGTAGCCCAATCCATCATGCAAACTAGCTTCCCATCCATTGACTCTGTCTACACTTTTCACTGCCTCAGCAAAACAGCCAGCATAATTAGGGACCCCACGCACTCTGGACATTCTCTCTTCCACCTTCTTCTGTCAGGAAAAATGTACAGAAGTCTGATGTCACCAACCCACTCAAGAACAGCTTCTTTCCTGCTGCTGTCAGACGTTTCAGTGGACTTACCTCGCAAAAAGTTGATCTTTCTCTACACCCTAACTATGACTGTAACACTACATTCTGCACCCTCTTGTTTCCTTCTCTATGAATGGTATGCTTTGTCTGTATAGCGTGCAAGAAACAATACTTTTCACTGTATGTTAATACATGTGACAATAATAAATCAAATCAAATCAAAATCAAACTGTTTAGTGTGCACCACACATCCATTGATGTACATCAGGTGGAGGTGGGAATGTCCAATGCTTTGGAGGTCTGTCTGAGGCAAGGAATCAGTTCAAATCTGGTGCCATGCCGCTGGGGTCAGTTCTCCCTAAGCTGCTGGAGACATAGCAGCTGAGAAATGCAGGAGGTATTGTCAGCAACACTGCAGAAGCTGCGAGGCTATTAGAAGAAGTCCCACAGCTTTCAGGTGCAACAGATATTGCAGGCATTGTGCGGTACCCAGGCCAACACTGCCAGGGTGGTACCTGCAGAGAAAAGCCTGGCTCAGGAAATGGTTGCCATGGGTGGTAGGGTGCAAGGCATGGCTAAGTCGCAGTGGGCCACGACTGTAGGCTTTGAGAGCATGGCTCAGTTGCAGCAGACCATAACTGCCGGCTTCAAGAGCAGGGTCCAGTTGCAGTGAACCATGGCTGCGGACTTCGAGACATGGCCCAGTCACAGTGGGCCATTGTTGAGCGACGAGCAGGAAGAGGTCATAAGAGCCAAAAAGTTCTGATCTATTATGTGCGTAAAAAAAAAATTCAGTTCATGCTGTCTATAGCATGTCTACTCCCAGACACCTCTGACAAGCAATTCTGAAGTAGAAGAGCAAGAATGACAGTTACTGGCAAATATATAATTATCATGCCTGTTACTTCAGAATTGTCCAACAATTCAGTGGAACAAAAGTCATCTCTAATAAGTTGTTTGAAGTTCCTGAATATTGATCCAAGTGCCTTTTCTCGAGCCTGACTAATTTTGCATTGAAACGACTGCCCTCTATTGAAAATGTATATGCAAGGACAAACAACACAATTCTACTACCTACCCTTCAAACACATCCAGACTCACCCTCCCACTCACACTCCAACCAAACTCCTCCAGACAAGGATAAATCTGAAGTGGAATCCAAAAGTGCAGCAGACTTACCTTAAGGGTGTAATCCAAGCCTGTGTTATCAAGTATTAGATTTATTAAGCCAATTTCATTTTACCAAACTGAGAAACCAGAGCAGATTGTGTGCTTTGTCATTTCCTATCCTGCCAGTTATAGATCTAAGACATTTGTTCTGAAAATACCCTGCCGTTTGAAATTAGTCACAACTCAGTGAAATTCATATACCTGGAGCAATTTTACCTCATGTGGCAAGCAAATAGAGTGGATCAGCAATCAATGATTTTCAGTCAGTTCTTACATGTTCTATTTTGTTTGTGTAAAATTAAGCCAGATATGAGCAGTTTGATTCTTTAAAATGTCCTTGAGTACCATTACAAGATTATATAATTTCATATCAAAGGTAAACGTTGGCCAAAAAAATGCTGAATTTTTGTCACCTCTTAAAAATTGATAATAAATAGGAATAGGTTTGGCAGCAGTATAGAGAAAATGGGCAATATTGAATCAGCCATCTATTATACATCTCTCCTGATTTTCATTTTCCACGCTGGCTGATACTGTCATTGGAAGATTCTGCCCATTGTAAAATTCATGACATTCATTCTAGCAGCTCTAAACAGATTTACACCGGTTCACTTAGGCTGGGGCCTCTATCTACATGGTCAATGATATTACTGAAGGATGTTGCGTGATCACGCAGGTAACAGCCCATAGCATCCCCTCCATCCAGGAGCTAAGAGGGTGAAAATAATAAGCAATTCGCGGCCACGCTGAGAAGGTTATTAAAGAACTGAGAGTTTGGCTTGACCCTGAAAGATGCTCTGCGAGACAGACTTGTTTGTGGACTTTGAAATGAAGCAATTTAAACCCAATTACTTACTGATAGCTCTTTGACACTAAACCTTGCTGCTGGAAGTGCAATCACCATGGAATTGGCTGAAAAAGACATTTATTATAAACCTGCCTATAAGTGACAATACCGGAACAAAATCTTTCCCCCATTTAATGTACACTCATGACTTCATTAATAAGGCAAATTGTATCACAATATGTAATAATGAACTAAAGTTGTTTAATTCTAGCACATGCAACAATATAGAGTAAGAACTGACTGTATATTCTTTATACTTGATATCCACTATCTATTATTCTACAACACTTACCTGCTATCAGCATCTGATGATAACTAAAGCTGCAAACATCAAACCCCACGAATATTTCAACTGCAGTTTTCTCAGTAAGAACAGTACAAAATGCAGCATTCTTCAAAGTAATTGAATTGCCTGATATCAGATATATGCTTCAGATTCTTAATTTAACATGGAAATATTTTTAGAAGGTGAAAGCAAAAAATAAATGTGTAATGTTTATTTGATACTAAGTGAGAATGGCGATACGAAAACTGTGAACTTTATTTCCCTATTTTCTCCAGTGTTGCTCACAGTAATATCCAGAAGCATAATATTCCATTCCTGAAGACTCTAGGTAAAGCTAATTGTGATGAGTTTTATGAAGATAGGAAAAGGAGTTGGCCATTCATCCCGTCAAACCTGTTTTATTGTTCAATTAGATCATAGCGCCTCAAGTCCTTGGTTCTGTGACCTTTAGTTCTATTGTCCAACAACGATCTGTCAGCCCCAGTTTTGAAATTTTCACTTAACCTAGCCTCAGCAGCTTTAGTGGGGATGGAGTTCTAGGTTTCTACTGCACTTTGCGTGAAGAAGTGTTGTTGGACGTTATAAGGCAATAAGCTATAAGAACAGGATTAGGCCATTCGGCCTATTGATTCTGTTCCATCATTCAATCATGGCTGATATGATTCTCATCTTCATTCTCCTGCCTTCTCCCTGTAACCCTTGATCCACTTATTGATCAATAGCCTATCTCTGTTTTAAAGACGCTCACTGACGTGGTCTCCACAGCCCTCTGTGGCAATGAGTTCCACAGATTCACCACTCTCTGGATGAAGAAATTCCTCCTCACCTCAGTTTTAAAGGAGAGTACCTTCACTCTGAGGTTGTGCCCTCGAGTTCTAGTCTCTCCCACTAGGGGAAACACCCTCTCCATGTCACTCTGTTTAGGCCTCTCAGTATTCTGTAAATTTCAATTAGATTCTGCTCCTCATCTTTCCAAACTCCACTGAGTAAAGACGCAGACTCCTCAACCGCTCCTCACATGGCAAACCCTTAATTCCTGGGAACATTCTTGTGAACTTCCTCTGGGCCCCCTCTAAGACCAGCGCATCCTTCCTTAGGTATGGACAGGATTTTCCCAGTGGGCTGATGAACCCTGCTATCAGGGAACAACCACATGTTGCCAATTCGTGGTTAGAGAGTGGACTCACTGTTCACTTAATAATGGTGAGCAGACTCTCAAAGCGGGAAGGGAAACAGAGGTACTTACTCTGCTAATTTTTGAATATTTGAATGAAGGCAGGCAGGCAGCCCCCACTAGGGTGATAATTCAAAGTGAGCTATTCATACTTTGCCATATTCAGTTCCATATGCCACTTTCCACTCATCTCATTTATGAATGCCCTTTGAAACTCCCTGCACCTGTCTGCACTAATTACTCCGCCACCCAACTTAGTGTCATCGAAAAACCTGGATACATGGCTCTCTTTTCCTTCATTGAAAACGTTTATGTAATGAAAAGCTCAGCCCCTAACTCTCTCCTCACCTCACCCATCCTACCTCCCAGTACAGTACAATGGGAGATTTACCAGGGAGAGGGGTGAGCGGGTGGCCTCTGCAGCCATTGACCTCTGCTCATATCTGCACAGTGTAGAAGGAACCACATAAACATCAGGCAATATAAAAGATCAGGGAGGTGATAACAAGACATAAAAGGGACCAACAGTTGCGCAAATATTAATTACATGATAAACATGAGAGGCCTATACAAACATCTTGCTGAGCAAATTGAGACAGAGTATACAAGGCAGCACATGCAGCAGATACAGCCACAGAAGCTTAAAGCTCAGGGGTATCCAGCCCATTGTTTCTGTGCCAACTCTTTGTTAGAGCAATCTAAAACTAATCCCACTCCACATGATCTTAAACTCCTATGTTTCAAAGTTTAGCTATTTCTCCTTAAAAGCTGCAGTGATCTCTATCTCAGTTACTTCTAATGACTGAAGTTAAAGCCTTAAGAGCTTTGTGCATTAAATAATTTCTCTTAAACTCTGTTCAAGGTCTTAGGCCCAGGTGTTGGCTCCTGGATCAGGTCCTGACACTGTGAACCCGACCAGCATACTGAATTTTCAGTCCAGGGAGACTGAACTAGGAGTCAATTTGGGTGATCTGGAAAGAAATGAGGAGGCTGCCAGGTACAGAGATGGGCTCAGTGGAAGGCCTGCCTCAGGCCTGTGGCACGATGTCCAAACATCAAAACATAAAGATTAAAACCTGCCTCCATCTCATATCTGCCCTCACCACCATTTCCCCCCCACCGCTCACACACACACACACACACATGCACACACACACACACACATACACATACACACACACACACACATACACATACACACACACACACACACACACATACACATACACATACACACACACACACACACACATACACACACACACACATACACACACAATGTCTAATCCATGACAATTCATGTCACCTCATGGCCCTACACTGTCCTTAAACTACCCTATGTCTCAATACCACTCCCATGGACTCTCACAACCTGCATGCCAACATCTGCCCCTTTACCCACCCCATTGCCCCTCATATCATATGTGCCAATGAATTCCCAGTACCAACTCCCAGGGTCCCTCATTTGCTCCATGCCAACCCCCATGGCTTTTCACACCCTCCAAGCCAACAAATGTTCCTGTAGCTACCTCATACCTCTTTATAGCTCTTATGCCAAATTAGTGCCAACCCATGCCCCCCACCCACCACTCTTTGACCATGCCAACTCACTATCATGGGCAGACTTCAGTACCCATTCAGAGATTAAATAAAGCTAAGTTCTACAAAGTAAGATCCTTCATCATATTGAAAAAAACATTCTTATTCACAAAAAACCACTAACTACATTTACATTTGCATTCCTTCAACGACTTAAAACTGAGAACAACAAAAATTTTGTTCAAGTGCACAATCCCTTATAACAAAATGTTTTGGAATTCAGTACCACACTAAAGAGACTATAACCACTTGTAGTTGTCAAAATGACTGTGAAATAACAGGCAACCTATTATGATAATGGATGGTTACAAAAACAATCATTTAGTACTAATTCAATAAAGGAAGCCCTCAGGTTTATGTCATCAGACAATACAAAATAGCAAACAATTATTTTTAACATTCCAGGTGTTTCATTTCAAGGATTTAAAGGGCTGGGCTTTTAAATGTCTTGAAAGCTCCCTTTGAGAGGTTCCATTGGCAATGTACTATTGAGACCTGAGGCCCAATTTTGAGTATGCCTCAGGTCTTTAGCTTTAGCATTTTCTCTTAGTGTATTGTCCTGAATGTGGGGTCAAAACAATTTTCCAACCTGGTGTTTCATGCTAATCTATTAAAAAGACAGGCAATCTTATGCAGGTGCCTGGAAATGAAGAATGGTGGGAGCTGCATCAAAGTTCACTGATTCAACATTTCATTATCTAACATTTGTGTTCATGTCTAATTGTTACACAGTTTGGGAATAGTACTCCAAAGTAGGGTTTGAACCCAAATTTATTTTTGTCTTGAACCACTTCACAAACATTCATATTATACATTATCTTGTAACTTCTGGGATACAACATTACATGTTGTAGTAGGATCAAGTTTCTGCTCGATTGTGTTTGTTTTTCAGCATAATTCCCCTGATATTGATATAAATGGTACAAAAGATTCTGAAATTTTAAGTGAAAGTTGTATAAAGTGCAAATTAAGTTTTTACAATTCTTTGCAATAGTTTGAAGAATATTATGCTAGAAATACTCATAGCACTGACATTGGCCCCCGGATGAATTAATCACTCGGGTGAGTTTCCATTAGTTATGTTGATTTGCAGGCTTACAAGAGAACTCCAAAAATTAAGCTGGGGCTGAATTTTCCAGCCATTCCCATCAACAGGATCTTCCAGTCCTGCCAATGGTGACCCCTGAGGCAGATTCCCCAGTGGCGGTACAGGCGAGCTATGTAAAATGCTGTAGGCATTGGCAGAACAGGAAGATCCCACTGGTGGCCAATGGTAAGTTGTCTCCTTAAGTCAAAAACACGAGGGGTGGGTGGAGGACTGCCCCTAAATCTGCCCTAGATCTTTTGGGCACAAGGAAACTAAAAAGTGCATTTCGATGGATTTGAATGATTCTTTTTAAACTTACTAAAGAACAGACTACTAATTAGAAAATAATTTTTGGACTTTTTTTAAAAATCATTTCAAATAATTTAAGATCAGTTTATCTAGATGTTAAAAAAATGACACTGTGATTTAAAAAGCTTTTACTTGTCCTCATCAAATCATTTTCAGCTGTATTAATTATTAAAGGTTATCACTTTAAAATATTTTGTATATTTTGTAAAGCCAAACTGTTTTTTTAAAATTGCATTTTAACATATTGCACGGGATTGAAACTAGAAGTAGGGGGTATGGCCTCAAAAGAAGAGGTACAGATTTAGGACTGAGTTGAGGACGAACTTCTTCACCCAAATGGTTGTGAAGCTGTGGAATTCCCTGCCCAGTAAAGCAGTTGAGGCTACCTCATTGAATATTTTTAAGGCAAGGATAGATAATGTTTTGAACAGTAAAGGAATTAAGGGTTATGGTGAGTGGGTGGGTAAGTGGAGCTGAGTCCACAAAAGGATCAGCCATGATCTTTTGAATGGCAGAGCAGGCTCGAGAGGCCAGATAGCCTACTCCTGCTTAAATATTCTCATTTGTCCATGGGGTTATTTATTGCAGTGCCTAAGGTTCAAGTCATTTGGATCCAGATATTACAAAGGCCTGGTTCATAGAAGCCAAGCTGGTTGCATGATATGAATGGCCAATTGGTGTGTAATCGTCTGACGAATCTATGGTTGTAAAATACATCATACTGAAACCTGAGCTTTCAATAGGCTTTATAAATAAAAGCATAGAATACAAAACTGAAGTCTTACTAACCTATATAAAACCATTTGACTCCACTTTAACAGTGGTTCTCAATTCAGCCAAAGGATGTGAGGGGGATGGTTAAAAGGGACCTAGACACAAGAAAAGCACCAGGACCTACGATTTCTCTCCCCGGCCAGGTGGAAGTGCAAGATCAAGGAAATCCTGCTGTAATTGTTTCTCTCCTTGGGCAGTCCTTTGGGATTGAGAATGACATACTCTGGTTTGATGGGTTCTGAGACGGCTGATGAGTTAAACGTGCAATTCATAGATTCTACCTATGTGGTGGTGTTTAGAGACTCAATTAGATGAGATCATTTGGAGATTTCTATGATGCCATGACTTTGCCTCCATATGTTCAAAACAAAGTATCTCGGTTTACGGTGCCTTCTGAAATGAACCTTCTCCATTTTGGTCAATCACAAGCCTGGAACACCCTTGAGTCAGTGGGGATGTTTGACCTCTTCAGGAACACTTTGTGGACATCTTTAAAGAATTTCTGTTATGCTGCTGGGAATCCACAGCTACTGTGAATGGGTTCCATGCAGAGTCAGTGCTTCGGAGTCTGGTGTCAGGCGTACGAATTGCATACAGTTCTGGTCGCTACATTACAGGAAGGATGGAAGCATTGGAAAGGGTGCAGAGGAGATTTACCAGGATGTGGCCTGGTATGATGGGAAGGTCTTATGAGGAAAGGCTGAGGGACTTGAGGCTGTTTTCGTTAGAGAGAAGAAGGTTAAGAGGTGACTTAATAGAGGCATATGAGATGATCGGAGGAAAAGATTGGGTGGACAGTGTGAACCTTTTTCCTTGCATGGTGACGGCTACCACAAGGGGACAGTGGAAGAAGGCACATGTAAAGACATTTTGGATAGGTGCCGAAAGAATAGGGTTGTTGTAGTGGGAGATTTTAGTCTTCCTGGAGTGGATTGGAAGGTGCCTAGAGCTGGGGGTTTGGATGGGGAGGAATTTGTAAAATGTGTGCTGGAAGGGTCCTTGGAGCAGTTCGTAACTATACTGGGCTATACTGGGAGGGGGCTATACTGGATTTAGTTTTGGGTAATGAGCCGGATCAGGTGGTTGAGGTTGCAGTGGGTGAACATGTGGCTAACAGTGACCACAAGTCTGTCTACTTTAGGATAATAATGGAAAAAGATGAGTGCTGTCCGAGGGGGAGGGTGCTGAACTGGGGGAAGGCAAGCTATAGCTGGATTAGGCATGAGCTGATGGATACTGATTGGGAGAGGTTGTTTGCGGGTAAGTCCACGGTCGGCAAGTGGGAGGCTTTCAAGGGGAAACTGAGAAGGTTGCAGGAAAGACATGTGCCAGTTAAGAGGAAGGATGGGAAAGGTAGGATTTGAGAGCCGTGGATTACAGGGGATATTGAGGACTTGGTCAGGAAGAAGAGAGAGGCATATGTTAGGTCTAAGCAACTGGGAACAGAGAGAGCACTGGAAGAATATAGAGAGAGTAGGAGGGAGCTCAAAAGGGGAATTAGAAAGGTGAAAAGGGGGCATGAAATGGCTTTGGCGGATAGGCAAAGGCTTTTTACTCTTATATTAGGAACAAAAGGGTGGTTAGAGGGAAAATCGGTCCTCTTAGGGACAGAGGAGGGGAACTGTGCTTAGAGTCTGAGGGAATGGGGGAGATCCTGAATGAATACTTTGTGTCAGTATTCACGAAGGAGAAGGGCTTGGTGTCTTGTACTGTCTTGGAGGGAGCTGTAGACTAGTTGAAAGAAATATCCATTACGAGGGAAGAAGTGTTAGGGTTTTTAGGCAGCATAAAAACTGATAAAGCTCCGGGGCCTGATGGCATTTATCCCAGGCTGCTTAGGGAGGTGAGAGATGAAATTGCTGGGCCTCTGACGCAAATCTTTGTCTCTTCTTTGGACACAGGTGAGGTCCCAGAGGACTGGAGGATAGCTAATGTTGTACCGCTGTTTAAAAAGGGCAGTAGGGATAACCCTGGTAATTATAGGCTGGTGAGTTTGACGTCAGTGGTAGGAAAGTTGTTGGGAAAAAATTCTTAGGGATAGGATGTATACGCATTTGGAGCGTTGCGATCTGATTAGGGATATGCAGCATGGCTTTGTTCAGGGGAGGTCTTGCCTTATGAATGTGGTAGAATTTTTTGAGGTGGTGATAAAAACGGCTGACGAAGGACGAGCTGTTGATGTCGTCTACATGGATTTCAGTAAGGCGTTTGACAAAGTCCCTCATGGTAGGTTTGTTGAAAAGGTTAAGGCTCATGGGATACAGGGACAAGTATCTAGATGGATTGAAAACTGGCTAGGTAACCTGACGAAGAGGCAGTCCCCTCGAAAGCTTGTGAGTATATTATCAAATAAATAGGTTGGACTAAAACCTGGTGTTGTCAGACTTTTTACTGGGTAACAGGAGACAGAGAGTAGTAGTGGAAGGGTCCTTTTCTAGCTGGAGGTCTGTCACCAGTGGTGTGCCTCTTCTATTCGTAATATATATAAATGACTTGGAAGAGGGAGTACGTGGTGTGATCAGCAAGTTTGCAGATGACACAAAGATGGCAGGATTGGTGGACAGTGAGGAGGAGTGTCAGGTGACACAGCAGGATATAGATAGGCGGGTATATTGGGCAGATAAATGGCAGATGGAATTTAATCCTGATAAATGCGAGGTGATGCATTTTGGAAGGAATAATGTAGAGGGGAGTTACATGATAAAAGGTAGACCTATTAAGAGTATAGAAATGCAGAGGGACCTGGGAGTGCAAGTGCACAAGTCTTTGAAGGTGGCAACACAGGTGGAGAAGGTTGAGAAGAAAGTGTATGGTATGCTAGCCTTTATTGGAAGGGGTTGAGAGTACAAGAGCTGGCATCTAATGCTTCAGTTGTACAGAACGTTGGTTAGACCGCATTTGGAGTACTGCGTCCAGTTCTGGTCACCTTACTACCGGAAGCACATGGAGACCCTGGAGAGAGTGCAGAGGAGGTTTACCAGGATGCTGCCTGGTATGGAAGGACTGGGTTATGAGGAAAGATTGGGTAAACTGGGGCTCTTTTCCTTAGAAAGATGGAGATTAAGGGGGGATCTAATAGAGGTGTATAAAATAATGAAGGGTATAGATAGAGTAAACAGTGGCAGGCTTTTTCCTAAATTGGAGAGAAATATCACGAGGGGTCACGGGCTTAAAGTGAGGGGGGAGAAGTATAATTTGGATGCTAGAGGGAGGTTTTTCACACAGAGGGTCGTGGGGGTATGGAATGCGCTACCAAGTAAGGTGGTGGAGGCAGGCACGCTCGACTTGTTTAAGGTTTACTTAGATAGACACATGAACAAAATAGGGATGGAGGGTTATAGGACACTGTTTTAAAGAAGGGTCAGAGCCTCGGGACGTTCCTGGAAATCAACTGTTACATGTGTTGATGTTTTTCTCTTTTACTCCACAGGTGAGTCGGTCCACCTTGTTGTTTAATGAGGGGCATGCACACGGTGGGTCATGAGTGGGCTGCCCTTGAAAGTTCGAGAGTAGCCTAGTACTTTGCGCCGTTTGTGTATGCTTAAAACTGGACCAGCAGATGGACACCACAACAGCTCAGTGACTATCACTGTTTGCTGTGCAGATACATGGATTTGGGCCAGTGTCTGTGGGAGTTTGCACATTCTCCCTGTGGTTGCGTGGGTTTCCTCCAGGTGCTCTGGTTTCCTCCCACACCCCAAAGATGTGCTGTTAGGCTGATTGGTGTAACAAATTGTCCCTAAATTATTCTCCCCTTAATCTGGTTTCCAATGAGGGTACCATAAGCATAGACATGGGTCAAGGGTGGAGGAGGAAAAACACATTGTGAAGATGGCGGCGCGGGCTCGTTGGGCCGAAGGGCCTGTTTCCCGTGCTGTGTTGTTCTTTGTTCTTAAACTGAGGGGTGATAGATATAGGACAGATGTCAGAGGTAGGTTCTTTATGGTAAGAGCGTGGAATGCCCTATCTGCAGTGGTAGTGGGCTCGCCAACATTAAGAGCATTTAAATGGTCATTGGATAAACATATGGGTGATATTGGATTAGTGTAGATTAGATGGGCTTTAGATTGGTTTCACAAGTCAGCGCAACATTGACAGTCGAAGGGCCTGTACTGCGCTGTAATGTTCTATGTTCTATGTTCTAGTTCTTGTGTTCTTATGATTCTCCAGCTGTTCATACCAATGGGATTCTCCCAACCTGCTGCAATGGATGGAAATTTGGTTGAACACCAAATTCTCCATCCTCTCTGGCAGCGGTGGTGTGATGTGAATGGCTGGGGAATTCTGGCCAATCTATGATTATGCTAGTTCATGGCATGTTTGTGTTGGTGACAGGTGAATGAAGTGGAGACAAACTCTGTTTTTTACAAAATGAGGACAATTTTGGATGCAGTTTGTACTAGAATCACTGACTGCGTTCAAAGTGAAAACTCTTCCCCAGTATATTTAATTTAGTACATGTTGAGTTTATATTGAGTGTTTAATCAGCCAGAAGTGCATGCCATTTCCGCTCTGAAGCATACTGGAAGTTAAACAGCTGCTGTGATGCAGAAAGATAATAGTGTAAAAATATAAATAGACCCTAGATAATTTAAAATGAACAGAATCATATTGATAGCCACCTTAATGGTTTTTTAATTCATTGTTGTAATTAGTATAATAAAGTTCAGCTTTATGAAATGGTGCCAAACAGTATAATGCTATCAAATACTGACATTGGTGAACCATCACAGGTCAATTTTTGAAGCTGGAGACAGAATCCTGGTCATTACATTTCTAGACACCATTTTTCACTCAGTTTTTTACTCTCATTAGAAGAATAAATGCAAAATAAAATGTATGACTCACTCAATTTGATAGAACAGAGGATTGGGAAGTATTTAGGATCCAGCAGCAAAAGTCTAAAATTTCAGAAGAAGGGGGAAAATAAATTTTGAGAAAAAACTTGCATGCAGTATTAAAACCAAGAGTAAGGGCAGCTGTGTTCGCTCCAAGACCGGAAAATCCCGTCGGAGTCAGCAGATGGTGGGTGGGACAGGAAAATTCTGCCCTTAGAGTTTCTATGGATATATAAATGGGAAGCAGGCAGCTATGGTAAATGTGGGACATCTACTGAACAAGGCAGATGAATTGATAACATAAGAACTAGAAGCAGAAGTAGGCCATCTGCCTCCTCAAGCCTGTTCTGCCATTCAGTAAGATCATGGCTGATCTTTTCGTGGACTCAGCTCTACTTTTCCACCCGCTCAGCATAACCCTTAATTCCTTTACTGTTCAAAAATTTATCTATCCTTGCCTTAAAAACATTCAACGAGGTAACCTCAGCTGCTTCACTGGACAGGAAATTCCACAGATTCACAATGCTTTGTGTGAAGAAGTTCCTCCTCAACTCCGTCCTAAGTCTGCTTCCCCTTATTTTGAGGCCATTCCCCCTAGTTTTAATTTCCCCTGCCAGTAGAAGCAACTTCTCTGCTTCTATCTTTTCTATTCCCTTCATAATCTTACATGTTTCTATAAGAGCGCCGTTCATTCTCCTGAATTCCAATGAGTATAGTCCAAATCTACTCAGTCTGTCCTCAAAAGCCAACCCTCTCAATTCCAGAACCAACCTAGTGTATCTCCTCTGCACCCCCTCCAGTGCCAGTATATCATTTCTCAAATAAGAAAACCAAAACTGTTCACAGTACTCCAGGTGTGGCCTCACCAGCACCTTGTACAGATGCAACATAACCTCACTGTTTTTAAACTCCATCCCTCTGGCATTGAAGGACAAAATTCCATTTGTCTTCTTAATTTCCTGATGCACCTGCAAACCAACTCCTTGAGATTCCTGCACAAGGATACACAAGTCCCTCTGCACAGCAGCATGCTGCAATTTTTTACCATTTAAATAGAACATAGAACACTACAGCACAAACAGGCCCTTCGGCCCATGAGTTGCGCCGATCACATCAACACCTACCAATCTATAGACCTACCTATAACCCCCAATCCCATTAAACCCCATATACTCATCCAGAAGTCTTTTAAAAGACCCCAGCGAGTTCGCCTCCACCACCACTGACGGCAGCCGATTCCATTCACTCACCACCCTCTGAGTGAAAAACTTACCCCTAACATCACTTCTGTACTTTCCTCCCCGCACCTTAAATCTGTGTCCTCTCGTAGCGACCATTTCAACCCGGGGAAATAGCCTCTGAGAATCCACCCTATCTATTCCTCTCAACATTTTATAAACCTCTATCAGGTCGCCTCTCAACCTTCGTCTCTCCAGGGAAAAGAGTCCCAGCTCCCTCAACCTAACTTCATAAGGCATGCCTCCCAGTCCAGGCAACATCCTTGTAAATCTCCTCTGTACCCTTTCAATAGCTTCTACGTCTTTCCTATAGTGAGGCGACCAGAACTGCGCACAGTACTCCAAATGAGGCCTGACAAGGGTCTTATAAAGTTGCAGCATTACCTCCCGACTCCTAAACGCAATCCCTCGATTAATGAAGGCCAGTACACCATATGCCTTCTTGACCATCCCCTCCACCTGCGAGGCCGATTTAAGAGTCCTGTGGACCCGGACCCCAAGATCCTTCTGCTCTTCAACACTACTAAGACTCCTGCCCTTGATAGTGTACTCGTTCATCCCGTTGGTTCTGCCAAAATGGACGACTACACATTTATCCGCGTTGAAGTCCATCTGCCACTTCTCCGCCCAGTCCTGCATCCTATTTATGTCCTGCTGCAAATAATAGTCCATTTTGCTGTAATTCCGACCAAAATAGGTAAGCTCAAATTTATCAACATTGTACTCCATCTGCCAGACGTTTGCCCACTCACTTAGACTATCTATATCCCTTTGCAGACTTTCAGCATCTTCTGCACATTTTGCTCTGCTACTCATCTTAGTGTCATCTGGGAATTTTGACATACTTCCCCGGTGCCCAACTCCAAATCATCTATGTAAATTGTAAACAATTGCAGTCCCAACACTGATCCCTGAGGCACACCACTAGTCACTGATTGCCAACCAGAAAAACACCCATTTACCCTCACTGTTTTCTGTCTGTTAGTTAACCAATCCCCTATCCACGCTAATACATTACCTGTAACTTCGTGCACCTTTGTCTTATGTAGCAGTCTTTGGTGCAACACCTTGTCAAATGCCTTCTGGAAATCCAGCTACACCACATCCACAGGTTTCCCATTGTCCATTGCACATGTAATGTTCTCAAAGAGTTTCACAAAATTAATCAGACATGACCTCCCCTTCATGAACTCATGCTGTGTCTTACAAATGGGACAATTTTTATCCAGATGTCACTCTATTTCTTCCTTGATGATGGATTCAAGCATTTTCCCTACTACAGAAGTTAAACTAGCCAGCCTACAGCTACCTGCCTTTCGTCTATCTCCTTTTTTAAACCGTGGTGTCACATTTGCTATTTTCCAATCTGTGGGGACCGCTCTAGAGTCCAGCGAATTTTGGTAAATTACTAGTGCATTTGCTATTTCTCGCACCATCTCTTTTAGTACCCTGGGATGCATTCCATCAGGACGAAGAGACTTGTCTATCTTTGACCAGGAGACTTGTCCACCTGGTCATACGGCAAACAAAGAAAAGGCAGATATGCTAAATACATTTTTTGCATCAGTCTTCGTCATGGAAGACATTACAAATATCCCTAAGTTATCATGGGCTGATTTCAAATAACATGGCAGAACTTAAAAAAATCCCAATTACAAGAGGTAAGATTATTAGAGAATGGGCTACAGGTGGACAAGTTGCTAAGACCCGATAAACTGCATGCTAGAGTTTTAAAAGAAATAGCTACGGAGATAGTGGACCCATTGGTTGAAATTTTTCATAACTTGCTAAATTCTGAGAGGGTACCAGAAGACTGGAAAACATTCAATGCAATGCCTTGTTCAAAAAGAGAGAAAGGCAGAAGGCAGGGCACTATAGGCCGGTTAGTTTAACATCTATTACTGGCAAGGTGTTGGCATCAATAATGAAAGAGGAAATAGCTAATCATTAGGAAAGCTGAATATAATAAAACCTAGTCAACATGGTTTTATGAAAGGTAAATCATGTTTGACAAATTTGCTTGAATTCTTTGAAGATGTAACAGAGAGAATAGATAGAGAGGAACTTGTAGATGTAGCTTATTTAGTTTTCCAAAAGGCAATTGACAAAGTAAAATCTGATGAAATTGGAGGAAGTGTGTTAGCATGGATTGAAAACTGGCTATCAAATAAAAAACAAAGAGTTGGAATAAATGGATCCTTTTCAGGGTGGAAAGATATAGCTATAGTGGAGTACCGTACGGATCAGTTTTTGGCCTACAATTGTTTACTACTTACATTAATGACCTGGAGGAAGGAACAGAATGTAAGGTTTCCAAATTTGCCAATGATCTGAAGATGGCATTTTGTGATGAGGATACTGTGATTCTGGATATAGATAAATTGAGTGACTGGGTGAAAACAGATGGAGTTTAACGTGGGGAAGTGTGAGGCCGTACACTTTATTAGGAGGAATCAAAAGGTGAATTAGTATCTAAACAGAGAGAGATTGCAGGTCAGTGAAGAATAGAGGGACTTGGGTGTTCTAATGCATGAATCACAAAAAGCTAGCAATCAGATCCAACAAGTAGTTAAACAAGCAAACGGCATTTTGGCCTTTACTGCAAAGTGTTTGGAGTTTTAAAAATAGGGAGTATTTTTTGCAATTGTATAGGGTATCAGTGAGACCTCACCTGGAATACTGTGTGCAGTTTTTGTCCCCTTACCCAAAAATGGATATAGTAACATTAGAACATAGAACAGTACAGCACAGTACAGGCCCTCCAGCCCTCAATGTTGTGTCGAGCTATGTCTAAACCGAAGATCAAGCTATCCCACTCCCTATAATTCTGGTGAGCTCCATGTGCCTATCCAATAACCGCTTCAAAGTTCCTAAAGTGTCCGACTCCACTATTACAGCAGGCAGTGCATTCCACACCCAACCACTCTCTGAGTGAAGAATCTACCTCGGACATCCCTCCTATATCTCCCACCATGAACCTTATAGTTAGGTCCCCAGTAACAGTTGGTTCCACCCGAGGAAATAATCTCTGCATATCGACTCTATCTACCCCCCTCATTATCTTATAAAGTTCTATTAAGTCGCCTCTTATCCTCCTCTGCTGTAAAGAGAAAAGCCCCAACTTCTCAACCTTTCCTCATAAGACCTACCCTCCAAACCAGGCAGCATCCTGGTAAGTCTCCTCTGCACTCTGTCCATTGCTTCCACATCCTTCTTATAGTGAGGTGACCAGAACTGCACAAAATATTCCAAATGTGGTCTCACCAACGTCTGGTATAGTTGCAGCATAATCCCACGGCTCTTAAACTCAAACCCCCTGTTAATAAACGCGAACACACTAAAGCCTTCTTCATGGCCCTATCCACTTGAGTGGCAACCTTCAGAGATCTGTGGATATGAACCACAAGATCTCTTTGTTTCTCCACATTCCTCAGAACCCTGCTGTTGACCCTATAATCTGCATTCAAGTTTATTCTACCAAAATGAATCACCTCACACTTATCAGGGTTAAACTCCATCTGCCACTTTTTGGCCCAGCTCTGCATCCTATCAATGTCTCTTTACAGCCTGCAACATCTCATCCACTACTCCACCAATCTTGGTGTCATCAGCAAATTTACTAACCCACCCTTCAGCCCCCTCTTCCAAGTCATTGATAAAAATCACAAATAGCAGAGGACCCAGCACTGACCCCTGTGGTACGTGGCTAGTAACTAGCCTCCAGTCTGAAAATTTTCCTTCCACCACCACTCTCTGTCTTCTATGAGACATGATGTGGATGTGCCGGCGTTGGACTGGGGTAAACACATTAAAAAGTCTGACAACACCAGGTTTTAGTCCAACCAATTTATTTGATAGTAAACTCACAACACTCACAACGAAAGCTTGTGAGTTTACTATCAAATAAATCGGTTGGACTAAAACCTGGTGTTGTCAGACCTTTTTCTATGAGACAGCCAGTTACTTATCCAATCGGCCAAATTTGCTTCTATCCCACACGTCTTTATTTTTCTTATGAGCCTACCATGGGGAACCTTATCAAACGCCTTACTAAAATCCATGTGTATGACATTAACTGCTCTATCTTCATCTACACACTTATTTACCTCCTCAAAGAGTTCAATTAAATTTGTGAGGCAGGACTTACCCCTCACGAAGCCGTGCTGACTACCCTGAATTAAACTGCATCTTTCCAAATGGTCATAAATCCCATATCTCAGGACTCTTTCCATTAACTTACCAACCATCAAAGTAAGACAAACTGGCCTATAATTACCAGGGTTATTCCTATTTCCTTTCTTGGAGAGAAGAACAACATTCGCCACTCTCCAATCCTCTGGCACAATCCCCGTGGACAGTGAGGACCCCAAAGATCAAAGCTAAAGGCTCCGCAATCTCATCCCTTGCCTCGCAAAGTATCCTAGCATGCATCCCATCTGGCCCAGGGGACTTAACTGCCCTCAGGTTTTTCAAAATTGCTAATACATCTTCCCTCAGAACATCTACCTCCTCCATCCTATCAACCTGTATCATGCACTCATCCTCAAAAACATGGCCCCTGTCCTTAGAGAACACTGAAGAAAAGAATTCATTTAACACCTCACCTATCTCTTCTGCTCCATGCACAAGTTCCCACTACTATCCTTGACTGGCCCTAACCTCACCCTGGTTATTCTTTTATTTCTCACATAAGAGTAAAAAGCCTTGGGTTTTCTTTTATATGACCTGCCAAGGACTTCTCATGCCCTCTCCTAGCTCTCCTAAGCCCTTTCTTTAACTCATTCCTAGCTACTTCGTAACCCTCAAGCAACCCAACTGAACCTTGTTTTTTCATCCTTACATACGCTTCCTTTTTCCTCTCAACAAGACATTCAACCTCCTTTGTGAACCATGGTTCCCTCACTCTGCCATTGCCTCCCTGCCTGCCAGGGACATACCTATCAAGGATACGGAGTATTTGTTCCTTGAAAAGCTCCACTTTTCATTTGTGCCCATACCTGACAATTTCTGTTCCCATCTTATGCTTCCTAATTCTTGCCTAATCACATCATAATTATCCCTGTCCCAATTATAAACCTTGCCCTGCTGTGTGACCCTATCCCTCTCCATTGCAATAATGAAGGACACCGAATTGTGGTCATTATCTCCAAAGTGCTCTCCCACAAACAAATCTAACACTTGGCCCAGTTCATTACCCAGTACCAAGTCCAGTGTGGCCCCGCCTCTTGTCGGCTTATCCACATATTGTGTGAGGAAAGTCTCCTGCACACATTGTACAAAAAGTGTCCCATCTGAGCTATTCGACCTATAAAGGTTCCCATCTGAACTATTTAACCTATAAATGTTCCACTGGAGGCAGTATAATCCCTGGGATGAGAGGGTTGTCTTTTCAAGAGAATCTAATTAGTCTGGGTTTGTATTTCTTGGAGTTTAGAGGAGATGACCTTATTCAAACATATAAGATCCCAAGGGGCTTGACAGGATAAATGGTAAGATGTTTTCACTAGTGGAAGAATAGGGAACATAGCTACAAGATAAAGGGCTGGCCCTTTAAAACTGAGGTGTGTAAAAATTTCTTCCCACTGAGGGTGATGAATCTCTGGAATTCTCTGCGCCAAAGGGTAGTGGAGGCTGGATCATTCGAAGTATTTAAAGTGGCGGTGGATAAATATTTGATAGATCGAGGAATAAAGGGCTGTGGGGTAATGGCACAGAAAAGAGGTTGAGGCCGGCTTAATTCACCCATGATTATATTGAATGGCAGGCAGGCTTGAAGGGTCTGGTGACCAACTCCTGCTTCTCTTTCTTGTGTCCTTATAATTTAGAAAATACAATAACAGGCCACATTGTTTCTGATTGCATCAATGTTCACATTTTCTTTTGAATCAGTAAGTGTCTGAGTACAAACGTATGTGAAGACAAATATAATTAAAAAACACTAATATTCTTTACATGTTATCCAGCAGAATGATAGGATAGTATGATCAATTATTGCTGCAGAGACAATTCTATTGCAAGTGGAACGTCATTCCTAATCAATGTTTAGATGCAGTGACCTGCATTTAAGTCTGAAATAAAAGCAATGGCTAGAGGACCGTAAAAATGATATATAGAATGTATTTCTACCTTGTTCCTTCTGTTTGATAAAATACCATTTTTTGCTGAACCCAAGGAGATGGTGAAACAAGTTGTCTTGCAAAATTGAGAATGAGGAGTCTCTCTGCTTTTACCACAGTTTTTTAGATGGATCTTTAATTAATAAATTTCCTTGAAGTTAGCAATAAAACACATAGCTAATATGGAAGTCTATGTTTCCATATTCCACTTATTATCCTATATAAATTTATTTTTATCTTTCTCCCAGTACATGCCACCTTGCATTTGAAAGCACAGGAGCACAGAATGAATCCTTACATCCTTGTATGATTCTAGCCTAAAGCATGCTTGCTTTTAAAAGTTGCAATGTAATAAAATGTTCAAGATCAGCAAAATGTTAAAATTGGACTGGCCCGGAATTTCCTTGGGGTTGCTGACACTCTGCTACTGTAACTTTTTCAGCTTCAATGCAATGATAAATATTTAGATCTATGAAAGTTACTGCTCAACAGCTTCAACTGCTTCTTGTAGGTCAATCATCTCAATTTCAGGACATCGCTGCAGGAATTCCTCAGGGTAGTGTCCTGGGCCCAACCATCATCAGTTGCTTCATCAATGACCTTCCTTCTAGCCATAGGCTGGGATGAGGTCTTAAGAAATGACTTTATATCAGGCTGTCCTGGAATAAGAGGGCAAACCACATTAAGTACCAGTCTCACCACTGGAACACTACTCGACTTTTCCTCAGGCTGACTTGTTTCCATACTGCTTTCAACTATAACAACATCACAGATATACTTAGAGTGTACTGCCCCACTGGTTCTCTATTTTTCTTAATTGATCTAGATGCTTCTTTGTATTTTACCTTGAACTTCTATTTCATACGATACTGGGCCTGTCCTGGCCACGACAACCTGGAACCCAACTCTGAGCAGTCCCACAGACTAGATCATCCACTTCAAATGTTCTCTCAAGCTTTGTTGAATCATGTTGTTTCGTTTGCACACTCAGCAACGTAACAGAAATTACCCCCGTGGTAATGGAGGGTGTTGTTCTATAGGTGATAAGAAAACACACTAATGTGACCTGTAGGGATTTTGGTGGTTGCTTTTTCATGGCTGTTTTAAAATTTGCACAGTCCTCTCAGCCAGTCTATCTGAGGAGGGGTGGTACAATGTGGTATGTATATGCTAAATTCCATTTGACATGAAATACTTAAACTCCTGAGATGCTGTCCCATTGTTCGAAACCAACACCTCCAGCAAACCATGGGTGGTGCAGATTTGCCTTAATGTTTCACCATTGCAAAATAAGTCCTGGACTTCATTTTGTTGATGTCTAGCTATTTTGAGTACGCATCCACAATAAGTAGAACATTGTGCCCAAGAATGGACCTGCACAATCAATGTGGAATCTCACCCAAGGCTGACCTGACCATTCACAGGGATGTACCTGGGCTGCTGATGGTAAATTTCGTTTTACCTGGCATTGGTTGCACTGTTTAACCATGCTTTCTATGTCTGTGTCTAATCCAGGACACCACACTTTGCCTCAAGCCAACATTTTCACCTTGGACATCCCTGGGTGGGCGTTGTGTTGTTCCTCCAATAATTCCTGGCATGGGGATAACTACCCACACAAGGCAGGCATAATTTCTGGAGGTGGTGGAGGCGGGGGGGGGGGGGGGGGGGGGGGTGGGGTGTCCTTTCCAGTATGGAAGATGGCACAAAGTGCCTGCATTGATATATTTGTCCCTAGTCTGTGTTAAGAACATAAGAACATAAGAAATAGGAGCAGGAGTAGGCCATCTAGCCCTTCGAGCCTGCCCCGCCATTCAATAAGATCATGGCTGATCTGTTGTGGCTCAGTTCCACTTTCCCGCCCTCTCCCCATAACCCTTAATCCCCTCTCTTATCAAGAACCCATCAACCCGCTTCTTAAAAATATTTAGCAAGGCAGCCTCCACCACTTCAACGGGCAGAGAATTCCAGAGATTCACCACCCTTTGAGTGAAGAAGTTCCTCCTCAACTCCGTTCTAAACCGCCTCCCCTTTATCTTGAGGCTGTGCCCCCTAGTCCTACTGTCTTTTTTGAGCGGGAAGAGTCTCTCCACCTCTATCCTATCCATCCCATTCATCATCTTATACGTCTCAATGAGATCTCCCCTCATTCTTCTAAACTCTAATGAGTACAAGCCTAGTTTATTCAGCCTCTCCTCATAGCTCAATCCCCTCAACTCCGGTATCAGCCTAGTAAACCTCCTCTGCACTCCCTCCAGGGCCAAAATATCCTTGCGCAGGTGCGGCGCCCAAAACTGCACACAGTACTCCAGCTGCGGCTTCACCAATGCCCTATACAGCTGCAGCAAGACCTCCCTACTTTTATATTCGTGGCCAACAAAAAAAGCCATGCTATCTCCTTGTAGATGCTATTGGAAGAATGGTTTTACCTTCTCTAAGTAAGCCTAACAAGGGTTTATGTTAAGTAATTACAGTGAAATGGCAACATTTCTTTATTCCAAAAATGCTGACTAACTCCTCTTGCTCAATCTGTGTGTATACCTTTTCTGCATCAGTTAGGGTCCTTGAAGCATAGCTGATAGGTCTTTCAAACCTGTCTGTCATTTTATGTGACAAAAATCTCCAATTCCATAAGGAGATGCATCACAAGTGAGAATGATTTCTTTTGAAGGGTTGAAACATCCTGCAGGCAAACATTGACCAGAAACGGAATTGGAACCAGCCATATAAATACTGTGGCTACAAGAACAGCAAGAGGCTGCGAATTCTGCAGTGATTCTCACCTCCTGACTCCTCAGAGTATGTTCAACATCTACAAGGTGGAAATGGGGAGTGTAACGAAATACTCTCTACTTGCCTTGATAAGTGCAACTCTTGAAGTTTGCCATCCAGGACAAAGCAACTTGCTTGATTGGCACCCATCTACCAACTTCAACATTCATTACCTTCAGCACCAATGCATAGTGACAATATTGTGCACCATCTATAAGGTGCAATAAAGCAACTCACTAAGTCTCCTTTGACAACATCTAGCAAACCTACGATCTCTACTACCTAGAAGAACAAGGGCAGCAGATGAATGGGGACATCAACTTTTCCTGCAAGTCACACATCATCCTGACTTGAAAGTAAAACTCCGTTCCTTCACTGTAATTGGATCAATATCCTGGAGCTCCCTCCTTAACAGCACTGTGGGTGTACCTACACTACATGGACTGCAGCGATTCAAGGAGGTGGCTTACCACCACATTCATAAGAGCAATTAAAGATGGGCAATAAATGTTGTCTTAGCTAATGGTGCCCACTCCCCATGAAATAATAGTTTAAAAAAGGCAAAATTTACAATTCAATCCAATGTATCTATAATTAGTTCTGTTTTCCTCAAATTTTTTTACTGTATCATCAGTGATTTTAGTGACCCAGATGGCAGTTTAGCTGGAAAATAGTGACTGTGCTGTTTCTGTTCTGGCATGGGACTCACCAAACACTACGTTACTGAGGGCGCTAACTTGTGTGTTACATGAGTGCAGGGATCCATCAACCACATTCATATGTTAAGACCAAGGACTCAGCAACTGAGGGCAGAGGGTGTTGGGATCTGAGGCCCAGTAACTGAGGGTGGGGTACAATTATCCACTTTGGCAGAAATAATAGTAGGAGGGATTACTATTTAAAAGGCGAAAAGCTGCAGCATGCTACGGTTCAGAGGGACCTGGGGGTCCTTGTGCATGAGTCGCAAAAACCCAGTCTGCAGGTGTAGCAGATGATCAAGAAGGCGAATGGAACGTTGGCCTTTATAGTGAGGGGGATTGAATATAAAAGTAAGGAGGTCTTGCTGCAACTGTACATGGTACTGGTGAGGCCGCAGCTGGAGTACTGTGTGCAGTTTTGGTCGCCGCACTTGCGGAAGGATATCTTGGCCTTGGAGGGAGTGCAGAGGAGGTTCACTAGGCTGATACTGGAGATGAGGGGGTTGGACTATGAAGAGAGTCTGAATAGACTGGGTCTGTACTCGGAGTTTAGAAGGATGAGGGGGGATCTTATAGAGACGTATAAGATAATGAAAGGGATGGATAGGGTAGAGGTAGAGAGATTCTTCCCACTTAGAAAGGATAGCAGGGCTAGAGGGCACAGCCTCAAGATAAGTGGGGGGGGGGGGGCGCAGTTTAGATCGGAGTTGAGGAGGAACTTCTTCACTCAAAGGGTGGTGAATCTCTGGAATTCTCTGCCCGTTGAAGTGGTGGAGGCTACCTCACTAAATGTATTTAAGTCACGGGTAGATAGGTTTCTGATAGACAAGGGAATTAAGGGTTATGGGGAGAGAGCAGAAAAGTGGAACTGATCCACTTCAGATCAGCCATGATCTCATTGAATGGCGGGGCAGGCTCGAAGGGCTAGATGGCCTACTCCTGCTCCTATTTCTTATGTTCTTATGTGAGGGCTATGGATCAATAAGGGACACTGGGGAATGACAACAGCTCTGCAGCTCCAAGCTTGGACCAGCAAATCAATCCACCAACCAATCAGAAAATGTACACAGATGAAAACTCTGCATTATTATAAATGTGGGCAAAGACAGTTATATCCATGCTGCCATTGAACAACGGAATCAGCTCAAGAGGCAGTTCCAGTACTTCTGTTCCAATGATCTGTTCAATTTGCACCAAGATGTTGTCTCAACAATCTTTCAGAAACCAAGTTGGACCAGAAAGTGGCTGCTTGATGATGATGACTATCCAGTATCTGGCTGGCTGATGATTCATCTTCACAACCTCACTACACCTGGTCATCACTCAGACCATGAGAGTCAAGCTGCAAGGATTAAGCAGACAATCAACATTCTGATGTAATGTATTCACTATCTGCATTGCTCAGGGGGAGCCCTTGCTACTCACTGGAGCAGGCACTCTAATTCATGTTGGCCTATTATTTCTTGCACAACCTGGTCATCATGAGTGTGTATTCCTTGCTGCTAAGAGATTGGGGATCAGGCAAGGAAGAGGAGAAGGAAGAGGGTGTCTTGTGCAAGCCTGTGATGTCTTAACTATGTTTGGAGTTGTGGGTTTTAAACAAAATAAAAAGATTTGGTTTGCACACATAGATTCAAAATAATAACAATAGTTTATTATAGGAGAAGTTGCCTGTACAGAGTAGAAATTAAAACAGGAGACTGTGAAGTATTCCAATGACATCACCATCAAATTATGTGACTGGCTCTTAAAACAATCATGCAATCACTTAGATATATAACAGTGCCTTTGCCTGGCGTTATGTTCCTGCACAGTACTACCCCATTGACTGCAGCAGGATTGGTTGAAGGTTGATGAATAACTGGTGGTTACTGAAGATGGGTTTTCAGGACACTCTTGAGCTGTTCTAGGCTTTGAACAGCACCAATCTGGCACAGGCAGCAACAGTCGGGACACTCTGGCCAATAGGCAATAACAAGTGGAGTGCTGGGAAGATGAATGCTGTCACCCTGAAAGAAGGCAGGAAGTTCAAACTCCAAGGAGGCACTTCCCCTCCCACCAAACTCCTCCTGCAACACTCCAGGGGTGTTTTCTGCTTGTACTTAAATGAAAAATGAGACATTGGACATCAAGTTCTATATCAGGGTTAGAATCACAGAATCCCTACATTGCAAAAGGAGGCCAATGGAGCATTTTATCCAGGCCTAACCTCCACCCCATTCCCTTAACCCGCGAATACTCTAACCTCACATCTTGGGACACTAGGGGCCAATTTCACATGGCCAATCTACCTAATCTGCACATCTTTGTGACTGTGGGAGGAAACCAGAGCACCCAGAGGAAATCCAGGTCTGAAAGCATTCTCATGGAATTGGCTATCCGGCTGGACTTCCCCTTGCTCCTTGACAGTTGCAAATGGCTGCCTGGCAGGTCTGCCAATGTAGCAAGCAATTTTGTGCAAACGCCCATCGGCCTTTTTGTGTAAGCTGTCCCATTAAAAATGCTCTACAACAAAATTTATATGCAGTTTCAGCACCAGGGAGATTGACACCCACCCTTAATGTCCTTTCCCCTGACCTAGTTGGAGCCCACTGGAGCCTGATGACTAATAATGTCAATTCACATCCCATCTCTGCACTATCCTCTAAAGTTCACATGATGTAGGTATTTGTGCTGGTGGCTGTTAAGTGTCAGGTTTAGTAACAGTGTTTCTTCCTCCTCAGTTTACTCTCCCTCCTGGCCTTCAGCCTCAGGAACTATTGACTGGTCCCAGACAGTCAGTCTGTGCTAATAGCATCTATGTACAAGGAGAGATGGGGTGAGGGAAGTGGGAAGTGTGGCAGGGGAGGAAGCAAGTGCTCCATGGCTAGACTATCAACAGCTTGTGTATCTTAATAGGCTCATCAAAAAGGTGAAGTAAGATTTGAGAAAGTGGATTAAGCAGGAAAAATATCAATATTCTCAATATATTCAGTAATGTCACCTCTGGCCACAGCCTCAGTATTGGCTACTCCACTTATTCTCAGTACTGCCACCTCCATGAGGGTTAGCTGTGCTGTGTCTGCCACTTGCTGGTTTGCTGTGCTGCCTGTTATAGATCACCTTGTCCTGTGATTGAGAAGAGCTTGAGCAATGTGTTTAGGTGATGTGAGTGGCACAGTTGAATAGCTGGCTGTATGTGGAAGTAATGTTGCAGCATGTAGTAGGGCTGTGAACGTGAGGTGAAGCATATGAACATGTTAAATAGGTTGAATGGAATACTGTATGAGGCTTGGTAGGGAGCAAATTGGCTGCTGCATTTTCTCCAGTACAGCAGTGACTACACTTTAAAAGCACTTAATTGGCTGCAGGACGTTCTGTAATGTCTAAATTTGTGAAAGATGTAAATACAAACCTTTCCTTATGTAAGAATTAACTTACTGACCTTTATTACTTGTATGATCTCATTAAACTTGTGTCATTGCAGACAGGCCCTTGGCACCAGACTAGTGAGTTGACTACCAAGGACCCGTATTAATTGTATATTAATTGAGTTTAAACTTTTGTAGGTGGTGGGTATTAATTGGGGTTTCACATGTATTCCCCCAAATCGGAACAGACTAAAACTTATGGGGCATATGAGGGAATGTGTATATCTGCAAAGAAATGCTATGAAAATTTGTAAAAATTGGCTCCAGTTTTACCCTTCTCTACCTGGATTTTTAGACTATAACAGGCTGCCCCCACTGCTTTCTGTGTAGTTGCTTGCAGCATCTCATGGCTCCGTTAGCAAAGAGAAACTCTGCACCAACAACTCTAACATGGCCTTCGAAAATTTGGGGAAACAATCCCGAGCCTATTGCACATTTCTGTTCCTTCCAAAAGGTCTCGAAACCTTGTCCAAGCAACTTCAGCCCTGCTACAGCCAGAATGCACCTTGCCTTTAAGGTTAGATTTAAGTAGTGCGAGGTAGCTTTAACTGGTGCGAGTCTCTCGTGAACTTGGGGTATCTGTTGTGACATGAAACCTCTCAACATCACATCCAATTGTCGGATGTACATCACAACCCTGAACAAGACCAGGCAGCTCAAAGTTTATTTGCTGTCCGCTTACTCTGAATGGGATAATTGTGCATCACGACCCCTGTACCTGATTAAGTTAGCTATATGATGCTGTCCCCCTTGTTCCTGCAGGTACAATGGGTCTACAAAATCTTATTTTTTGTTATTATACTTTTATCACACTTTGGCATCCACATTTTCCATTATAAGTTCCTTTAACCACATTTATCATATCAGTTGCTTTTCTAAATTTCCAAACAGCAGCATGATACACAGTGTTTGGCACTGCTGCCTCACAGTGCCAGGGACCCAGGTTTGATTCCTGGCTTAGGTCGCTCTCTGTGTGGAGTTTGCATGTTGTCTCCATGTCTGAGCGCGTTTCTTCCGGGTGCTCCAGTTTCCTTCCACATTCTGAAAGACATGCTGTTTAGGTACATTGATCTGAACAGGCACTGGACTGTGTCGACCAGGGAAATTTCACTGTAACTTCATTGCAGTGTTAATATAAGCTCTACTTGTAACTAATTAATCAGCTGTACTAGTGGATTGACATCCTTCTGTCACTGATATTGCTGCAGCAGTTCATTTTCTTATCTCACATGTTCTTGCATTGCAGAATGCATTGCAGTCAATTCTACTCCTTCCCTCTAACTGGGATAAATTTTGCTAGCTCTACGTAATAACACAAAATCAAATATTTGGTTAAAAAGATATGCTGTTCAAAGGGAAATGCATCACATATATGCACCCAGTCCATCATCCTCAGCCTTGCACTCTGTTGTGCCTGAAAACTACACTTGGTCCTCATTTCCCATGGGTAATTTTGGTTGATGGTATAAAATGGGCATTTTTCTTTCCAACTGAAAAGTCAAAATTACCCCAAACCCATCTCATTATTGTCACAAATCAAAACTCATGTGTGTGTGCCTGCCCCTTCAGACTTAGAAACAGGGATGTGGCTCCTAAACAAAGTTTTGTTCAACATTGAATTACATAGAAATTAAACCAAAGACATGAGACATTTATTCCAACTAGTCTGTGGCAGCTGTGGCGGGACTAAGATCTTGCACTCTACATTTTTAACGGCTGATGAATGTCTGCATGTAACTCTAAACCAAAGGGACTATTTGACAGTATCAAAAAAATTTGCACCTTGCTATCTCCGATGAGACCTTAACAACTTCTGATGGTTGCAGAGACCAAATACAAAGGGAATTATACAGGAGTCATCCACATTTCACAAGCCAGACTTTGTCAATCAAAGTTGATTTGTCTGCTAGGACAAAGGACTCCACAACCTCTCTTTAACATTTAATGTTGGAACAATCTCAGGAACCCAGACAAAAAGATGCACACTCCTTGTCAAAGCCAAAGTGGAGAGATGGAAGTTACATAACATGACCCACCATTCCCACTCCCCCAAGATAGTGGAACCAGTAATATTGTCTTGTGAAGCTGCAATGCTTAATCTGCCATTTTTCCATTTACCTAACAGCAGCTCAGAAAATGGGTTCTGTCCAGGTTTGAATGCCTGAAAACATCAACACTAATTCTGAACATTTGCACCATTGCCTACATTACTGATTCATTTCCATGTGTCCATCTCATGGTGGAAGTCAACTGCCCTGGAAAAGTGAATTGTCCGGCATCAGTTCAGCTTGCCAATTCCTGTGAAGGATTATACCATTGAACTTTGATTCTGGACTTGTGAAGCAGTAATTTTTTTCTCCGTGGTCTTTGCCCTGTAAAACTTTCTTTCTCTATCCTTGTCTACAATATGAATGAAAAGGAGGCAATGTTGTTACCTTTCGCCCTGCATTTAAGTGAATGCAAATGAACTAACCCTCTGAGCTCATCCTATTACAAATTTCTATGGGGTTATTCATAGAAATTGGATAATATCAGAAATTAGGAATTGGGAAATGCGTCATCTCATAAATCAAAAGATATTTCTGTTTATGGATGAATGATGAGAGGAGGAATCAGGACGTTTTATATTTTACTTTTGAAATTAATCCCCCTCCTGTCCATAACACAGTTTGTGCTCCCCACAATCTCTCCTCAGCACATTTATAAGAAGAATGCTTTTTGCAGGTTTTTCAGAAGCTTATATCTTTCAAAGTTACTATTGTTAACAACTAGTATAACTGTCCCTGATAAACCTCAATAAAAAGATCTGCTGCCTACTGTGATAATGGTAATGATTGCATAGCATAATTTTCTGTCTAGTTTGGAATGTGCAGGAATTGGCAAGTGATTGTTTCAATTGGAAAAATAAAATTGATCGACACACAGGTACAAGAGCAGGTTTAAATACCCATTATATAGTGAATGATGAATATATATGATAGATAAAAGTTAAAATATTAGAATGTTTCTTGGAGCACAATTAGAAAAAATGAGTGAAGACAGACTTGGAATCTTGCGTTGTTTAGTTAATTATATCTCAATAGCTTTCACAGGACATTATGGGGTAATAATTCACCGTGGGCAATGGGTGGTATTAGAGCAGTCACATGTTATATGCAGCACCTAATTTCCAATTGCTACATATAGCTGATAATACTCACTGTGCACCACTGCCCAAGAAACATTTCTACCTCTTTTAGCAAGACAGGATCTACAGGCATTTTTAGACAGGACCTACAGACATTTAGAGGGGCAAGGACTGATTAAGGACAATCAGCATGGCTTTGTGAGTGGAAAATCATGTCTCACGAATTTGACTGAGTGTTTTAAGGGGTAACCAAGAAGGTGGATGAAGGCAGTGCAGTCTATATAGAGTTTAGCAAGGCCTTAGACAAGGTATCACATGGTAGGTTGTTGCATGAAGTTAAATCACATGTGATCCAGGATGAGGTAGCCAATTGGATATAAAATTGACTTGAAGACAGAAAACAGAGAGTGGTTGTGGAGGTTTGTTTGTTAAATTGGAGGCCTCTGACCAGTGGTGTGCCTCAGGGATCGGTTCTGGGTCCATTGTGATTTGTTATTTATATTAATGATTTGGATGAGAATTTATGGGGCATGGTTAGTAAGTTTGCAGATGACACCAAGATTGGTGGCATAATGGAGAGTGAAGAAGGTTATCAAAGATTGCAATGGGATCGTGATCAATTGGGCCAGATGGATGGCAGATGGAGTTTAATTTAGGTAAATGTGTGGTAGATTTTGGTTGATTGAACCAGGGCAGGCCTCATCAGTTAATGGTAGGGCATTTGAGAGAGTTATAGAACAAAAAGATCTAGAAGTACAGGGTCATAGCTCTTTAAAAGTGGAATCACTGGTGGATAGAGTGGTGAAAAAGGCATTTGGCATGCTTGGTTTCATTTGTCAGAACGTTGAATACAGGAATTTGGACGTCTTGTTGAAGTTGTACAAGACATTTGTAAGGCCACATTTGGAATACTGTGTACAGTTTTGGACACCCTATTATAGAAAGTCTATTACTAAACTAAAAAGAATGCAGAGAAGATTTACAGGGATGCTACAAGGACTTAATGGTTTGAGATATAAGGAGAGGCTGGATAGAACAAAGGACAAGGACCAGCCCCTTCAGCCCCCCAAGCCTGTGCCAATCATGTGACAGTAGGACTAGAGGGCACAGCCTCAAGATAAACGGGGGGTGGTTTAGAACGGAGTTGAGGAGGAACTTCTTCACTCAAAGGGTGGTGAATCTCTGGAATTCTCTGCCCGTTGAAGTGGTGGAGGCTGCCACGCTAAATATATTTAAGATGCGGGTTGATAGGTTTTTGATAGGCAAGGGGATTAAGGGTTACGGGGAGAGGGCGGGAATGTGGAACTGAGACACGACAGATCAGCCATGATCTTATTGAATGGCAGGGCAGGCTCGAGGGGCTAGATGGCCTACTCCTGCTCCTATTTCTTATGTTCTTATGTTCTTATGTTTACCTATGTAAACCAACCATTTATATCCCTCTAGTCCCTGTTTTCTCATATGCCTATCAAGAATAATCTTAAATGTGGCTAATGTAACTGCCTCAACCACTAACATAACTGCCTCAATGCATTCCAGGCCCCCACCAGCATCTGTGTAAAAAACTTACCCTGCACATTTCCACTGAACCTTTCCCCCCTTATCTTGAAGTTGTGCCCCTTGTAATTGTCATTTCTGCCCTGGGAAAAAGATTCCAACTGTTCACCCTATCTATACCTCTCATAATTTTATAAGCTTCTATCAGATTGCCTCTCAGCCTTGGTCCAGTTTATTCAATCTCTTCTCATAGTTAATACCCTCCATATTAGGCAACATCCTGGTAAATCTTTTCTGCACTCTCTCCAAAGCCTCCATACTCTTCTTGTAGTGTGGTGACCAGAAGTAGAGGTGGGTGCAATTTTGTCTTTTGAAAAGCATTTAGGCAATTGCATGGGTATAGAGGGATGGGTATAGAGCGACATGGACCAAATGTGGGCAATTGGGACTATCTTTGTGGTAAAAACTGGGCGGCATGGACAAGTTGGGCTGAAGGTCCTGTTTCCATGCTGTAAATCTCTATGATTCTAGTGCAGCTGTTGCACTGTAATTTCTTACCATTTGTACTGTAGCTTATTATATAATTGTCATAAACATATACAGCCCATAATTAGTAGGGCAATTTTTTTTGGGCATACTGGTACCGTTTGGGGACTAAACTATCATCTGCAGTATGTTACTGTTGTGTTGAGTTGTGTTGGATGCCATGATGATGACAACATTAGTGTAGACACAGTGAGTGGGAGACAGAAATATTCATATCAGACAGGTCCTGTCAACAATTAGCCTACAACAGTGTCACCATAAAGCTCAACACTCCAGCTAATGCTCTCTCTTAACCTCACACAGCTGAACACGTATTCAGCAGCAGGAAAGACCCATCGGCTCTACTTAAAAGGATCCTCAGTTATTCACAGATTAGTTGCTGGTTGATTTCTTCTGGCTGTTGTTTTTATTGTAGAAGCGTTTGGTGCTTTGTTCAGTTGTTTACAGGTACAAGTGATTGTCTGCAGGGAATTGTGTGGCAGCTGCATAAGGCTCTTTCTGCTGGCTTCAAAGCTTCTACATGAACCAGCTGCTTCCAGATAGTTAAATTAGTAGCAATTGCATTTGTAAAGCAGCATGATTTAGACAATGACAGAAACCTCAAAGAACATAGATTCCTGGGAGGAGGAGGAGGTGGAGGGGGAGAAGGGCTCTCAGCAGGAGGCCATATCCATCACAGTGTTCAGAGAGTGATTCCCCTTCCTGAATCTCAGTGAGCAACAAGGTGTATGATATCAGTGCTTCACTAAGGACATCCTTACCAAAATCTGCCACCTATAACCTAGAGCAGGCAAAGGATGGCATTGCTCATGACAATGAACTTTCATCTGCCTGGATTCTCCTAATCTGTAGCTGAAGATATTTGCAGCTTCTCACAGTGTGCCATCCATTCCTGTATAAGAGTCCGACACAAGAGCCTCTCTTTTCAATGAGAGCAAACTACATTTTATTTTCTTATGTCAGAGAGAAGCAGGCAGAGTAAGCAGGACACTTCATTATGATTACAGATTTCCCCATGCCATTGACGGCACACACACTATTTTGCCGACCCCACTTGTCAATTCTGTTTTGTATTTAAACTGAAAGGGATTCACTCCCTCAGTATTCAGCTGGTGTGTGACCAGAAACAGAGAATTACGTATATCCATGCCCTGATATCCTAGCAGTAGTAGTGATGCCTTCATTCTGCAGCAGTGTGATGTACTAATTGTACTAAGTCACCACAGTGAATCAAATGGTCAGTTACTGGATGACAAGGGCTATCCACTGAATCCGTGGCTGGTAAACTTGGGTGTACAATCCATGCACTTGTGCACAGCCTGACTGAAATGAAAGCAATGTTGCAGCACAAAATCTTATAGAACAGATTCCTTGTTTGTTAAGGAGCAGAAGAAGTGTCACGATTCAGTGTGATCTGTTGCATGATGTGAACCCTTGCCACCTGCTATAGTGATAGCAGCTCAGGAGTGGACACTAAACAGGAGGAAAAGAAGAAAGAATAAGGGAGGAGCAACTTAGACAGTCTCTTTCTGCCAGGCTGTCAGTGAACAACTCAACCAAGTATGACACCAGGAACTGAAACCCCATACAGTCATAAAGTCATATAGGTATACAGCACAGAAAAAGGCTCTTCAGCCCATTGAGTCCGTACCAGTTCAAAGGCAAATCATCCAACTATTCTAATCCTAGTTTCAGCACTTGACCTACAGCCTTGTATGTCTTGGCATTGTATGTGCATATCTAAATACATCTTGAATGTTTTGAAAGTCTCTGGCTGGAACTCTACCACTTCACCCACCACGTGCAAAAATCCGACAACAGGAAATCTCTGTTGATCTTGGATAGGGATTTCTGGTCTTACCGTAAAATCCCACCCTCTGCCTCCATCAACCTTTCAGGCAGTGAGTTCCCGACTTCCACCACTCTCTGGGTGAAAAGGTTTTTCCTCACATCCCCTCTAAACCTCCTGCCGCTCACCTTAAATCTATGCCTCCTGCTCAGTGATCTCTCCATCAAGGGAAAACATTTCTTCCCCTCTATTCTAACTACGCCCCTCATAATTTTATACATCTCAATCATGCCCCCCTCAGTCTCCTCCATGGAAAACAACCCCAGTCTATCCAATCTCCCTTCATAACTAAAACTCTCCAGCCCAGGCAATATCCTGGTAAATCTTCTCTGCATGCTTCCCAATGTTATCACATCCCTCCTATAATGTGGATTCCAGAACTGCACACAATACTCTAGTTGTGGCTTAACTAATGTTTTATATAATACAGTATAACCTCCCTGCTCATTATACTCTGTGCTTCAGCCAATAAAGGCAAGCATACCATATGCTTTCTTAACCACTTTATCCACCTGTCCTGTTACCTTAAAGGACCAGTGTACACCATGGAACCTCTGGTGCTTCCCAAGGTCCTGCCATTCATCATGTATTGCCCTGCCTTGTTTGTTCAGATAGCATTCCCATCTGGATAACTCCTGTTGTCCCCTGCTGTATCCTGTGAGAAAGAGAGAGAGAGAGAGGGGAATGTGTTAGGGAATGTTGTATTTGTTTGGCTGATGTGGCTGTCATGTTCAAATTGCTGGCAGTGTGTGTGTAGGTTATGAGATATGTTGTGAGGTTTGTCGCAATGCTGAGTATTGTGAAGGTGTAATGGAACATAGGAATGCCAGTTATGAGTCCAAGTTGATAAGTGAGTGACAGGAGTGTGGTGAATTGAGTAAAGTCTGAGGCTACTGGCATAATAGGTAAATTATGGCATTTGAAGGTGTTTTCACTGACCTTGACAACTTGTGGAAGGTCATTGCACTTCTTCCCACACTGCATGTACTGGTGTGTCCCTCCTTACAATGAGCTCCACAACTTTCTGACCGCACCTTGCCTTGCGGATACATGATGGATGGGATTTTCCAGCCATACTTGCCCCTTCGCATGGTCTGTGTCCCATCTGCTACGACTCTCATGGCAGGCGGGATGGGAAAATTCTGCTTGACACTTTTCTATTTTCCAGCACCTGTTCAAGCCACTTCTCTTTAAGACTTCAGTCTAGCTTGAACTGGCTGTAGTCACATATGATATTAGCCTCTTATCAGCATCCAGGCAGTTAACAGTACTTAGTTCTGCTTGGATACCGCGAACAGGAGGTTGTAATTTGAAGTTGGTACAATTATAGGATATGGAATTTGAAGATGAATTCACAAACCTTGACTACTCTTGTGAGGTCTTTGAACTTATTTTGGCATTGCATCCATGTCCTTGATGCACATGTCCAGGCACTGATCTCCACAGCCTTCTGACTGCACATCTGCAGGGCCTCCATTTAAAACAGTAAGCAGAACAAAGCTGACATGATATCTGCGTTAGTCAAACATTTTAATCTCCATTTTTGGAAGTTATCTAACTTAGCCTCCATTTAACCTGAAACAATATTGTTCTAGTTCCTGAATTTCAAAGACTAGATCAACATGGGGTCTTTAAGGTCCAGTTTTATACAGCTTACAAGTGTGTGCATATGTGATTAGGTTGTTGTATCTGTGAACAAAATTATGAGCGAAAAGAGATGTGTTTAATAATCCCAGAGCAGTTGTGAGTTCACAGACAGACTCAGAGGTTTAGTTGTAGGTTGTGAAGAGAGGACCATGACTTCATACAGGTGAATAGGGTTGGGTTGTTCAACATGAAAAGAGATCAGGCTCAACACTAGAAAAAGTGGTATTAAAAGAAAGAAATGGCAAGTGAGATTAATATTTCAAGGATGGTGCGACAGTTACCAGAAAAATTCCAACAGATAAAACAAGCAAATATGTCCAGGAGGAGTCAGGAGCTAATGATTTATCAGTTAACAACTGTCAGAATCTCTGTGAGATTGAAGACCAAGAGGAGGAATTATATATAAAAAGATTAAAGGTAGTGATTGATATGCTGCTGTTCCAACTTGAGGAGGCAAAAAGATTGTAGAATATAGGTCATTTAGGTTGAAAAATCAACTATTAATGTATAAAGAACAGAAGGAAGAGCTTAATAGGAGTGAGAATAAGAAAACGTGGGTATGTTTCAAGGGTAAGTGGCATTTCTACAAAAGAAAACTGCTGCTGCCTCACAGCACCAGGGACCCAGGGTCAATTCTGGCCTCAGGTCACTGTGCGGAGTTTGCAAATTCATGCCTTTTCTGCTCTGGTTTCCTCCCACACTCCATAGGTGTGTGGGTTAGATTGATGGACCATGCTAAATTCAGCCTAGTGTCGAGGAATTAGTAGGGTAAATGTGTGGGGTTACGGGAATAGGGCCTGGGTGGGATGGTGGTCGGTACAGACTTGATGGACTGAAGGCCTCCTTCTGTACTGTAGGGATTCTATAATTCTATGAAAATACACCAGGGTCCGCAAACAGACAAAATTGGAGGAAGTCAAATATATCTTTCACCTTGCACCCTCTATTTCTAAATTTTGAAGATTACAGAGTTGACAGTTACAAACAACCTTTTGGCCTTTACCAGATGCTCAGTTGCAGGATGGGTCCCAGCTTAATGATTGTCAAACCATATCAGACCAATCAGACCATGTGAGATTTGAAACCTTCCCTGATCGGTTTGATTTTTCAAAGATGAGTAACTTAACATTTTTTTTTGCCGGGGCTATCAATGCACCCAACAGAGAGCTGCATTAACTGAACACCATATTTAACAGCATCTAGCATAGCATGACTACCAGTAAAAGTGCAGATAGTTACAGCAAAAGCAAACAGAAACTTGATTGAAATATTGTGGGAAGATTTAAATTACTATGATACTTATTAGCCCCAATATTTATAAGAAGATAGGTAGGGTGCAGTTAAGGCTGTAAGTAGCCAAAGAACCCCACAAGGCTGATGGACAAGTGGACAGTCCGACCAGCTGCAGGACAGCTGGAACAAAGAAGCTTATGATTTGTATGGCTGGGGGTTGGGGAGAACACTCCAAGTGTGATCCCATTAATGCATTATACAGCATTAACAGATCTCTGGATGTTTGCATTTTATATGGCAATATATTCCATGATTTTATTAGCTTTGCTAATTGCATTGCCAGCCTGTCTAGAGATTAAAGTGATGGATCTAGTATAATTTCGATATCCTACTAAATCTTCCTGTGCTAATTTAATTTCAAGCATTTCACACTTACGAGATACCTTTTGATCAGTATCCTATTCAGGCGACTTTTGAGGCACTGGCTGTGCTGAGGGATTTTCTGGTATTTCCCACTTCTTTTTCAAGATGCTCAATGTCCCTTTCCTCAGAGTCGGGGGAAGATTTTCAGTGTTTGCTTTTTTTCGTTCACTGCTTGCTTCCTCTGCTGCCTTCTGATACTTAGAAAAACGCTCCCTGAGGGCTGCTGTTCCCCTTTTATTAACTATAGACAGCTCTTTGGCAGTAATCCGCAGGGACTGAGAAGTCCATTGCCCCCTGCTGAATAATGATCGCTCCATGCCCTCTAGGTTTGCCTGAACAAAAGTTTACTTCTCCCCCAAAGCTGTAACGTCAGCTGCAGCACTTGTCTGAAGGACCTCGCAGGCCAGAGGGTGCTGGAAATTACAATGGAATGTTGAAAGTCTTCCAATTTTTTGCTCTCTGGCCAAACACAAAGTTGCCCCATCACCAGTCTGTCCAACAGTTTGTCAGGCCTCATTTGGAGTACTGTGCGCAGTTCTGGTCGCCTCACTATAGGAAAGACGTAGAAGCTATTGAAAGGGTACAGAGGAGATTTACAAGGATGTTGCCTGGACTGGGAGGCATGCCTTATGAAGTTAGGTTGAGGGAACTGGGTCTCTTTTCCCTGGAGAGACGTAGGTTGAGAGGCGACCTGATAGAGGTTTATAAAATGTTGAGAGGAATAGATAGGGTGGATTCTCAGAGGCTTTTTCCTCGGGTTGAAATGGTCACTACGAGAGGACACAGGTTTAAGGTGCGGGGAGGAAAGTACAGAAGTGATGTTAGGGGTAAGTTTTTCACTCAGAGGGTGGTGAGTGAATGGAATCGGCTGCCGTCAGTGGTGGTGGAGGCGAACTCGCTGGGGTCTTTTAAAAGACTTCTGGATGAGTATATGGGGTTTTATGGGATTGGGGGTTATAGATAGTTGTTGATGTGATCGGCGCAACTCGTGGGCCGAAGGGCCTGTTTGTGCTGTAGTGTTCTATGTTCTATGTTCTATTCCGAAGCATTTATCAGTGCTAAGTATAATTTATTTTTCCAGTTGTATAACCAATATAAAATCTTCAGCAAATCTTTCAGCAGAATCCTCCCATACTTACATTTTTAGTATTGTTAATTTGTCAGGTCTTTTTTGATCAGTAACAACAAGATCAAAGCTTTGGTTCTGAAGGTCTTCACTCAATACATCCTCCTGTCAGACATTAACTTATGATTACTCTCTGCTCCACATTTTTTAACCAACTTCTTATCAATTCTTGTTTTCTATCTTGGATTCCTGTGGCTTTCAATTTAAATGAGAAAACTTTCATTTGGAACTTTTTTGAAGGCCTTCTGAAATTGAAGAAAAAATTATGGGAAGCTGTCAAACGACTGTGTTGATTTAATTTCTCTGCTTGGTGCTTTCATACCTTTGGAAAAACAATCTTTTTTTGTTCCTTGGACATGAGCATCGCCAACAGGGCTAGCATTAATCATCCATCCCCTAATGGAGTGTCTTACTAGGCCATTTAAAAGTCAACCACATTGCGTGTACATCAGACAAGATAGGGATTACAGATTTCCTTCCAGTGAACCAGATGTGTTCAGGTCATCATTTAACTTTTAAATCCAGGGTTTTATTGGATTCGAATTTCACCATTTGCTGTGATGGGATTCGAAACCAGATCTCAAAAGCATTACCCGGGGTGTCCTGAATAATAGTCCAGTGAGAATACCACTACATCACCTCCTCCCTGTGATATTCTTTTTTGAAAGATCACGCCAATCAGATTTCAAATCTCACATCATCTGTTTTAAAGCTGTTGCTGGGACTCTGCTTTGTAATTAGGATTCTGATAGAGCTCAAAAGGGTGGTTGCAAATGACAACTCAGCAACCTTCAAAATTTTGAAATAGAATGGTTAAGATGAAAGTCATATTTAAGTTCTTCCAATCTGAGAAAGCTTGTGTGTGTTTTTCTTTTTGCAAACTTAGCTTGCACGAATGCCACTGATCCTTGCAATATGCCCACATATTGACTTTTCTTATTGTCATTCCTATTAAGCTCTTCCTCATTCTTTCGTTCCTTACAAAGAATTTCATTTTTTTCTTCAACTGTAATTCTCTGAAAGAGGCTGAGACGGCTTTTAATTCTTTCTTCTAATTTCCTCTGAATTTATATCAAGCAACCTCATATTGTTTGTAAAAAGTTTTCCATAAACAAATTAAAACTACATTTAAGGTGAGTTAAACCACTAAGGTGCTTTAACTCCATCTTCTTTGCTCTCATTTACAAAGTAAACTAGGATTCCATATAGTAGAGGCGCAGTTTTTGTGCTTGAATTTTGTGTTACATTCATCTTGTTCACTAGAAACTGTCTGTCTCAGGGTATCTCAGGTTGGCCAGCACTGATGCAGTGTATTTGTAAGGTGGTTTAACTTGCCCAGTGAAAAGCCAATAGAACTGAACTAGCCAATCATTTTACATCCCACCCAGTGCTGATTCCTCAGACTAAGTCAACATTGGAGCCTCAAACTAGCATGAAACTCCATATTTGCATATGTCAAGGAGGACACTGAACATTACTTGTTGGCCCAAACCAATGGTGGATAACACATTTCCAACTCAGAATGAGCATGCACCCCCTGCCTGCCATATTGGAAGCTGAGGAGGTCATTTAGTGACTGAAGAATGGTGCTGCAATGCCAATTTCTAGGCCAATATTCTTATTGCAACTTTGACAATAGCTTGTTGTTAAAAACTGTGCTCCTAATTTAGAAAATTGGGCACGAGGTATGCTTTGTCTTTAGTTCTTATCAATCTATCAACTTATGAAATAATTGTGATTCTGAATTGTTAAATATCTCTGATTCATTTCTGCTTTTAGGGCTGAATTTTAGGGGGAAATTGGATTTCAAACATGAGGATTGTGATGTTGATTATTGAGGTTATGGGGGTGAATCACAAACTGCATTCTGAGTGCTCTTCACTATGATTGGAGCTTGCAGCCCAGCTCTGAACATGCTGCACCATCAGTAGAGAGCTCAGATGCATATGTGACGAGCATGAATTTAAGCCATTCTGTACTCTTTAATTGGTGGCATGGGAGGGGGGGTGCTCTCTGCATGCAATAGACATTGAAACTGTACCAAAGAGTGTTTCTGAAAATGAACAAAAATTATCAGTGGAGTAGCAAGACAGAGAGAGGGCTCCCAGGTTCATCAATGTGGCCTTTGAGACCTTAATGGCAGATGAGAGGTGCTATGTTCTGCAATATGTGGCACGGTGGCACAGTGGTTAGCACTGCTGGCTCACAGCACCAGGGACTTGGGTTCAATTCTGACTTTGGGTGACTGTCTGTGTGGAGTTTGCACATTCTCCCCATGTCTGTGTGGGTTTCCTATAGGTGCTCTGGTTTCCCACCACACTCCAAAAATGTGTGGGTTAGGTTGACTGGCCATGCTAAATTGCCCCTTAGTGCCAGGGACTAGCAAGGTAAATACGTGAGGTTATGGAGATGGGGCCTGGGTGGGATTATTTGTTGTCAGTGCAGACTTATGGGCAGAATGGTGGGGGGGCGGTGGTGGTTGCGATGTAGAACTGGTTCACAGAGGGAGTCATGGTGGGAGGGCATAACTGGGATTTGACAGGGAGGACATGTCAGAGGTCAGAAGCCCATTGGGAGGGCCCTGATGCCCGATGCTGCAATCCATGTCGGGGGTGATGGTGGTTGTGGGTGACATGCCACCAGGTGGAGGGAGGGATCCCTGATGTGCATGGGGTTGGGGGAGCCTTAACGCTCTGAAGCCAGGCTCATTAATGCATTCAGGCTCCGCCTTACCCCCTTCCTGGCTTCACTCTGTACCGGTGGAGAGCTCCTTACTCTGCAAAAAGGTTGTGGCGTGGAACGCGCTTGTGGAACTAGTACAAATCTCTCCATTGGGTGGTATGATAGCACAGTGGTTAGCACTGCTGCCTCACCAGGGACTGGGTTCGATTCCTGGCTTAGGTCACTGTTTGCAGAGTCTGCCCATTCTCCCATTGTCTGCATGGATTTCCTCTGAGTGCTCTGGTTTCCTCCCACAGTCCAAAAGGTGTGCTGGTTAGGTACATTGACCATGGTAAATTCTCTCTCAGTGTCCTCGAACAGGCGCCAGAGTATGGCGATTAGGGGATTTTCACAGTAACTACATTGTAGTGTTAATGTAAGCCTCCTTGTGACATTAATAAATAAATTTTAAATTATTCCCATGGTAGTTTTTTTTGGGAAAATTCCACCCATTTGTACGCTCTTATATTAATGATACATGCTGCGTTTTTATTGGATGATATTTAGAGCCAGATCACAACAATGGACATTTTCACTTTATTAGGACTTTTCAGTGATTGTTTGGTGAATTGATTGGTGAATCTTGAAAGTAGAAAAAAAATCATGCATGACTGTGGGGGAGGGTTGTAGAGTGGAGGAGATGGTGAGAGAATAAGGGGCCTGAAACAAGGGAAGCACCAAGGCTGATGATTTCTCTCCCTGGCCCTGGTCATCTGCCAGTTCTCCAGATGGTCAGGTCTGCTATTGGGGAAATCAGATGAAGACATCAATGCGGAGTAGAGTACTCTGATGGGCATACACACAAGGTGCTTGGTGCATTGGCAGGCCTGCTAAAGATTCTGTTGTCACTGTCAAGGAGCATGGGGTCCAGCTACAACCTGGCATGAGGTTTCATGCAGATATTGGAACCCAGCCTTCCCTATGTAAATGTGGTGGCCAACTGCAGCATTGTAGACTCAGCTGTGATGCAGAATCTGGTGACTAATCACTCAGCTTCCATCGCAGCATAAGCAGTGGCCACTCAATTCTTCAGTACTACAATGGAAGCTCAGGCTGAGATCATGGGCTCCAATCATGCCCCCATCCATATTGGATTGCTGCCATAGTGGTTGCCCATCCCAGTGCTGAAAGGAGTATATTGCCCCTCATAGCAGTCCAGCAATCTATTTTTTTATTCATTCATGGGACATAGGCGTTGCGGACTGGTGAACATTTATTGCCCAACCTTAGTTGCCTGAGGACAGTTGACAGTCAACCACATTGCTGTGGTTCTGGAGTCACATGTAGGCCAAACCAGATAAGGATAGCAGATTTCCTTCCCTAAGGGACATTACTGAACTAGATGGCTATAATCCTAGTAATATGCTTTCCAGTATATTACTAGAAATTCTGAGGCAACTCCCTGTGGAAGAGGCAATGCTCCATGGTACAAGACCCTTCTGTCCTCTTTTAGGGGGCAGCATTCATGTTCCCACCACTGCCATGCTAGTAGTTCCTTGTTGATGTCTCTCAGACAGCCAATCCAGACTGTTGCTGAAATAGTGCAGTTCACAACTGAACCTTCAGTGCCCAAAGCTGCTCAAGAGTGTCCAGCAAGGCTGTCTGTCACTGAAAGTCAGCAACCTCCCACTTGCCTTGCTGCAGTCACAAGAGAAGCAGTGTGAAGGAGCATTAGGCTAGGTTAAGGCATTTAGAAGACAAGGCTCTAAGGAAATACACAAAGTGAACAGTTCAGTTTTGTATGTTCGATTTCAGGATGGTTGCTCCACAACATTCTTGGTTATTTGCATGCAATCCATGTTTGGCTGGCAGGGGGATGTTATGACTGTGTGCAGAGTGGGTAGTTCAGTCACCATTCAGCTGCCCTGTGGTTTGTCATGGTGGCTTGCATATGGTGCTAACAGCTGGCTGGTGCAGAATAAACACAATGTGGCTAATGTCAGGTTAGCAGGTATTCATCAACATGATGTTTGCGAGCATGGTCTCATACCAACAACACATTAAGGGAATAGAACACTCAGCCATTTTTGTACATCTGTGCGACATGTGCACCCTGTCAGTGTTTCCCTGTGTCATTGGGAATCCAACCACCCGGAGCACCACCTGTCCACTCCTCCTGCTTAGGGAGAGGAATATGGTCCTGAATTTTTCAGATGGCAGGACTTGGCTCCCGCTCTCTGGAGAATTGGCGGGGAAGATATCCCTGCCAACTCCAACAGGCTTGCTGCTATTTTAGGTTCAATTCAGCATTGATTGGCTGCAGGTGGGGCCTAAAGTTTAAAATTTATTTATTAGTGTCACAAGTAGGCTTACATTAACACTGCAATGAAGTTACTGTGAAAATCCCCTTATTGCCACACTCTGGTGTCTGTTTGGATACACTGAGGGAGAATTTAACATGGCCAATGCACCTGGCCAGCATGTCTTTCTTTGATTTGATTTGATTTATTATTGTGACATGTTTTAGTATAAAGTGAAAAGTATTGTTTCTTGCGCACTATACAGACAAAGCATACCGTTCATGAAGAAGGAAACAAGCGAGTGTAGAATGTAGTGTTACAGTCATAGTTAGGGTGTAGAGAAAGATCAATTTATTGCAAGGTAGGTCCATTCAAAAATCTGATGGCAGCAGGGAAGAAGCTATTCTTGAATCGGTTGGTACGTGACCTCAAACTTTTATATTTTTTTCCCAACGGAAGAAGGCGGAAGAGAGAATGTCCGAGGTGCATGGTGTCCTTAATTATATTGGCTGCTTTTCTGAGGGAGCAGGAAGTGTATTCAGAATCAATGGATGGGAGGCTAGTTTGTGTGATGGATTGGGCTACATTCACGATCTTTTGTAGTTTATTGCGGTTTGACCAGAGCAGGAACCACATCGAGCTGTGATACAACCAGAAAGAATGCTTTTTGTGTTCCATTTGTAAAAGTTGGTGAGAATTAAAAGAGGTCAAGGAAGCATCCGTGGAATGTAAAAGAGATGGAGGGAGTGACCCTGAAATTGGATCAGCAGACACTTTCTTCTTAGAAAGGGACCAGAGATAGTTAGGGAGATGCCTCGCCTAGTTGAACAGCAGCAAGGCAGGGCAGCAGAAGCTAGACCACCATCTGTGAACAGGATGTCCCAATAGGCATGGCCAGATTGGGGACCCATCCATCCCTGTAGTAACCCAACTGAAAAAAATCATTATCCTTTAAGCCAAATCACACATAGAACTGCCCAAAATTAATTACAAGTGCTGCTGACACCTCCCCGGGCTCCGAAACAAACATACCCCATTCCATTACACAAAAAATTCAAATCCTCACTGAGCTTACACCTATGGCTATAAGTTTCTGGATTTTGGACACAACCGTGCAAGGGTTAACAGTTTTACAACATCTTTCTCCAGGCAGGCAACTTGATTTGCATGTTAGAAGCATTTGTATCCAAGACAACCTCGTGAAACCTATTCTATCTCTAGAAGCCAGCATGAATTCTAAACCTTCCTGAAATGTTCACCATTTTAACAGTTCTGTGCCTGAAAATGTCACCAATTCTGAACTTTTGTACATTGTCAGTCAAAACTGTACACCCGATAAATTACTTGGGAAATATTAGGAGAGAAAGAATGCAATAGAAAACTGCATTGCATTAGCCAACTGTGTGTGTGGGCGTGTGTGTGGGCATGGGTGTGTGGGTGGGAGAGAGAAGAAAAATAAGTCCCCAGTGTATGTGCTTCTTTTATCCATAGTTTCATAAGAAAAAAATGTGAACAAAAGTAAACTTGAAATTTCATTTTGTTCCTCAGTGGAATGTTACAATGCACAGTTATGATATTACAAGGTTACATTATTTAAAAAAAACACTGGACTGAGATTAAAGAATAGTCAAAGTAGCTCCAGGTTACCGGGCAGAGTAGTGGATTTCAGGTTGGGTCTTCCCTTCCAAGACAATGGAAGACAACCCTTAATTTTGGTTCACTGTGGTCCCAGCCAGGAGATATTGAAGTTTTTGCTGTTGTCTCATTGTAAGAATGTAAACATTGCATTGGTCAGAACAAAAGCTAAGAACTACCGGTGGGAGGAAGGCAGATTAAAGTGTCAATGCTATGTAGGGAAAGAGACTCCACATTCATGGACTGGTAACAGGTTAACACAGGCCATCTTGGTTTACCTGCGAAAAGCATTGAAAAGGGCAGCAAGCAGGCAGATCAACAGAGAACCTTTTTGAAAAAACCTGAACCTAGGAGTAAGAACATAAGAACATAAGAAATAGGAGCAGGAGTAGGCCATCTAGCCCTTCGAGTCTGCCCCGCCATTCAAAAAGATCATGGCTGATCTGAAGTGGATCAGTTCCACTTTCCCGCTTTCTCCCCATAGCCCTTAATTCCCCTGTCTATCAGAAACCTATCTACCCATGACTTAAATATATTCAGCAAGGTAGCTTCCATCACTTCAACGGGCAGAGAATTCCAGCAATTCACCACCCTTTGAGGGAAGAAGTTCCTCCTCAACTCCGTTCTAAACTGCCCCCCCGCTTATCTTGAGGCTGTGCCCTCTAGTTCTGCTACCCTTTCTAAGCGGGAAGAATCTCTCTACCTCTACCCTATCCATCCCTTTCATTATCTTATACGTCTCTATAAGATCCCCCCTCATCCTTCTAAACTCCAACGAGTACAGACCCAGACTATTTAGTCTCTCTTCATAGTCCAATCCCCTCATCTCCGGTATCAGCCTAGTGAACCTCCTCTGCACTCCCTCCAGGGCCAAAATATCCTTGCGCAAGTGCGGTGACCAAAACTGCACACAGTACTCCAGCTGCGGCCTCACCAGTGCCCTGTACAGTTGCAGCAAGACCTCCCTGCTTTTATATTCTATCCCCCTCACTATAAAGGCCAGCATCCCATTTGCCTTCTTGATCACCTGCTGCACCTGCAGACTGGGTTTTTGCGACTCATGCACAAGGACCCCCAGGTCCCTCTGCACCGTAGCATGCTGCAGCTTTTCTCCCTTTAAATAGTAATCCCTCCTACTATTATTTCTGCCAAAGTGGATAACCTCACACTTGCTAACATTGTACTCCATCTGCCAGGTCCTCGCCCACTCGCTCAGCCTATCCAGATCCCTCTGCAGACTTTCCACACCCTCCGCACAATTTGCTTTTCCACTCATCTTTGTGTCATCAGCAAATTTTGTTACCCCACAATCAGCCCCCTCCTCCAGATCATCTATATAAATGGTAAATAGCTGAGGCCCCAGCACCGATCCCTGTTGCACTCCACTAATCACCAACTGCTAATCAGAATAGCACCCATTGATGCCAACTCTCTGCCTCCTATTTGACAGCCAATCCTCTATCCACGCTAACACCCTACCCCCAACTCCATGCCCCCTAACCTTCTGTAGCAACCTTTTGTGAGGCACCTTATCAAACGCCTTTTGAAAATCGAGAAACACCACATCCACCGGTTCCCCTCTGTCTACCACTCTAGTCACATCCTCATAGATATCCAATAAATTTGTCAAACACAACTTCCCCTTAACAAATCCATGCTGCATCTGCTCTATCAAACCATTCCTTTCCAGGTGCCTCGCTATTTCTTCTTTGATGACGGATTCAAGCATTTTTCCAACTACAGATGTTAAACTAACCGGCCTATAGTTCCTTGCCTTTTGTCTGCTGCCTTTTTTAAACAGCGGTGTGTGAGCAATAGGTAAAGATGTTGTTAACACATATATTTGTAGAGCATAGAGAAATAGCTTGAAGTTAAATAGATTGGATATAGTTAGGTATATTGATAACCCACTTTATGGAAACAACTGTGAGTTTAGTCACAAACATAGGACATAGGATTCGATGCTGCTAACACAGCAATAATTAGGGATAATAAAAAGACTGCCTGTAATGTAGAGATAACATCAGAGATGTGATGTGCAGTGAAGCATACACCACATCCTGCAGGAATGTAAGAGGCCCACGTTATAAAAAGCAAATGGTCTGCAAGATGTGTTGTTTATACAACTAAGCATAAAAGGGGGAAGGGGTCACTGAGATAGTCGGGACAGCAGTGATTAAGTTGGCAAAGGATTGATTACTGCCAATCTGAACTGGACATGTAACAGTATTGGATAAGATGGATGAGTTTGCTAATGCACTCTTGTGATAACAGGAGACATTGTTAGATGGGATAGGAACTTAGGGCACCTCGAGCCAATAGGAGAATGTCAACACATAGATGGGACAGGGACCACCAATTAGGAGAGAACATCACATTGCAAAGCCATCACAATGCTTGTAAAAAAGGTATAAAATGTGCTGTAAATCTATGTGAGGTGTGCCTATTTCGCTAGACACCCGGTCTTGCAAGAACGTCAAATAAAATCTTGCTCCTTCAGAACTTGACTTGACTAAATTGTTTAACTGTGAGCTGTGTTTCTCACAGGTGTAACATTAGCCATTTTCCAATCTTTTGGCACTTCCCTGGAATCCAGTGAATTTTGGTAAATAATCACTAAGGCATCCACTATCACCCCTGCCATTTCCTTCAGAACCCTGGGATTCATTCTATCCGGTGCTGGGGACTTGTCCACCATCAGTCCCATTAGTCTATCAAGCACTACCTGTCTAGTGACAGTAATCGCATTCAGGCCCTCAACTCCTACCATCCTTCTATCTTTAATATCCGGCATACTATTCGTATCCTCCTCCGTGAAGACCGAGGCAAAAAACTTATTTAAGGCCTCTGCCATTTCCTCATCTCCCACCACTAAATCCCCCCTCTCATCCTCTAAGGGTCCTACAGGAATGACAGAGAAGACATCTAAAAGTGGATGCTTGCCCACTGTAAAGTAACCAGGCAGCTAAAGTTGCCATACCTAAAGAACAGAAGTAAGGAACTTTCTTTCCTGACTGTTAAAGCATCCTCCAGCAGTTCAACAGTGAAAGCCTTCACAGCTGCAGAGACTACAAGTTCAAAACCTTCACTTCAGAAAACACTCAAATAAGGACTAAAATGATCTAATTTTTATCTTTTATCTTTGTTTGTAATTGATCTTTATACAAGTGTGTGTTAATAACTCCACCTTTTCTTAAGTAACTCTCAGGGCAGTAGAGTGAAATGAACTAACCTTTTCTTTTTTAAGTTATAAAGCTTTGCTACTGGGTTGTTTTGAATTGAATGAGTAAAAACACACATACACACATAAACAAGTATATTCAAATACATTGCTGATGGGAAACTGTGGTAAAACACATTTTAAAGTATAGCACATGCAAAGCCAAAATGGCTGCCCATGCTGCAATGAGCATACAGCTCCAGTTCAGGATGAACTGGGAGGCTAATGATGTTACAGAGGCAGTTGAAAAGTTTAAACAACAATGTGGACTTATGTTTTGTAGTATTCTAAAATACATTGGTAAAAAGGAAAGGGTCAATTACATTAGTTCGTTGACAGGAAAGAAAATGTTAAGTTTGTTTAAATAGCTGGGAGCTGAGTGAAGATCATAGAATCAAAGAAACCCTACAGTGTGGAAGGAGGCCATTTGGCCCATCGAGTCTGCACCAACCACAATCCCACCCATTCCCTACCCCTATATCCCTACATATTTACCCACTAATCCCTCTAACCTACACATCTCAGAATACGAAGGGTCAATTTTAGCATGGCCAATCAACCTAACCTGCACATAATGTCGGAATTGTCAGCCCTCGCCTGTGGCTGGGATTCTCAGTCCCTCTGCAGTGAGCAGGGGTTTGGCTGAGTGCCAAATTCTTCATTCATGCTGGCAGTGTGAGAGACTGAAGAATTCTGGCCAATAACGAAACCCAGAATATTGTTTTGAAAAATTCAACTTACACCTTTAACCAAAGCCAGATTTTTGGACCTACTGATCTGAATTTCAAAGATCCCAAGGCATCTGGTGAGCCTGTTGACAATTTCATAACAAGATGGGAAATTGCAGCCAGAAAGTATAAATTTAAGAATACAGATCAAAGGTTGCTAGATCAGCTCATGTGGGGCTTCACATAATGTGGGTATGCCGGCGTTGGACTGGCGTAAACACAGTAAAAAGTCTGACAACACCAGGTTTTAGTCCAACCGATTTATTTGATAATATACTCACAAGCTTTCGGGGTTAGTCCCTTCGTCAGGTGAATGGAGAGTTCTGGCCTCAGACAGAGCATATAAAGCACAGACAGTTTAGAGATTACTGATTAGAATGCGAATCCTTACACCTAACCTGCTGTTCAAGACCTGAAGTGGCTGATAATGTGAGTGGAAGGAGCACTGATCACAGTTTAAAGAGATGTGTATTGTCTCCAGACAGTACAGTAAGTGAGGTTTTGCAAACCCAGGCAAGTCACGGGGGTTACAGATAGTGCGACATGAACCCAAGATCCCTGTTGAGACCGTCCTCATGTGTGCGGAACTTGGCTATCAGTCTCTGTTCAGCGACTCTGCGCTGTCGTGTGTCGTGAAGGCCGCCTTGGAGAATGCTTACCCGAAGGTCAGAGGCTGAATGCCCGTGACCACTGAAGTGTTCGCCAACAGGAAGGGAACAGTCTTGCCTGGTGACTGTCGAGCGATGTTCATTCATCCGTTGTCGTAGCGTCTGCATGGTCTCCCCAATGTACCATGCTTCGGGACATCCTTTCTTGCAACGTATCAGGTAGACAATGTTGGCCGAGTTGCAAGAGTATTTACCATGTACCTGGTGGATGGTATTCTCACGTGTGATGATGGTATCCATGTCGATGATCCGGCATGTCTTGCAGAGGTTGCTGTGGCAGGGTTGTGTGGTATTGTGGTCACTGTTCTCCTGAAGGCTGGGTAGTTTGCTGCGAACAATGGTCTGTTTGAGGTTGTGTGGTTGTCTGAAAGCAAGAAGTGGGGGTGTGGGGATAGCCCTGGTGAGATGTTTGTCTTCATCAATGATATGTTGAAGACTCCGGAGAAGATGTCGTAGCTTCTCCGCTCCGGGGAAGTACTGGACGTCCAGTACTTCCCCGGAGCGGAGAAGCTACGATGTCTACTCCGGAGTCTTCAACATATCATTGATGAAGACAAACATCTCGCCAGGGCTATCCCCACACCCCCACTTCTTGCTTTCAGACAACCACACAACCTCAAACAGACCATTGTTCGCAGCAAACTACCCAGCCTTCAGGAGAACAGTGACCACAATACCACACAACCCTGCCACAGCAACCTCTGCAAGACATGCCGGATCATCGACATGGATACCATCATCACACGTGAGAATACCATCCACCAGGTACATGGTAAATACTCTTGCAACTCGGCCAACATTGTCTACCTGATACGTTGCAAGAAAGGATGTCCCGAAGCATGGTACATTGGGGAGACCATGCAGACGCTACGACAACGGATGAATGAACATCGCTCGACAGTCACCAGGCAAGACTGTTCCCTTCCTGTTGGCGAACACTTCAGTGGTCACGGGCATTCAGCCTCTGACCTTCGGGTAAGCATTCTCCAAGGCGGCCTTCACGACACACGACAGCGCAGAGTCGCTGAACAGAGACTGATAGCCAAGTTCCGCACACATGAGGACGGTCTCAACAGGGATCTTGGGTTCATGTCGCACTATCTGTAACCCCCGTGACTTGCCTGGGTTTGCAAAACCTCACTTACTGTACTGTCTGGAGACAATACACATCTCTTTAAACTGTGATCAGTGCTCCTTCCACTCACATTATCAGCCACTTCAGGTCTTGAACAGCAGGTTAGGTGTAAGGATTCGCATTCTAATCAGTAATCTCTAAACTGTCTGTGCTTTATATGCTCTGTCTGAGGCCAGAACTCTCCATTCACCTGACGAAGGGACTAACCCTGAAAGCTTGTGAGTATATTATCAAATAAATCGGTTGGACTAAAACCTGGTGTTGTCAGACTTTTTACTGGGCTTCACATACCCAGAAATACAGATAAAGATTGGAAAGGACACATTCACAATATTGTATGCTATTGACACTTCTAGAGCACATGAAGCCATGAGTAGACAGATAAAGGCACTAACCATCCAAATGTCTAACTTTCAGTAAAATCAAGGGAAAAACAGCAAAATTGATGCAGTGAAACATCAACAAAAGAAGGCAGAATGTACACTAGAAAGAGCTAAAGAATGTGCAGAAACTGTGGATAATCACATGAGTTCACAGACAGAAGGAAATGTTCAGCATATGGATCAAGCCGTAGAGCTTGTGGAAAGCCCAATTACTGAGAAAAGATGTGCAGAACAAAAGAAGAAAATCGTAAACAAGTTATCAGAGTTAGAGTAACAGGGCAAATGAGAAGGAAACAAAAATTAAAATATTCCTTCCTTGGAAGATGATATTGAGTTTGAGGACACATTAGGCATAGAAACATAATCTGCATAAACTGATACATAAATTTACACAAGCATTCAGATCAAGAAGAGGGTGAGAAATAAACCACAACTATTAAACTGAAGCTGAAGCTTGATGCCAGTGCATTGAGTAACAGATCCTGCTCAGACTATACCAGAACATCTTTCTTGAAAATCTGAAAGAAAATAGTTACCAAAGGAAAAATACCTTGAAAGTGAGCAACATCATACTAATAGCGTTTGGGGGGATTGAGATTCAACAGCCAGGAACAACCCAAATCATAGGACCACACAAAAGAAAATATGTTAACTTTATGTTCTACACCATTAGATCACCCTTGCTATCCTGAAGTTGAGTAGTTGAGAAAAGTCAATTGATCTCAGTAAGCCATTATTTTACTGGGTAAGGCCTTGGATCTCAGTATAAAAGATCTAGGTATAGCAACATCACCACTGAAACTGAGTTAAATTAAAGATGAGCCTACAATGATGAACAGATGCTGCCTCAGCAAGTGATCCAGGGATGGCCTGGTAAGATACAGCAAACACAGCCAGTAATGCAGCAGTATTAGTCTATTAGACAGCTCACTAGAAGCTGGTGTTCTGAGGGCCAGATTCAAAATAATCAAACTTAAAACAGTGCAGGAAGAACTTCTCCAGAAAGTACATGAAGGCCACAAGGGAGTAGAGAAGTTTAGGTTCAGAGCCAGATCAACTGTTTACAGGATAGACATCTACAAAAATACTGGAAGAATGATGTCTACATGCAGTGTGTGTCAAAAGTACAAGGATACACAGCAGAAAGATGAGATGATAGCTATGAAGTGATATTACAAATAATATAGCAATATAACAACCTTCTTCCTCTACAAAATATATAATGCTTTAACAACAATATAACTATTTCAATCGACAATTTTATTTAAAAATTAAAAAAGATTAATAATCAGCTTTTATAAATAAATTTAACACCGTAAGATTCTTTTATAGCTAGTTTCTTTTTCTAAAAATATTATTCACGATACTCATTGTTCTCACTGATGAGTTCACGCACTACACAGACAGTGTTATGCAAGTTGCACCTGGTGCTGCAGGAGTTTTATTTGACGTCACTAATGTTGCTTCATTTGTTGATGATGCTGTTGATGTTGTCTTGCTCATTAGTGATGTGCTGTGTTGTTGATAATTTTTTCTGCTTTTCGCAGACCACAGCGTATTGTGAGAGCCAATTTATTCACACAGAATCAAGAATGATGTCACAGGTGTACACTAGTGCTCAAAGTTCCTTTCTATCCAAAATTTTTAGATGAACAATAATCACCTCAGCAGTATGAGTTCTGTTCACTCAGCAAGAACTCAATCCACTGACACAGCATTTCAAGAATTTGCTGAATAATATGAGCTTAATATTCATCACTATATTACCCAAAGTGACTCAGGTTTATGGAAAGACATGTCTAAATGATCAAGAGGATCCTCATGAAATACTAAGCGACAAAGGAAGAACCCAATCTTGCCTTATTGTCACTCTGGTCTACACTCTCAAGGGTGATATGAAATCATCTGCAGAGCTGTTGAATGAGAGAAAGTCTAAGACAACTTGGTCAAGCAAAGTACTTCCTCCAAGTGACGAGGAGAAGTAAGGCAACAATTCAATGCACAGATAGATGGAGGTTAACACTTCAACAAGCGTGCCAACTACTTGCCTGAATCACTGAAAGGATAAAGTGTACAAATATGGGATCCAATCATGAAAACCTGGAACTGGGACTCCAAGGTCATACATCATCGAGACTGAAAGCAGAAGGCAAATGAGAAGGAGCAGAGTCCATACTCAACCTACACCAGAACTGGAAAAGCAGCAAAGACCGTTAACAGCACCAACAGTGTCACAAACCAGTTAGACAACAGAAAAAGCACCAGCAAAAAATGAAACAACATTAGTGACGTCAAGCACAACTCCTACAACACCAGGTGCAACTTGCACAATATTGCCTGTGGAGCGTGTGAATTCATCAGTGAGAACAATGAATGTCTGTTCTACAAGGTGAAGACACATCATCCTCCTAGCTAAGCAGTAGTGTGAATAATGTTCTAGAAAAAGAAACTAGCTATAAAGGAATCTTATGGTGTTCAGTTTATTTATAAAAGTTTACTGTTAATCTTTTGTACTTTAAATAAAGTAAATGATTGTAACAGTCATATTGATATTGAGGCATTTTACATTTTATAAAGAAAGAGGGAGATTATACTATTATATTAATGATAAAGCACCAGGAATTAATTGTTATATGAATATATATCCCGAGGTGCCACATTTTACTGCTGCGCTGGAGTCATGTACTGATAACAAAGTATGTCTATCAATCTATCAGTCACATCGAGAGTTGCAAAAGCACACTTGTTGAGGCTGTAGCATTTTTAGTGCGAAGATCAATTATTTTGAACTTATTGGAACCAGAAGACATGACAGTGGACTCTTACTGCCTTATGCGCATGCTGAACTGGGACATGGGACAACTTTGGACTGCCAGCTATTGCTCGGAGACCTAAATCCATACCCTCGCCCACCTCTGAACAAATCTCCTCTGGAGATTAAAAATTCTGCCAACGGCTTGTGTTCACTTTGCACATGGTCAGACAATGGTGCATTGCAAGGATGGATTTGCTGGGTGATGGGGTTGGGGAGGGGAGGTGATTGAGGAAGAAATCATGTGGTGGAATCTTCAGGAATAAGTCTAACTTGAGTTGGTAACTAATTAACATTATATAAATAGGTGTTCATTCGCCAGTGTAGCTATTAGCAATATTTAAGCCTGGATTTCAAAATAAATGACTGATAATATAACGGAATAGTGTGAAAATAGTTCTGTATGATAGTAGATGTCACAGATCCTTACTATCTTCAATAGGAGTATGATCTTATCACTTTGACATTGCTTAATTTTCAATACTGTGCATTTCCAGATGTGATCATCATCATAGGATCCCACAAGAGAAAAGGTGTTTCATTTAGATTCAGAGCCAAAGCCTGTCTGTATTTAAGCTGTGGAAGACTGTGTTTTGTGATTTATTTTTATTCTTCGCCATAATTATTCTGCCTTCATTCATTCAATTTTTCAAAATTGGGGTCTGATCAAAACTGAAAGTGAATCATTAAAGAATTTCATTAAAAAAATTGTGAGACTTTAAGTCTGAGGGATGCATTAATCAGATGTCAGGTTTGGGTAATTAAATGGGGGAATTAATGAATTTATGGGCCACATACTGTTCATAATTACCATTTTAATGGTGGTTGTGGACTTCTTGTCAGGTAGTATTAATAATATCCAATTAACTCTATCAAGTGAATTATTTTTGCAATTAATTAATGGGATGTATATGTGAGAGGATAAAGTATTATATGAAGTTAATAGAACATGCACATAGTGTATATGATGATAATGGTAATCAGTTCTGAAGAATATTCAAAATTGAATGTATAGGTCAGGCATGGAGCTGGACAGGCACGAAGATAGGCAGGCATGGAGATTTGCATTGCTGTGGTTTGGCCAGTCCTCCAACTCCACTCTGCCCCTGGGAAGTTTTTCTGAGATGGAGGAGTGGGTGGCAGGGTTACAACCCTGCGAGTAGTGGGTAGCCAATTGGCCAAAGACGAACTGGAATTTTCCAGTTGCCCCTCCAGGAGGTGGAAGGGGACAGTACAGCTGCCCGGAGATAGCATTCTGATAAGAGGACCAGCACTCCAGGTAAGATAATAGGCCTACCTGGCCTGCCTCGACCTTGGTTCAGTTAAATTCACAGTCTGTCCTGTGGAGGGATACCTCTCTCCACCCTCTCAATTGTAACATGGCTGGAAAGGTCTTTGTTTATAAATTTTAAGAAGTTGGAGAGAGGTCCTGTGGTGATTGTCCCTTTGAGGGCAACGCAGCAGAGTAAATGTCACATGGCCTGAGTGGTGCCAGCTCCTGCAGGGTCTAGCAGAGATGGTCCATCGTCCCACTGGATAGACGCAGTCTTCTACAGCACTGAATCACTGATATTTACAAGTACAATGACCAGCGTTGGAAAACCCTTGGCTTTTCGTGGTGCCACACCTGGAACAGTGACAGGCCCAACCTCACCCTCCACTGCAGGGCATTGGCCCTGATCAGGTGCTGTGTCACTGCTTTGTGTCAATAAGTAGGATCCAACTCGACAGGCTCCATGATCCTCCAGACCATGCATTGTGAAGAAGAGAAAACCACAGTGAGCTACAAGGATTTGTGATAGAGTCCCAACCCTCACCCTTTAGTTCCTCTGGGACTACCACCCAATGGCAGCACACTCAGTAGGATGCTTCAATGCCATCCCTCACACCCTCCACTCTGACACTACAGCCACCTCTCCACATTGGTCCCTGTTAACTCTAGCAGGATGCAGCACATGGACCCACCAGGGTCTCAGTGGCACCAAATACCAGCATTCCTTCAGCCCCCAAGCACACCCCCTCCTAAAGAAACCTGGTATCATGTTAGTGGGCAGTCGAGTGGCTGCATGTGACCGGTGTTTGCAGCCCGACAGGGGTCCTCACCGACTCATCCCGTCACGACCTTGAGTGGGGTGCGTGATGGTAGGAAGAAAGGCCGCCAGTCTTCACAGTCCCTTTAAAGAGAGGGGTGCCCTGACATTAAGGGAAGGTAGTGTTGCAAGTGACCCCTCCTGACCCCTCTCCTCAAAATGGCTATTTTGGGACCCCACTCCCAGCCCCAAGTTGAACCTATCCATGTCCATTGAGTCCTCTCTGGTACCCCCTGAACGGTGTATACTGGGGGAGTGCTGGCTGTCTGAGTGCTCAGCTCTGAAATCCCCTTCGGAGGTAAAGGGACCTTCTGTAGACCTGTTGTAAGTGGCACCGATCGGTTGTCATGCTGGCACCAGCAGAAAATCCAGTGAAGGGGGAAGCACCGGAGAAAGTGCTCGCTGATGATATGTTAATGTATTGAAATGAGCTTTCTGGAGTGCCATGGCATGTTTCACACCATTCTGCAGGTGAGGCGGCGAGGGGGGGGCCAATAAATTGGAACTTGGAAACTTGCCAAGGTGAATCTCATTTTCTGAGTCTCTCCAGACTTTGAGCATGCACTGCCATTGCCACAGACAGAGAATGCAGCCTCAAAATCACCCCCGTTGTCTCTAAGACTGGATCACTTTCATATCAAGTGGATCAGGAGGGATGAATCCTTCATAATCACGTGGCCCACTTGAGGAGTAGATGATGCTATAACAGTCAGTGCTGACATCAAGAAATGTTTTTGAACCCGTAACTACTCAAGTATCTGTTTGACCTGTTATTGACATCACTGTTGTCTCTGTGGAAGCAAATAGTAATGAACTGCCTGGGCCAGAAGAGGTACCTACTATTGAAGATCCTGCAATTGCTCATCCACAGCTCTTCAACGAATTAAAAAACCCTCAAAGGTTTGATTTATAACTGTCCAACTCATGGACGTAATGTTTAGTTAATATTTAGGATGAGTGAATTAGTTATTAAAGATTGTATAAAGGACTTAAAGGGAAGAGAGGTGGTGACTTTCTTTTTAAGGAAATACAACAGAGTAAGGGTCACAAAGAACATAGAACATTACGGCGCAGTACAGGCCCTTGGGATTGCACCAAGCTGTAAAACCAATCTAAAGCCCATCTTACCTACGCTATTCCAATATCATCCATATGTTTATCCAATGACCATTTAAATGCCCTTAATGTTGGCAAGTCCATTGCTGTTGCAGGCAGGGCATTCCACGCCCTTACTACTCTCTGAGTAAAGAACCTACCTCTGACATATGTCCTATATCTATCACCCTCAATTTAAAGCTATGTCCCCTCATGCTAGCCATCTCTATCTGAGGAAAAAGGCTCTCACTGTCCATCCTATCTAATCCTCTGATCATAATATATGCCTCTATTAAGTCACCTCTTAACCACTTTCTCTCTAACAAAAACAGCCTCAAGTCCCTCAGCCTTTCTTCATAAGACCTTCCCATCATACCAGGCAATGTCCTGGTAAATCTCCTCTGCACCCTTTCCAATGCTTCCACATCCTTCCTATAATGTGGCGAACAGAATAGTACGCAATACTCCAAGTGCAGCCGCACCAGAGTTTTGTACAGTTGCAACATGACCTCGTGTCTCCAAAACTCAATCCCTCTACCAATAAAAGCTGATGGTCACATAGACCAATCAGGACTCAGACCGTGGAATCAATCCATGGTGAGAGAGGCCCCAGGGCAGTTACATTTTGAGAGTTGCTGTACAATTCTAATTAATAAATACCTTTTCTTTTCTCTAATGAAGTCTGTGACAGTGCACCTTTACAGGTCACCTCTCCCTCACATACCAGCCCTGACATTCTGCTGCTGCCTTAAGGCTGGAGAACCTCTATAGGTCCTCCAGCTTTAAGAGCTCATCCACCATCTCTAGTTGGATGATAAGCTCACTCTCTGGCCATTAATTCAGGCAAAATCAGGGACCATTGACTGTTCATTTCTGATCACAATTCAGCTTGAGGGAAGGGTTCTGATGCCTGCAGTGAAAATCCTTCTCCTTAATATGTTGATGACACATAACAAGCTACATCTATTTCTTATTCATTCCCCGGTTTCAAAAATGCCCTGGATTACGTACCGTCAAAATACTCGTTTCCAGAAATGCTCATTGGCCCATCTCTTCTGAGCAGGTGCAATCTTGCACTGGGAAATTTCCCCCACTCAATGCTGCTGCGCATTTCTTTCAGGGATTTCTGATCCCACACTTCACTGAAATGTTCAATGCAGCATCACTGGGGCCGGGGGTGGAGTTAGGGAAACACTTCTTTTACCTTGAGGTATGCATAGGAATGTTAGTAAATGGATAAGTGGATGGGAGAGTGGATGGATGGGTGAGTGAGTGAATGGGTAGGATGGCTATGCGGGAAAATGGGCAAGGTGTATAGGTGGGTAGTTGGATAGTACAGATAGGTGGGGAAAGTGGTAAGTGGGACAGGTGGATAGTTAGGCTGGGGGTTGTCAGGTTTTCAGGATGTGGTTGGTGGGGTAACCAGGTTGGTTGGATCAGGGGAGTAATTGGGCTGTATGGGTGGTGTAGTCATGCGGGCAGTGCATTAGCCATGTCCCAGCTGCAGTTGGGCAGTCTGGGAAGGTAGTTGGATGGTCGGGGATTATTTGTCGGGTTGGGTTATAGCCAGGTCTGGGTATAGTTGGTTGGTTGGGGGAATAGTGAGGTTTGGGAGAAGTTAGTTGGGTGATTGGTGATGGGTGGGGTGCAGTTGGATATTCAGATTGTGTTGGGCGTTAGTTGGTTGGTCGAGGAGGACAAATTGGATTGGGGATTATTTGACTAGTCAGGGACTGGTCAGATTAAGGGCTCGTTGGGTTGGGTTGGGAAGGGTAGTTGGATGTTCATGGGGTTAGTCGGATCAGGCAGATGTTGGACTGGATCGGGAGGGGGATATTGGATGAATAGTGGATAGTTAGCTAGTTGGGTAGGTTTGCAGTGTAACCAGGTTGGGTCATAGGGATAATCGGATTGGGAGGGTAACCAGGTTAATGGGAATATCGGGTGGTTAGGGGGTAATCAGGATGGGGATAGTCAAGTCAGTTATGGGGGTGTATTTTGAGGGCCAGGGTGATAGTCAGTGTGAGTGGTGATGGGGGTTAGTTCTGGAGATATAAGCTTGTATTATAGTTGTGAAGATAACCTGTTAATAGATCAAGATTTAATCTAGCTAACATTTCCTGGTTAAATATCCAGTTAAGTGCCACAGAACTGTTCCAAGTCTCTGACTCTAGCTCAAAGTCAGAGACAATCATGCAGGATCCTGGGGAGCAGAGGAATTGCCCATCGGAAATTGAAACTCTGCAGGAATTCCCATATAGGTCTACGCTTCAGGGCTTCCAAAAGGCCCCAGGGTGCATCTTCAATTGTATGCCTGGTGTCTGATGATCTGGAGACCGGAAGATTTGAAGTTGTGCACCCTTCACTACACTCCTTGTATTTTTATTTAGCAAGTGAGTCATCATACCCAAATCTGATCTCAATGTTCACACACATACTCTTAAAGTGGGGCTCGATGGATAGGGATCAAGTATGGAAGCTCGGGATGATTTTCCGCTCCCTAACTTTGGGCAATGGGGCCAATTATTCTATCCCCTACTGCTGTCTTAACTGAGTTCAGCAGGGGACACAGAATAAACCTGGAACCTTCCTGGTGTTTATGACCAAGTTGTTCACTCACTTAATTTGCTAAGTAATCAAGGAAACTAGATTTTTGTTTCTTAAGGCTTAACATAGAATCTTATCATTTCTTGGTTGGTTTTAACTTGCCAAAACTTGCAATAATAGAGCAGCAGCTTCCTTAAAGTGGAATTGATAAACTTATCACCTTGTTAACATATACTTTCACTCATTTTAAAAGGAACCTTCTCATGTCTGACTGGAATGCTTCAGCCACTGGGGTTAGTTATGCAATTTGGGGTCATAGGTAGTTTTGTAAAGTTTTTACTCCATCCTTAAAGTTTCAAAACCAATGCTCAGAGTCGACTGGCCAAACACATTCTTTGCTTGCTCCAAAAACCAAATTCAAATTCCAAATGAATCCAATTTGAGATCCCCACAAGAAAGACAACAAAGATTCAAAACTGACAAAATAAGGCATTACACCCCATCTTGGGCTTGATCTATGTTTGATCTTAGCCAAAAAGGTCGAGAAGCAATTTAGGACCCTAATTATAATTTTCATCAAAAGCAGGTGGAGCATGCACTACACACACAGTCTATCCTTGTGTCCTACCATTAAGTGGCATAACCAGCAGTCCTTAAAGGCACTGGTCATTTCAAATATAAAACAGAAAATTTCTGGATTATATTTTTGCAGAGCCATGAAGAACAGGAGTCTCCTGATGCCACAATAATCCTGTGGCTCACCACAGCCCTGGCCCCACCCATCTTCATGACCACCTCTTACTAGTGAGTTGCCTATAGACTGGCATGCTGCACGAGCCCTGTTGATATTGTGCTCACTTGAAGCTGATGAGTTGCAGTAGGTGTTAACAATTAGGGCCATACAGTTCATCAATGCATGGAAATGAGACCAGGCCCTTTAAACAACTTGAGACTTCTCGTCAGCAATAAATTCCTGGCTAGCATGTATCCAAAAGCTAAAACCCAGCCCTGATGCTCCATCTTTGGTAATTAGTCAAAGTCCATGACGGACTCTAGGATAGGCATCTCTCTCCATTACAGGCAATTGGTTATATGGGTTGAGAGGCACAACTCCACATCAAGCATGGGGGCAAGACATAAACTGCCACAGCCTATACAGAGATTGTATAACTTGCTGGCAGCACTCCGAAGCACGTTGTCAACAGACTGCTTTATCGTTATAGTACAATAAAACCTAGGTGCAAATTGGGCCTCCGTTGTACCCCTTATTCATTACAACTCCACCGAAAGTCCTTTGGTCACTGATAAAACAAGTTCCAATCAACAAGCTTCAATGTTCATTTTTCAATTGCTTGACTGTCAGGATAGCTTCCTAAACTCAGATCAGCTAACATTTCTCAGATAAAGTTATCAAACAATCATTGGTACAAAATGTTAATCAGATGAAAAAGAAAGATCTTCTGTTTAATGCAAGAAGGGAGCCTTGAACCTAATTAAAGCATGAGTTCACTTTATCCCTGCTGGAACATTCATTGTCAATCACACAATGGACAATTCTGAATGCCACACAATGATATAAGACAACCAAAGAGCTGAGGCAACATTGCTGGCTGCAGAAGTGAATTTCAAATAATTTATGAAGTTGCTTGATCCTTGGGACTCTTTGTAGCTTTGCAGCACAATCAAAGGCACTTTTTCTTGTTTTAATGATTGACTTTGTATCTTTTATTGCTGGTATGTTTTGCTGTTGAGGTTTGGATTCTGTTCAGTTTATCACATGGTCGGAAGAGATGAGAATATTCTGTCTTTTTACCAGAAGATTATTGTCGAGACATATTACATAATGTGGCCACCTTACAGCAATTTCTGCACGAGTTTGAAAAAGAGTGGCATCCTGCATTTCCTGGACGTTTAATGCTGTGGGACAGAAACTGGAATGTGCAAGTGCCAGTTATTCAAAATGTTATGCAGCTTCTGCATTATCTCTGCTGGGGTCAGTTGGGAAAACTCTCTTCTCAGGTTGTAAGTTCATGCCCCACCCAGAAACTTGATTAGAAAATCTAGGTTGAACTATTCCCTGCAGTACTGACGGACAGCTACACAGACTGAGATTCGACCTTTTGGATGCAATATTAAACCAAAGCTCCCTCAGCTGTCTCTCCAAAGTGGATGTACAAGACCTGCCTGAAAAGAGCAGGAAGATCTCTCTGGTGTCCTGGTCAATATTTACCCTTGAATAAGCATCTGTAAAACATGTTGGCCCATAACTTCCTAGCTCCCCTGTATCAGAATTGGCAGGGTGCACTCCAAAGATGCATTGGGGAATCTCACTCGGATATTCCCAGGTAAGGGTTCGCTCGGCAATTGTCCAGAAGTCACTAACTTCACCTGGTCAGTTGCATTGCACTGGGAACCATCCTGCAGGATGATTTAAATTGTTAACTCCAGGTGGTTCTGCCAGGGTTAAAGGTGAGTCAAGCAAGGAATACCCCTACACCTCTGCCCCTCACTCGCCCAGTGAAATTGACATGCCCATCTCCCACAACTAAGCACCCCACTCCCCCCACCCACAGGTCCACGTGATATTCCTCAATCTAGTGCAATTCCTCGACCACCTCCAGACCAGACACTCTCCCTCCCACCCCCCTCCACCCCTTCACCATCCATAGAAAATAGGAGCAGGAGTAGGCTATTTGGCCTTTTGATCCTGCTCCACTATGCATTATGATCATTACTGACCGTCCAATTCAATAGCCTGATCCCCCTCCCCCCATATCCTTTGACCCCTTGCCCCAAAAGCTATATTTAACTCCTTCTTGAAAACATACAATGTTTTAGCCTCAACTACTGTCTGTAGTAGTGAATTCCTCAAGCTTACCACTCACTGGGTGAAGAAATTTCTCTTCATCTCAGTCCGCATCCTTACACTATTACCCATTGTTCTGGACACCCCCACTATTGGGAACATCCTTCCTGCATCTATCCTGTCTAGTCCTGTTGGAATTTTGTACATTTCTACGAGGTCCCCGCTCATTCATCTAAACTCCAGTGAATATAATCCTAAGCAACTCAATCTCTCTTCATATGTCGGTACTCATACTTACCCGACCCATGCCCCTGACCCACAACCCCTTGATGTTTGACTCTTTCTCGATGTCCGACTACCCACCCACCCACCCCGCCCTCTCCTGACATCCAACTTCACCTTTCCGATTTCCAGATCCTCCTCTAATGTCCGGATTCCGAACCCCACTCACATCCCATTCACTTACTTTGAAAACGTACCTTCTCTCTTTCAATGGGACTTTTAAACTCACCTGCTTTCTAGCAGCTGGTGCTGTTAAAAGGAGGCATATTCTCCTTTGCTCCACTCATTTTGCACTTGGTCACTGGAACCGTGGGTGCCCTTTTTTACTTAAGTCTCACCCAGTGACAATCACCAGGCAGGAGTGTTCCCTTCCTGTTAGGAATGCCCCTCATTATTTTATAGACGTTATAGAGGTCTATAAAATAATGAGGGGCATAGGTCAGCTAGCCAATATTTTTTCCCAAAGGTAAGGGACTCTAAAACTAGAGGGCGTAGGTTTATGGTGGGAGGGGAGAGGTACAAAAGTGTCCAGAGGGGCAATTTTTTCACACAGGGGATGATGATTGTCTGGAATAAACTGCTAGAGGTAGTAGTACAGGCAGGTACAATTTTGTCTTTTAAAAAGCATTTAGATAGTTACATGGGTACAATGGATAAAGAGGGATATGGGCCAAATGTGGGCAATTGGGATTAGCTCAGGGGTTTTAAAAAAAAAGGCAGCATCAACAAATTGGGCCGAAGGGCATGTTTCCATGCTGTAAACCTCTATGACAGCCAAGGGCATTCAGCCTCTGGTCTTTGGGTAAGCGTTCTGTAAAGCAGCCTTCAAGACACATGACAACGCAGAATTGCCTAGCAGAAACTGATGGCCAAGTTTTGCATGCATGAGGCCGGCTGGCCTCATCTGGGACCTTGGGTTCATGTCACTTTACGTGTTACACCCACGATTTGGCCTGGGCTTGCAAAATTCTATTAACTGTCCTGACTTGAGATTATTCACACTGCTTTAACCTGTGATTATCCCTCTCTCCACTCGCATTGTCTGTACCTGTAAAAACTTGATTACCTGTAAAGACTTGCAGTCCAACCAGTATCTTGCAATTGAATCTCTGTTTATAAAAGCTGTGCTTGTGAACCCACCTCTCCATTCACCTGATGAAGGAGCAGCGCTGTGAAAGCTCATGATACCAAATAAACCTGTTGGATCTGAACCTGGTGTGGAGACTTCTTACTGTGCCCGCCCCAGTCCAATACCGGCACCTCCGCATCATGAGTCAGGAATATTACAGGTACTTTAGAATTTAAGTGCAAGTAAGGCACTTAAGGCAAGTAAAGATTAGCTGTCCGCCTTTGATTGCCACAGAAAAGAAATTACGGTATGCTTATTGATTGTGCAACTTTACTTATAAATTGGCTGTCACATTTTTGACATTATAACAGTGACCACAATTCAAGAACAATTTTTCAACTAGAAAACTTTTAAGGACCTCATGAGAGACTTGATAAATGCAAACCTTTCTTGACATGCGCTGCACACTATGTTGGGTTGGGTGGCCTATAATTTCTCAGGGCACCTACCTGGACTGGACATTAGGCATCTCACGTGAGAAAATCAGAGCCAGAACATTACTCTGAAATTGGATTTTGACTGAGAACATCAGGTACTGTGTATGTTGCTGTGGATTTTCTCAGATGCACAGCAACTGAAGTGGGGAGGAAGGTCAGGGGCATTTTGGTCAAAGGGTGAAAACTGCAGCTAAACAGGTGCTGTGCCAATAAGACAAGTCTGTTTGCAAATCTAAATTTAGTGCACAATTTTGCTTCTAATTGTTGATTGCCATAATTTAAACATGCCTGGAGAAGCGAGACCAAACACTTGCAATGTCCGCACTCAAGTGCTGATTACACACAATTTTTGTGAGCTGTATATGCAGCCCCGTGCACCCACACCAAATGAAAGTGAGATGTGTGCTAGCTAGCACATAGCTGCACGTTACAGAGACCCAGTGAAAGGATGCACAGGCTCCTGGATGTGGCACTGGAGGTCCTGGGGAAGGAGGTCTAGAGGAAGAGAGATGTACTGTATTGCAGTGAAATTTCACCCTCTTGTCCCTGTCAGCCCTTCAGCAATTGATATCATTCTGCCTGTCCTTATGTCCTTCCTCCTTTCCTCATCCAGATTAAGGGGGCTATTAGAAGATGCCAATGAAAAAGCACTTCCTTTATACTCATGACTCCCATAATGTGCCCAATTATAGGTGGATTGATTTGTTATTGGTTGAAGTCCAATATACAGCTCACAAAAATTGTGTGTAATCAGCACTTGAGTGCTGACATTGCAAGTGTTTGGTCTTGCTTCTCCAGGCATGTTTAAATTAGGAACAATGTGACTCGGTAATTTGGAAAGGAGTGAGCATGAAGAATGGTGGCGAGAGTGGGACGTCACTCTGGGAAAGAGCAAGAGGAAACTTGCGTAACCACTGCCTGTGAGCAGCCTATAGGTTCAAAACCTGCATTCATGAAGAAAGATCAAAGTGTGGCATCACATGGAAGCAGGTAAATGGCTGATGAGTATTTCTTATTTATCTTAACTAAACTAAGGAATTTCAATAGGGGTAAGTAGAACATTAATTGAAATAACAAGAATATAAGTATTGATAGAATTAGAGACATTAGTTAAAATTTAACAATTAATGAAAAAGAGAATTTTTGTTGAAGCTTTTTTTCAGACCACCAATTTAAGATTGTTATGAAGTGCGGTGCATTTGTGCTTCTGGAAGCTACAGAAATTGATATAATTAATAAGTTACAGACAGAAAGAACATGTGCTCATATGCCTGTTTCAACTAGACAAAATAAACTATGCCATTCGCTGATTCATTCTCCATGGCAACACCTCTATCAATCAGTGTCCACTAGACAACCAACCAGCATTTCCTTCTCATACAGTATAAATTTCTTGTTCCCCTGACATTGGTATTTTTGTGAATTGTCCTGATGAATGCAAGATGGAAAGCTTGAACAAAAAAGTAGTTTTTCGGTCATATTCTGTACCACCAAATGAAAATGTCGTTCGTAGAACAAATAATTGAAACACTATAAAGGTTGCAGCGCAAGTGATGTGTCGTAGCTCCAGTGTGTGAGCAGTTATGAACACCAGTTTGATCCAATGCAAAGACATCTGCAGTAAGTGCCTGTGGCTCGAGAAAATTCAACCCAGAGTTAGTGAGCTAGAGTCTGAGTTTGAAACATTAAAATGCATCACAGAGGAGAAAGTTACCTGGACACTTTGTTCCAGGAAGTAGTCACATCCCTTAGGAAAGGGTCTTCTGATTTGGCCCATGTTCAGGGACAGGAGGATGTGGCAGCAAATGAGGCAGGTATGGGGATTGAGAAGATAGAAGTGGAGCATCCTCAACCTTTGCAATTGTCCAATAATTTCAGGTTCTTGCAGCCTGTATGGATGAAAGCAGTGGTTGCAGATTGGATGATCAAACTGACCATGGCATAATGGTGCAGGAAGTCATTCAAGTGAGGGGAATTACATATGGAGATACAAGTTAGGAGCAGAAATAGGCCATTCAGTGCCTCTAGATTGATCTGCCAGTCAATAAGATCATGGCTCATCTGATTGTGGTCTACATCCACATTCTCCATCCTCAGCAACCTTTGACTTCCTTCTTTGTCAAGAATTTATCTGCCTCTGTCTTAAAAATATTGAATGGTCCTGACTCTACTGCTCTCTGGAGAAGGGTCCCAAAAACTCACAACCCTCTCTGAGAAAGAAATTCTCCTCATCTCTGTCTTAAATGGGAGACCATTGATTTTTAAACTGTGTCTTCTACTTCTAGCCTCTCGCACAAAGGGAAACATCTATTCACCATCAACCTTGTCAAGTCCCTTCAGGATCTTTTATGTTTCAGTAAGATCACCTTTCATTCTCCTAAACTCCAATGGATACAGGCTCAGCCTGTCCAACGTTTCTTCATAAAAAAATTACCTCCATCTCAGCCGTCGGTTGAGTAAACCTTCTCTGAACTGCATTTATATCCTTTCTTAAATTAGGAGACTCAAACTGTGCACAGTACTCAAGATGAGGTCTCACCAATGCCCTGTATATTCTGTAGCAAAACATCCCTATTTTTAGATTCCATTTCCCTTGCAATAAAATACAACATTCCATTTGCCTTCCTAATCACTTGCTGTACCTGCAAACTACCTGAACATCCAGATCCTTTTGTTCGTCAGGGTTCTACAATCTCTCTCCATTGAGATAATGTGTCACTTTTTGTCCTGCCAAATTGGACAAGTTCACTGCTAAAGTTTTACAGCACCATCTGCCATGGGAATTGGAGCAGACGAGGGGTGGACAATGGGAAGGTGTGTCGACCTCAGGATGAGCGAGGTTGTGAAATCCCGCCCCACGCTTTTCCCATATTATATTCAATCTACTAAATTTTTTGTCCACTCACACAACTTATCTGGATTTTGCATATTCTACCATTCTACATGGGTTTCCTTCAGGTGCTCCGGTTTCCTCCCACACTCCAAAAGATGTGCTGGTTAGATGCATTTGTCATGCTAAATTCTCCCTCAGTGTATCCAAACAGGCACCAGAGTGTTGTAGAGAATTTTCACAGTAATTTCATTGTAGTATTAATGTAAACCTACTGTGACAATAATAAATAAACTTTAAAACTTTAAACCTGTCTAAGTCCCTTTGCTAGCTCCTGGTGTCCTCTTCACAACTTACTTTTTTACCTATCTTTGTATCATTAGCAAATTTAGCAACCATACATTTAGTACCTTCATCCAAGTCATTGATATAACTTTAAAAAAGTTGAAGTCTCAGCACTGATCCATGTGGTACTTCATTCATTACATCTCACCAACCTGAAAATGGCCTATTTACCTTTGCTGTTAGCTAACCAATTATCTATCCATCCTAACATGTTATCCCTTACACAATGAACTCTTATTTTGTGTAGTAATCTTTAACCTGGCACCTTGCCAAATGTGTTCTGGAAATCTAAGTACAGCACACCCAGAAGTTCCCTTTATCCACATTGCTTGTTACATAGAATCATAGAATCCCTACAGTGAAGAAAAGGCCATTCAGCCCATTGAGTCTGCACCAACTCTCTGACAGAGTATTTTATCCAGGCCCTTTCTCCTGCCCTATCCCCATAATCCCATACATTTACCATGGCTAATCCATCTAATCCACGCATCCTGAGATACTGACGGGCAATTTATTTCATCAAAGAACACCAATGAATTATACCAACATGGTTTAGACCAGTATCAACTCTGCCTGATTATATCAAGATTTCCTAAGTGCCCCACTACAACCTCCTTAATAATATATTCCAATTGTTTCCCTATGACAGATGATGTGCTAACTGGCCCATAGCTTTTTGCTTTCTGTCTCCCTCCTTTTTGAATAGAGGAGTCACATTCATTATTTTCCAATCTGATGAACCGAGGAAATTTTGGAAGACTAAAACCAATGCATCTCTTATCTCAGCAGCTGCTTCCTTAAGACCCTAGGATGAAGTCCATCAGAATCAGGGAACTTGTTGGATTTCTATTCTGATATTTTCTCAGTATGTTTTCCCTAGTGATTGTAATCATCTTAAATTCACCCTTTCCTTTCACCTCCTAGGATTTTAATTTTATTCTCTATGGTGAAGATAGACAGAAAGTATCCATTCAATACATCCACCATTTCCTTATTTTCCATTATTAATTTCCCAGACTCACTCTTTGGGGGATCCAACATCATCTTACTTTCTCTTTTCCTCTCTAAATACCTGCAGGAGCTCTCACTATCTGGTTTTATATTTCTAGCTAGTTTTCTCTGCCATCATTGAATATCTGCTGCAGCATTGCTACAGACCTATCCTTTAACCTAATTTTCCAGTTCAAATCAGCCAGCTCCATCTCCATGCCCTCAAAATTGCCCTTATTTAGGTTTACATCACTTGTCTTAGATCCACCCTTCTCCCCAATAAACGGAACGTGAATTTCAATCAGAACATGATCACTTCTACCTAGTGTCTTCACCACGAGGTCACTAATTAATCCTATCTTGTACAATATAAAGGGGAGGCGGTTTAGAACAGAGTTGAGGAGGAACTTCTTCACTCAAAGGGTGGTGAATCTCTGGAATTCTCTGCCCGTTGAAGTGGTGGAGGCTGCCTCGCTAAATATTTTTAAGAAGCGGGTTGATGGGTTTTTGATAAGAGAAGGGATTAAGGGTTATGGGGAGAGGGCGGGAAAGTGGAACTGAGCCACGACAGATCAGCCATGATCTTATTGAATGGCGGGGCAGGCTCGAAGGGCTAGATGGCCTACTCCTGCTCCTATTTCTTATGTTCTTATTATGTTCTTATAATATCAGACCTAGAGTAGCCTGTTCTCTGGTTTGCTCTAAAACATGTTGGTGTAGGAAATTGTCCTAAAATTACTCTATGAACCCATCTCCAAGACCTCCTTTGCTAATCTGCTTTGTCCAATCTATATGTAGATTGAAATCACCTGATTATTGCAATAGCTTTCTCACAAGCTCCCGTGATTTATTCCTTTGTACCCAGTTCCACAGTGTGGCTACTGTTAGGACGCCTGAAAACCATTCCTACAAGTGACTTCTAACCTTTACTATTTGTTATCTTTATCCAAACTGATTCTACATCGTGATCTCCAGAACAAAAGTCATCTCTCTCTATTGTACCAATGACATCCTTAATTAATAGAACTAACCCTTCACTTTTTTCTAAACTTCACGTCTTTCCTCAATGTCAAGTACCCTTGAATATTCAGGGGCCAGTCCTTGTCATCTTGCAATCATGTTTCTGTAATGTCTATGTGTCTTGTTAATAGGAACGTAATGGTAATAGGGAACAGTATAGACAGGGTGATAGATGCAATTGTCTAAAGCCAAGAGTGAAAGTCCAGAAGGTTGTATTGTCTTCTCTGAGCCCAGCTTTGGGACATCTGCTCTTAGCTGGTTCGGAACTCAAAGTGGAAGGGGAAAGATTTAATTGTAATTGTGGTCCATATAGCTACCAATGGCATAGATAGTACTAGGAATGAGGTTATTTTAACGGAGCACGAGCAACTATGGGCTAAATTAGAAAGCAGGACTTCAAAGTAATAAGCTTTGAATTACTCCCCATCACAAGCAAATTGACATAGGACAATAAGATTAGAGAGTTGAATGCATGGCTCAAAGATTCATGTGAGAGAAATGGATTTTGATTCATGTAGCACTGGCACAGTGCTTGGAAAAGTGGGAGCTGTACTGTTGGGGTAGTCTTCACCAGAACTAAGTTGGGACCATTGTTCTGGCACATCCTAAACTAGGGTGGTAAAGAGGGCTTTAAAGGAAATAATGAATGTGAGGGATCAAGTGAGGGAAGCTGTGATAAATGACAGGAAGAAAAGGCAAGAGAACAAGGTAGCAATAAGAGTAATAATGGAAATCAGAGTTGGCAGGAAGAGACAGAGTATTGAGAGTGTGCCAAATGGTAAAAATACACTTAAGCCTCTGCATCTGAATGCATTCATAGCATTCACAATAGATGAATTGTCAGCTCAAATATAGAAATAAATATATATGACCTGAAAGCCATTACAGAGACATGGCTTCAAGATGACCAAGATAGGGGCCTGAATATTCAAGGATACATGATACTTTGAAAGCCTGGAAAGGTGGTGGGGTAGCCCTGCTAATTAAAGGTGACATTAGTTTATAGTGCGAGATTACATTATTTCCGAAGTTCAAGATGTAGAATGAGTTTGGGTATAGATAAGAAATAGCAGTGGTAAGAAGTCGCTTTATAGTTTCCCTTAAAGTAATTAAACTGTAGTACAGGGTATACAGGAAGAAATAATGGGGGTTTGTGAGAAAACTACGGCAACAATCATGGGCAATTTTAATCTACCTATAGATTGGAAGAATCATACTGGTAAAGTGCCTGGAAGATGAGTTCATTGAAGGTTTTCAGGACAGTATTTTTGGAGTAGCATGTTCTACAGCCAAGCAGAGAATAGGCTATTCTCGACCTGGTAATGTGCAATGAATCAGGATTAATTAACGATGTCAAAGAAAAAGCATCCCTAGGTAATATTGATCATAACATGATTGAGTTTCATTTTCAGTTTGAGGGAGAGAAGTGTGGGTCAAAAACTAGTGCTTTAAACTTAAATAACAGCAATTATAAGGTTATTAAGAAAAAGCTGGCTAAAGTGGTGTGGGAAAACAGGTTAAGGGATAGGTCAGAAGAACTGTAATGGCAGACATTTAAGAACTGCCTCTGAACATTCAGTAAAGATACATTCCAGTAAGGAAAGGAATAATCATGTTAGAAGCAGTACAGAGAAGGCTTAGTTTACTGATTGCTGGGATGAAAGGGGTTGTCTTAGGGTGAAGTGGGTTGTCTTGGTATGAAAAGCTGTGCAGATAGGTCCTGTATCTTTTGGCTTTTAGAAGAGTGTGAGGTGATCTTATTGAAACCCCTTATTGAGGGGATTTGACAAGGTGGATGCTGAAAGGATGTTTCCTCTTATGGGACAGACTAGGACTAGGAAACACAGTTAGTCTCCCATTTAAAATGGAGGAGAATTGTTTTCCCTCAGTGGGTCACTAGAATGTGGAATTCCTTCCCCCAGAGAGTTGTGGAGACAGAATCGCTGAATAGTTAGATACTTGTCTGACATGGGAGTCAAAGGGTATAGGTAGTAGACAGGAAAGTAGAACCCACAGTCAGATCAGCAGGGTAGAGGTGCCTACTCCTGCTCTTAAATAGTATATTCATACGTTCACATGTGAGCCATCAATTCTATGCAGCCTCTGTAATGAAATTTGGCAGGCATTTTAAGGGGTTGTCACCTCTTAATGAGCCTTTTGACAGTCATTCCTCGAACAGGTTTTGACATCCTTTATTAAGATGACATCTTTCACTAAACACAGACTATGCTGAATTCCAGAGATGAGGAGTGACTGTCCTTGACATCAAAGCAGCATTTGACCGAGTGTTGCATCGAAGAGGACTAGTAAAACTGGCATCAATGGTAATCGGAGGTGGGGAGAGTTTGGGGAAAGGGATGGGGTGAATCTCCACTTGTTAGAGTCAAAGAAAGATAGTTGTGGTGGTAGGAGGTCAATCATCTCAGTTCCAGGATATCACTGCAGGGGTTCCTAAGGGTAGTGTCTTAGACCCAGTCATCTTGAGCTGCTTCATCAATGACCTTCCATCCATCATAAGGTCAGAAATGTGAATATTTGCTGATAATTACACAATGTTCAGCACGATTTGCAACTCCTCAAATACTGAAGTAGCCCATGTCCAAATGCTTCATCAATGACCTTCCATCCATCATAAGGTCAGAAATGTGAATATTTGCTGATAATTACACAATGTTCAGCACGATTTGCAACTCCTCAAATACTGAAGTAGCCCATGTCCAAATGCAATAAGACCTGGACAATATCCAGGCTTGGGCTGACAGTAACAAGTAACAGTCATGTCACCCACGTGCCAGGCAATGACCATCTCCAATAAGAGAAAATCTAACCATTGCCCCTTGGCATTCAATAGCATTACCATCTCTGAATTGCCCATTATCAACATCCTGGGGGTAACCATTGACTAAAAACTGAACCAGCTTTATAAATCTAGTGGTTACCAGAGTTGGTCAGAGGCTGGGAACCCTGCGATAAATAACTGACCTCCAGACTCCTCAAAGCCTGTCCACTATCTACCATGCACAGTCAGGAATGTGATGGAATAATCTCCATTTGTTTGGATGACTGCAGTTCCAATAACACTTAAGAAGCTTGGCACCAACCAGGATAAAGCAGCCTGTTTGATTGTACCCCTTGCACAAACATTCAATCCCTCTACTGCCAACGCACTGCAGCAGCAAAGTGTACCATCTGCAACATGCACTGCAGAAATTCACCAAGGCTCCATAGGCAGCACCAACTAAATCCACAACTGCTACCATCTGGAAGGACAGGAGCAGCAGATACAAGGGAGCACTAGCATCTTGAGGTTCCCCTCCAAGTTACTCACCATAAGACCATAAGACATAGGAGCAGAATTAGGCCACTCGGCCCATCAAGTCTGATCCACCAGTCAATCATGGCTGATATTTTTCTCTTCTCCATTCTCCTGCCTTTTCCTCATGACTCCTGATCCCCTTATTTCAAGAACCTATCTATCTCTGTCTTAAAGACACTCAATGACCTGGCCTCCACAGCCTTCTATGGCAACGAGTTCCATCGATTCACCACTCCCTGGCTGAAGAAATTCCTCCTCGGATGTGTTTTAAAGGATCGTCCCTTTAGCCTGAGGTTAGGCCCTCTGTTTCTAGTTTGTCCAACCGGTGGAAACATCTGCTCCATATCCACTCTATCCCGGTCTCGCAGTAACCTGTAAGTTCCAATAAGATCCCCTCCTCATCCTTCTAAACGCCAACGGATACAGACCCAGAGTCCTCAATCATTCCTCATATGACAAGCTCTTCATTCCAGGGATCATTCTGGTGAACCTCCTCTGGATTCTTTCCACAGCCAAGCATATCCTTCCTTAGATATGGGGCCCAAAACTGCTCACAATACTCCAAATGAGATCTGACCAGGGCCTTATACAGTCTCAGAAGTACATCCCTGCTCTTGTATTCTAGCCCTCTCAACATGAATGCTAACATTGCATTTGCCTTCCTAACTGCTGAGTGAATCTGCACATTACCCTTAAGAGAATCTTGAACAATGACTCACAATTCCTTTGTGTTTTTGATTTCCTAAGCATATTCCCATTTAGAAAATCGTCTTTGCCTCCAATCCTCCTTCCAAGTGCATAACCTCACACTTTTCCACATTGAATTCCATCTGCCACTCACTATCTTAACTGGAAATATATCACCAATCCTTTAATGTCGCTGGGTCAAAATAATGGAACTCCCTTATTAGCAGTACTGTGGGGGTCCACCACATTGACTGCTGTAGTTCAAGAAGGACGTTTGCCATCACCTTGTCAAGCACAGTTAGGAATGAGCAATAAATGCTGGCCTAGCCAGAAATGCCCACACTCTGTAACTGAACATAATAAAAATAAATTGTCATTTCAGGTCCAGAATTGTGCCAGTTCACAGTACTGTTAACAAATGATTGCACAGCCAAAGTGCTCTCGATGTCTTTAAAGACTGCTGGATGCTGCCAGTAAAAGGAAAGCAAAAATGTTTTATTTAACTTAATGTAAAACCCGACAGAGTAGGAACTTGCCTCCTGGTCCACATCAAGACTTTGGATTCCTGCTGGCCATTGCCTGCCTGGCTCTCCTGATCTCAGGGAGAACATGCAAACTCTACACAGACAGTGACCCAAGGCCGGAATTGAACCCGGGTCCCTGGCACTGTGCTAACCACTGTGCCACTCCATTGTTACAAAACATTCAGATGGATGAATTAGAAAAGGGAATGGGAATGGCAATGTTAGTCAAAGATGACATTTGATCATAAATGAAATGACAGATGGTGCAATAACCCAAATCACTGAATCTATTTTGTTGAATTCAGTGAGACAAATTCTTTTCAAATATCTGGGGGTGAAGGAAGACTGGACTCATGCGACAGTGGAGTTCTGGAGTTGGTACTATCACACTGCTTCTCATATATGTCAATGGACTAGACTTTGGTGAGCAGGGGACAATTTCAAAATTTTCAAATGGCATATCGCATCTAATGTGATAGGCTTCAAGAAAACATTGACTGGTGGAATGGCGAAAGAAATTTAATGCACAGAAATATGAAGTGGTGTATTTTGATGGGAAGAACAAAAAGAGGCAATATTATCCAAAGGATAAGCTTATAAAGAGCATGTGAGAACAGAGACCTGGGTTATGTGTGTACAAGTTGTTGAAGGTAACAGGGCAGGTTGAGAAAGTGGTTAAAAAAGGACATATGGGATCCTGATGTGTTTAAGTACATATAGTACAAAAGAAGAAAGTTGATGGAACTTTTCAAACACTTGTTTAGCCTCAACAGGAGTTTTGTATCCAAGTCAGGACATTGCACTCTTAGAAAGAATGCAAAGGCTTTAGTGAGGGTGCAGCAAAGGTTTATGAGTTTGGTTCCAGGGATGAGAGACTTCAGTTGTGAGGATAGATTGGCAAAGGGAAGGGTGAGATGAGATTTGATAGAGCTGTTCAAAATCTTGAAGATCTAGACGGGGGAAAATAGGAAGAGCTAGTTCCATTGGTGGAAGTACTGAGACCCAAAGGACACCAACTTAAGGGGTCTGGACAAAGAAACAACATTGACATGAGGAGACATTTTTTGCGCAGTATAAAATGTGGCAAGAATCTGGAATGTACTGTCTGAGAGTGTGGTCAACTAATTCAATTATTACTTTCAAAATGGAATTGGATAAGCACCTGACGAGAATAAAGTTGCAAGGTTATAGGGAAAGGAACGTAAGAGTGAAACTAGCAGAATTGCTTTTGCAGAGCTGTCATGGAAAAGAGGGACTGAATGGCCTCTATCTGTGCTGTAATCATTCTATGTTTCTATAATGCCTATTTGGGCTCGGTGTTATGCATGGAAATCAAAAAAAAAGCGTAAAAAGAACCATTATATAATCTGCTGCTGCTTTATGATTTAGCATGTATACAAAAATAAGGAGAACCCTGGTCCAAAAAATAATGACAACGAAAAGCAGGTTAAAAAGAGCATTTATTTACTGTCCAATATGATATTCTCTTCCATTCTTTTGTCTTTCTTTGCCTTTTACATGCCCCCCCACCCCCTGCCCTCCCCCCCCATCTCCCACCAATACTTGGTCACTAAAGAACTATACAGAGATACCAGCTTAAGTGCAATTGATCCCATTCAGACAATTTTAACAAACTTTAAGATTTACCCTTCGGTTAGAATGCCCATCACATGCTCAAAAGGCTATGCATTTGGCAAACCACAAATAAATTAAACAAAAAAAAACACAAATGTCATTACCACTTGACAAAATGTAATAGCTCTTGACACAGAACAAATGACAGCAACATTCTTTCAGCAAACTAGCAACCACTGATTCCTTAAACATGCAGATACAGTAGGAATTGAAACATCTGAATCATTTAAGACATTTATTTATTGCAGGATTTTGAAATGTATCGCTGCAGTGTCTTAAAACTACTCCTCTACAATCTATCATGAGCATGTTGCTTTCCTTAGTTCCACACACATTTGATGTACAATTCTACTATTAACCCTGACATTATTTACCACATAGGCACATTAACCCTGTGAGATGTTGGTTTGAATGACAGGGGTGACTTCCCCTGTTAAAGACTGTTTTCATAAATAATGTACAGTAATGCCAATCAATAATGATGCTGAAACACATTAACCCTTCTATTTTTGTCTCACTGGACTTGTAGTTAGAACAGTTCATTTTCAGTAATCAATAACCAGCTACATGACAATGTAGAATTTTAATTTTAGCCACGATAGAGCACAGCTCCACAGAAATTACAATTTTCAAGTTGCATTGACCAGTGACCTGTGAAAAACAGCACAGCAAAATGTCAACTTATGCTTGCCACCTGGGTATTAAATATTAACTGCTTCATTTAAATTTAAATTGGTGGAATGGCGATGAATGGAACATATGATGCCATTTGTTCATTAGCATGGAGCGAAGCATACTAAATTGTAGTAGGATGGGCAAATGATGCAAACACAATGAAGCACAACCAAATTCAGATGAACTCAATTCCAGCAACAAAACAGATCCCCCCCTGCCCAAAAAAAAATCCCCTTAGGCATTTATCTGTAAACATCTTCCTCATAAATAACGTAAATGTCTCCTTAGTATCGCCATGTCTAACTGAAGCTGAAATAGAAAGAATGGATCATACACAGCACGGAGAAGGTGAAAGTGTTTTTGGGGTTGAAAACGCTGGGAGCTCTATGGCTCAGCCATCGGACACAGGTGGAGTAACCCAGCCATATTTCTCATGTGTCTTCACCAAACTTTTAAATGTTGCTTCGGCTTCTTTACGAGTGAAGGCTTTCTTTGTCTTCCCGACTTTTCTGCAAATGCGGCCCTATATCAAAGGAAGGAAACACAAAATAAAATGGATCAGTACTTCTGTTCACTGAAATGACAGGAAGAAAACAACTTTCATATGTTTAAAGAGCATCCTCATCGTGAAAAGAAAGCATGTAAAGATTTTAAGCCTATCAACAGCTCCTAAAAACAGGCGGATTTTGATGTCTAGCATACATTCAGGGGGACTGGGCACTGGAGTGATTGTCACATCACCAGCAAGAAGCCAGATCTATTCTGATTTGAAATGTTAGTTAAATTTAATGGTCAAACAGTCTGCGCATTTCCAATGCTGTAAAAAGTCTCAACACCAGGTTAAAGTCCAACCAGTATATTTGATAGTAAACCCACAATTTTTATAGTGTTTACCCCAGCCCAACGCTGGCATCTCCACATCATGATTTCCAATGCTGACAGATAGCTCTGATCGATAGAATGCCCATCCATGGAGTAAACATGGAGTCCATGGAGTATCCAACAGAGAAGTCATGGGTAGGTTGACCAATGGTGGCTGATTTGGGGGCGGAGGCAGTGACATTGGATTCTAAAGAATTGGGGAATAAAAATTGAATGAGTTTAAGTGAGTATACTGGCCAGGTGGTCAAGTTAGAAATCTACCCCCTAATCTACTAATCTGGTAAAATGTCCTCAAAAGGCAGCCTTTGTAGGTTGCAAAACCACAGTTAAGGAGGCTGCAGCAAGGTTTAGGTGTAAGACTCTCTGGCCCTCCCCTCAGCATTTCTCTTGGGGGGGGGGGGGGGGGGGGGGGGCGTGTGGTAGACAGGGTGGATGGGGGGGGCGCTGTTTGCTAGTAGTGGGATCCTCTAGTCCCACTGCTGTCAATAGGAATTCCCACTGGAACTATTCCAGTTCACCAGGAAACCCGCAGCAGGAGGTGTGTCGCTGGCAGGACCACAGAATCCCTTCAACATGAACAGCAGGAGAATTCCAGTCTATATTTGCAATTTCTGCCGATAACTGACATTTAAAATATATTGAATAAAGAAATAAAAAGATGAATTGAAAGCAATAAACTGCCTCCATCAGCTGCTACTCATAGCAAGGTGAAGAGAAGTAATGTAGGGATTCCCCCCAATTTTTACTTGGGAGGTGGCTCATTAAGAAGCTTGTGGGTGAAGTTGTCCAAGTGCTCAAGTATGACTGAGGTAAAAGAGGCTTAATCTTGTTGACACTCAAGGCCACCCTACCTGGACAGGAATCATTTGAAGTACCTGGAAATCTAGCTGTCTGGGTGCTTGCTCTCTGTAACACACATTCCAAAGCCCAGGACTACGTGTTGAGGAATGCACTGAAGGCTGAGGCAGCCAGTGCCTGAGACACAAGAGGAAAGCTAAGATCAAGTGTAGTATCAACATGCTGTGCTTGGTTGAAGTCACTAGGTTACATTTTAGCTTCATTTGAAGCAATTTTTAAAAGCGACATTTTGGCTAAAATGAAAATGAGATCTAGTCTTGGGGGAGGAGCTATGCCTATTCCAATCAGTTTGGATCTTGTAGATCAAGCCCAAGACAGGAGGTGAGAGCCCTGTCTTGTCAGCTTGGATCGGGAATGTCCCAACTTGTTGAGACTCTGAATTGGACTTGATTTGATTGAATTGGAATAAAAACAAAAAATATCTTTCAGCCATCGTGCACTGAGGGATGCAACATTGTATAAAATCCCCTTGGGTTGTATGACACACATTGAATGTATATTACATGTATCACAATTATACTGAAATACCTCGGAGTGCAGCTTGATTTATGTAGACAACTTAAACACCTTTGTGTCATTTGTAATGACCATTTTTAAATATCACCTGTAATTTTTTTTATTGTATAAAAATATCTGAGTGCAACACAGAAAATCTGAATATTATTGCACTGTGACAACCATTTTGAAATGTTAGTAATATTCTTTCAGAAATTTTACAAATAAAGTATATTTTTGCAAAAAATAAGTTTGCTCTCTATAACAGTCTGCAGATTTGACAGACCTAAGGAAAAATGCCAAGGTAATGTTGCCCATGAGCAGTTGTCACTTCCACTTATGTAGGCTGCATTGTATTTCCTCAGAGTTGGTTACTTGTGTTCTGCTTACTTCTTCAGAGCTGCTTTGTAAACTTGCAACTGTTCAAATCATAGCATGCATAGCTATACAGCAAAACCGTGCACAGTCAGGATGCACATTACAGTTCAGGTCACAACAAACTAATCTTAATAGTTTACATAATCAGATGTCTCAACATGCCATTGTTGAACATTCCAGTATTGACGCACGGCTTCAAGGTAACAAATAAGGTCACTGCAACCTGCAGCAAAGTGGCAAAATAGGACAACTGTTTCAATTTTGGTGGTAATGGATGGATGAGGTTTTGTGGAACAGCAGCCTAAAAACTAGAAAACAGCAATCTGAATACTTTTGCCATATGCGTGAGTGACTACGCCCACACTCAGAAACATGCTGGTGAAAATGTTCTCCAGTAGTGGCATTTCTAAAATTACCTATTCAGGGTTAAAACTCGACAATATAGCTAGCTACTGAGAAGTACTCAGATGCTATATCCGCTGTCCATGATTATCTATAATCACTGCCTTGTGGACATTATTGCCGCCTATGCTGGGTTGAAGTTCCAACACCTGTTGCACAATGAAACAGTTCTCCAATTTTGCACTTTCCCAATTACTTTAGCAATCATGATTTTTCATTCACTTTAAACAATTTAATCACAATGAATGCCGGGATTTAAAATGTATTTAAAAACAACAAAGAGAATCTACAGATTTGCCAAAAAGATCGTCAATGATTTCTGCAATATTGCCAATTATGTTCACATAATATATATACACCTTACGCCATCAATGTGATTGTGTCAACGTCTCTGAGCGGTTGCAGGGCATTCTTAAGGGGGCGGGTGAGCAGCCAGAGATAGTTGTAGATATTGCTACCAACGACATAGGTAGGAAAAGGGATGAGGCCTTGAAGAGTGAATGTGGAGAGTTGGGCAGAAGGCTACAGTGCAGAACATCGCAGGTAGTAATTTCTGGACTACTGCTGGTGCCACATGCTAGTGAGAGTAAAAATAGGAGGATTAGGCAGATGAATGTGTGGCTTGAGAGCTGGTACAGGAGGCAGGGATTTAGATTTGTCGATCATTAGGATCTTTGCTGGGGAAGGGGTAACCTGTTCAAGCGGGACAGGTTGCACCTGAACTGGAGGGGGGATTAATATCCTGGTAGGGAGATTTGCTTGAGCCACTCAGGAAGGTTTAAACTATTTCGGCAGAGGTGTGGGACCCAAAGCAGTAGGGGGAGAAAAGAGGAGATTAAGGCCAGCACAAAAGTTAAAGAGAGCACATTAGATAGTAAAGGCAGTGTTAGTAATCCTAGTTAAAAGCAAATTACTGTGGATACTGGAATCTGAAACCAAAAGACAAAATACTGGAAAATCTCAGCAGGTCTGACAGCACCTATAAGGAGAGAAAAGAGCTGACATTTTGAGTCCAGATGACCCTTTTAGTTTCAGTAATCCTAGTCCTAGACAGATCAGGTAAAAGGTGGACAGAGAGCAAGGGAGGTCCAGACTAAATTGTATTTATTTTAATGCAAGAGGCCTGACGGGCAAGGCAGATGAACCTGGATAGGTACGTAATCTGGGATGTTATAGCTATTACTGAACTACGGCTAAAGGTGGGAAAGGACTGGCAGCTCAATGTTCCAGGTACAGGTGCTATAGGAAAGATAGAACAGGAGATAAGAGAGGAGGGGGAGTTTCACTTTTGATTAGGGAAAACATCATGGCAGTATTGAGAGGGAGAGGGAGTAAATCCGAGGGTTTGGCCACTGAGTCTATACGGATAGAACTAAGAAATAAGAAGGGGGAAATCACTTTGATAAGGTTGTACTACAAGCCCCTAAATAGAGAGCGGGAAATTGAAGTGCAAATATAAGTAAATGTAAGGAGATTACAGATAGCTCCAAGAAAAATTCCCAACATTGACTGGGACAACCATAGTATTAGAGGCTTGGATGGAGAGAAATTTGTTGATTCCGGAGGAATTTCTCATTCAGTATGTGGATGACCCGACTCAAGAGAGGGCAAAACTTAACCTCCTCTTGGGAAATAAGGAAGGGCAGTGTTAGTGAGGGATCACTTTGGGACCAGTGACCATAATTCCATTAGTTTTAAGATAGCTATGGAGAATGATAGGTCTGGCCCAAAAGTTAAAATTCTAAATTGGGGCAATTTTGATGGCATCAGACACAAATTTTCATAAGTTAATGGGGGGAGTTTGTTGGCAGGCAAAGGGATGTCTGATAAGTGGGAGGCTTTCAAAAGTGTGTTAACCTGGATTCAGGGTAAGCACATCACTTTCAGAGTGAAAGGCAAGGCTGGTAAAAGTAGAGAACCCCGGTTGACTTCGGATATTGCGGCCTTGATCGAGAAAAAGGAGGCTCATGACATGCATAGGCAGCTGGGATCAAGTGGATCCCTTGAAGAGTGTGGCGGGTGTAGGAGGAAAGAGAGAAATCAGGAGGGCAAAAAGCGACACATGGTTGCTTTGGCAGATAAGGCCAAGGAGAATCCAAACAGCTTCTACGAATACATAAAGAGCAAAAGAGTACCTAGGGAGAGAGTGGGGCCTCTTAAAGATCAACAAGTTCATCTGTGTGGATTCACAAGAGTTGGGTGAGATCCTAAATGAATATTGCTCGTCAGTATTTACTGCTGAGAAAGGCATGGATGTTAGGGAACTTGGTGAAATAAGCAGTGATGTCTTGAGGTGTGTACATATAACAGAGAAGGAGGTGCTGTAAGTCTTAAAGCGCATCAAGGTAGACAAATCCCCGGAACCTGGCGAAGCGTATCCCAGGATGTTGGGGAGGCTAGGAAGAAAATTGCGGGTCCCCTAGCCGAGATATTTCAATCATCGACAGCTACAGGTGAGGTGCCTGAAGGTTGGAGAGTGGCAAGTGTTGTGCCTTTGTTTAGAAAGAGATGCAGGGAAAATCCTGGGAACTATGGGCCACACGATAGGTTAAATCTCATGGTGAGATAGCCAAATGAATACAAGATTGGCTTGATGACAGAAGACAGAGGGTGGTTGTAGAGGATTGTTTTTCAAACTGGAGGCCTGTGCCCAGCACTGTGTCTCAAGGGATCGGTGCTGGGTACACTGTTATTTGTCATTTATATTCATAATTTGGAGGAGAATTTAGGAGGCATGGTTAGTAAGTCTTCAGATGACATCAAGATTGATGGCACAGTGGACAGTGAAGAGGGTTATCTAGGATTGCAACAGGATCTTGATCAATTGGGCCAGTGGGCTGACGAATTGCTGATGGGGTTTTATTTAGATAAATGCGAGGTGATGCAGTTTGGTAGCTCAAACCAGGACTTACTCAGTTAATGCTAGGGTGTTGGAGAGAGCTATAGAACAAAGAGATCTAGGGGTACAGGTTCATAGCTCCTTGAAAGTGGAGTCACAGATGGACAGGATGGTGAAGAAGGCATTCAACATTCTTGGTTTGATTGATCAGGACATTGAATACAGGTGTTGGGACACTTTGTTGAAGTTGTACAAGACATTGGTAAGGCCATACTTGGAATACTGTGTGCAATTCTGGTCACCCAATTGTAGGAAGGATATTGTTAAACTACAAAGAGTGCAGAAAAGATTTATTAGGATGCTAGCAAGACTTGATGGTTTAAGTTATAAAGAGAGGCTGGGTAGACTGGGACTTTTTTCTCTGGAGTGTAGGAGGCTGAGGGGTGACCTTATAGAGGTCTATAAAATAATGAGGGGCATAGATCAGCTAGATAATCAAAACCTTTTCCCAAAGGTGGGAGAAAACTAGAGGGCGTAGATTTAGGTTTAAGGCAAGAAGGGAGAGATACAAAATGGTCCTGAGGGGCAAGTGTTTCACACAGAGGGTGGAACAAGCTACCAGAGGTAGTAGTAGAGGCAGGTACAATTTTGTCTTTTAAAATAAATGGGTAAGATGGGCAAAGAGGGATATGTGCCAAATGTAGGCAATTGGGACTAGGTTAGTGGTTAAAAAAGGGTGGCATGGGTAAGTTGGGCTGAAGGGCCTGTTTCCAGGCTGTAAACCTCTATGACTTTATGACTCTAATGCTGGAAATTCAAATGCATTGCATCCAGTGTTAGTACCAAAATGCACCACGTCAATTATAATACAGCCCATTTGCAGAATAAATGCAGTTACCTTCACAGAACACCATCATATAAATTAATTCCTCAGACTTTGCGAGAACAGAATGAGCAACTCAGTGCTGACATTTTGTGTTAGTTATGGGAAATGGGAGAAGAGACTGTTTCCCATTGTGATCCTAACCTCGGGTTGCCGGGGGAGTGGGGGGGGGGGGGGGGGGGGGGGGGGGCGCGGTGGTGGTGGTATCGATTTGCTGCACGATATTCATGGGATCCCTTAACTAACATGGAGATGTGCTTGTTGTTCAACTAGAGGCTGCCAGGGAAGGAACACAGGGGGGTTAGTAATGATCATCATAGTAAGTTTAAATCAAGCTTGCATTTTCTCTGAGACTGATGTTTGATTGAAGGAGGAAAGTTGCAGAGCACTGCACAGGACAGGAGTCAAATCAAGATGTCACAGGATAGCTAGAGGCCCAGAGCCTGGGGCAGGGCTGGCCCACAAGGTACAGATGCAGATCTGGCTGTTCTTACTGAGGTTGTGAGGGAGATGATTAGATGGATATAAATCCTGTGTCAGAAGAGATTCAATGACCCAGTATGCTCAAGCAAGGTGAGTGCAGCCCACATTCCTAAAGATAGGATCTGGTTATTTGCCCTGCAGCAGACACACCAACTGAGGAGTTTCAGAACAACTGCTCCTGAACATGGGAGGAATGTGTGCCTAGAGCACTTACTCACCCTTCAAAATGGCTCAGCACTAAGAGTGCTACTGAGGCCTTGTCAACACTGACACATATACCATCTAATAAATGGGGCCACATGATAATGGACACAGAAAACTCAGTGCTTCTTATTGCTCTCTTTTGTCCTTGTGGGAGAAATAAGCAAAATAGCAGTCTGAAGCTGAAGCAGTGCCATTTTTCCTCCATTTTACCCAAGTTGCAGAGAGAATACAGAACAGTACAGCACAGGAACAAGCCCTTTGGCCCACAATGATGCGCTGAACATGATACCTTGCGTATTTGTGCGCTTATCTAAAAGTCCCTTAAATGCCCCACCACCAGCCCTGGCAGCACGTCCCAGACACCTACCAGTCTCTGTGTAAAACATTTGCCCTTCGCATCTCCTTTGAACTTTCTGCTTACCTTAAGTCCGTGCCCCCTAGTATTAGACATTTCAATTCTGGGAAAAGGATTCTCACTGTCAACCCTATCTTTGCCTCTCACAACTTTATAGACTTCTATCATATCTGCCCTCAGCCTCACCACTCCAGAGAAAGCAACCCTGGTTTGTCCAGCCTGTCCTTATATCTCATACTCTCTAATCCAGGCAGCATCCTGGTAAACCTCTTCTTCATCCTCTCCAATGCCTCCACAACCTCCCAAAGTTTTATAAAGCTGCAACATGACATCTTGACACTTGCATTCAATGCCCTGACCAATAAAGACATGCATGGACATAGCCAGGATAGTGGACAAGTCAACCCTGGTGAATCAGGAGCTCACAGCGAAGCAATGTAGTCATTTCAGAGTGCACTGCACTCCACCCCACCCGATAGGATGTTGTGCACCGAATTGCATTGGATAACCACAGCACTGCAGAGGCTTCTGCCCTCTAGGATCTCTCTCATCATCTTGTGTCTCCATAGCTGAAGATGATCAAAGCATCCTCTCTCTCTGTAGGCCCAGGGGACCAAGAGAGATGTGATGAAGCATCATCAGATATTATGAGCGTGCAAGCCATAGAAAATACTCTCACCTCAGTGGGCCCTTGCGTGTGTCATAAGTGGCACAGGGTAAATGATCATAGCACTTGTCATCAGGAGGTGCCAGAGGCAGGGAGAGCTGGGGTCATTTCCGCTCAGATGAGGAAAGACAGACTTTGTGCTACTCAGCTAGCACAGAGCTACAGGATCTCAGGAGCCACAAGTAAGAAGACTGCACTTCGAACACCAGCAGGAGATGTGCTCCGACATGCCAGAGTTTTTTGAACCAGTGAGGGGTCTTAGGCTGACGGCTGGGAAACCCATTGGCTCAGGGTTTGAATGCATGAGCTCTGCTACTGAGGCTGTGGCCAATCTCATGGAGAGCCATCCACGGACTTAATCAGAGTGTTTGTAGAAACTACTCACCGATGTCAACAGGATGCATGAGGTGCTGTGTAGCATGGACCAGTGGTGTTAATGGTACAGCAATCCTTGGGGATGCCAGCTGCACTTCAGCTGGCGCCTTAGCTCCAGAGTGCACAGCAAGGGTTGAGGATATCATGAAGGAGGATGAGCATTCATCTCATGGGGCATCCTCATCATCTTTGGCCTTTTTTGTCCCTCTGACTGAAGGAGCATCAGTACAGCAGGGCCAAGTGAGGAGGGTGCCTCTGCAATGCTGCAGTTGTAGCAGCCTCTGGAATTGCTTCATGAGCATCTCCACGATGAGGATGAGCCAATAAACTGACAAGTAGGAAGGCTGCATTCATCTCTGAGCTCACAAGAGGAGCATGGCATTGGTGTGGCTCAGTGTGGATGTCACCACATCAGAGAGCACTGAAAGGGTCGCAGGGATAGGTTCATACTTTCCCTACTTTTTTTCTGTTTTTGTACTGTACAAGATGACATTTTAAGCCCCATGTATGGGACTCCTTTTATTGCTGCTTTGATAGGAAAAGTGACACAAGGTGAAAGAGATCATAGGACCCTCCACAATGGGAACAAAGACTGTGCAGGCACACTTGCTTCTTTGGCAGAAAGAGACAAACACTCCACGCTGTATCTTGTGTGGATCTGTTAGTAATGGTGTCTCAGATTCCCTGTCTTGCCAAACCCCTCAATTGGGTCAGAGGGGGTCAGGTGAAACACTGCTGAATCAGGAGATCTTTCATATTCATGGCATCCTCACAATCTATTCAGGTCCTGAGCTATGATCAGCCACCTCTTATTGCAGTAAAGGTATCTCTCTATTCAGTGTCATCTCCCACCACCTCCATTTCCTCCTTCACTCTCACCTCTTGCTCCTCCCCAGTTAAGCTATCTCCCATGAGAGCTTCATCATCCCAATACCCACACCCTCCTCAAGGAGAATGTTATGGTGAACATGGCAGACCACAACAATGATTGAGATCTGTACAGGAGGGTATTTGAGGACATCATCCAAGTGGTCCAGTCACCACATCACATCTTCAGGAGCCTGAGGGTATGCTGAGGAGCCTGAGGGTTATATTCCCTCAATGTCTCTGTCTGGCAAACCTGCAGAAGGGCCTACTCTTCATGGAATCTCCCGTATCCGCCATAATCCAACCTATAGATGTTGGGTTTGGAATGAACAACTGAGGCAATGTGGACTGGCAGATGATGAAGGCATTGTGGCTACTGCCAGTAAAGTGAGCTCACAAAAGAAGGATGTTCTTGTTGTGATTACAGATCAACTAAACCTTGAGTGAATGGAAGCCCTCCCTGTTAATGAATCTAATTGACCATCAAGGCACCAGGGGACAGGCCACATGGATTCAATTGATGGTGCCTTGCATGGGGAAATCTTGCCATTGCACTGAAACCCACTGCCCTCTGCTCCTATCAGGTCATATTTGCTGTGAAATGAATATACTATCCAACTCTAGCACGTAGGGTGCCAATGACGTGACAGATGTAGTGGTTTGAAGCCATCAGTGAGATGCCAGTAAGGTACACAGCAGATCCTTGAAAGGAGCCAGAAGAGATAAAATTCAAGGCCACAGTAACTATAGTGTTATTGGCAAGACATGGTGAGCAGTGGTGTGAGATTCGAGGTGTAAGATCTTCAGTTATGTTTGTGACCATTGGCCTAGAGTGTTACAGGCCCGTGTCCAGGTCATCTCCAGGTCTGACTCCTATGTTGAGGGTATGGCTTCCATTGGCTTCCTGCCTAGCTTTTCTCTTGCTGCTCTTTGAAAGGTGTTGGTCCTTATCATCATTTGGCTCAACATCTGAAATCCTTGCTCCCATTGACACCTGCAGCCATCCTTGTGGACAGATGCCCATGCTATTCTCATTGGCATCCTTGCCCCTGCTCATCTTCCCCCATAATGCCAGGGTGATGTCAATCCTTCAATGTCTGAGCACTGACTGCCCACTCTTCTGTCACACAGAGCACCAAGAGTATTTCTTTCCCAAACAAGTCTATCTGCACTGCTGACCTTCTTATGGGGTCAAGGTAATTCCTTGGGATGGCCATGAATGGCTCTCCATCTATACCCATCTCCTTTCAGCTGGTCAACTGCAGGCAGCAACTGTATATCCCCATGAAAAGTTCAACAACTTTAATTGGTCTTAATTGGGAGGCAGACGGCATCACTATCCCACCCTCCCCTGCAGCAATGAACATTGCCGGCTCTGGGAATGAATTCTCTGAACACCCTGGCTGACACCAATATATTTGGGTCCCATCCATGATTGTTCATGCCCCTGGTGGGACCCAAAGAATCATCCCAGTTTCTCACACTAACTACCCATTCAGCCTTGACAGACTTTGTCATAAAAGGTCTCTGTGCCATCTTTAACATTTATCGAAACATAGGTGAAATTCCTCTTCATTATTTTAATCAAGTCAATCTATTTAAAATAAATAAGTTTATAATTGTGTTAAAATGATGGAGACAGTGTATTAAAAGAAGTTTATTTATTAGTCACAAGTAAGATTTACATTAATTCTGCAATGAAGTTACTGTGAAATTTGCCTAGTCGTCACACTACGGCGCCTATTCGGATCAATGCACCTAACCAGCACATCTTTCAGACTGTGGAAGGAAACTGAAGCACCTGGAAGAAACCACGCAGGGCACGAAGAGAATGTGCAGACTCCGCACAGACAGTGACCCAAGCCGGGAATCAAACCCAGTTCCCTGGCCCTGTGAGGCAGCAGTGCTAACCACTGTGCCGCCCATGGTGGCAGTCCGGTTTCCAGTCCACTAAAAATAGTGCAGAGGAAGTTAAACCAGAGTCAAATAAATCTCAGCGCAAAATTCCAACTAATTTTCACACTGTTCAATGTATTTAAACAACTAGAGACGAAATTAAATAGCAAATGCCCAAAAAAAGACTGAGTGATGCAGTGGGTCTACCATGATGCACAGGCACTAGTCTTAAGGTAAACAAAATGCCTGCATTATTGAATCATAGCACTAAAGCATTCATCTTTCAACTTTCCAGTCCCATGGGGGAATCCTGCCTGCTGAAATCATATATTGAAAAATGCACTCTGTTTTACTTGAGCTATTATTCGAGTGTAGCATGTGTCTGCATTCCTGGAAGCAAAATGGATTAATTAGTTGCACAGATAGATGTAGGGGGGTATGATATTGTTGGCATAATGGAGACATGATTCCAAGGTGAGCAAGGATGTAAACTAAACACTGAGGGCTATTTAGTGTTTAGGAAGAACAGACAGAAAGGAAAACATGGTGGAGTTGCACTGCTGACTAAAGAAGACATTGACATGATGTTGAGGTAAAATATGAGCATAGGTGAGGTGGAATTTGTCTGGGTTGAGATAAGAAATAACAAAGGGCAAGAAACATTGGTGGGGCTAGTATACAGACCACCAAACTGTACCTCTATAGTTGGAAAAAGCATTAGAGAGGAATTTCTGGAAATATAGGATGTTTCTCTAGATCAATACTTTGAGGAACCAACAAGGGAGCAAGCCATCTCAGATTGGGTGTTGTGCAATGAGGAAGGATTAGTTGGCAATCTAGTTATATGAGAACCCTTGAGGATGAGTAACCATAATACGGTAGAATTCTTTGCCAATGATGTAGTTGATTCTGACAGCAGGGTCCTGAATCTCAATAAAGGTAACTATAACGGTATGATGCATGAATTGCTCATGATGGACAGGGAAACATTACTGAAAGGAAAGACAACGGACAGGCAAAGGCAGACATTTAAAGAATGAATATGTGAACTCCAGAAGTTGTTTATTCCTATTTGGTGCAAGAATGGTACAGGAATTGTGGCCAAACCATGGCTTACAAGGGAAATTAGAGATAGTATCAGATTCGAGGAAAAGCATACAAATTAGCAAGAAAAAGCAATAAGCCTTAGGATTGGGAGCAATTTAAAATTCAGCAAAGGAGGACCAACGGATTTGTTAAGAAGGGAAAAATAGAGTATGAAAGTAAGCTAGCAAGAAATCTAAAACTGACTATATATATATTCTATAGATATATAAAGAGAAAAAGATTGACAAAAACCAATGTAGGCCCCTCATGGGAAATGGGAAAATAATGAGAGGCACAGATCAGCTAGATAGTCAATATCTTTTTCCAAAGGTAGGGGAGTTTAAAACTAAAGGGCATAGGTTTAAGGTGAGAGGGGAGAGATACAAAAGTATCCAGGGGAACAATTTTTTCACACAGAGTGTGGTGAGTGTCTGGGACAAGCTGCCAAAGGTAGCAGTAGAGGTGGGTACAATTTTATCTTTTAAAAAGCAGTTAGATAGTTACATGCGTACGATGGGTATAGAGGGATATGGACCAAATGCGACTAATTGGGATTAGCTTAGGGGACTTTTAAAAAATAGGGCGGCATGGACAAGTTGAGCCAAAGGGCCTGTTTCTATGCTGTAAACCTTTATGACTGTATGACTCTAATTCATAACAGGGAATAAAGAAATGGCTGAGGAATTAAAATTGTACTTTGCTTCAGTCTTCACAAAGGAGGACATGAAAAACGTACTAGAAATGCTGAGGGAAACATGGTTTAGTGAGCAGCTGAAGGAAATCAGCAATAGTAGGGTAATGATTTTAGAGCAATTGATGGGATTGATGGTGGATAAATCTCCAGGTCCTGATAATCTTTACCCAGAGTACTTAAGGAAAGTACTGGAGATAGTATCCATTGGTGGTAATTTTCCAAAATTCTTTGGACTCTGGAATAGTTCCTACAGATTGGGGGATAGCTAATGTAGGCCCGCTATTCAAAAAGGGTGAAGAGAGAAACCAGGGAACTAAAGATCATTCAGCCTAATGTTGGTACTAGGGAAGTTGTTAGAGTCTATTATCAAGGATTTCATAACTGGGAATCAGACAAAGTCAGCTCAGATTTACAAAAGGGAAATCATGTTTGATGAATCTATTGGAATGTTCTGAGGATGTAAATAATAGAGTTGACCAAAGAGAACCAGTTGATATGGTTTATTTAGACTTTCAGAAGGCTTTCAACAAGATGTCACACAACAGACTACTATGTTAAGTTAAAGCAAATAGGATTGCAGGTACTGTCTCGAAATGGATAGAAAGCAAACAGTTGGCATAAATGGGTCTGTTTCTTATTGGCAGTCAGTGACAAGTGGGGTTCCGCAGGGGTCTGTGCTGGACCCCAACTGTTCACATTACATATTAATGATTTGAAGAGAACTGAATGTATTATCTCCAAATTTGCAGATGATACAAAGTTGGGTGGGAAGGTGCACTGTGTGGAGGATGCAGAAATGCTTCAGTGTGGTTTGGACAGACTGAGTGTGTGGGGATCTGTATGGCAGATGCAGTATAATGTGGATAAATGTGAGGTTATCCACTTTGATAGTAATAATAGGAAGACAGGTTATTACTTGAATGGGTGTAAATTGAGAGGTGGATACTCAACAAGACCTTGGAGTCATCGGGCATCAGTCACTGAAGGTAAGACACAGGTACAGCAGGCAACAAAGAAAGCAATGGTAAGTTGGCCTTCATGGCAAGAGGATTTGAGTTTAGGGATAGGAACATTTTGTTGCAATTGTATAGGGTGTTGGTGAGGCCATATCTGGAATACCATGTGTAGTTTTAGTGTCCTTATCTGAGGAAGGATGTCCTTGCTATAGAGGGAGTACAGTGAAGGTTCACCAGGCCGATTCCTGGGATGGCAGGTCTGTCGTATGAGGAGAGAGTAAGTCGGTTAGGATTATAGTCACTGGAGTTCAGAAGAGTAAGAGGGATCTCATAGAAACTTATAAAATTCTAACAGGATTAGACAGGGTAGATTCAGAAAGAATGTTCCTAATGGTGGCGGAGTCCAGAACTAGGGGTCATAATTCGAGGATAAGGGGTAAACCTTTTAAACTGAGGTGAAAAGAAATTTCTTCACCCAGAAGGTGGTGAATATGTGGAATTCATACCTCAGAATGTAGTTGAGGCCAAAATGTTGTTTGACTTCAAGAAGAAATTAAATATAGCTCTTGGGGCTAAAGAGATCAAGGGATATGGAGGGAGAAGGGGGAATCAGGCTATTGAATTCAATGATCAGCCATGATCAAAATGAATGGCGGAGCAGGTTTGAAGGGCCGAATGACACACTCCTGCTTCTAGTTTCCATGGAACACATTTCTGCTAAGATGAGCTCGCAATTCTGAGCCCAATAAGAGAAAATGACCCCTTCTAAATAAAGTTCACGCAGTGGAAAGAAGCAGAAATTATTAAATTGCCAATATTTATGTTAAACAATATTGATGGCAGATTTGAATAAATAACCATTGAATTAGGTAGTCAAAATGATGATGCAAGGAACACAGTAGCTATTCCCTCAAAAAAACAGACTGTTGAGAAATAAATACAATTTTTTAAAAAAAATTCATTTTGGAATGTCGTAAGCCTTTTGGCCCATCAGGTCTGTACCAACCATCAAATACCTATCCATTCTAATCCATTTTCTAGCACTTGGTCTGTCACCTTCTCTGCTATGGTGTTTCAAATGCTCATCTAAATGCTTGTTAACTGTTACCTCTTCCATCCTTTCAGGCAGTGTGTTCCAGATTCCTATCAGTCTCTGTGTGAAAAAGGTTTTCCGCAAATACCCTCTAAATCTCCTGCTCCTGACCTTAAATCTATGCCCCTTGGTTATTGACCCCTCTACTCCTTCCCATCTATCCTATCTATGTCCTTCATAACTCTGTACTCTTCAATCAGGTCCCCCCTCTGCCTTCTCTGCTCTAAGGAAAACAACTGAGGCTAACTAGCCTCTCTTCATAACTGAAATGTGCCACTTCAGACAACTCCTGGTGAATCTCTTCCGCATCCTTTCTGGGGCAATCACATCCTTCCTATAGTGTGGCAACCAGCACTGCATGGAATACTCTAGTTGTGGCCTAATGAGTGTTTTATACAGCCCCAATATAACATCCCTGCTCTTATATTCTATGCCTTGTCTAATAAAAGGAAAGTATCATGTATGCCTTCTTAACCACCTTACAGAATCCCTACAGTGCAGAAGGAGGCAAGTCAGCCCATCGAGTCTGCACCAACCACAGTCCCACCCAGGCCTTAACCCCATAACCCCACATATTTACCCTGCTAGTCCCAGACCCTAGGGTCAATTTAGCATGGCCAATCAACCTAACCTGCACATCACTGGACTGTGGGAGGAAAGTGGAGCACCTGGAGGAAACACATATAGACACAGGGAGAATGTGCAAACTCTATACAGACAGTGACTTAAAGCTGGTATTGAACTCAGGTCCCTGGTGCTGTGAGGCAGCAATGCTAACCACTACGCCACCCATATCTGTCTGTCCTGCTGCCTTCAGAGATCTTTGGACATGCACCTAAGGTCCCTCTGGTCCTCTGTACTTCCTAGCATCCTACCATTCATTGTGTATTCCCTTGCTTTGTTAGCCCTCCCAAAATGCATCACGTCACACTTTTCAGGATTAAATTCCATTTGTCACTGTTCTGCCCATCTGATCAGCCAAACAGTCAAGGACAGAATTTGCATCCCACACCTATTTGGTCTTGAGGTAGTGATAGCCACGTTCTTGAGCCATTGCAGTCCATGTGTTTTAGTGTACCCACAAGACAGTTAGAAAAAGAGATCCAGCCAGTGTAAAATCAGAGATGAGATTCCGAAGCAGGATGGGGAGTAACTTGGAGGGGTTATTTGACCTTATTCTTATGAGGCTAGGAATTTTTAAGTTTCAAAGATTTTTATTTAAAGTATTCCATTTTAAAGATCTATGCCAGTGATGTCCTCAAATGTTGTTCTCCTGTAGCTGCTGGTATCTATGTTAACAACATTTGGACAAAGCTATCATGAGAGTGGGGGAGAAACATTGACACTAGAGAAATTCCCAATGACAAAATTCATACCACATACATCATTCATGGTGACCAGCAATCCACGAGCACTTGGCTCAATAGGTCAAAAGGAAGTTACTGGTAAGTATTCCAATTGAGTCTCATCCTCCCTTCAGATAACATCTACGTCTGCATATTTTACAACAAGGATCACCAGGTATTACTCAAAAATAAATTTTATTTGATTTCACCAATCCTGTTTCAAACTCTTTAGTACCAAATAGAATTGTGGTACCTTTTGGCATTGGTTTGTTAATGTTCTTCATTCCACTGCAGGAAGTCAGGCTTCAAATGTGGATTCTCATATTATATCTTCTCTATCTTCTGTTTGTGACCAGGAAGTGTCTCTCCAAATCTTTCCTATCGCATCTGAAATCCCCCTATGCAGGTACTGCGTTTTAAGTGGGCTAGAGACAGACCTATAGTCATCGTTTTCCTCACATCTAGAGATGTGTGATACAGGTATCTATTTCCATAGCTAACTTTTTTTTTCTGGAACAAGGTGGCTACCCTGTCAACAGAGAACATAGCTTGAAGAGTGCCTCTCAATATCAATCATGGCTGACCAGGAGTCTCCCATTCATATCAGCTGATGATTGATCAAGTTATGCACACATCTTCCCTGGTCATCAAGTCCAGGAGTGAGACTTAAAGCTTCTACGAGCAAAATGAACATGTTGCACCTCATTTGAATTAAACAAAGTAGTTCCCTGGTGAATTTTCCATGACAATGCTTCGATGAGTCAGTCAACTTGCCAACCAATAAGCACTCTTTTCTCATACAGTCTCAATTGTTCCCTTTTAAATTTGGATTATTCTATCTGTCCTTCTGAGTGCAAGGCAAAAAGCTTCAAGAGCCTCTTTTCCAGAAATACTCAAGTTCTGTACTCCAAGCAACTCATTCTCTCTCAGTTCTTTTGTATACACAATTTGGCTATTACTGTGGATCCAAAACAGATTTTTCTGGGTAGAATTTAATCCAGTCTGTCACTTCCAGAAAAATGGCAGCTGGGTGCATTTAATATTGGGAGAAGCCATGTTGTCAAGCTGCCAGCATTGGGAAAACTCCCTCCATTAATTTGGGGTGGGGTGAGAAATGTTGTGGGGGGGGCGGTATTGCCTGCATGAGAAACTCTTATTTTGGGATTGGCTCCCAGCAATTTCCAGCTGGGAAGCAGCATCTACTCTGTCAAACCCTTTTAAGCATTTTACATATTTCAATGTGATTACCTCTCATTCTTTTAAACTCTACAGAATATGAATCTATTCTACTCAATCTATCCTGAATGGGCAGCCCCCTCATTCTGGTAAACAATCAAGTAGATCTGGACTTAAATAAGAAGATTGCAACTGTACAAATACTTCAGGTGTGATCTCACCAAAGCCCTGAATAACTGAAGCTAGACTTTCTTGTTCTGATATTCTAACCTCACCACCCCTCTCCTTCCAACAATGGCTAACATATCTTTTGCTTTCACAATTGTTCAATTTACCTGCACGTTAACTTGTGATTCATGTACAAAAATCCCCAAATCTCACTGCGTATCAACATTTTTTAATCTCTCACCTTCTAAGAGATACTCTGATCATAAAAAATTTGACCAGGAGTCAGCTGTTTGACCCATCAAGGCTGCTCTTTGAGTTTACTTTTCGATTTTTCTCATCAAAGTAGATAATTTTCCACATTCCCCATATTCTTCCCTACATACTCTGCTACTTTTCCAATCACTTAACCTATCATTCATTATCTTTTTGCAGTCTCTGTGTACTTCTCACAGCGTACTTTCCCACCTAGTTTTGTATTGTCAGTAAAGTTGGATATAATTACACTCAGTTCCTTCATCTAAGTCAGGCTTGTTGAACTTGCTGACCACAGTCCACAAGCGGACCCTGAGGCTTTTTAATGGATTTAGCCATTGAAGACTGCATGAACCATAATTTTGAAAATTGCTACGAGCCTGATTATCTAATGATGGATGCTGATTGGCTCACCAGTGAACCTTTTGGATTTGAGCCTGATAATTGGATTTAGACAGATCTGACCTCACCTTGGAGACATCAGGTAGCTTCCACTTTAATATACTTGGGCTTAGGTGGCGGTCAGATGGAGCTCAGGTGACTCAGGTGGGATGGTCACAGTTCCGACAGACTGAGGGTGGTTGAAGTTACGGTCAGCCCAGTGTCTTGGCATGTGGGGAAGGGGACAGTGAGGTTACGTATGGTGTAGAGTATAGAGTATGCATGTGTGTGTGGATTGGGGGGTGGAATTAGTGTGCATGCATAATGGGGGCAGGCTATGAGAGTGTATGTGTGTGGGGAGGAGTCAGCATAGAGAGTCGTATGTCTGTGGACAGTGAGAGTGTGTGTTTGGGGGAGAAAGGGTGGGCAGTGTGACTGTGTGTGTGTGAGACAGGGACAAAGGGCTCGTGAGTGTGCGTATGTGTGTGTGTGTGCGTATGAAGGAAGGGTGGTCAGTGAGACTTTGGGTGGAGTTCTCCCTTCCGGCCCACCACAGAAATCATAGTGGGCAGGACAGGATGGTGCAAAGGTCCATTGACTGTGGGCGGGGTTTTCTGGTCTTGGAGCGAGCGTGGCCAGAAAATCCCACCCTGTGTGTGTGTATAAGAGGCATGGAGAGGCAGTGAGTGTTTAAGTGTGTGAGAGAGAGCAACTGTGCCTTACTCCTAGTCTCAGGTTTCTCACTCACTCTCATTACCCCACACCAACCAATTGTTATGATCCTCATAACCCCACACACCTTGGGACACTAAGGGATACTTTAGCTTGGCCAATCCACCAAACCTGTCCATCCTTGAACTGCGGGAGGAAACTGGAGAACCCAGATGAAACTTATAGAACATTACAGAGCAGTACAGGCCCTTCGGCCCTCAATGTTGCGCCGATCTGTGAAACCAATTTAAAGCCCATCTAACCTACACTATTCCAATATCATTCATAAGTTTATCCAATGACCATTTAAATGCCCTTAATGTTGGCAAATCCACTACTATTGCAGGAAGGGCATTCCATGCTCTTACTGCTATCTGAATAAAGAACCTACCTCTGACATCTGTCCTATATCTATCAGCCCTCAATTTAAAGCTATGTCTCCTCATGCTAGCCATCTCCATCCGTGGAAGAAGGTTCACACTGTCCACCCTATCTAATCCTCTGATCATCTTATACGTCTCTATGAAATCACTTCTTAACCTTCTTCTCTAATGAAAACAGCCTCAAGTCCCTCAGCCTTTCCTCATAAGACCTTCCCACCATACCAGGCAACATCCTAGTAGATCTCCTCTGCGTGCTTTCCAATGCGTCCTATAATGCAGTGACCAGAACTATACGCAATAATCCAAGTATGGCTGCACCAGAGTTTTGTACAGCTGCAACATGACCTCATGGCTCCTAAACTCATTCCCTCTACCAATAAAAGCTGACACACCATACGCCTTCTCAGCAATCCTATCAACCTGGGTGCCAACTTTCAGGGATCTATGCACATGGAATCTCTCTGTTCAACCACACTACCAAGTAACTTGTCATTAGCCCAGTACTCTGTATTCCTGTTACTCCTTCCAAAGTGAATCACCTCACACTTTTCTGCATTAAACTCCATTTGCCACCTCTCAGACCAGCTCTGCAGCTTATCTATGTCCCTCTGTAACCTGCAACATTCTTCTGCACTGTCCACAACTCCACCGACTTTAGTGTCATCCGCAAATTTACTAATCCTTCCTGCTACGCCCTCATCCAGTTCATTTATAAAAATGACAAACTGCAGTGGCCCCAAAACAGATCCTTGCGGTACACCACTAGTAACTGAACTCCAGGATGAACATTTCCCATCAACCACCATCCTCTATCTTCTTGCAGCTAGCCAATTTCTGATCCAAACTGCTAAATCACCCTCAATCCCATGTCTCCGTATCTTCTGCAATAGCTTACCGTGGGGAACCTTATAAAACGCTTTACTGAAATCCATGTACACCGCATCAACTGCTTTACCTTCATCCACCTCTTTGGTCACCTTCTCAAAGAACTCAATAATGTTTGTAAGGTACAACCTACCCTTCACATAGCCGTACTGACTTGATAATCAAATTATTCCTTTCTAGATGATTATAAATCCTATCTCTTATAATCCTTTCCAAAACTTTGCCCACAACAGAAGGCTCACTGGTGTATAATTACCAGGGATGTCTCTAGTCCCCTTCTTGAACAAGAGGACAACATTTGCTATCCTCCAATCTTCTGGCACTATTTCTGTAGACAATGACGACCTAAAGGTCAAAGCCAAAGGCTCTGCAATAGCCTCCCTAGCCTCCCAAAGAATCCTAGGATAAATCCTATCCAGCCCAGGGGACGTATCTATTTTCATACTTTCCAGAATTGCTAATACCTCCTCCTTACGAACCTCAATTCCATCTAGTCTAATAACCTATATTTCAGTATTCTCCTCGACAACAGTCTTTTTCCTGTGTGAATACTGATGAAAAATATTCATTTAGTGCCTCTCCTATCTCTTTGGACTTCATGCACAACTTCCCACTACTGTCCTTGACTGGCCCTAACCTTACCCTAGTCATTCTTTTATTCCTAACATACCAATAGAAAGCTTTAGGGTTTTCCTTGATCCTACCTGCCAAAGACTTCTCGTGTCCCCTCCTGGTTCTTCTGTCTTTAGGTCCTTCCTGGCTAACTTGTAACTCTCAAGCGCCCTAACTGAGTCTTCACGTCTCATCTTGACATAAGTCTCCTCCTTCTTCTTCACAAGCAATTCAACTTCTTTAGTAAACCATGGTTTCCTCGCTCGACCACTTCCTCCCTGCCTGACATATACATACTTATCAAGGACACGCAGTAGCTGTTCCTTGAACAAGCTCCATCCCCTGCAGTTTCCTTCCACATGCTACGCATCCTAAGTCTCACCTAATCGCATCATAATTTCCTTTCCCCCAGCTATAACTCTTGCCCTGCGGTATATACCTATCCCTTACTCCATTGCTAACGTAAATGTAACCGAATTGTGGTCACTTTCACTAAAGTGTTCACTTACCTCCAAATCTAACACTGGCCTGGTTCATCAACCAGTACCAAATCCAATGTGGACTCACCTCTTGTTGGCCAATCTACATACTGTGTCAGGAAACCCTCCTGCACACACTGGACAAAAACTGACCCATCTAAAGTACCAGGCAACCATGGGGAGAATGTACAAACTCCACCCAAAGCCAGAACTGAACTGGGGTCACTGGATCTGTGAGGCAGCATTGATCAACAGAGTTCAGCTTGAACAGGTTACTTCCTGTTATCTTGGGTCAATCACACAAGATGCAGAATCGACAAAGAAAATTACTTAACAAGGGACGTGGCATTGCAAACTCACTTTAAAGAGTATGGAGTAGCCATAGCACCTCAACTGCAACAAAAATGGGTCTCCTGAAAGCCCTTGTTTGTCTGGCGACGATGCATGGCTATGAAATCTGGACCACCAAGAAGGGTAATGAGGCTTGAATAGCAGCGTCTGAAGTGAAATGACTCAGATTGATATTATGTGTGTGATGGACAGCAAAGCAGACAAATGAGGTGCTCAAGAAAGTTGGTGTTAGAGAAACTGCAGTTACGTCTTTTACAATCCATAGACTTGTTGGATTCAGTAACTTTGCCATTTCCAAATTTCCTGTTGTTTCCCTAGTCTCTGCCTCTAAGGGTATCATAGTAATTATTGCTAAGCTCCTTTTTTACATAATTGCAAAAGCTCATAAAATTGGTTTTATATTTCTTACTAGTTTATTCTTATCTCTATGTTCTCCTGCTTGATCAATTTCTTGGCCACATTACTGATTTTAAAAATCCACTCAATCCTTAAGCTTATAATGTCCTGCGGCAACATTGCTTTAATCTACCACTGTTCTTAACTTTGTCTTTGTCCATGGTTGTGACATTTTCCAAGCCTTTTTCAATCATTTATGGGACGTGAATGTTCTCGCTAGAACAGTGTTTGTTTTGCCCATCCCTAATTGCTCTTGAGCACATGGCAGAGAATAGTTTCTTGAATCGCTGCAGTCCATGTGGTGTAGGTACACCCACAATGCTGATAGGGAGGGATTTCCAGGATTTTGATCCAGTGGCAGTGCAGTGAAGGAACGATGATATATTTCCAAGTCAAGATGGTGGGCAGGATTTTTTGCCCCTCCCCTGTACCGCCATTGGCCAGCAGTATGGTCCCACTGCTGTCAATGCAATGTTATTTGCACTCTCTGGAGAGTGGAAGGGGTAGGGTTACCATTGGAGGGACTGGCCAAAAATTCCCACCTGGTGTGTGGCTTGGAAGGGAACTTCCAGGTGGTGGTATTCCCACCTGCAACCCTATCCTTCTAGCTGATGGCAGTCTTATGTTTGGAAGAAGCTATTAAAGGTTTTATTCTTTAAGGGAATGCCTATTCATTGAGAATGATGAATTATATGAAACATTTGTTATTGGTTATCGACCATCATTTTTAAAATTTAAGTTCATAATCTGCCTTAGCCAACTTAACCCCAAAGCAAAGTAATTAGCTTTGTTTAAATTTAAGACTTGGGGCTCTCACTTGGGAGGAACTCTCATGTCAGACAGGTGCTGGATCATCTTACTGGCCTGCAGCTCTCTTGTCTCAGTGGTGCCACAGGCTGCTGTGGTCAGGAATGGGACTTCAAGCAATCCCCGGAGTAAAAGATCTGGGAGTCCAGAGCCAGGTATGTGTGGATATCTCAGGTCAGGAAAGGGAGGCAAGGCCCAGGGTGTGTGGGTGGGGATTGGATTGTTGATGGAGATGCTGTGACGGGGGGAAGTGGGGGGGAGGGGGTACCCACAAGGGCCAGATCTTGTGAGTAGGTGGGGCACCAAAAAGGAGGCTGTTGATGGATGCCTCCCCCACAGTCCCTTTCCATCCGAGCCCTGAGTAGGGTTCACTCCAGGCTACACTCAGCCCTGAACCAGTCTGCAAGCCTGAAAATTGAGACTGGATGGGAGATGGCCCTTACGTGGTCACCAATTGGCTTCTTTTAAGGGCTCTTTCCTCTCCCAATTGCAGGGAGGTTGGGGTGGGCAGGAGCTTGGTAGAAAGGTCATCTGAGGAATGTTTATGGTTCCTGCCTGCAAACCCGCTGGTAAGCGAAGATAAAATTCTGTCCCTAATTTCAACCTTAATCACAACACTCTCAAACTTAATTAGGATCACTATCCCCTGGAGGCTCCTTTACTACAAGATTACTAATTATTCCATGAACTCATCCTTCCATGTTTCATTTGCGTAGCTGGTTTGTCCAGTCTATATGATTCTTGCATTACCCTTTTAACAAGTCCAAGTTTATAATAAGTGCAACACTATAATTGCTGTTAGGACGTCTAAAAGCTATTCCCCGCTGTGTTTTCTGTCTTGCTGCAGCTGTATAGGGCATTGGTGAGGCCGCAGCTGGAGTACTGTGTGCAGTTTTGGGCGCCGCACCTGCGCGAAGATATTTTGGCCTTGGAGGGAGTGCAGAGGAGGTTTACTAGGCTGATACCGGAGTTGAGGGGGTTGAGCTATGAGGAGAGGCTGAATAAACTGGGCTTGTACTCGTTAGAGTTTAGAAGAATGAGGGGAGATCTCATTGAGACGTATAAGATGATGAATGGGATGGATAGGATAGAGGTGGAAAGACTCTTCCCGCTCAGAAAAGACAGTAGGACTAGGGGGCACAGCCTCAAGATAAAAAGGGGGCGGTTTAAAACGGAGTTGAGGAGGAACTTCTTCACTCAAAGGGTGGTGAATCTCTGGAATTCTCTGCCCGTTGAAGTGGTGGAGGCTGCCTCGCTAAATATTTTTAAGACGCGGGTTGATGGGTTTTTGATAAGAGAGGGGATTAAGGGTTATGGGGAGAGGGCGGGAAAGTGGAACTGAGCCATGACAGATCAGCCATGATCTTATTGAATGGCGGGGCAGGCTCGAAGGGCTAGATGGCCTACTCCTGCTCCTATATCTTATGTTCTTATGTTCTGTCCTTTATTCTTTCTTATATTTCTTCATAGTGGTTCCACATCCTGATTTTCAGGGCTAAGATTCTTGCTCCCTACAACCTTCATCTTCTTCTTTACAGTCAAAGATACCTCATCCCCATTTCTATTTTGTCCACCTTACCCAAAAGCTACATACCTGGAATATTTTGTTCTCAATTGTGGTCACTCTACGAGCTGTTTAGCTGAATGGAACTCCCTCAGTTGCTCTCATTGTTACTTATCCAATCTATTGTATTTTGACTTTTTTTTACATTAGAGGAACTAATTGCTTGTTTTTAATTATGTTGGTGTCATTCCTGCTGCTGGTCCAGCCACTTGATGGTGCTGCCCGCAAATTTGGTCCAAAACTTGAAGTACCAAACACTTCAGTCGAACATAAACTTGGTTCTTGGTCAAAAGTATTTATGATGGGTATGAGCAGCTCAGTCTTGTGATACACTAAGTCACTTGATCCATCTTGGTGTCTAGCATGAAGTCAAAGTAATAGTTCTTGTGTCTTTGATTTGAGTATATTGCAATGTCATTGTAAAACTGGCCTCCTACAGAATAAACATAGAGGACACAAACATTGGCTATACAAGGTGAAGGATGTTGCTGACAAAAAAAACAAAAAGAAAGCAAATACATTTGGAAAAAGAAAACAATCTATGCCTAAATGATGTGGAGCTGCAGCATCCTGTTTGATGACTGGTGTAGTTAAGGTAATGCGACATGAGACTGGTGCGAAGACAGTTTGTTTGGCACATTAGGGTACCCTCTCAAAAGGGAAGTCATGCAGAATGCCTAATGGAACAGCAGCAATCAGCACTGTGTATGGTACAACCACACCTTGTGATGCAACACATGTTGAAGATAGCGTCTCTTAAGGAAGCTGTCAAAATCTGCCAACAGTACTACTTATCAGGCATAAGTTCCAAACATGCATGCAGCAAAATGTGGCCTGTCAACCTGTTCCACATTTGTTGCTGAAAGATGCTTAGCTCTGGCACATATTTACAGCTCTTTCATTGCTCATCATGTATGGACAAGCACATATTTAAGCTGCAATTTACACAACACTCTTCACTCACTCCAATCTTCATAAAATCACTAACCCAAATTATCTGCATGACACACTTAAATGTCATGCAGGGTGCTTCAATGACAGTTTGCTTTTCAGCGAAAATAATAAGGCAATTCTGTGAGGCGTTGCCATTGGCACAGAGCCTCATTCAGGGTGATTCCAGCTCATAAATTTATAGCTACAAGGCTGCAGCTGTGATTTGCTAGTGAAGCTTTGTGCTGAGAGCACCTCATAGAATTACCTTCTATGCTTTGTTTATAGAAGAAAACATTTTGCAGTAAAAGGATTATTTGTTTTCATAAAAATGTCAATGTGTACTGTAAAAATGAAAATTAATATAGCAGCTAAAAAAACCTCTGACCCTTCAAAGCTTTGGCGGTTTATTTAAACATTGCTTAGATTCATTTTAGTGAACGTGAAAATTTCTCACTGCAGCTGAGGACTTGCTCACGTAGAAGGCCATAAAGCATTTTTTCATATTTGTTCTTGAGATGTGGATGACGCAAGGTGTTGCCGATTCCAAATTGCCCTGAGGAGTTGCTGACATTCGATCTGATTTATTGTCACATGTATTAGTATACAGTGAAAAGTATTGATTCTTGCATGCTATACAGACAAAGCATACCGTTCATACAGAAGGAAAGAAGAGAGTGCAGAATGTAATGTTACAGTCAGACCTAAGGTGTCGAGAAAGATCATGTTAGTCCGAGGTAGGTCCATTCTAAAGTCTGATGGTAGGAGGGAAGAAGCTGTTCTTTAGTCGGTTGGTGCATGACCTCACTGGCAGGACCAGGGAGATGGCATCTGCTGTGGAGGTTTCTTCTTGAGGTCCTACAATTCTTCTGTCAATGGTGCCAGGTATTGAATTCCAAGATTGTTGTCCAGTGAAACTAAGGCACTATTCATCCAAGTCAGGATTCATCCAAGTGTGATTTGGAGGAGAACCTGAAAATGATGGTGGCTTGATAATATAGTTGCTCTTGTCCTTCTAGGCAGTAAATGTTGTAATCATGTTACTGAAGCAATCTTTTTCCCAATGGAAGAAGCTGGAAGAGAATATGTCTGGGGTTGTGGGGTAATTAATTACGCTGGTTGCTCTTCTGAGGTAGCAGGAAGTGTAGACAGAGCCAATGGCTGGGAGGCTGATTTCTGTGATGGACTGGGCTTCATTCATAACCTTTGTAGTTTCTTGTGGTCTTGGGCAGAGCAGGAGCCATACCAAGCTGTGATACAACCAGAAAGAATGCTTTCTAAAGTGTATCTGTAAAAGTTTGCGAGTGTCATAGCGAACATGCCAAATTTCCTTAGTCTTCTGAAAAAGTAGAGGCATTCGTGGGCTTTCTTAACTATAGCATCAGCATGGGGGACAAGTACAGGTTGTTGGTGATCTGGATACCTAAAAACTTGAAGTTCTCAACCATTTTTACTTTGTCCCCATTGATTTAAACAGGAGCACGTTCATCAATACACTTCCTGAAGTTGCCAACTATCTCCTTCGTTTTGTTGACATTGAGGGAGAGATTATTGTCATTGCACCATTTCACCAGATTCTCTATATCATTCCTGTCTCTGTCGCGTCATTGTTTGAGATCCAACCCACTACGGTGGTGTCATCAGCAAACTTGAAAATAAAGTTGGAGGGAATTTGGCCACACAGTTATAGGTGTACAGTAGGAGGTTAAGGCCACAGCCTTTTGGGGCACCGGTGTTGAGGATGATCATGGAGGAGGTGTTGTTGCCTATCCTTACTGATTGCAGTCTGTGGGTTAGAAAATTCAGGATCCAATTGCAGAGGGAGGAACTGAACCCTGGACTCAGGTTTGGAGATGAGTTTCATAGGAATAATTGAGTTGAAGGCTGAGCTGACGTCAATAAATAGGAGTCTGACATAGTTGCCTTTGTCAGCTACCTGTTCCCAGGTTGAGTGCAGGGCCAGGGAGATGGCATCTGCTGTGGAGGTTTCTTCTTGAACTCCTACAATCCTCCTGTCAATGTTGCCAGGTATTAAATTCCAAGATTGTTGTCCAGTGAAACAAAGGCACTATTCATCTAAGTCAGGATGCTGAGTGATTTGGAGGAGAACCTGAAAATGATGGTGGCTTGAGAATATAGTTGCTCTTGTCTTTCTAGGCAGTAAATGTTGTAACCATGTTACTGACGCAAACTTGATGAATTGCCGCACTGCAACCTGTCGATAGTGTGCAAAAACGACCACGAGGATGGATAGAGCTTAGCAGTAGGTTACTGAATAAGCTGACAGCTCCATGGTGTTCAGCTTCTTGACTGTTGTCACACAATGTTGTTGAATAATGAATTCAAGGGAATAAGGACTGTTACATTCCTGACTTCAGCCTTGTTGGTGGTAGACAGGCTTTCAGGAGTCAAGAGATGAGCAAATATGTAGCAGAATGACCGCTTCTGCCCTTCTCTTATAATCATGGTGCAGATATGGCAGCTAAGTATTTTGGCTAACCAAGTAAACTAACTCAAATTAACTCAAGGACAAATTAAAAGGGGCAGCTCTCAAAAGTAGGGGAACCACCCAAAACAGAAGACAAAGCAGAAGGGAAACCTAAACTATCAAATCAAAATGTGATTAAAGGGATCAATAATGCATCCCAGTTCCTGCGGTACCCAGTGGAAACAGAAAGCTTTAACGATGCCCTCAGACACTGCATGTTCCCTCTCCAGGGACACCTGGCTGTGAGTGTAGCCGCAGTAGAGATGCAGACAGTCGGGTCAGATGATTCCCTTGGTCACCCACTATCTGGATCTGTAGATAGCACATTTTGCCAGACCAGGAGCAGGTTCAAGAGAAGGTTCTCCTTCTTCCCAGCCCCCTCTGCACCGGGTATCCATAGAACAGGAACATGTGGCTGAAGTGCGAACAAATCACCAACGAAGTGTTTTTGAGGAAACTAAAATTGAGTGCAGTCAATAACATGAAATGTAGATATGGCTCACGGACTCCACAAGGTTGCAAAAAGGGCAGGTCGCTTGCGAACTGATTTAACCTTTTGTTGTGTGGAACTGCTGTATGCACTAGATCCCCATCCCAGGTCCCCAAGATAATGGGGGAAGATCCTTCTGCAGAGGGACCTCCACTAGGGACCTCCGCCACCCAGCGTCAACACGGCCCACCAAGGTGTATCTGGGCGATGTGTGAGGAAGTGAGGTAGAAAGTGTGCAGCAGCAGCCAGTACAGTAAACACCTCCGTGCAATTGCAAAGGACATGGAGGGCATTTCCATGCGGCAGCTCAAGCTGTGGGGCACCTGCCCTGGGGGTGGGGGGGTCTAGGCTTGGGGTCAATGTGAAATTCTGTCCGAGCAGGAGAATGCAACGGCGGGATCCCATCGCACAGTTGTGCTTCCTTAAGGCCATGTGTGCCCTGGGGTCCGAGCAGGACCATTCTAAGGTCTTGGATGGCATTGGTCGCAAACTCAGTGAGCTCGTGGGGTGCCATCCAGCCCACTCCTCTGCCACACAGTACTTTTCCGATCCTGGTCACCCCAACATCCATGGCCCTCCTCTCCGCCAGCCAATGGCGGTTACATGGTTGGAGGAGCAGATTCCTGAGCAGTGACTGTCAAATGATTGCTGCTCTCCTGACGGGGAGAACTGTGGTGCGAAGTGACTGTGTTCCAGACTTTGAGAAGGTCCAGGTAAAAGATGGGCAATACCTGCAAGGAGTTCCGAAGACCCTCCAGACTTATGTCCAGAGCTGCACCTCATAATTCAGGCTACGCATCAGGTGGGAGAAATACGTTGCCAGGGCACACCATCGTGGACGAAGCTCTACGCAAAGGTATCTCTGCAGGGTCTGGAGACAGAAAGTCACCACCTGGGTGTGAAGGCACACCAGTGCCTGACCGCCTTCCCCAAGCGGAAGATGCAGAATCTCAACAAATCTTCAAATAAAAGAGAAGTTAAGCCACAATCACCTTCAATTCCAAAAACTCTTTCCAGGTGAAATGGTGATTTAGTCGTACAATGCAGTCCATTGTCCCCGAAGAACCAGACAAGAGTTTTCTGAATGTTTGTGACACAAGCAGGGGAGAGGGTCAGAGTGACCAGCCGGTACCAGAGCACGGAGGCAATCAACTGGTTTATGATGAGAACTCACACCCTGTGAGACAGCACTCACAGCAGTCCTGTCCAGTGACCCAGGTGAGCAGAGACTTCGGCCTCCAACTCCTGCCAATTCGTCAGCCAGGATGCAGATATGGCTGCTCTGGTTAAGCATCTGGTCAAGTTATAACTGGTTAAGTAGGAATGATTGCTGAAGTAAAGTTCATTAATTATTTTAAAAGTGACTTTGATAACTGTTTGAAAAGGTGAATACTGATGAGTTTGGAAGCATACCAAGTGGAGAAAAACCATAGTGTAAGCATGGTGCACTGAGCTGCATATTCCTGTGCTATTCATACTTCTTGCAGGAAGCAAAGATTTGCTTGTTTACATAAACTGAAATTCCAATTAGGAAAAATCTTACATATGACTACAATTGCTGCAGTTAGAGAACGAAGGCAGCAGAGTAAATATAGATCCTGGTCTGAAAGTTAGAGGGATTAGCAGGTAAGTATGTAGGGGTACAGGGCTGGGGCCTGGGTGGGATTGTGCTCGGTGCAGACTCGATGGGCCGAATGGCCTCTTTCCGCACTGCGGGGTTTCTATGAATCTGGTCTCCTTCACCTCAGAGACACCAAACACAGGTTGGATGATCATTTTGTTGAACACCTCTGCTCACTGAATTGAAGTTCCTCAACTTTAGTACCATCCTCTGCACCCTTTCCAGGGCCTTGACATCCTCCCTGGGGTATGGTGCTCAGAATTGGGTCCATGATTCTTGCTGAGGCCTAACCAGTGACTTATCACAGCTTCCTTGCTTTTGTCTGTGTAACTTCTCTTCCCAGCTTCAAGACCTGTTTTTGATGCATCTATTTGCTCTTCTGTTTACAAATTGTAACAGTTCAGCTGCTTGACTTGGTTTTGATTGTTTAACTAACATAATTCTGTAACATTAAATATCATCAAGGCATGGAAAAACATAATAAAAATCCTTGAGCAAATTCAACACCAAACTCCTTTTAAATCAAGTATACATAGAAAATTGCACTACTTACACAAAAACATCTGCATAGCTTAAATTTGTAGTGTACTGTATCCTTGATCTTAGCCATAGGACAGTAACTCACACTTTGCAGGATTGTTGTATCTCTAAGGATTCTTACCTTTCTCAGCTTCTTAGTTACTACGCTAGACATGAAATGCCTCAGCTTGGTTGTTTGAACTATGATCTTGAGTTTGATTAACATTTTAAGTTTTTTGTTTTATGACAATAGATCATCCACTAGGCAAATGAAACATTGGGGTCACCTTCGGGATTTAGAGAAAAATGGTAGTTTCCCTGTTCCTGGCCTCTTTCTTGAAGGACACATTGCATCTTTTTTTGGCTTCATTCCCATAAAAGTGACTTTTACACCTGTAACCCTTTAAACTTGCCTTTACTATGATAGCAAGTGTATTTTTGACTTGTTCCATTTGATTGCTTTGCTTTCAAACTTAGTGTGGAGCTGCTCTTTGGAATGGCTTTCTACAACGTACTTCTTACCATTTTTGGCTTTACTAAATTTATTTTTCCGCATTCGAGGTTTTAAAAGAGTTGTGTTTCACACACAACCTGATGTATCTCTTCAAACTGATTATTTGCATTGCAATCTAACAGATCTGCTGTTCATTTACTTACCTGAATAGATTCAATTGGGAAGGTTGCTATCACTTTGTGTATCTGCCCTTCCTAAGGAAATAGGGCTATTGGTTTAATATCTAAATTCTGCCTAGTATTATTTTTATTATATAAAACTGAACCTTTATTTGGGAACTTCCAAGAGGAATTGCCTAGAGCCTCTTTGCGGTACCCTGGTGGGGGAGGGGAGAGGGAGGGCCAGATGGTTCTCTGGTGGTGATGAGGTGGGGGGGTGAAGGGGGCAAGGAGCTGCGATCGGTCTGGGTGGATAAGGGGGGCAGTTATGATGTGAGGGTGGGGCAATGTCTGTGGGGCCATCGCTTCCACTTTTTGCTCCCGGGCCGCTTTATCCACCTTTTGCGGCCCAAGAGTGACGTGATAGGGGTATGTTTTCCTCATTTTCCTTTACTGCGCGTGCACAGTTCAAAGCTCAGACCAGGCCTGCAGCATTTTGGGTGCAATAAGCCCCAGCCACAGCGCAACTCAGACTCACAATGTTTTTTTCAGGCTAAGTGTGTATGGGGGCGCCTGACAGCAATGTTCCAAGTTGGATCTGAATTCTGTCCAGATTCAGCACTTAGAATCAAAATGGCAAAATCAGGCCCAGAAGTCGATAAAATGTTCCAATTCAAGATGAGAGCAGGAAATGGCCCTAATATATAGGGAAAGGAGGTGAATGAGGCGGCACCAGTGGTTGCATGTGGTTCTTTGTAACTGTAAATAACCAGTTAAATTGTCAGTTCAAATGAAATATTTTTCACTTTTTGACTTTTTGGTTACAGTTTCAAATAAAAATCAGTAGGATTTGATTCTTTAGGCTCACACAGCACCAATCTGAAACTTTCCAAAGTTTTTTGCATTTCTGATAGGATTCTCAATGTTTGAGCAGCGCCAAATAAGATCCTGAGTAGGCTCAGTATGAGAACACAGAAACAGGAGGAGCCTATTTAACCCCTTAAATCTATTCTGTCATTCAAAGAGATTATGGCTTATGTGACCTTCCTCCATATGCCTTTGTTCCCATATCCCTTAATATTTTTGGTTAACAAAAATCTCAGTTTGAAAATTGCTGTTTGTGGAAGAGAATTCCAAATTTCTACCACCTTATTTATATAAAAGTGTTTTCTAATTCCACTCCTAAAAGACTGGGTCTAATGTTTAAACTACGCTCCTCAGTCCCAGACTGAAGTAATAGTTTCTCCCAATATACCTTATTTTCCCACCGTCCCTGCCCCCCAAAAAATTATCAAATCACCTCTGAACCATCTAAATTTCAGAGAATACAAAGTTAAAGTTTATTTATTAGTCGCAAGAAGGCTTACATTAACACTGTAATGAAGTTACTATGAAAATCCCCTCGTCACCACACACCAGTGCTTGTTTGGGTACACTGAGGGAGAATTTAGCGTGGCCAACCCATCTAACGTGCACATCTTTGGACTGTGGGAGGAAACCGGAGCACCCAGAGGAAACCCATGCAGACACAGAGAGACTGTGCAAACTTCACACAGACAATGACTCAAGCTGGGAATCGAACTCGGGTCCCTGATGCTGTGAAGCAGCAGTGAGGCAGCAGTGCTAATCACTTTGCCACCATGCCGCCTACAGTACAACACAATTCTATTTTGTGCAATTTCTCCATTTAATTTTAACCCTGGGAGCCCAGGTAACATTCTCGTAAATCTACACTGTACTTCCTCTAAGGCCAATATTCCTTCCTGAGGTGCATTGCCCAGATGTTCTTACAGTACTCCAAATGTGGGCTGATAGAGCTTTGTATACCTGAAGCATGACTTTTATCCTTTAGTATTCTACTCCTCTAGGTCTATAGGTCAGCATTCCTTTAGCCTTTTTGATTATTCCTTGTATCTATTCATGTCATTTTAATGCTGTGTTCCTGAACTTCTAAATCTCTTTAAAACTCCACTGGTTCTAGATTTTCATCAGTTTAAACTATTTAGGTCCAAAGTGAATGGCTCCATGTTTACCCACACTGATATCTATTTGGCACAATTTTGTCCATTCATTTAATCTATCAAAATTTCTCAGGGAGGAATTTTCTCGCCCTGTAGTGATGGGGCAGGGCTGGAAAATGTGGCAAGCCATTCAAAAGTCCACTGACCTTGGCAGGCTGGAAAATATTGCTGGTGGGAGGGGTTGGAAAATTCTGCCCTTGGTAAGCTTATGCTTCCATCAACACTGCTTACAATGTTATCTATCTCTGTGTAATCAGCCAATTTAAATATGGAGCTGCCTATCCTTTCATCTGAGTCATTAATAAATCCAGTAAATAGTTGAGGCTCCAATACAGATCCTTGTGTGACAGAAAGTAGTTACATCCTGCAAATTAGTGTACCTTTTCATTATCCCTACTCACTTTCTCTTGCTGCTCAGCTAACTTCCTGAACAGGTCAATACAATAACTATAATTCTATGAACTTCAACTTTAGTTAACAGTCACCAATGTGAGACTTCATCAAATATCTTCTGGAAAACCATATTCATAACATTCTTGGTCTGCTACTTTGGTGACCTCAAAAAATTCGATCAAATTTGTCAGGCATGAGCTATCCTTCACAATTCTTGCTGACTCTCTCACTTTTCAGTGCCGAGTCACCCTGTATCTAATTATAGATTCCAGCAACTTCCCTACAACATAGGATAACTTCAGTCATCTTAAATAATGGATGATATGTGCAGTTTTCCAATGTAAAGGAATGGTATGTTTGGAGAGAACTTTATAAGATTATAGTTAGAGCCTCTGCACCATTTGCATCTATAATATTCAATACCCTGGAATGGAAACCATCTAGCCCTGGGGAACTGTCACTCCATTATTTTTCTCAGTACTGTTATTTTACTCACACTAACTCTGGAATGTCCCTAACCCCAATTTAATATTAGCTTCCTTGGGATGTCTGGCAGACTGACTTTTTCATTGGGTGGCATGGTGGCACAGTGATTAGCACTGCTGCGTCACAGCACCAGTGACTCGATTCCCACCTTGGGTCACTGTCTGCGGAGTCTGCACAATGCAATCTGGGTGGAGGAATCCAATTGCAATTGGGGTGAGTTGTTATGGTGGCTTGGCAGGTCAGGTCCTGGTTGGTGCAGGATAGGGTGGTGGTCCAATGGCGGATAGGCAGATGGGTCGTGGGAGGACAGAGTTTGGTGAAGTGACTTTATGAAGTAGATTTTTGGGCCTGGCGAAAATACTCCTCTCTTTCTGGTCCACGAACATGTTGTAGAGGCAGTCAACTCATGGGTTCAACTGTTTTCACTTCTTTTTGCTTCTGGGTTTTCAAAGCCTGGAAATCCCAGCTGGTTATAGTGTCTATGTGGGTTTCCTTTGGGTACTCCAGTTTCCTCCCACAGTCTGAATGACATGCTGGTTAGGTGCATTGGCCATGCTAAATTCTTCCTTAGTGAACCCAAACAGGCGGCAAAGTGTGCAACTAGGGGATTTTCATAGTAACTTCATTGCAGTGTTAATGTAAGCCTACTTGAGAAATTAAAATATAAACTTTAACTTTGTCCACTGTAACTACTGATACAAAGTAATTATTCAGCACGCTCTCTACTTCCATATATTTTGTCCATTTTTTTTTCTGAATTCTTCTTCATGTAGACACACTTTTGGTCTGACATCTTGGCCTGGGGTTTAGTTGGGTGGTGAATCCTGTACAGGGAAAAGAGGAGCAGATAGTGCTGTTGTAAAGTTGTGAAACCCAGAATATGCTGTGGAATTTAATTGCAAAGTTCTTTTAAACGTTTTTCATCCATGGGTTCCCACTCATAGGCAACCTGTTTGATAAACCTTTAGGTGGAAATCTGCTTCCCAAGACCAAAGCTTACCAGAACAGGTAAGCGCATTGCACGAAGGGGAGAAATTTTGGTTGTGGTGGATTCCAATGTGAGATGGGAGGAGTCGATAGTGGTCTGAGAGATAGAAGTGATTGGATGGTGGTCTTGGGGGTATCCTGATTGTTAGGAGGTAGGCGATGAGGTAGATCCATTGGTAGAGGCTCAATTGTGAAACAGGGATTTTGGGGGAAATCAGAGAAATTTGACCTCAGGGTTGTGTAAGAGGAAGGTGGCTGGGGGCAGAGGAGAGAGAGCAGAGGATCAATGCAATCTGGGTGAAGGAATCCAATTGCAATTGGGGTGAATTGTTATGGTGGTTTGGCAGGTCAGGTCCTGGTTGGTGCAGGATGGGGTGGTAGTCCAATGGCAGATAGGCAGATGGGTCGTGGGAGGACAGAGTTTGGTGAAGTGACTTTATGAAGTAGATTTTTGGGCCTGGCGAAAATACTTCTCTCTTCCTGGTCCATAAACATGTTGTAGAGGCAGTCAACTCATGGGTTCAACCATTCTCACTTCTTTCTGCTGCTGGGTTTTCAAAGCCTGGAAATCCCAGCTGGTTATAGTTGCAAAATAGAGTAACCAGGTCCAGATTTTATGTTTCCTGGAGAGTCATATCAAGGAAGATGCGCTGGGGACCCCCTGGAAATTTTCACTTACAGTGGGCAATTTCCCAGCATCTAGAACTCTCTGAAACTTTGATTTAAACTTGAAGACATCGGGTGGCTCTGACTCTCAGCAGAATAGTTACCTAGGGAACGTTAAAAGAATAAAACCAGTTGTAACTCCTGGGTACCAAAACTACTGACTCCCTCAAACCACAAAAGAACCCCCCCCCCCCCCACAAACGACTGCCACCCCTGACTATACTGCTGGTAGCCCCAACCCTGATTACCTCCCCAGCCTCAAACCACCTTCAACACCACCATCAAAGTTCCCTTCCACCCACCCTGAGAACCAGACTACTCACTAACCCACCCTGACTACTCAATTAATACCATTTTCCCTGCCAACCATCCTTCCCCTTCATGCCATAAAGCTTGAAGAAGAGTTAATATTTGTATTAAGTCTGGAGAATCCCTTATATAATCTACCCAATTTCAGAACTTGTTATCTCCCACGCACACACAGCAAACAAGTTGACTCAGAAATTCAACCCTGTGAGATACAGGATGGAAAGGTTTCAACATAGCCTCATTTTTTGTGTGGTTTGGGTCCTCAATAAGTGTTTAAATGATGAAATTTGTGTGTATTTCAGTGTCTGTAGTGTAAGAATGGTTTATTACTTTGTAATTTTAATATAAGTTTATATCAATGTTATCCTTCTTTTAACATCCTGCTAAATTTGTCTATTTTTGTTGCTACATGATTAATAATATATTTGTATGTCTTAACCTAGTTAAAATCTATATATGAATTTTTCAATGTAAGCTACAAGGCAACGCAACCTGAGGGTTGCAAACATATTTCTTGAATAACATATTATTATTCTTATTATTATCAAAACTAGCAAACAGTTGAGAGGCTTTTTACTCTGGGTTGAAATTAAACTCAGCAATAAATTCTAGTCTTCCCTGTGGCTTTCACATCCCAAGACCAAAAAGAAAAAGATAAATGATGGTCGAACTCACTGCAGCATACAGTACCTGCACGTTTATAGTTGTTTATACACATTTGAACTTTGTCCTTTTGACTTAAGTGCAGCGTATACATAACGGGGGAGAGGCAAGATAAGTTATTTTGTTGTAACCCTGTACTTCAGTATTATAAAACTAGTCACGTTAGTTGTTTTTGTTCCTAACTAAAGTCACCCTAACTATTTCAAGGTATTTAGGAAAGACAAAAAAGAAAAGAAAGGAAGTGACAGTGTTGAATCAAGATGGCATTACAATGCTGGGATCTCTCTAGCCAGAGGTAAGGAATGAAAAAGATGAATAATTTGTTTGGTGTAGTATACATATCATCAACTGATGGAAGAAATATAGGGAAACAAATTTGCAAAGGAATTACAGACAGCTGCAAAATGAAATAGTAATTATAATATAATTATCCAAACAGAATGGGAAAGGAATAGTCCAAAGGGACAAAAAGGGCATGAGTTCCTGGATTGTGTCCAAGATAACTTGCTGCAGCGGTATGTTTCTGGTCCAGTGAGAGGGCAGGCATACTGTTCCGGAGAATGTGTTGGATCAAGTGGACCAATAATAGTGGGACAGCATTTAGCAGACAGCGACCACTGTATCATAAGGTTTAGGTTGGCCATGGAAAAAGACAAGGAACAATCCAGGGCAGGGATATTTAATTGGGGAAAGCCAACTTCAAAAGGATGAGAATGTATCTAAGTCAGGTGTGTTGGAAATATATGTTGGCAGAAAAAACGGCAGCTGAACAATGGGCCACCTTCAAAGAGATAGCATTGCAGGAAATTCAAGGTATATTCTCTTAAAGTGGAAAGGTAGGATAAATAAATCTAGAGCAGCATGGATAACGAGAAATAGAGCTGAAGATTACACATGAATGCAAGAGAAACAGTGAAAATATTAAAGCAGTATTTTGCACCTTTCTTTGCAAAGGAACAGGCTGCTATCCAGGTGAGGTGATTGGTACATACGAGGAAATAATAATTGAGGAGGAGGTGGTGTTAGAAAGGCTATTTTTACTTAAAATTGATAAGACAGCAGAATCAGGTGAGATAAATCCAAAGATATTGAGGGAGATGAGAGTGGAAATTGCAGAGGCACTAGTGATAATCGTCCAATCTACCATAGACACAATGATGGTGCCTGAGGACAGGAGAATTTGGATGTTACAGCATTAGTCAAAAAGGGGGTGCAAGAATAATGCTAACAACTATAAAGCTGTCTGTTTGACCTCAGTGGTACGGAAACTTCTGGAACGCGTAGTTCAGGAAAAAAAGTCAATAGTCACTTAGACAAGCGCCGGATAACTAAGGGAAAGCCAGCAAGATTAATTAACAGAAAATCATGTTTGACTAACTTGCTGGAGTTTTTTGAGGAGGTAGCAGAGAAGTTTGATAAGGACAATGCTCTTAATGTGGTGTATACAGATTTTCAAAAGGCATTTAATACAATGCCACACATTTTGTAAGCAAAATTCCAGATCATGGAATAAAAAGGAAAGTAGGCATTTGGATCAGAAATTGGATGAATGACAACAAACACGCAGTAGTGATAAATAGTTGCTTTTCAGATTGGAGGAAGGTTTGGAGAAGAGTTTCTCAGGTGTCAGTGTTGGGTCCCTTGCTCTTCCTGAGATACATTAGTGACCTAGGCTGTGGTGTGCAGGACATGATTTCAAGATGTTACAAAGATTGGAAACGTTATTAACTGTGATGAGTATAGTCTTGAACTTCATAATGACATAGATATGTTGGTACATTGGCCAGACTAATGGCAGACTAAGTTCTGTGCAGAGGAGTGTCATTTTGGCAGGAAGAGCATGGAGACATTATCAAATAAAGAGAGAAACTGGACAGGTGGTGCAGGAACAAGGGATCTCAGTGTTAATGTATACATGGTATTGAAGGTGCCAGGGCATATTGAGTGAAAAGTTAACAAAACAAAATATTTCCGGTTTTATTAATAGGGACATTGAATACAACAGTAAGGAGGCTTTGTTGAACTTGTATAAGACATTAATTAGGCCTCATCTGGAGTACTGCATCCATTTCTGGGTGCCATACTTGAGGAAGGATGTGATGACATTGGAGAGAGTACAAAGGAGATTCACAAGAATGACTCCAAGCATATAACAAGTATGAGAATAGACTAGAGAGGTTGGGTTTGATTTGCGTGAAGAACGCTGAGAGGAGACTTGATAGAGGTATTCAAGTCCCTGAGGTGTATGGACAGGATAAATAAATCATGAGAAACTCTTCCCTTTTAAGACTACATCAAAAACTAGAGGGAATAGATTTAAAATAATGGGAAAAAGGAGTAAATGCGATGTGAGGAAAATATTTTCACACAGAGGGTGGTTGGAGTCTGGAACACACTTCATGAGGGGGTGGTGGAAGCAGGTTTGATCCAAATATTCAATAACAAATTGGATTGCTACCTGAAAATAAAGAATATTATGGGGATAAGGCAGGGGTATGGGGCTGGGTAGAATGCTCTTCCAGAACACTAGTGCAGACTCAATGGGCCAAATGGCCTGATTCAGCACTGTAAAGATTCTGTTCCATGCAAGTCAAATATGTTTTGCATGAGGAGATTGAATGGACTTTGTAAAAACAAGTTGCTCCTATGTTACAAATATTTAATATCTGGTATGCTTACCACATAAAGACTATTACTGCCTTCTGAAAGGAAGCAGGCACCACAGAAGGGCAAAGGAAATGAATATGCTTTATCATTGTCATGTGACTTGACCAAACATTTCAGTGTGCTGTTAATTTTCATCAGTAGGAAGCCTAGCTCATTACTGACAACACTAACTATTACGCCACTATTTTAAATAGATGACGCTACGTAGTATCTGTTCCACTCCTCTCCTGCGAATAGAAGAAAATGACAGTCCACATTGTCCTTGCTCTGTCCTTGTGGAGGAGGTGGAAAAGTGAATCATTACAAAAGCAGTGCAGTCAAGAATCAACAATAGTAATTTTAAATTGCCAGAGCTCAGACCTCAGTTCAGCGATGGAGGTAATATTACTTTGAGATCCAGATTAGTGGTATACATTACACTTATGTGTGAATTGTGTGCCTTGATGAGTTCCAAACTAATTTGATAATGGTGTTAGGAAGTGAAAAGGACTTAAAGATAACTTACAAACAAACACAATCTCATGATAATGTCGAGTGAAATTTAAATATTCAAATGCTAATTCCAATTATTATTTTGTTGAAACTGAATAAACAAGCTTTTAGCACTAAGATAGCATTCCTGTTAATGGTGGAACTGAAAATAATGATAATAATTAACCTAAAATCTAACCTTGTATGTAATATTTCCTAATTTGATATATTTTATTGTTAATCCATTTTGAGTAATAGTCTAAATTATTTCATGGTTGAGATGCCAAAATGTTCTCTCTGCTTCAATGCAAAACAGAGACGCATCAGAGCAAATTATTTCTTTCAGTTAAACAGCAATCAGAAGCAGTGAGACTTTCTCTCAATCAGATGCAGGCAAACTTGAGCGATAGATGAATAATTGTTTGGACAGAAAGCAGATCTGCTATTCCTGTAACTTTGATTCAGTACTCTGGTTGTGAGCTAGGTGCTGCACTACCTGTGCCACAGATTGCCCAGACATTTTACTGTTTTTATTTAATTAACTACAATTTTATTAATCATTCTCTCAATTAATTTCTTCCAAGTTTAATCAATTTAACATGATAGATTTTAAGTGTCCTATTCTAAACTTCTCTGTTAGAAATTGGTGTACATTAGATATTGCATTTTATTCTACCTTTGGTAATAGGTTCTTTCATCAAAGTACCATATTTAGTCTTATTGGTATTTAAATGAGTAATTTCATCATTAGCAGCATTTTTATAAACAGTCCCAAAACATCATAAAATTTAATATTTTTCTATTGTCTAATTAGTGTCTTGATTTGAAAATGTTCCTATTAAACGGGGAAAGTTGAGATATTTACAAGAACTGATGAGGAGGCGTTTCTGATCCTGACAATATAAGAGAGTCACATTAACACTGGTTGGAACACCCAAACCAGATGTGCTTCAGTGTTTTTTATATTTCAGCTGTGTTAACTCAGCTCCTCACAATTAGGCCAAAGCTAACTCCCTTGATATATTAGTACTTACTGGGTCAGCATTAAATTCCAAAAATATTTCCCATCCATGAAAGAAAGGAAGGTTGTTAAACTTTGTTGTGATTTATGAAAAGAATTGATGGAAAGACCTCCAAGGATCTCTAAGAACAAATGAAACATAGTTGTTTTATCTTGTATTTTTATTTCAGATAAGTTAGGCATCTGTTTTGCACATTGCACAATAGCCACTTGAATAGCAAATCATACTACTTTTAGTAGTTATGGGTGAAGTTAGAATGCTGAGAAGAATACTGGGAAAACTTTCTGCTCTTCTTCAAATAGTACGACCAAAAAGGGAGATGGAACCTCAGCTCAACATTTCAACTGATGGGCATCAGAGTAACAATGCAGCAGTCCCATGTGGGATAGGTATCAGGAGTATCAACTCCTGCTGGTTTACCTATTGGACCTTGTACCAAAAGGAAAGTAAAACAATGGACTGAATTCAATAGAGGAAGCAATAACTGATAGAAAGCCGGGCAACTCTGTCATGACCATTTCCAGAAAGCGTGACATTATTAATTGCTGGCATCTGGGCTTGATCCCTTTTAAGTTTGAAGATCCCAGTTCCAACAGCTGAGGGCTTGCAGCCCTTCAGTCCCAACAGCACCACCAAGAGTGGTGGACACTACTGGGATTGCAACTGGCCAAGAACAGCAAACCAGCATCCAAGTAAGTGGTCATCACTCAGAAGGCCTGAAAAGCAAACATGACACGGGCTCCTCTGGAGCTCTTCATTCAAAGACCTGATTTGGAGATCCAGCATCGGGTGGGAGAGGAGGGAGTAAGGGGGATCACCTCCTGCCCTTGCTGCCAATTCACATCCCTGCAAACCCCTCCCCGTTGACCCCATCCCATCCTCACTCACCTGTGGCCTCGGGTATGTCGTTGATCTGTGGCCTCTGTTGGGTTTATTGCCCAGTAAGAAGTCTCATGTTACCAGGTTAAAGTCCAACAGGTTTATTTGATGACATTTGGTTTACTGCCAGCAACTATAACTGCTTTCCGCTGGCACTGTTTGCAATGGACAGCTGCTGGCTTCTGGTTAGCCTTCAGCTCTTGGGAGGTGGGATTTTCTTGATCCTGGGGAAGGCCAGCCATTGGCCACAAGTGCCTGATTGGCATTTAATACATAGGGCCTTTCCGAAAGGAGGCAACAAGGGCTGTTGTCGGCTCTCCAGCTGGCAAGTGGGACCTCCATTGTTTGAATTATGGACTGCCTGAAGTCTGATGTAATGGAACAGATATCTGAAGTAAATATTCATGTTAATGAAGCCATAAAAAGGAAAATAAAGGTTTATTTCCAGATGGGTAGAACTGAAAAGCACTGAGGTTACATTAAACTTGTATGGAACCTTGGGTGGACTACATTTAAGAGTGTTAATAACTGTTGTCTAAAAAAATGAGACTGGTTGCTAGCAATCATTCTGCTATCAACAGTTACATCTTTGCTACAGGCATCTTTTATTTCCTTACCTATTCCATTACCACTCCACACTTTTGCCATACACCATCATCCTTTTTATTATTTAATCTCAACTGCCTTCCATTCTGTCAGAGATCTCCTGTGTTGCTTTATTTCTGCCCTGCACTTGCTTAAAAATCTGCTATATATATATATACACACACACATACATATATATATATATATACCTGACCTTTCCTAGTTTGGATGAAAGGTTCTTGATCTGAAATGTTAATTTTGTTTCTTCCTCCACATACGCTGTTTGGCCCGCTGAATACTTCCAGCACTTTGTTTTTATTTTGGATGTCCAACATCCACAGTATTTTGCCTTAGTGCCGATAAATAGAGGGAAATTGGACCAGGCTGCAGCTGGATAAATCCCACCATTTCTCCCTCTGATACTCAACCATTAACTGAGGATACCTAGTACAATACCAACAGAAGAACATGACAATTCCCAGCTCATTTGGGGGAAAATATTAAATAATTCAAGACAGTACTGCCCCTTCTTTTTGAAAAACTAAATAAATGGGAACAGAAATACCCTATTCAAATAATTTATTCCTTTAGTGGTTGTTATCAGTGGTTATGCAGCAAAACAATTTCATTTCACAGTCTCTGCCACAATCCAATAAAAATCTAAAGTTTTGCAATATGTAGAGAATCAAACATGACAGGAGCATCTAACTGACAATTTCTCCATGCTCTGTGAACCTGCAGAAAAAAAATCATACTAATTGCTTCCACCCCCATGCACATTAGCTGTGGTACAGATGAAGCAGAGTGCAGTTTATCATCCTCGCTGTTTTGGGTAAAGCTGAAATGAGGCCAAAATTTGCAAAACAAGCATCTCACTGCTGTACTGAAAGAGATCCTTGCTTTTCTAGTCAAACAGCAGCTAATGAGTTTTCTAAAATTGCATCTGTACATCAAAAGTGCCGGTAACTTGACTTGCTATTGCATCCATTTGTACAGCCAATAACTGAGGGAGGAAGCTACTGTCTCAAATCCTTTGATGTAATGTAAAAACTTACATTAATACAAGTTTAGCTTGGTAAATTCTGGCAACAATGTATTTTGCTAATTTGATGAGGTTGAATAATTGGCATCAATCGTTCACATCAAATTCTAATAAAAATTGGCATTTACTGTGTTCCATTAGGCTAATAAAATTGTATTCTATCTGATTAATTTGTACCTATTGACAGAAACAAGTGATATTTCACACCTGAGTCTTCATTTGAGTCTTCTACAACATTTGCAGTTCCAAATATCCCAGAGCCAAACTGCATAATATTGCTGACTTTGGTATGTAAAACAAAATGTCACTGGCTAAAATCTACTGGTTCCATTTTGAGTCACTAGTAATAGTTAATATTCCTACTTTTGCTTCATTTTGAACAAGTGTGTTGTTCTATGCTATATATGAATTAAGTCAATTTAAATAAATATATTTAAATAATCATGAAATCACAAAGGAATAGGATATGAAATATTTCTCACATAAAATTCCAATCATACATATGAAATATATTTATGCTGTTTGGGTTAATAATATAAAAGTACATTATATGTTATTCCATTGCAACACAGGTGTTATTTAATTATTGAGTTAGCTGAAATTTGTTAGCTGAAATTCACTGATACTACAAGAGCACCTTTGCAGCCTGAACATAAAAAAAAACACAAGTTAGTTCACCAATAGGTGAATGCCGAGCCCCTGGAGAAGAAATTGTTACAAGTGATAAACAAAACCTTGGCTGAAGAAGGGTTTTGAGGTTTATTTTAAGAAGGAGCAGACAAACAGTGGAATTTAGGGAGGAGGATCCAATAAGGAGTACTGAATTGCGCAACTATCAAATTGTAATGGATTCAGCCTTTTATTAATAGTGCAAAAACAAAAGTAGCTCATAACAGCTAAGATTAAGTTAATCATTTAGGTAACTACATTTATAATTGTTGGCCTATTTGTATATATCAAAGCATTCATCTGCATTTAATTCTCAATCATAGTTCAAGTATGAAATGACTTTTTTTTTAACTGAGTAGGCCATGCTTTGTGCCATAGCATATTTTGATTATGACAAAATTAGAAGATAATAAAATTCAGTCAAAGCATAGGCATCATGAAGCAATACTTGGTTGTCTACTACAAAAATAATCAATACTGATCGAATAAAATTGGGTGTGCGGGTATCTGGCAGAATCGTAGCTGGCATGAGATCAATATTGATGTCTGGACGTTGATGAACAGCAGGACACTGAGTATTTATAAATAATTTTTAATAGTGAAATACATTTGGGTCATCATGGGGCAAAATGGAAGTTTGGAAGATGGTGAGTTTTAGTTTTAATGTGTATATATATTATGAATGATTACTGGCGGGGGGGGGGGGAGACAGATGTTGGCATTATGTCAGGCCTTACCTGTCCTTTGACCAGACTGGCTGCGAACTGCCTCATGACTGCCTCCACAGTGTAGGCGCTGGACCAACCCCGCGGGGTCAGCAGCTCCATGCAGATCGCTCCTCCATCCAGCACGTAGCCGTTCTCCAGCCGGGGGCTCAGCACCCTCATGAAGGGCGGCGAGAAGGGGAAGTTATCCGGGAAGTTGAGGTTGAGCAGGATGCACTCGGTGCTCGTCTCCTTCATGTCCTGCCACAGCGCCGAGTCCTTGTCCACCTGCAGCAGCTTGACATTCCACTCGAAGAGGTTGTCCTCCACCAGCTCCACGCTGATGAAGTGGTCGGTCAGTTTGCGGATATCCTGCAGCTCCTTCATGAGCCTGCGGCTGCGGACCTGGGCGCAGTGCTGCTTGTTGGGGGGCTGCCCAGGGATGGAGCTGCTGCTGCCGCCGCCGCTGCTGCTGCCGCTGGCCGGGGGCACCTTGCTTCCAGCCTGCTGCTTGTCCTTGTTGCTGTCCTTGGTGGAGGGGGGTTGCTCAGACCTCTTGTGGTTGTGTTGCTGCTGGTGGTTGCTGTGGTAGTGGTGATGGTGATCAGACTGGAGCAGGATGCTCTCGTTACTCGAGGAGTTGCACTGCTTGTTGGCGTTTTTCTGGCTGCCGCTTTTGGTCGCCTTGCGGGAGCCTTGGTGTTTTGCACCATCGGTGTCTCGATCGTGGAGACGAATTAGACCAATCTTCCGGAGCAGGGTGGCCATCTCTTGGCAAATCGACAAGTTTTTTTTTCTCTTTCCACCCTCCAAAAATATTAAAAATCCTTAAGAGTAATGTTGGAGGAAAGTGGTCGAGGCGCGAAGAGAAAAAAATGCAGTTTGGCACAACTCATTAGAACAAAATCATGTCTTTTTCTTTAAAAAAGAAATCCCATTAATAGAATAAGCGACCGACGGGAAAATCTCTCAGCCCGTGTAATTAAAATAAAGTATTAATTCGCAGTCAGCAAACTGAGCGCTCCTTTATAAGAATGCACGATGGCAAAAAAAGTCCTTTCTGTTTGTGGCTCTGCCGGGTGTTCTAAAATCTTGCGAAGGAGGTAAAAAAAAACAAATAAACACTCTCCAAGAATGAAATACGAATAAAATAGATCAACCTGTGAAGCTCCGGCCCAGCGCGGTGTCTCCTGACTGTAGCAGAGCTGGACGAGATGTGCTTGGGTGCGGATCAGTTCTGGGGTGGGCTCTGAGCGCTTGTCATTGCTGTGCTCTCTCTGGCTGCCCCGGTTCAGCAATGGGAAAGCTGCCTGTGCACTGGCGCTCCGGACCTGACGTCCAGAGCGAAGCTTTAATAAATTAAACACCGACTTGCACGTCAGTCTCCCTGCTGCCTGCGACGCCAACCCCCGCACTGAGATATATCACCAGTGCGAATCACAAAAGGAAAACAGCCTCCCCTCCCTCCCTCTCCAACCCTGCTTAAATTAAAATTCAAAGAGCATCTGACTCCTCGGCTCGATTTTCCATGCACCGGTTTAAAGGGTCTCTAATCCCTGCCCCCTTTTGTGCCTTGGCTGGCAATTTGCATTATTTTCAAATCACTAGTAACACAAAGGAAATACAGGACTCGGGGCTGGAGGGGGATCAATTAGGACACATTCAGTAAAGTCACCCTGTACACCAGTTTCTGAACAGGAGATGCTACGGTTCAAACGGTGCATTCGTACTTTTAAAGGTGCACCCGCCTTCCATTTTAATTTTTCCAAGAAGAAATGTTTGGCAAATCTTGCCTTCATTTGTTTACAGGTGCACAATACGGTGTAAATACTGGCAATGTTCATGGCAGCATTGTGAATTATGTTAATTTGCAATGAAAACACATTCTGTCTTTGTTTGTCTTTCTTACCCAAATAAAAAGGTTTAATGACCAACTTTCTCCTAAAAACGGCCCCTTTAAAATATCCACAAATCCTGAAAAACGCACCCAACCTGTAATTTATCACATCCTCGCTACAATGTAATAAACAGTAATCAAACAACAACTTCCATTAATGTAGCACTAATACGTAGTAAAACATCTCAAGGCACTCTACAGGACCTATTACCAGACAACTGAACAACATAAGGAGTTATTAGGACAGATGGCCAAAAGCTTGGACAAAGAGAGATGTTTTCAGGAGCATTTTAGAGGAAAGAAGGATAGGTGGAGAGGTTAATGGAGGGAGTTCCAAGGGGGTTTTGGCAGCTGACGGCCTGGTGAGGCAATTAAACTGCTGGGGATGCTTAGATGGTCAGAAGTGGAAGAGATGAGAAATCTCAGAAGGTTGTAGGGCTAGAAGAGGTATAGTGATGGTTACAGGGAGGGGCAAGGGCACAGAAGAATTTGAAAACAAGAATGAGAATTTTAAGTTTGAGGCATTGCTTAGCCAGGAGCCAAAATCTATCTACAAGCACAAGGGTATTTTGCAAAGGAGACTTGGTGGTCAGAGTTAGGGCATCAGAAGCAGAACATTTGTTGGTGAGTAGAATGTGGGTGGCTGGCTGGACTGCAATATAATAGTCAAGTCTAGATGTAACAAAAACATGGATGAGGATTTCAGCAGCAGATAACCTGAGGTAGGGACAGAGTCAGGCAACATTTTGGAGGTGGAAATATGTGGTCTTTGTGATGGCACATGCAGATATTTGATCAGAATATTATATCAGGGTCAAATATGACATCATGTTTGCAAACAGGCCAACTCAACCTTAGAAAGTTGCAAACAGAATGGATGGAGTCAGTAGCTAGGAAATGGAGTTTTGTGGTAGGGACTGATGATAATGGCTTAACAATATTTGGCTTGAGGTAACTTCTGCTCAGCCAGCACTGGACATCAAACAAAAGCAGGCTGACAATTTAGAGACAATGGAGGTGTTGAAAGAGATGGCTGGGTTTATCAGTGTACATCTGGAACTATCCATTGTTAGCACTCGTGCCAGACTCACCAGGGGCCCAGATGGAATTCCAGCCTTGGGTTACTGTCTGTACGGAGTTTGCATATTCTCCCTGTATCTGCGTGGGTTTCCTTCTGTGCTCCAGTTTCCTCCTACACTTCTAAGTTGTGTAGGTAAGGTTGATTGGCCATGCTAAATTGTTCCCAGATGTCACAGAGATTGGCAGGGTAAATGCATGGGATTTCAGCGATAGGGCCTGAGTGGGATTGTTGTCGGTGAAGGCTCGATGGGCCAAATGGCCTCTTTCTATGATTGTTTGTTTGGATGATATCACTAAGGGCAGCATATAGATGCAAAATAGGAAGGGATCAAAGATTTTAAAAGCATTTAGACAGTTACTTGGGTAGGATGAAGTGGAGGGGAGGGCTCTTGTTGGCTGTAAGGAGACATTGATAGGATGCAGAGCTGGGCTGAAAAGTGGCAGATGGAGTTTAACCCTGATAAGTGTGAGGTGATTCATTTTGGTAGGACAAATTTGAATGTGGATTGTAGGGTCAATGGCACGGTTCTGAGGAATGTGGAGGAATAGAGAGATTTTGGGGTTCATATCCACAGATCTCTAAAGGTTGCCACTCAAGTGGATAGAGCTGAGAAGAAGGCTTATAGTGTATTAGCATTTATTAACAAGGGGTTTGAGTTTGAATCATGAAGTTATGCTGTAACTATACAGGATCTTGATGAGACCACATTTGGAATATTGTGTGCAGTTCTGGTCACCTCACTATAAGAAGGCTGTTGAAGCATTGGAGAGAGTGCAGAGGAGATTTACCAGGATGCAGCCTGGTCTGGAGGGTAGGTCTTATGAGGAAAAGTTGAGGGAGCTGGGGCTTTTCTCTTTAGAGTGGAGGAGGATGAGATGTGATTTAATAGAAGTTGATAAGATGATGTGGGGAATAGATAGAGTGGGTGTTGAGAGACTGTTTCCTCGGGTGGATGTAACTGTTACTGGGGGGCATGGTGGGAGATATAGGAGGGATGTCCGGGGTGGATTCTTTACTCAGAGAGTGGTTGGATTGTGGAATGCATTGCCTGGTTGTGGAGTCGGACATTTTAGGAACTTTCAAGCAGTTATTGAATACACACATGGAATACACCAGAATGATAGGAGGTGGGATAGCTTGGTCTTGGGTTCAGACACCATCGAGGGCCGAAGGGCCTGTACTGTGCTGTACTGTTCTATGTTCTATATTCTATGATGAGTATAGAGGGATTTGGGCCAAATGTGGGCAATCGTGACTAGCTTAGTGGTTTAAAAAAATGGCGGCATGGACAAGTTGAGCTTAAGGACCTGTTTTCATGCTATAAACCTTTATGATTCTATAACTCTATAGATCCTTGGGGGATTTCAGAGGTAACTATGCTGTAGTGGACGAATGCAACCAGCTCGAGCAGTCTGAACCAGGATGGCTTTGATGTGGTTGGGGCATGGTTGGTCAACCCGGTTGATGGCTACAGACTGAGAAGGATGGTAAGAGATAATTTACCATTGTCACATTCATACAGGGTATAATGTGTGACCCTGATATGGGGCATTTGAATACTGTGGCTTCTATTGGAGTGATTCAAACATGAAGCTACTGTAAAATCAGTATGGATATGTGAGCCAAGTGCTTTGGGAAGGGAGGAAAAAACAGAAAATGCTGAAAACACTCAGTAACTCTGACAGCATCTGTAAAGTGAGAAACAGAGTTAACATTTCAGGTCAATTACAATCATCAGAATTCATGAAAATAGTTAAAGATATAACAGATTTTAAGCTGTGCAGGAAAGCTGAGAGGAAGAATAAACAAAAGAGATCAGCTATAGGATGAAAGACTTACTAAATAACAAAAAGGATGATGATGCAAAAGAAGGTAAAAAAAGTAAAGAAACAAAAGAGAGGTCTGGAGAGTCTGTATTTGGCAACAGCAGAATTATTACCATCAGCTGCTGCATTAAAAAAAAGGAACAGAGATTATGATCTGAAATTGTTGAACTCAATGTTGAATATGGAAAGGTGTAAAGTGCCTAAATGAAAGATGAGTTGCTATTCCTTGACCTTCAATTGAACTATTTTGGGACAGTAGGAGGCCAAGGACAGAGAGATCAGAGTATGAATGGGAGAGAATTAAAATGATAATTGAATAGAAACTCAGGGTTACACTTGCACTGAGATGTTCACCAAAACAATCAACTAATCTCTGTTTGGTCTCTCCAGTATAGCAGAGGTCAGACTGTGAGCAGTAAATACATTAAATTCAAAGAAGTACAATTAAATTGCTGTTTCAGCTGCGAAGTGTGTTTGGTATCCTGGGTGTTGTTTTTCTCTCCCAAAACTTGATTCAATACCAAACAGCCTGTGCGTTGAACCATCAAGATCCCTGTGAAAATCTCATGATACTGATTTTAAAGTAAACTTTTTTTTATTTTCTAGTATTTGTCTTCCAAGATTTTGTAAATCCTGATAAATGTATCTGCAAGTGTAGGCCCAGATCAATGAAACTGTAAACTGGTGTTTGGACAAGAGGATTGCCAGATTTCATTGGAAGGTAAAATTGAGGGCTTAACATAGAGAAGCTATGTCGTAAAGTAGATGATTTGAATAGAGATTCAGGTTAGCTAAGCTCTGCACCTTTGATATATGATAAGGTTCCAATAGATGAAACTAAACAGTAAAATGCCAGAACATGATATTATGTGTCATTTATGTTAATCTGTCTGAAAAGTTTTTGACTGATAAGACAAATCATCCCAAGGTTCTTTCAAAACCAAACCATTGCAATGGAAAATATGAATTAAAGGGCAATAGCTCCAATCACAGTGGTTGCAGAAAAATTCATATGAATAAGAGAATCAGCACTTGGAGACATCTAATAGCACACACTAAACTCTAGCACTATCTATCATAAACAAAAGGCAATTCAAGTTGCTGTTTTTCAAGAACAAGATGAAAAGTGAATGCTCTTGCCACTCTGTCCACAATTTTAATAGATTATCATGCAGGATATAACTTGCAGAAGATACATAGTTAGGTAGCAAACTGATCAGCTGGGAGCAGATTACTAATCAACAATGAACTTCTCGAGTTTATGTACAGTTATCTGTTAGAGCTGTGTGGAAATGTGTGATAAAATGTATTAGTGAGTGGGGATACATGGACAGGGAAGAAAGTAGTTTGATAGAGGTAAAATACTGCGGATAGTGGAATCTTGAACAGAAAGAGAAATGCTGGAGAAACTCAGCAGGTCTGACAGCATCTGTGGGGAGAGAATAGAGACAACATTTTAAGTCAGGATGACCCTTCATCGTCTCTATTCTCCTTCCACAGCTTTCATCCTCAACCCCACACATCATGATTCTACCCCCTTCCCAAAATCCACAAACAGGACTGCCCTGCTGTACCCATCCTATCAGCATGTTCTTGTCCTATGGAACTATTTTCTTCCTATCTTAACTCATGCTCTCTCCTCTTGTCCTGTCTCTTCCCACCTACACTTGTGATTCCTCTGATGCCTTACGATCCTGGCCATAAGGGCCTCCTCTTCAATGTGGATGCCCAATCCCTCTATCCCTCCATCCAACATCAGGAGGTTCTGCAGAATCTGCACTTCTTCCTTCAGCAGTGGCCTGAACAATCCCCGTCCACCATAATTCTTCTCCACCTAGCTCAACTTATTCTGTCACTTAACAATTTCTTCTTTAACTTGTTTCATTTCCTGCAAATAAAAGATGTAGCTACGGGTACCTGCATAGGTCCAGTTATAACTGTCCTTTTGTGAATTATGTGGAACATTCCTTGTTTCAGTCTTACTTAGGCCGGCTCCCACAACTCTTTCTCTGTTACATTGATGACTATATTGGTGGTACTTCATGCTCTCATCTGGATGTGGAAAAATTTGTTGATTTTGCTTCCAATTTCCACCCACCTCTCAACTTCACATGGACCACTTCCCTCCCCTTCCTTAACTTATCTGTCGCTGTTTCTGGTGATAGACTGACCACTTGGTTCATTACTAGCTCACCGACTGTCAACAGCTATTTCAACTACAGCTTCTCACACCCAGCTCATCTAAGGACTCTATCCCATTCTCCCAGCTTCTCTGCCTCTGTTTCATCTGTTTCTGTGATGCCATCTTTGAAAATGGCATTTCTGATATGTCTGCCTTTTTCCTTAACCAAGGCTTCCCCAGTCTCCATGGCTGACAGAGCACTCATCCAGGTTTGAGCCTTTTCAAGGACATCTGCCCTCACCCCTGCTCCTTCCACCATCCATGTATTTAATCTTCAATAACAGCAGGCCTCTATCACTTAATTTGTTGTGCTGTTACAGGTAAAGAGTCCAGAAGGTATAAAACCATTACAATCTCCTACAGGACTAGAGACGGTGGAATGCTTTCTGGTAATGGAGAATGACCTAAGGCTTCTGCATTGGCTGTGTGAGCCTCGGGCTGATTTTGAAGATATATTTGCCAAAAAGAACAGTGTCCGTTGTTGTATTCTAGCAAAAGCAATTGGTGGAATTTCTTTGTCCTCCATGAAAAACACTAAAAGCGCTTTTTTCAATTAAGTGTGGGACATGGGCATTGCTGGCTGGCCAGCAGTTATGGCCCATCCCTAGTTGCCCTTGAGAAGGTGATGGTGAGTTGCCTTCTTGAATCACTGCAGTCCACGTTCTGTGGGTCAATCCACAATGCCATTAGCAAGGAAATTCCAGGATGTTGATCCAGCGACTGCAATATATTTCCAAGTCAGGATGATGAATGGCTTGGGGGGGTACCTGCAGGTGGTGGTGTTCCCATGTCTCTGCTGCCCTTGTCCTTCTGGATGGAAGTGGTCATGGATTTGGAAGGTGCTATCTAAGGATCTTTGGTGAATTGCTGCAGTGTATCTTGTAGATAGTATACACTGCTGTTACTGAACATCAGTGGTAGAGGAAGTGGATGTTTGTGGATGTGGAGCCAATTAAATGGGCTGCTTTGTCCTGGATGGTGTCGAGCTTCTTGAGTATTGCTGGAGTTGCCCCCATTCAGGCAAGTCAAGAAAATTCTTTCACATTCTTGACGTGTGTCTTGTAGACGGTCGTCAGGCTGTGGAGTTAGGAGGTGAGTGACTTGGCACAGCATTCCAAGCCTCTGGCCTGTTCCTTTAGCCACTGTTTATGTGGTGAGTCCAGTTGAGTTTCTGGTCAATGGTAACCCCAAGGATATTGACAGTAGGAAATTCCATGATGATAATTCCATTGAATGTAAGGGGCAGTGGTTACATTATCTCTTTTTGGTGATGGTCATTGCCTGACATTTGTGTGGCGCGAATGTTACTTATGTACTGTGATAATAGTAAAAGGTTTCCTGTTAATGTACTGATGAAACTTCTTGATGCCAAAGATAACAGTTAGGCCTTCTTTTTCTATTTGGGAGTGTCCTCTTTCCACATCAGATAGAGTTCTTGACGCATATCGTATGGGTCTCTTGAATCTGTCTTCCATTGCATGGGATAATACAGTCCCAAAGTCCAGGTTTAATGGGGCATGATTGGTTCTAGGAGATTAAGTTGAATTGACTGGAGATTTTTAAGATAAAAGAAGGGGGCCCACCCAAGGTCATTAGGAAGTACCAAGAGGAACTTGGAAAGATGAAAGGATTGTAAGCTAGGATTCATGTAGATTTGGTGAAGCATCACATGTAAGAACTATCTTCTTAGAGGTGTCAAAATGCACTAAGAAACTTGAGGATTGGAGTGCCTGCTTAGCTTGATTAAAAGCTGCTTTTTGTGGCATCTTCCAGTACCAACTTTGACATTTCTTTAATAACACCAGTAACAGAGCCAGCAACATTGACAGATTGGGAGGACCCGGTCATAATAGTTAACCATCCCAAGGAAGGATCTGAGCTCTGAGGCGTTCCTAGGGTCCTGTACTCCTATAATCGCTTTCACTTTGTCCTCCATTGGGTGTACCCCCTTAGCATTGATCCAATAACAAGATAAGCCTCATCTGCTTGAAAGATGCACTTCTCTATTTTTAGGCATGCTCCTGCCTTCTGACAACTTTGAGCAAACCCTGTAATGAATTCTCTATAGTTCACTGAAAAATAGCGCAAGCTGACAAAACCCCAAACATGTCTTTTGATGTGTATTTATGGTGACATAAGCTCTTGATGCATCGTCTAGTTCTAATTGTTGGCAAGTGGGGTTCATGTCCAATTTGGTATTTACAGTAAGAAGTCTCCCAACACCAGGTTAGAGTCTAACCAGTTTATCTGATAGTAATCTTACAAGCTTTTGGAAATGGTGTTCCTTCGTCAGGTGTGTAGAACCTTCCATTTATTTGTATTTATTTTAATTTCTAGTGTTTATTTTACGTCCTCTTTCCTAGTACTTTTGGCCAACATAATGGGGACGTGTCACCTAATTCTTATACTGCTATTGACCTGCTTTTCTGGAGGTGTAAAAGGATGGTCTATACTCTATAGTGACTCACCGTACGTTTTTTTCTTTGTTTGTGGCTAAGGCTGTGTTAAATTTATCTCCACTTAATAGCAGAGTTGATATCAAGAACAAATAACAAATTCACATTCTACCAGTTTGGTACAACAGGTTTGGGTATGACCTTACTGCAGTACAAGTCTTTCATGATATTTGTCATGAAAGCTGACATGTTTTACAATATACATTTGATATTTGACATTCACAGACAGAGGCACCTTCTTATAACCTTTATATAAGCCCAAACTCATCCACACAACAAGACACAACTAATGAGATTTAGCAGATTGTAACAGTTTAATCCAGATAAAGCCTAAATTTCAGTAGATTTAGGTCAAGGGGGCATGTTGTGCCTGTCTAGCCTCTGTATAGCAGAAATAACCTGTAAAGTTCATGTAACACAAAACCAGAAAGTGCTGGAAAAACTCAGCAGATCTGGCAGCATCAGTGGAGAAAGAAACAGAGATAACGTTTCAAGTCCAAGTGACATTACCCCTGCTTCTCTCTTCACTGATGCTGCTGGACCTGCTGAATTTTTCCACCATTTTCCATTTTTATTTCAAATTTGCAGCATCTGCAGTATTTTTATTTTTGCTCCATAAAGTTCATATATATTGCTTAGTAGTATCCTGCTCATGGATACTCAGTTTGGGTTCGGCCAGGGTCACTCAGCTTCTGACCTCATTAGAGCTTTGTTCAAAAATGGAAAAAACAACTGAACACTAGAGGTAAGGTGAGAATGAATGGCTTTGACATCAAGGCAGCATTTGACTGAGTGTGGCACCAAAGAGACCTAGCAAAGCTAGAGACAATGGGAATCAGTGGGAAACCTCTCTGTTGGTTGAAGTCATACCTAGCACAAAGGAAGATTGTTGTGGTTATTGGAAGTCAATCATGTCAGTTCCAGTACGTCACTACAGGAGTTCTTCAGAGTAGTGTCCCAGGCCAACCTATCTTCACCTGCTGAACCAAGGACCTTCCTTCCAACATAAGGTCAGGTGTGGGGATGTTTGTTGATAATTGAATAATATTCAGCACCATTCACAATTTCAGAGATACTGAAGGAGTTCATGTCCAAATGCAGAAAGATCTGGACAATACCTATTTGGACTGATGAAGAAGAAAGTCATCAACTTCAGAAAGCGTAGCGGAGGACATGCCTCTCTCTACATCAACTGGAATGGAGTGGAAATAGTTGACAGCTTCACTACCTGTCCTGGTTCTTCCATACCAACGCTATAATTAAGAAAGCTGCTACTTTCTCAGGAGGCTAAGGAAATTCAGCATGTCTGGTACAACTCTCACCAATTTTTACAGATACATCATAGAAAGCTTCCTTTCTGGATGCTTTCTTGGTATGGCTCCTGCTCTGTCCAAGACCACAAGAAACTACAAAGAGTTGTGAACGTAGCCCAGTCCATCATGCAAACCGACTTCCTATCCGTTGACTCCGTCTATTCTTCCCGCTGCCTCAGAGAGCAGCCAGTGTAATCAAGGACCCCATGCACCCTGGACATATCCTCTTCCACCTTCTTCCATCAGGAAAAAAAATACAAAAATCTGAGGATACATACCAACCGACTAGAGAATAGCTTCTTCCCCGCTGCCATCAGACTTTTGAATGGACCTACATTCTATTAACTTGATCTTCCTCTACACCCCAGCTATGACTGTAATACTACATTCTGCACCCTCTCCTTTCCTCCAGCCCTATGCACTCTAAGAACGGTATGCTTTGTCTGAATAGCACACAAGAAACAATGCTTTTCACTGCATACCAGTACATGTGACAATAATAATCAATTCAAAAAATGGCAAGTTACATTCATGCTACACAAGTGCCAGGCAAAGACCATCTCCAACAAAAGAAAATCTAATCATTTCCCCTTTGAAATTCAATGACATTACCATCACTGAATCCCCCACTGTCAATATTTTATCATTGACTAGAAACTAAACTGGACTAGCCAGACAATACTGTGGCTATAAGAGCAGCTCAGGTGTTAGGAATCCTGTACCGTATAATTCATGTCTGACTAACCTCACCCCCCCCCCCCACTCCCACTGCCCCACCACTGCCCCAAGCCCATTCCCCATATACAAAGTACAAGTCAGGAGTGTGATGGAATACTCTCCACTTGCCTGGAGGATTGCAGCTCCAACAACACTCAAAGTTTGACACCAATCAAGATAAAGGATTCACCTGATTGGCACCACACTCACATTCACCCCCCACCCCCCCCTCCCGCCACACACAACTATGCACAGTGGTAGCAATGTGTACCATCTACAAGTAGCAGTCCAGGAACTCACCAAGAATTCTTAGGCAGCACCTTCCAAACCCAGGACTGCTCCCATCTAAAACGACAAGGGCAGCAAATAAATGGGAACACCACCACCAGTAAGTTCTTTCCCAAGTCACATAACAATAGAGATGGCATGGTGGGACAGTGGTTAGCGCTGCCTCACAGCATCAGGGACGTGCGTTCGATTCCTGACTTGGGTCACTGTCTGTGCGGAGTCTGCACATTCTCCCCATGTCTGTGTGAGTTTCCTTGCATCGTCTGAAAGATGTGCTGGTTAGGTGCATTGGCCATGCTAAATTCTCCCTCAATGTACCCGAACATGTGCCAGAGTATGGCGACTAGAGTATTTTCACAGTAACTTCATTGCAGTGTTAAGGAAAGCTTACTTGTGACACTAATAAATTAACTTAAAAAAAAGCTACCTTGGAAATATATCACCGTTCCTCCACTGTCACTGGATCAAAGTATTGTAACTCCATCCCTAACAGCACTGAGGATATAACTACATCATACGGACTGCAACAGTTCAATAAACTTCTTAAACGTAATTAGGGATGCTCAATAAATGATGACCTAGCTAGCAATGCCCACATTTCATGAACAAATATATAAGAACAAATTCCTAACAGCTGGATCTTTTGTTCAAGGTTGGGTGGTATTTGTCATAGGCAGAATTAAAATTAATATCTTTACTCATCTGTATGTAAATTTAGAATGTAGCTTCCAATGAAAAAACCATGTACTGGAGAATGTATATCACGTCCACACATTTCCAGTCATTTACAAAAGAGGTGAATAAACATTACTACAACAACATGAATCGGTTGAAACTGTTAGGTTATATTGGTTCAGAGATAGCAAGAGTCTGGCATCGCCTCTTTTAGTGATGGCCGACTGTATTAAGTGCCACTCAAGTAATTACCAGACAGTGATGGGTTAAGGACCCTGATTGTGATGTCCCATCTGCTGGGAGCTGTTGGTCAGCCAGAAACCAGCAGCTCTATTGAACAGTACCACTACTGGGGAGGCGATGGCTGCTGCCAGTATGATATCCACCCAAGACCTCGTATGGTCACTGGATCCAGGCCACAGGTGAGTTATGGCGCATGTGGAGTTGTGGGGTGGAGGTTGCAGAGAGAGGGTAGTGGGGTTAACAGCAAGGGCATGGGGGTGGCTCTCAGTGGGCTCTGCCGTTCCTGATGATGGGTGCCTCAATAAGGCACTAAGTGCCTTTGAATTAAAGATCCACCTGGGAGTCTGCAAGCAACCTTGCATGAATTTGCTTGTCACACTCTCTGCATGGGGAAGGCTTTAAATATCACCCTGCCATTATCATCTAGCCAAGGGGTCAGCCCTAATTTAATGAGGAATGTTTAGGACTATGCCAAGAGATTACTAGGCATACCTAAAAATGAAGTCTCAACCATGATGAAGCTACAATACGTACGTGCATTCTAAAGAGCAGTAGCAGCAGCATGCTGGAGACAGAACTAAGGAAACTCACAGCCAATGAATGGATCAAAGCGCTATCGTCTGCCACACCAGTCGTGAATGGTGGACAAGTATACAACTAACTGGGCTCCAAAACAACCCAATCCAGGATTATGGGGGAGCCCAGCCTGTCTGCAAAAGACTAGTTTCAAGCATTTGCAATCACCTTCATCCAAAAGTGCAGAGTGGATGATACCTCTTGGCCTCCTCCTGAAGTTCAAACCATCGCAAATTGAAGTCTTCTGCTAATTTGATTCACTCCAAATAATATTAGAAGAGCAAGAGATCCAGCAAAGATTATGGGCTCTGATAATGGCCTGGATTCACCGGGCCCACTAGCTCCCGGCAGGAATTCCGATGGCCCTTGAATTGGCTGTCAGGCGATTCTCTCAGCCTGATCACGTTCCCATCAAGCATGTACAGGAACACGATGAATATTCAAAACTGTTAATATACGTTTAATTATCAGGCTAAAGACCCGATTTAACACACCACCCTGCTGTCCTGTCCCACATGTCTATCCTTGGCCTTTTGCAATGTTCTAGTGAACACCAACGCAAACTGGAGAAAGAGTATCTCATCTTCTGATTGGGCGCTTTATAGCATTCTGGACTGAAAATTGACTTCAACAACTTCAGAGCATGAACTCTCCCGTCCACCTTCACCCCATTTCCATTTTATTTCATTCTGTTTCTTCTTTTCATCTCATTCACCTATTTCATCAGCTTTCTTTCTCTCTTCCATTTTTCCACTTCTCCCTTCCAGCCCTCCTTCTTGCCCAACAACACCCTCCACTGCTTCAGAGCAACTACCATACTCCCCAGGCAGTCCCTCAACCATTTGTATCTCTGTTTTACCATTCACATATTCTGATCACTTAATGGATTCTTTTAACGCCTCAGTCTTCTGCATCTTCATTTACATTCCCTTTGTCACATTCCAGTCCCCTCCCATCTTCATATTACAAATCTCTGCTGATTCTCTTCGCTCTTAGCTCTGACGAACTGTCATCTAGACTTGAAACGTTGGTTCTATTCTCTCCCCACAGATGCTGTCAGGCTCGCTGAGATTTTTCAGCATTTTCTGCTTTTGTTTCAGATTCTAGCATCTGCAGTGTTTTGCTTTTATTTTATTATAAAGGCCCGATTCAGTGCTTCCTGCGATGTGCCTCCCCCAACCTACTCTCCCTGCCTCTCTCCATGTCACCCAGTTGGATGTCCACAGGGGGGCAGACTTTTGTGCACGTCCTAACAAACCTAGACCTGGCACTTTGTACTGCAAGGTGGGGTGGGGGGGGGAGGGGTGCAAATGCTGTGCCCATGTGCCCTCTACCCTTGACCACTGTCAGGCAGCAGAGGGAAAACCCCTCATGGAATCTGGGTGTTGGGCTTGGAAAAGGGGTTGACTGGGGAACTCTCCCCTGGATAGGGGTTGAGTGGCGGCACTAGTCCTTGTTGTCCTGGAAAAAGTGGTATTCACTTTCAGGAAGACGATTTCAAACACCATTCTAGGAATAGATATTCATTATTGTCTCTGACCTTTAAAACCTTTGAAGTGCCCTGGTCACTTTGATATCCATGCCCCATGGACACCTAGAAGCCTTCAAAATCACCCCAGAACTCCATTTCACAATAGAGATTGATCCAGGTGTTGAAAGCCCTCTTTAAAGTACTCTTGTCAGTTCTAGCCGGGAGATCCCCTTGCTTTCTCTTATAACCCACAGCTGCTGTGAAATCCCTTTGGAATGCATTGGTGATCAGTTTCACATTGAAAGATTAGAATCTGGTGTCCGCATCCTTTGAGGTCATTTGATTGACAGGTATGGATTACTTACCCACTAGAAGAGGCTTAATTATTTTTCTTTCTCTACAGAGTTGAATGCATCTAAAGTGTTTCAGTTTTGTTTGGACCAGTAATTGCCTACTTTCACCTGTGTAATATTTTAAATCCATGGAAACACCTCTGTGATCTGCTGAACTGTACTGTCACTAGATCACAGGGTGTCAACTGATCATCACGTTAAGTGAATCACCTGCTGGTCAATTTGCATGAAGCTTTCATCCTTGCTTATTAACTCTGCAGTAGGCTCGAAGCTGCACAATGTTTGGCCTTTAGTCAAGCAATCAAACTCTTAAATCATCTGAAGAATTTCCAGAAAATAGTTTATCAAGATGAACTCAGCCGATTCATTGCAATTCTTCACATCCTCTTCCTGTAATCACAAATTCAATCCATCTTCTGTTTCTAACAACAATTTTTTGTAATTGTTGTCTTGAAGTTACCAGGACATTTTACATTTATGTCTATATGCTTCTGATGTGAAATCAAGTGGTGAAAATATTTCATTGTCAAATTATATTCTATACTAAATGTGGTAGTGCTTTACTTATATAGTGTCAGCTTTTTTTGCATTCTCAACTCACCTGTTGATAATATTTTCATCAGGGTTTAAGTGCTGTTCAGGAAATCACTTAAATTTGGTAATAATTTGGTAAATTTGTCAAAACATCTTTGGCAGAAACAACTCCAAACATATGAATTAGGAGCAAGAATAGTATTTTCAGTCCCTCAAACCTGCTCTATTAAGAATCTGTCTACCTCTGTCTTAAAAATATTCAATGGTCCTGCCTACACTGCTCTCTGGGGAACAGAATTCCAAAGATTCATGATCTCCTGAGAGGAGAAAGTTCTTCTTATTTCTGTCTTAAATGGAGACCTCTTATTTTTAAACTATGTCCTTTAGTTCCTCCCAGTGTCTACTTTGTCAAGTCCCTCAGGATCTTATGGGTTTCAATCTTATAGCCTTTCCAATCTTTCCTCTTGAGATAATTAAGCACCACATTCCCCCCCCCCCCCCCCCCCCGCCAACCCCCACCTGCCCCATTCCAGGTACTAGTCAAGTGAAACTATCTGAATTGCTTCTAATGCACTTGCATCTTTTCTTAAATAAGGAGACAAAACTGTATACTGTACTCTAATTTTAGTCTGCTAGCATCCTGTAGAACAGTACCAAAACATCTCTCCCTTTATACTCCATTTCCCTCACATTAAACTACAGCATTCCATTTGTCTTCCTAATCATAAGTTCATAAGATACAGGAGCAGAATTAGGCCATTTGGCCCAGCAAGTTTGCTCTGCCATTTGATCAAGGCTGATGCGTTCCTCATCCCCATTTTCCTGTCTTCTCTCCATAATCTTTCAACCCTTTATCAATTAAAAATCTGTCTAACTCCTCCTTATTCCACAGATTCACAATCCTCTGGAAGAAATAGTTTCCCCTTAACTGTTTTAAATTTGCTACCCCTTATCTTAAGACTATGACCACTCATCCCCCACAAGAGGAAGCAGCTGCTCCACGTCTACTTTATCCATACCTTTCATCATCTTGTATATCTTAGTGTGATCTCCCCTCATTCTTCTAAATTTCAGGGAGTATAGGCCTAAACTGTTCAAACTTGCTTCATATGACAAACCCTTCATCTTTGGAATCAATCTAGTGAACCTCCTCTGAACTACCTCCAATGCCACTACAACTTTCCTCAAATAAGGGGATCAAAACTGTGCACAATACTCCAGGTGCAATCTCACCAATGCCTTGTATAGTTGCAACAATATTCCCTTACCTTTATATTATTTTCCTTTAGCTATAAATGGGAACATTCCATTCCATTTCTTTATTATCTGTTTACCTGCATGCGAATTTTCTGTGACTCATGAACGAGGATACCCAGATCCCTCTGCACCAGAGCACCTCGAAGTCTCTCCCCATTCAGATAATAAGTTGCCTTCCAATTTTTCCAACTAAAATGCATGACCTCACAGTTATCCATGTTAAACTCCAACTGCCACATTTTGGCCCACTCTCCTAACCTATCTATGTCCATTTGTAAGGTATTTCCTCATTGCAACTTACTGTCCCATCTATTTTTGTGTCATCTGCAAATTTGGCTACAGAGCTTCTTATCCCTGTATCCAAGTCATTAATATAGATTGTAAATAACTGGGGCCCAAAAACTGCACCATGTGGCACCCCATTAGTTACTTCTTGCCATCCAGAAAAAAAAAATTTATCCTGGTTCTTTGTCTTCTGTGAACCTATTCTGAACTGTCACTACATCAACAGGATCCCTATTATCCACTTTGCTTGTTACATCCTCAAAGAACTCTAGCAAATTAATCAAACATGATTAGCTTTCAGAAAACCATACTGACTCTGATGGATGATGTTTTGACTTTCCAAATGTCCTGATATTGCTTCCTTGATAATTGATTCTAACACTTTCCCAACAACAGATGTTAAACTAATTGGTCCGTAATTTCCCATGTTTTGCCTCCGTCCCTTTTTGAATAAGGGCATTACATTAGCATTTTTCCAATCCATTTGAACATTTCCCTTGTCTAAGGCATTTTGGAATATTATAACCAATGGATCCACTATTTCCGCCGCCACTTCCTTTAATAGCCTAGGATGTAGGCCATCAGGCCCGGGGAACTTATAAGCCCTCAATCCCAATAGTTTACTGAGTACCTTTTCCCGATCGATGTTGGTTATTTTAAGTTCTATCCTTTCTATTATCTCTGACATGCCCATTCCTATAGGAATGGCACTAGTGTCCTCCACTGTGAAAATTGAGGCAAAGTATTGATTTAATCATTGCTGTACCTGCATACTAACTTTTCCTGATTCATGTACTGGGACACACACATCCCTCTGAACCTTCAGAGTTTTGCAATCTCTCTTTATTTAAATATTATGTTGCATTTCTATTCTTCTTGCCAAAATAAACAAGTTCACATTTCCCCCCGTATAATCCATCTGCCAATTTTTTGCCCAAACACTTAACCTATGTATGTTCCCTTTCAGTCTTTTACTTCTTCCGCATAATTTACTTTTCTACCTATCTTTGTATCAGCATCAAATTTAGCAACCCTATGTTTTGTCCCTTCATCCAGGTCATTGATTATGACTTGTAAATAGCTGAGGTCCCAGCACTGATCCCCAAGGAATTCCACTTGCCACACCTTGCCAATCCAAATGCCCACTTCACTAATTCCTTTCCATTTTAAATACCTGGAGAATCACTAAGGGCAGAATTTTCCCAAAGCTAGGCAGTGTAGTTCAGTGGGCAGGAAAAGCAGTGAAGAAACTGCCAGCCCCAATGGCGGCTTACCCCGCCATATTGTTTAGCTGGTTGAGCCAACCCCACCAGCAACATCAGTTTTAAAAGATCAGGGTGCCAAAAATTGAACATTGCCTAACCCATGCCCCCCCACGCCACTTTCCCAAACAACCCCTCTTAACACTTGCCAAACAGCCTTCTGACATGGAACAGCCTCCTAAACCAAAACGCCCCCGCTGCCCCCGCCAACACACAGAACACCTGAACACCTACCATGCAAATCCCCCTCCCAATGCAGCACCCTTCACGCAACCCCATCCTCCCCCGCTACACAACATCCCTTCCCACGGAACAACCCCCCCCCACAACGACAAACAACACCTCCATCATGCAATGCCCACCACCCCCACAGAAGGAACACCCTGCCTGCAATGATACTCTGGCAGGTGCATGTTCTGAGAGACTTGCTGTGATTCACATTGGTTAGTCCATGTGCCGACATGAATAGACCTGGTCGAAAGGCATAACGAAGACACTTAAATTTATTCTAATGGGGATCTTGACGTTCAAAGTAAGGATTCCTGTTTTCTCATTGGTAGGGAATAGGGACAGTCACTATGGGAATCCCCATCAGTGTAACCCACGTTTTGGGACTCCCGCCAGATTTTGCACTCCTGCTGCTGATCTTACCTGCTGAAAACAGGGTCAGAAAATCCCCACAATTTATTTTCATATCATAGAATCATAGAACCCTACAGTGCAAAAAGAGGCCCTTCAGCCCATCGAGTCTGCACCAACCACAATTCCACCCAGGCCCTAACCCCATATCCCTACACACTTTACCCACTAATCCCTCTAACCTACGCATCCCAGGACACTAAGGGGCAATTTTAGCATGGCCAATCAACCTAACCCGCACATTTTTGGACTCTAGGAGAAAACCTGAGCACCCGGAGGAAACCAATGCAGACACAAGGATATCTTTAGACAGTTTTCTCATACTCTAATTTCTCCCACATTATTTTTTAGTTATTTGCTCTTTTTATACTCTTGTCAAACCTTCTACCTTGCCACCCACCTTTGTGGATTTAAAGGCTTTTCCTATCAATTTGATACTATCTTTAATTACTTTATGGTGTGACCTTCACTTAGAGTCTATTTTTTTCACTGGAATGTACCTTTTCAGAAATATTTTGAAATATATCCCTAAATACCTGCTAGTGAATCTCCACTGATCTATCCCTTAACCAAATTTCCCTTACTTCATTATTTACAAGTAACATGGGCAATACAGTAGTCATAGATGACTTCAATCTGCACATAGGCTGATTAAACCATTAAAAAAGTGTTAAACCATTAACAAAATATAACATTTTTCATTACATAATACTAGATCTAGAATAGCCTATCCTCCAGTTGGTTCCTCCACATGCTGCCCTGGAAACTACCATAACACATTCCAGAAACTTAACTTCCACATTTTTTTTAATGGTTTAACCAGCCTGTGTGCAGATTGAAGTCATCCATGATTACTGTATTGCCCATGTTACATGCTTCTCTCATCTTCGGTTTAATAGCATGCCATATTACAAATAGGTGACCTATAAACAACTCCAACTGATGTCCTCTTCCCTGTGTTGTTTCTTAACTCCATCTAAAGATTCCCTTAACAGCACAATTCCACCTCCTTTCTTTCTTTGTCTGTCCTTCATAAGCATTGAATATCCATAAATATTCAGTTCCCAGTCTTGGTCACTGTGCAGCCATGTTTCTGTAATGGAAATTATGTCATATCCATTTACCTCTATTTATGTTTTTAGATCATGTATCTTGTTACAAATGCTGTGTTTGTTCCAGTAGAGAGCCCTCAACTTTGACTTTTTGACATCATTCCATATTTGATGCTTTGTTTCTCCTGCCTTCTAGTCCTACTGGTGGCATGGTGGCACAATGGTTAGCACTGCTGCTTCACATTGCCAGGGACCCAGGTTTGATTCCCAACTTGGGTCACTGTCTGTGTGGAGTTTGCACATTCTCCCTGTGTCTGTGTGGGTTTCCACCAGTGCCCTGGTTTCCTCTCACAGTCTGAAAGACAAACGTGTTAAGTGCATTGACTTGAACAGGTGCCAGACTGTGGTGACTGGGGGAATTTCACAGTAACTTCATTGCAGCGTTAATGTAAGCCTTAACCTTCTTCTCTCTAACGAAAATAACCTCATGTCCCTCAGCCCTTCCTCTTAAGACCTTCCCACATCCTGGTAAACCTCCTCTGCACCCTTTCCAATGCCTCCACATCCTTCTTATAATGCGGTGACCAGAACTGTATGCAACACTCCAGGTGTGGCCGTACCAGAGTTTTGTACAGTTGCAACATGACCTCATGGCTCCGAAATTCAATCCTTCTACCAATAAAAGCCAACACACCATACGCCTTCTAAACAACCTTATCAACTTGGGTGCCAACTTTCAGGGATTTATGCACATGCACACTGAGATCTCTCTGCTTGTCGACACTACCAAGAGTCCCTCCATTAGCCCTATATTCTGTACTCCTGTTACTCTTACCAAAGTGAATCACTTTGTGCCTCACACTTTTCTGCATTAAACTCCATTTCCCACCTCTCAGCCCAGCTTTGCAGCTTATTTATGTCCCTCTGTAAACTGTAACATCCAAGAGGGCAGATGGAAGAGTGCAGAAGTTTTGGAGAACTGTGGGTTTTTGGAAATTCTAAATAAGGAAAAGGACATCAAGATAATTGAGAACAAGTTTGAGAATTTAAAATTTACAACATTATTTGACCGGCAGCCAATGAACATCAGAAAGCAAAAGAGTATTAGGGGAATTGGGCTTGAAATGAGTTAAGAGATAGGCAGCAAAATTTTGAATGACCTCAAATTTATGGAGGGTATAATGTGGGACACCTACCAGGAGTATGTTGGAATAGTCCAGTCTAGTGTTTGTGAAGATAAGACCTTGACCTGAAATTTTAACTCTCTCCCTCCACAGATGCTGCCAAACTTAGAATAATTCCAGCATTTTCTGTTTTTATACTAGAGGATGTCGTCTTTCAAATGAGATGTTAAGATGAGGTCACATCTGTTTGCTTAGCTGTTGTCCTGGCTAGTATCTACCCTCAATCAACATCAGAAATAAAAGAGCATATGGTTAGTATCACATTCTCTTTGTTCATAAATGTTGATAGAAAGTTTGTGATATTGATGCAGAAGAGGACAAGGACTTCTGTTCATGAGCCAGTTCAGTCCGAGGTTCATGTTGGATTTATTAACAGTTTAGCTTCCAACTGTAAAGATGCTCAACAGAAAACAAACAATCGCGCATCTCGGTCTGAGTGAAACTGAACGAAGCTGAAGCCATTCCTCCAGTACCCCGGCAGGCAGTGCGCGGGGGCGGAAGTGATATCAGTAACCCAGCCTCGCGGGTGACCAAGATGGCGGGATGAAGCGGAGTGTGTGGCTTCCGGTTCCTGCTCGCGCTCCCTGGCTGCAGTGGGCCATTTGTTGTTGAGCGCACGGCGTCTTCTCGTGCCATGGCGGAGAAATTCGACAACCTGGAGGAACATCTGGAGAAATTCATCGAGAACATTCGGCAGCTCGGCATCATCGTCAGTGACTTCCAGCCCAGCAGCCAAGCAGGCTTGAACCAGAAACTGTGAGTGGGGATGGAGGAGAGAACGGAGGAGGGGAGGGGGGGAGAGGTGGAGCGGGCAGGGTGTGGGCGGGGGATGGGGCAGAGGGAGAGTGTGGGCGGGGGATGGGGCAGAGGGAGAGTGTGGGCGGGGGATGGGGCAGAGGGAGAGTGTGGGCGGGGGATGGGGCAGAGGGAGAGTGTGGGCGGGGGATGGGGGTGGAGGGAGAGTGTGAGTGTGGGCGGGGGATGGGGCAGAGGGAGAGTGTGGGCGGGGGATGGGGCAGAGGGAGAGTGTGAGTGTGGGCGGGGGATGGGGGTGGAGGGAGAGGGTGAGTGTGGGCGGGGGATGGGGCAGAGGGAGAGTGTGGGCGGGGGATGGGGCAGAGGGAGAGTGTGGGCGGGGGATGGGGCAGAGGGAGAGTGTGGGCGGGGGATGGGGCAGAGGGAGAGTGTGAGTGTGGGCGGGGGATGGGGGTGGAGGGAGAGGGTGAGTGTGGGCGGGGGATGGGGGTGGAGGGAGAGTGTGAGTGTGGGCGGGGGATGGGGGTGGAGGGAGAGTGTGAGTGTGGGCGGGGGATGGGGGTGGAGGGAGAGTGTGAGTGTGGGCGGGGGATGGGGGTGGAGGGAGAGGGTGAGTGTGGGCGGGGGATGGGGGTGGAGGGAGAGGGTGAGTGTGGGCGGGGGATGGGGGTGGAGGGAGAGGGTGAGTGTGGGCGGGGGATGGGGGTGGAGGGAGAGGGTGAGTGTGGGCGGGGGATGGGGGTGGAGGGAGAGGGTGAGTGTGGGCGGGGGATGGGGGTGGAGGGAGAGGGAGAGTGTGGGCGGGGGATGGGGGTGGAGGGAGAGGGTGAGTGTGGGCGGGGGATGGGGGTGGAGGGACATCGGCAGAGATGGGGCGCAGAAGTGGGGATGGGCTGTGTGGGGTGGGGGGGAGGAGGGGTCGGAGACAATATCTATGCATGCCACGCCACCAGCATTGCTCTCAACTGTTTTCCGTCATCATCCTAAAATATCACTGTTGCCTAAATCTCCATCCCCCTTGCCCTAAAACTGTGCCTCCTTGTGATTGACTTTTCAACCAAGGAAAACAGCTCCCTACTCACCCTGTCTGTGTTTCTCATCATCTTATGCATCTCAGTTGTGTCCACTCTTGGCCTTCCCTGCTCTCCCGATAGTGAAGTGATTAGAACTGACACAGTACTCTGGCTGTGGCCTAACCAATGTTCTGTACAATTCTGACATTACGCCCTTGCTCTTGCATTCTATGCTATACTTTAAGGTTCTTCCTTGATGTCAGCTGAGGCAAATGTGGTAGGTTGGCATTTGTTTTGTGATTGGCTAAGCAGGAGTTGAACATCAGGATCTGGCAAAATAAAACTACAAGGGATGTTTATGTTCTCATTCCAATTTCAGGAAATGAATCCTGTTGATGTTTAATCTGTTTTATATAACCCTTGGGCCAGTGAGAAACAGCTTTAGGATATCAGCTTTCCAAAATCTGAAGTAATGTAAAAGCAGTTAAATATTTTAATAAAATTCATCAGGTGTTTCTAAAAATGTGCATTTCATACCAAAATCTTCATAAAATAGTCTGTTTTCAAATTTTAGATTAGACTAAATCTATTCCACATGAATCAAACAAGTAATATGATTCCCTTGGAAGGCTTCTGAAATAATACTTAAAGTTTTTTTTAGTTTCTTTATCTGTAAAAGCAACTTTTTTTGATCTCCAGGAATTCTATGATTACGGGTCTGCAAGACGTTGACAAATGCCGACAACAGCTGCATGATATTAATGTACCACTGGAAGTATTTGAGTAAGTATTGTGGCTCATACTTTGTCACAACTAAATTCTGACTCAAAACTAATTTATCTCAGTAGAGCTTGGTGTGCACTCAGCAGGGTGTGTGAATCAATATTTGTATTTCTTCAAAATGAATTTTCATTTGGCAGTGTTTATGCAAATAAACATGTCAGTACATGTCACTTCAATTGTTCCACAAGTGAGAGGTGATTACTTACATTTCTTTAGCCTTTCCAGCAATTATGTTAAATATTTCCTATTTACGATTGCATTTGCACAAGAAATGAAGCTATGGTGAAAAATGTGAGTACTTTGCTCCAATTAAATGAAGCTAAGGTTCCCTGAAAAGCCAGGTTAGCATCAATGTGGAATTGTAATGTAAATGTACTCTGAAAAAATAAATAAAAATACATTTTTATATTTGCAATGTCACCACAAAGCTGTTACTATGTACTATGAGAACTTAATTTATCCAGGCTGATTGAAATGATCTGGATTATAACTGCTGTTACCAGGAACTACCAAAAGAATAAATACTTATTGTGAGGTGAAATTGCTGTTGGTTTTTCTTACGAGTGAAAGAATTTGAGAGTTCAGTCCGAACAAATCCATTGTTATTCTGAAGAATGTGTCTTCATGGTGACATGAAAAATGATTGTTCCTCACATCAAGGCAGTGGAGAAATGCAAATCAGGGAAATCTCTCCACTGGTTGCAGTCATACTTAACATGAAGATGGCTGTGGTTGTTAGAGACTAATCATCTCTGCTCCAGGACATGGCTGCAGGAGTTCTCAGGGTAGTGTCCTTGGCCTATCCAACTTTAGCTTTTGCTGTAGTGACTCTCCCACCAACATAAGGTCAGAATGGTGATGTTTGCCAATGATTGCACAGCACTGAGTACCATTCAGAACTCCTCAGATAATGAAGAACTCTATGTCCACATGCATCAAGACCAGGGCAACATTCATTCTGATATATGACAAGTGATAATCGTGCCAGGCAAAGGCCATCTGTGATGAAAGAGAATCGAACCATTGCTCTTTAACATGGTCAAATTCCCCATCATCAACACTCTGGGCTGGTTACCATTGATCAGAAAATTAAGTAAACTAGCTGCATAAATATATCGCCTACAACAGCAGGTAAGAGGCTGGAAATTCTGCAGTGAATAATTCACCTCCCGAGACCCATAGACTATCCACAAGACACAAGTGGATCAGTGAAGCGATCTACTTTTACGAAAAGATCAAGAAATGGCAATATAAAATAAAAGGGGATAGGGGATCCAGGCGCAGATGGATCTTGGGTATATGTCCATAAATCATTGAAGATAACACAACAGGTGGAGAAAGCTGTCAGTAAAGCATACAGGATCTTGAGCTTTCTAAATAGGGGTAAAGAGTATGGGAGTTGTATTGAATTTGTATGAAATGCTGCTTGGGCTCAGCATTGAAGTTGCATTCAGTTCTGGGCACCACATCTCAGGAAGGATATAAAGACTGAGAAGGTATGGATGAGATTAATTGGAATTGTTCCAGGGATGAAGTACTTTGTTAACATAGATTTGAGAAGTTGGAGCTGTTCTCGGAGAAAAGCAGGTCGAGAATTGATAGAGGTATTTGATTTGATAGAGATATTCAAATTTCTGAGGGATGCAGCTAAAATAGGTATAAGCTGTTTCCATTGGAAGAATGGGAAACCAAAGGATATCTATTCAGGGTGATGACAAAAGAAGCAGCAATGACATGAGGACACACTTTAAACTGTGAGTGGATATGATCTGGAATACACTTCCTGAGAATGTAATGGAGGCAGTTTCAATCATGGTATTCAAAAGAGAATTAGATCTTTATCTGAAAAAAAATTATTTGCAGCACCGTGGGGAAAGGGCAGAGAAGTAACAAGGTACCAGAACTGTGTTTTAAGAGGCAATTCAGACGAGGTGAGCTACATAGCCACTTCCTGTGCATTTTGAATCTGTGATCTATTCAGCCTGAACTACGCGCAGATCTGCCATTCCCCATCCTTCCTCAATTTTCATCAAAGTCAAATATAAGACCATGAGACATAGAGGCAGAATTAGGCCCATTGAGTCTGCTCTGCCATTCAATTATGGCTGATTTTTTTTTTCTCATCCCCATTCTCCTGCTTTTTCCCCATAACCCTGATCCCCTTATTAAACAAGAACCTATCTATCTTTGTCTTAAAGACACACAATGACCTGGCATCTGCAGCTTTCTGCGACAGAGTTGCACAGATTCACCACTCTGTGGCTGAAAAAATTCCTCCTCAGCTCTGTTTTAAAGGATTGCCTCTTTAGCCTGAGGTTTTGCCCCCTGGTTCTAGTTTTTCCTACTGGGGGGAAACGTCTCCATGTCTGCTCTATCCAGGCCTCGCAGTGTCCTGTAAGTTTCAATAAGATTCCCTCCTCGTCCTTCTAAACTCTGAGTATAGACCCAGACCCCTCAACCTTTCCTCATACTACGACGACCCCTTCATTTCCAGGATCAATCTTGCGAACTCCGCAGTACCCTTCCCAAGGTCAGCACATCCTTCCTTAGAGATAGGGCCTGAAACTGCTCACAGTATTCCAAATGAGGTCTGACGAGAGCCTTATACAGCCTCAAAATACATTCCTGCTCTTGTATTTTAGCCCTCTTGACATGAATGTTAACATTTGCTTCCTAACTGCTGACTGAACCTGCACATTAACCTTAAAAGAATCTTGAACAATGACTTCCAAGTTCCTTTGTATTTCTGATTTCCTAAGCATTTTCTCATTTAGGAAATAGACTATGCCTTCATTCCTCCTTCCAAAATGTATAACCTCACGTTTTTCCACATTGTATTTCATCTACCACTTCTTTGTCCACTCTCCTAACCTGTCTAAATCCTTCTGCAGCCTCCCTGCTTCCTCAATACTACCTGTTCCTGCAATATCTTTGTGTCTTCGGCAAATTTAGCAACGGTGCTTTCCTCCAAATCGTTAATGTATATTGTGAAAAGTTGTGGTCCCAGCACCAATCTCTAAGGCACACCCACTAGTCACCAGCTGCCATTTGTGTTGTTTTATTTGTTTAAAAAAAAACAGATTTTCAAACTTTGCGTCTTTATTTCCTCATACCAAGTGACTTCTCAATGAACATGTTACACACTTCCTAACTCCTCAGAATTCTTATCGGGTAGAGTCTAATACTCCACGTAGCTCTCTAATTGAGGTCTTATGGTTTTCTCAAGACTCACCATTTACCTCAACTACTCTATCTATATATCTTACACTAAAGTTTACAATAAATGCTAATTGTATTAGCATTTCTTACATCTGTATTAACCTTAGATGCTGGCTATAATGTTTTGTGAATGTTTGTTGCCCTTCAAATCCATAGCACTGACTGTTAATTTGTTACACCTTGCATTTGCCGACATTGAATTCCATCTGTCACTATTTTTATTTATCCAGCCCCTTCAGTTTAAAAAGTTTGTCATTCTTTGAACTGTTTTGTCAGTACCTTAGCATCCTTCCCCTTTAGATGTAGCCCCATTTATTTCAGAAGTGTTACCCATGCTCAACAAAGTGGAATCCCGATGGTGCTCCTTTAGCGATGCATTAATTTCCTCCACCTTTCCATCCTTCACTATTCTGGCACATAGGTTGGAGAGTAATTGTATGGATAGAACACCCATGAGCTGCTAATCTTGTTCCTAATCTAAATTAGTTTTGTGGGATCCCAACAACAAGTTCTATTTAAGGAAGAGAAGTTGGGTGCTCAGCATGGTAATGAGGTGGAATGAGCAAGTTGTTGACCAGATTAGTTTAGCAAAGCCAAAGAGAAAGATGAGAGGGAAAGACGGGTTCAAGGCTAAGTTGGAATGGGATTGATTTTGCTTGATGGGCAGGGCTGAGAGAGAAAGAATGCATGGTGTGTTTCATACTAATTGAGAAATCCATCGGTTACTTGCACTTGTTGGAGTCAAGAGTGGAGGGGTCAGAAAATAGGAGTTTAAAGAGGCATGATAACGGAGCAGAAGCCCACAGGTTAGTTTTGCTATCCTGGATTACCCCAGAGAAATGGGTGGTATTGGCGAATGAAAGTGAGGCTTTGTAGAGCTGTCCTCTAACCAGTTTCTGTGATAGGTCGCTGAGACATTTATATAGTGAGCCGTAACATCTCAAGTTATTCATTTTGAACACAGGTACATTGATCAAGGCCGAAATCCTCAACTTTACACCAAAGAATGCTTGGAGAGAGCCTTAGCCAAGAATGAACAAGTCAAAGGAAAAATTGACACATTGAAGGTAGGCAATCTAAGGAATTTATTTTGTCAATTTGCTTTTTGCAAAAAATGGGTAAACAGTGTAACCTCACCAACAGTGTCAATGCAAGTGTTTGTAAATGGGAAATAATGAGAAGAATTTTTAAGTAGTGAATAGACTAGTATCAGAATGATTTAAGATTTTGATTTGAAGTGGCAGTAAGGCTATTTTTCAAGCAAAAGTTGAGAACATATTGTATTCCTAAGTAATAACCCAAATAGCTTTTCTTCATTCCTATTTTTAACTCATGGCATATAGATTTGTTAATCTGAAGTTTAACAAGTCAGCTGGTGTGAATCTGGTGATTGAAGCTAGCACACTTTTAATTGATTCTTTAATCAGTAGTTTTACTCCCCCTCCTTTTTTATCTCCCACTCTAGCGTGTCTTAAGACTCTATAGCCAGGTATGTTGAGCTACCAGTTTTGCCCCTCCTTTAGCCAAGTTTCCATTAAAGCAATGACATTATGCCATGTGTCTACTTGTGCCCTTAACTCATCTATCTTAGAACATAGAAAAACTACAGCACAAACAGGTCCTTCGGCTCACAAGTTGCGCCGATGATATCCCTATCTACTAGGCTTACCTATAACCCTCAATCCTACTAAGTCCCATGTACACATCCAGAAGTCTCTTAAAAGATCCTGTCGAATCTGTTTCCACCACCACCATCGGCAGCCGATTCCATGCACCCACCACCCTCTGAGTGAAAAACTTACCCCTGACATCTCCTCTGTACCTACTCCCCAGCACCCTAAACCTGTGTCCTCTTGAGGCAGCCATTTCAGCCCTGGGAAAAAGCCTCTGAGAATCCACCCGATCAATACCTCTCAACGTCTTATACACCTCTATCAGGTCCCCTCTCATCTTTCGTCTCTCCAAGGAGAAAAGACCGAGCTCTCTCAACCTATCCTCATGAGGCATGCCACCCAATCAAGATAACATCCTTGTAAATCTCCTCTGCACCCTTTCAATGGCTTCCACATCCTTCCTGTAATGAGGCGACCAGAACTGAGCACAGTACTCCAAGTGGGGTCTGACCAGGGTCTTGGTGTGGATGGATACCATTCAAGTAAAATAAGATGGGAGTCTAATCTGTCAGACATTTTGCTTTTGCCTGAGAAGACAGGCTACTGTTACAGTGCAGTCCTTGCTCTGGCTAACCAATGTCCTTTGTCCTTGCTTTGCACAAACTCCACCCATCACCCATTAGTGAGCGAGCTGGCCTACTCGTATTTTGACAGAGTGGGAGGAGTAAGGTTAATTCCATTTGGCCTAGTTCAGATACCGTTACGAACGTAATCACGGGAAAACATTGCCCAAACGCTTTCCAGCACGGACAAAGGAAATCCCACACGGTGCCTGCCACGACCAAGGAAGTCCCAAACTGCTTGACAGCCAATGCTTATGAAGTGAAGTGCAGTCGTTGTTGTTCTGTTGAGAACACAGCAGGCAATTTACGCAGAGCAAGCGCCCACAAACCGAAATGAGATAATGACCAATCATTTGTTTTTGGGATGTTAATCCCGGAGTGGGATGATGAGGCAGTTTAAGCTACTCAAGAGTTGAATTTAATTAACAAATTACACCGGAATTTTACCATCCCGCCTGCCATGTTTGTAATGTTCCTTGCATTGAAGTATAAATAGTTTAACCCTGCCAGTTTTCCTTGCTGGATACTTTTGAACTTTTCTTCTGTAATTCCAAGTCTATCACTACATCTCTAGCATCACTTGCTAATGTTCTACCTCCATTTTGCTGATCTGAATCTGACCTATCAGATCCTACTCCAAGGATTCAATCCCCCTGCCACGTGTAAACACTCCCCAATGTAACTAGCAAAAGCCCCATAAGGATGTTGGTCTCAGCTCTGCCTGGGAGCAGTCTGTCCCATTTGTACAGGTCCCACCTTCCCCAGAACTGGTCCCAGTGCCTCAAAAATCTGAATCCACCCTGACTATACCATCCCTCCAACAGCATGTTTATTTGATGTATCCTCTCATTCCTGGTCTCATTAACATGAACTGGGGGTAATCCTGAGATTACTACATTTGAGGTCCTGCATTTTAATTTACTTTCTAACTTCCTTTACTCAGCTTGCACGTCCTCATTCCTTAGTTTGCGTACTTTATTGGTACCAATGTGTACCACGTCAACTGTCTGTTCATCTTCCCTCCCCAGAATGCTCTGCAGCTGCTCAGTGACATCCCAGACGCTAGCACCAAGGAGGCAACATATTATCCATGATTCATGTTTGCAGCCATAGAAGTGTCTGTCAGTGCCCCTAACTATTGAATCCCCTATCACTATAGCCTGACTATTCATTTTCCTTTCATCCCTCTGAGCAGCAGAGCCACTCATGATGCAGTGAATTTGGCTGCTGTTGCTTTCCTCTGAGGGCTGCCCCCACCCCTCTTCCCCCCCCGCCCGCCCCCACCTCCCCCAAACAATATCCAAAACAGTATATCTGTTTGAGAGAGGGATGATCATAGGAGATCCTGCACTACCTTCCTGAGTCTTTTACTGTTCCTGATGGGTCATCCATTCCATTTCTGCCTGTGCAACCCTCACCCACTGTCTGACCACTTCACTAAACATGCTATCCATGACTTGCTCAGCATCACAACTTGCTCCACAGTGAGTCCATCTGTAGCTCCAGCTCCGAAATTTGGTTAGCTAGGAGCTGCATTTGGACACATTTTATCTCACACGGCCACCAGGGATGCTGGAAGTTGTATTAAATCATACAAAGTCTACAAAAAATAACGAAACCAGATTGATCACCTGACATTGGAAGCGTCAGTGGAGAAACCAGCCCTGCGACCCTGCACCTTGTGAACACCTGTTGGCACCTGTGCCAAAATTGTGACAGCTGAGTCTCAGACAGCGATAATACACTCAAGGTGGCACGATGGCACAGTGGTTAGCACTGCTACTTCACAGTGCCAGGGACCCGGTTTGATTCCAGCCTTCGGTAACTATATGTGGAATTTGCATGTTCTCCCCATGCCTGCATGGGTTTCATCTGGGAGCTCTAGTTTCCCCCACAGTTCAAAGATGTGCAGGTTGGGTGGCTTGGCCATGCAAAACTGCTCCTTGATATGTAGATTAGGGGGATTAGTGGGGTAAATACATGGTGTTATGGGACAGGGCCTCGGTAAGGTGTTCCTTCAGAGAGTTGGTAAAGACTGGCCCTCTTTACCATACCTTACAGACACAATATCACCATCCTTGGATATATCCTGCCCACCAACAGGACAGATGGTGGCAGTCTAGTGGTACACAGTTGGAAGAGAGTTGCCTTGGGAGTTCTTAACATCAATTCTGGACCCCATAAAGTCTCATAGCATCAGGTCATGAAACCTGCTGATTTCCACCTACCACCACCCATCCCTCTCAGCTGATGAATCCGTATTCTTCCATGTTGAATATTACTTGGAGAAAGCAGTGGGGTGGCAAGGGCACATAATTGCTCAGGTGAGTAATGCAAATCACGAAAAGTGGCTCAGAAGCACTGCGACTGACCTAGCTGGCTAAGTTCTAAAGAACACAGCTACTAAATGGATCTATGGCCAGTGGTGGAGAAACCTACTTAGTCTCGTCCTTGCTGATCTACCTGTTGCAGGTGCTTTGTCCGTGACTATACTGTCCTCATGGAGATGAAGTCCTGTACGGTATTTTAATTTTCAGTAAGCTGTGCCCATGTTCTCAGAGACCAAAATTGGCTCCCAGTCGGGTAACCATTCATTAAAAATTGTCATTGTTTTCAAATCCCTCCATGTCCTCTCTGTCTCTGTTTTCCTGCAGGTCCACATATCTGATATGTGTTCCTCTAATTTAGGTCCTGTGTGTATCCCTGACTTTATTCACTGTCATTAGTGGCTATGCCTTCAGCTACCTAGGGCCTAAGATGTGAAATTCCCCTGCTAAACTTTTCCTTCTCTATCTATTTGCTCCTTAAAACCTAAATTTAATTATGCTTTTGGTTATGTGGTTGGTATTCAATTGTGTTTCATGTGCTTATTATTCTGTTAAAGGTGTTAAATAAATACAACACCCTGGTCATTCCACATTAATATCTAACTACAATTTAAGACTCTGCTATATTGTGTACCGTTTTGCAATCTTTTGCATTGAAAAGGAAATCTCAGTGTGAACTAATTGGAGTGTAGATTCTGGCATTGCCATTGAATTATGCAGCATTGCGTAATTAAGAATCCAGGCATTTCTTATTTAGTGTGGTGAGTGGGCATTGGAAAGAACTGCTCTACATTTTTAACAAATCTGTATTGTGTTAGGAAATCAGAAGTGGTTTTAAGGAATTTATATTTGTTGATAAATACTAGATTTAAAGTATAGTTTTAAGTGGATTCAATTTAGTGATTGTATAAGAAAGGATCAGCCTATAGTTAGATTTCTGCTTGACAAAAAGTATTTATATGTGAGTTGCCTCAGTTCCAAGTGTTTCTATTGTGCTTAGAGGAAGTTACAGCATGAAAAGCAATTAAATTGGCAAAAGCATGAGATCGTTGCTTAGCAAATGGGGACCCTTTTAAATAAAGACTTTTGAATTTTGTTTTAACTGAATTTGTTTGCTTTGGAGATGAGACAGTAGGGAGTGATCATCTCTCAACTCAGGACAGCGCATGGTACCTGAAAAGAGGCAAACTTCCCAAAGAGCCAGATGCAGTCCTGATAACCAGGAAATTAGGGCAGAAAGAATGTCTTAAGCCTGATGTTAATTGTATTAGAACAGCGAATTGGTCAGGGTAGACAGGCAGAGCTGAGTAGAAGGCTGAGTTAGAGAAATGAATGCACGAAGCATTCGGAATAAAGCGAATGAGCTGGTGGCCATTACAGAGACATGGTTGCAAGATGACAGGGACTGGGAGCTGAATGTACAGGGGTATCAAGTGTTTAGGAAGGATAGGCGGGAGGAAAAAGTCGGGGGGGGGGGGAGGTGTAACTCTGCTGATTAAGGATAGCATCAGGGTGGTAGTAAGGGATGATATAGGAGCCAAAGAGCAGAAAGTGGAATCGTTGTGGGTGGAGATTAGGAACAGCAAAGGGAGGAAGACGCTGGTGGGTGTCGTCTATAGGCCCCCAAATAATGATCTGGAGGTGGGGCGGGCTATTAACATGCAAATAAATGCGGCGTGCAGGAATGGAACGGCGATAATTATGGGGGATTTCAATCTACATATTGATTGGTCGACCCATGTTGGACGCGGTGGGCTTGAGGAAGAGTTCTTGGAATGCTGCCGGGATAGTTTCCTTGAACAGTGTGTGTTGGAGCCACCGAGGGAGCGAGCTATCTTGGATCTGGTGTTATGTAATGAGGCAGGTAGAATTAGGGACCTTATGGTGAAGGATCCTCTTGGGAAGAGTGATCATTGTATGGTGGAGTTTCTGATGCAGATGGAGGAGGAGAAAGTGGGTTCCCGGACCTTTGTCCTTTGTTTGAACAGAGGGGAGTACGGTAGGATGAGAGAGGAATTGGCGAATGTTGATTGGGGGAGCACATTGGAAGGTAGGTCTGCTGAGGAACAGTGGAGGATCTTTAAGGAGATCTTTCTTGGTGCTCAGCAGAAATTTATTCTGATGGTTAAAAAGGATCGTAGGAGGAGAGATAATCAGTCGTGGATAACGAAGGAGATAAAGGAAAGTGTTAAATTAAAAGCGGATGCGTTTAGAGTAGCTAAGAGTAGTGGGCGAGAAGAGGATTGGGAGAGGTTTAAATGTCAACAAAGAATGACAAAGAAGTTGATAAAGAAGGGTAGGATAAACTATGAAGCTGGGTTAGCGCTTAATATAAAAAAGGATAGTAAGAGTTTTTATAAATATATAAAAAGAAAGAGGCTGACTAGGGTGAACGTTGGACCCTTAGAGGATGAGAGGGGGGATCTTAGTGGTAGGGGATGGGGAAATGGCTGAGGCCTTGAATAACTTCTTTGTTTCGGTCTTCACGGAGGAGGACATGAATAATTTGCTGGGTGTTAGCGATGGAAAGATGGTAGGAGTGGAGGGCCTGAATGACAATATTGTTACTAGAGAGGCAATGCTCGAAAGACTGGAGGAACTGATTGTGGACAAGTCCCCAGGACCAGATGGAATGCATCCAAGGATTCTGAAAGAAATGGCGGAGGTGATAGTGGATGCCTTGGTGATTATTTTCCAAACCTCGCTGGATTCCGGGGAAGTGCCGGTAGGTTGGAAAACGGCTAATGTTACGCCGTTGTTTAAGAAGGGTGGCAGGCAAAAGGCAGGGAATTATAGGCCGGTTAGTTTAACGTCTGTTGTAGGTAAAATGTTAGAATCAAGGAGAAAATAGCGAGGCATCTTGAGGAGAATTGTTTGATAGAGCAGACGCAGCACGGTTTCGTTAAGGGAAAGTCATGTCTGATGAATTTATTGGAGCTCTATGAGGATGTGTCTAGGGCAGTGGATAGAGGAGAGCCGGTGGATGTGGTGTTTCTTGATTTTCAGAAGGTGTTTGATAAGGTGTTGCGCAAGAGGTTATTACAGAAGGTTAGAGGGCATGGAGTTGGGGGTAGGGTGTTAGCGTGGATAGGGGATTGGCTGTCAAACAGGAGGCAGAGAGTGGGAGTCAATGGGTGCTATTCGGATTGGCGGTTGGTGACTAGTGGAGTGCCCCAAGGGTCGGTGCTGGGGCCTCAGCTATTTACCATTTATATAGATGATCTGGAGGAGGGAACCGAGTGTATGATGTCGAAATTTGCTGATGACACCAAGATTGGTGGAACAGCAAATTGTGCGGAGGGTGTGGAAAGTCTGCAGAAGGATCTAGATAGGCTGGGCGAATGGGCCAGGAACTGGCAAATGGAACTTAATGTTGGCAAGTGTGAAGTTGTCCACTTTGGTAGGAATAATGGTAGGAAGGACTATTACTTGGCGAAAAACTGCAGCATGCAACGGTGCAGAGGGACGTCGGGGTCCTTGTGCATGAGTCGCAAAAACCCAGCCTGCAGGTGGTCAGGAAGGCTAATGGGATGCTGGCCTTCATAGCGAGGGGGATTGAATATAAAAGTAGGGAGGTCTTGCTGCAACTGTACAGGGCACTGGTGAGACCGCAGCTGGAGTACTGTGTGCAGTTTTGGTTGCCGCACTTACGCAAGGATATTTTGGCCTTGGAGGGAGTGCAGAGGAGGTTTACTAGGCTGATACCGGAGTTGAGGGGGTTGAGCTATGAGGAGAGGCTGAATAAACTAGGCTTGTACTCGTTAGAGTTCAGAAGAATGAGGGGAGATCTTATTGAGACATATAAGATGATGAATGGGATGGATAGGATAGAGGTGGAGAGGCTCTTCCCGCTCAGAAAGGACAGTAGGACTAGAGGGCACAGCCGCAAGATAAAGGGGGGGCGGTTTAGAACGGAGTTGAGGAGGAACTTCTTCACTCAAAGGGTGGTGAATCTCTGGAATTCTCTGCCCGTTGAAGTGGTGGAGGCTGCCTTGCTAAATATATTTAAGATGCGGGTTGATAGGTTTTTGATAGGCAAGGGGATTAAGGGTTATGGGGAGAGGGCGGGAAAGTGGAACTGAGCCACGACAGATCAGCCATGATCTTATTGAATGGTGGGGCAGGCTCTAGGGGTTAGATGGCCTACTCCTGCTTCTATTTCTTATGTTCTTAGAAAGCTGCAGTAATTAGATTTAAAATGGAAAAGTAAGCTTCAGAGGCAAATCAAGAGTTTCTTGTCATTTTCATAGAGCCTGGAAATTAATTAAAGCAACTGTGAAAACAAATAAATCCTGAAGGGAGAGGGAAGTGTAAGACTAAGTGAATCCTTGACGGACAAACAACTGAGAGAAAGAACTGTTTAAAAGACTTGAAAGTGACTTTGAAATCCACAATCACTTGAGTTCAGAGGAATGTTTATTTTGTCTCAGCCAGTCTGTGTGTTTCAAGGAATTTTGTGTAACTGAGACCATTGTGGCTTAAGATATACTATGTAATCCATGTTGGCCTTAAGATCTGAATATATTTGTGAAGCTCAGGGGAGAGTAAAGGAGCTTGTCATAATCCAACTTTTCGTGTTTAATTTTTTTCTCCTCAACACTAATTAGCACTCTTGTGACCTATGTTTTTTTAAAAATGTTGCAGTCATTTGAGCCAGGGTTTCGATCTGGAATCTTCCTGTTCAGTTATAACATCAACTGGGATTGGAGCAAATGATATTCAGTGTTAGATATTTGTAGCTTTTCAAAGCTATGAATTTGAAAAAAAGTTGAGCATTGCTAATTTTATGTTGATTCCATTATCAGAAGTTTTGTTCAGTTATCTTGAGTTTTGCTTTCGGGGAATGCTGCCACAAAAACTGAAAATTTGTTACACTGTCCTTCTGGTGGCATGACCACAACTATCCACTGAAGATATTTAAGAATTCTCCCATGCATTTAAGCTTTATACTTCATAGTAAGCTCAGATGTCTCAAAAAAAATCATTGTGTAGTATAGCATATGTGCCCAGTTGTGAATGCAAAATGTGATAATTATGTCCTTGTAGATCTATCTCCATAAAACAATATGAATCTTCCTTTATGGAGAGCAGAAAATAATTGTACTTAATTTGCTAATGTGCCACAGACCCTGAGGAAGCCTTGTGTGTGCATATGCATGATACTTAATCAAAACTTTAAATTTTATTGGTTTTACTCTATATCGAATGCTGTATGATTCCCTGTGAGCATGGAATCCAATGGGATTGGCACCATAGAGTTTTTTATGCTGTACGTGGTTTGGTTTTTATGACTTACTTTTCCTAGTAGGTGAAAAGCCCATTCCAGAAGGCAGCTAAGTAAATCACTTGACAAAAACATCCTAGCACCCACAGCAACCCTGAGAATGTCCTTGCCCACTCTTCCCCCAAATTCACCTTTTGGAAATCCTGGCTAATATTGGGAGAATCAGCATTGTTGGGTTGTGTGCAGGGAAGGGCAATGAGTATTTTCTGGGATAAGTTTTTTTTTGCGGGGGGCGGGGGGGGAGGGCATGGGTGTTAATTGGTGCTATGTAGTTTTGGCAGTTAATAGATGCATTTGGAGGTGGTAGCTCCATTCTGTTCTGCCACTGGTTCAAAGATCTGGGCCAATGCTTTTACTCCATCAGCAAATTCCCTGATCTGTTCCATTCGCTGTCATGCAGCACCAGAACTAGTGTCACTAGAAGGAGATTGTCTGGGAAGCAATGCATCCATAATGCAGCAAGCATGCTGGAGGCAAATCTGTAAGATAAAAGTATGACATCCACAAGCTTTCCAGGTTTTGAATGCTGCTGTGACTATCAATGAAATAGAAAGGACAAAATTTCCTTCAGGCAGATGTGTTTTTGTATTTGCCTGTCAAGATGTGAATTGAACTGGAAAATAAGTAACATTCCTTTTCTAGTTCAGATGATTTCAGCCTATTGGTTGAGGCCAAGTTTCTGCCTGAATTGCAATGTGGGTGAAGGCACTCAGTTGAATTTTGTCCTGTATGGCATCATACTTCTTGAATGACAAGGAGAGATACTGGTGTTCTGTAAGATTATGAAATAATCAGTAAGTGCTTTACACACCTTTGAAATGCAGGAAATTTTATTTAGGACAACAAATACTCAACATTACATAAAATTTCCAGTTTTTTCCTTCTCTGAACCTACTGTCTGTTGAGAAGTTGGGGGTGGGAAGATGGAGTAAGAGTTGATGGTTCCAATCCACTGTTGCTAGATCTGTCATCTTGAAGCCTGATAACTCTAAAATGACCTTACTTACTCTTAAGGAACAATGATACAACGGCATTACACTAAGTGGATTGTGTGGAGAGAAACAGTGGTATAAATTGAAGTGTATGGCCTTTTCTTATTAAGAAACATTTGATATTACGTAAACATTACATGTATTTCAGTAATTAATGTTGTCATTGTAGTCAGCTATTATAGTTGCAAAGCCAGGAGAAATCATCCTTCCCCAGATCAGCATTAAAGTAGGTGTTTACTCCTCTTCAGTTTTTTTCTTCAACTTACTTTGTTGTAAGGATAGTGATAAAGTGGCTTGGGTGATTAATTGTCTTTTTTATTGGGAAAGAGTCTTCTATGCCATGTATTTTTTAAGCTAATAAAAATCTGGAAATAGCATAGAGTTGCAGATATTTTTTGTGTCATTTTCCCGCTCGTTTTAAAATTAATACACGTCTTTAAAGAATGTAGCAACCTTTTTTATAACATCAACAGCATTTGAGTATCAGTAAAAGTATTTGAATTCTATAAATAATACAACCCTGAAAATGATTGGTAACAATGATAGTGTGTTGATGTGATGGACAGAGAGAATGCAAATACTCTTGATAGGCAATTGCAATGGGGAATTAAAATAACGTTAAACTTGTCATGGAAAAAAATGTTTTAAAAGTGGTCTTTTTTAATTGTTTCAGAAATTCAAGGGGCTTCTGATTCACGAACTGAGCAAAGTTTTTCCTGAAGAAATGTCCAAATACCGAGCTATCCGATGTGAAGATCACCTACCTACGTAGCTGGGTCTGCTAAGTTCTATTCAGTGGAATTATACAGCTTCCTTTTTTCAGGAACCAACTGAATGTGGCTAACTTTTTGCAGCCTGAGAAATTCTTCTTGAATGCTTAAAAGGAATACGTAGTCTGTTTCCAACACTAAAATGGACTTGAAAATAGTTTTGAAAGAAGCAAATGCCCTTTTACTTTTGAAATGCATTAGTACTTCAATGGGATTTTGTTAGTGTGTGTCAGATGATATGAAGGCAGAATTATGACTGGCTGGGAAGATGTTCTCAGTTAAACAGATTGAGATACTTTTGTATCAGTATACAAGATAAATTCATTTTGTATAGTGCTAGTCAGTGCAGCAATTTTTGTAACGAATGCTTAAATGGATTTTTGTTTAATCACATTACCAGCTTTACAATTTATAAACTAAAGGGGAAAATATGATCATAAAATTCAGAGCAAAATAAATCCTTTATGGCTCAAAGTGCAGACCATCCGAATCCCTCCCACATTATCTTAGCAAATGCTAATGTTCTTTCATGTTTCTGCTGATGGTGCCGAATCAAGCAATGATAATTATTGCTGAAATCTCGTTCTCACTGTTGAACAATTAATATTGCAACTTAAAGGTGCCAATCAAACACAAATCACTTTTTTTAGTTCTGATGAAATGTTAACTGTTTCTCTTCACAGATGCTGTCAGACCTGCTGAGCATTTCCACCATTTTCTGTTATTCCAAATTAAATATTTTCTTTGGGAGCTCTACATACCAACTATCCTGTTTGGGGGGGTGTGGGGGGGAGACGACGGACGACACAAGGAGGAGAATTATTTTTCTGGTCTTTAAGGTTTGTGAATTTTTATATGTTCTTAAGGCACATGCTCATTGAAATAAAGTTTGATTTTTCCAAATACTGTCATTGTAGAAAACCTTTTATCTATTAATAAAAATGGAGTGTCCTTAAGCTAAATATCAACAAACCTGTACCTTATGCTTTGTTTTTCCCTTTCATTAATTCCAAGTACAGTGCCATTACCCATCCAACTGGGTGGGCAGGTGATCATTTCAATGCTGGCAACTACATAGCATTTAAACTGGCTTTCAGCTTCATAAGATATAAATTCAGGTTAACTTTTCCTTTTTTACTGTATTCTTGTCTCTTTGGATGACAAGCCCCTCTTGGCATCTAACTGAAACCTTGGTTAAGATTAGGAAAATTATTTTTAAACTCTTGCTTGTAGTGGTTATCTATAGACCATTGGTATTCTCTTTGGGATCTACTGTATTAAAATTTATTTTTCCTCAGTGCTACCTGATTGCTGATTTTCTTTAATCTGTAGCAACAAAAGTAATTTGCCAGCAGGTCAATGAGTACAAAGGCGTGAAAATTAGATTTATTGGACCAAGATTTATAGGATAATATTGCCTATCCAACAGTGTCCAGGGACCCAGTTTGAAAACTTATTCTGTACAGTTAGTGTATTTTTTAAATAAATTGGACACCAAGGTAAATTCAGTCACACTGCTAAGAGGACCAAAACAGCTATAATATTGTCATATTAATAATTAGAAATATTACCATATTGAGAAATAACATCATTTTATAATTAATTGTATCCTTGCAGTCCTGTGTACACAGGACATTGAGGCAAGCTAATCAGGGAGTTACAGCAACTGAAGCTTCATTGTAATAAGACTCTCAGGTTTTTGAGTAGATACATATCAAATTCTGATGTGTATCTACAAGATTTTTTAGTCTTTTACTATAAATGTGAAAGTCTGACTTGAATGCAGAGCAACCACTAATTCAACTCCAGCATAATCTTCTAGAAGACTTAAAATTTTAGCCATGACTTTGTAGTTAAACTTTACAGACTGCCCCAACTGTATCCAGTGATTCAGTTGCCAATTTTAGGTGGGATTAAATCACTCAATAAAGTGATCAGCAAAAGTATGGTTGATTTTGATAGCATTGACCCAGGCTTCTGATAAATAGGAGGAATTAATTTAAGTCAAGCATATTTTCAAGATGAATCTTTAATGGATGTTACAATAGGAAGCTGAATAGCAACTTGATGACCTTGTTCCGAGGAAGCTTAATGCACTTCATTATGTATGCCACACATGCACTTAGTCTTCCTGCAGTTATGTTTAACAGTTTTATCAAAGATACTGGAGTCATGGCATACAGCTCTGTTCAGTGCTTCACATGGAGAAAATGACACCATTTCTTGACCAAGATGGAACACATCAAAAGTTAATTGATTTGCTCTGAAGCGGAATTAGAGATCAGACAGCAAAGCTTTGCTTGATTTTCCAACAACTTTTAGCCCTCTATAGATTTCCTTAAGATTAGCCATGATCACCAAGAGAAATGCTGATCAGATAGTGTTTAACTTTGATATTACAATGTTTGCTGCCTTTCATTTGGATCTGATCATGCTGATCCAAAAAGACAACTAAAATGTAAGTGAATGGAATGAGCACACGTAATTAATTTCAAATGCTGAGAACTATTTTTGGGTCATTAACATGTCTGACATCAAACTTTAGAAGATGTTTTACTTTCTCATGTCCAATCTTTATCAGACCCATTTATCAATAACTTTTTTGGAACAGGCCTTTAATTTTCAGAAAGTAATGATATTTAACTATGGTATACAAATATTGTCATTAATTCTCCCTGAGAAGATTTGAAATTAGAAACACTTAATTCTTCAATTAGTCCTTTAGGGGCATCTGCAACTGATGCAGTTTAGAACTCAGACATATTTCCTGGGAGAGTTAGTGATGGAATCTTTTTATATTAGAATTTCAATCTATTAAACTTGAGGTACAGTATTCTAGATTTAGTTCGGTACTTTCAGTTTAAAACTTGTATTTTTATTGGTTATAAACTAAGGCATAAAGATGCATTTGGTTGACTTTGTACAATAAAATGTATTGTGCACGTTTATTTTCAATAAGCAGTTTTATTTTGTGAAACCATGTTATCTGGACTTAAATTATGCTATTTTTGAATTTGACAACTTGTTTAGAAAGCAAAGATGACAGTGAAACATTTTCTTGGTAGCCTTGCATTTTCATGAATGATTACATCCTATTTAACTTTCTCAGGTTTAAGATTTTAAAAAGATATTGCTGGATTCGTGCTGTTTATCAAGTTGTTTTGTTATAGTGTGCAAATCATTGATTTTCGCCCAAAAGGAAACAAAGAGCTAAAATGTTGCATTGAGAGGGAAATTCTATTGCAAGTAAAAGGTGCAAAAATCTATTAATATGACAGCAAGGTACTGCAGGTGCTGGAAATCTGAAATAAAAATGGAAAATGCTAGAAAAGCTCGGCAAAGCCTAACAACATGAGTGTGAACCAGTTAACATTTCAAGTCTATGACTAGTTTTCATGAAAGATCACAGACCTAAGGTGTAAACTGTTTTTCTCTCCACAGATGTTGCCAGGCCGAGTGTTTTTAGCATTAAAATATACATTGTATTTTATGTCACCATCAAATGACCTGAATTAGGACATTAAACTTTTGCCTGGTATTCCTCTGCAACTTGTGCCTGTGTCAGGAGACAACATTTACACCCAAGTTGTATGTTTGTTGAGGCTGAGTTGAGGGGCAGCCCTTCCACAGCTCAAGCAAGTGAATAACATTGACCTGGGGTTGACTTCTTTAAAACTTCTGGTAGGCTCTCTACTAGGTAAAAAGTCTGACAACACCAGGTTTTAGTCCAACCGATTTATTTGATAGTAAACGCACAAGCTTTCGAGGTTTCTCTCTTCGTCAGGTGAATGGAGAGTTCTGGCCTCAGACAGAGCATATAAAGCACAGACAGTTTAGAGATTACTGATTAGAATGCGAATCTTTACACCTAACCTGCTGTTCAAGTCCTAAAGTGGCCGACAATGTGAGTGATTCGCATTCTAATCAGTAATCTCTAAACTGTCTGTGCTTTATATGCTCTGTCTGAGGCCAGAACTCTCCATTCACCTGACGAAGAGAGAAACCTCGAAAGCTTGTGCGTTTACTATCAAATAAATCGGTTGGACTAAAACCTGGTGTTGTCGGACTTTTTACTGTGTTTACCCCAGTCCAACGCCGGCACATCCACATCAAGGCTCTCTACTAACATCTGATCGCTTCTTTTGTCTTCTGCTTTTTTTCAAGTCCTACCTGTCTGTTCATCTGCAGGCAAATTAACAAAATGGACTTCCAATGCATTGACTCCTATCTTAGTAAACTTGGAAGTTTTGGAGACATCCTTGATTCACAGATTTGGGCAACCCATTAATCTTATGTCAGTAGTGAGCTCACAGTGGAGCACCTCTAGGGATGCAGCTGTCATCCATTCGGCTCACGTGACCCAGCCAACTGATCAGCCGCTCATTCAAGGGTAAATCTGCTGGGCATTCCTGCAAAACATGTACTTTCATGTTCAGAACTATTTTGCCAAGAGATGCCCAATAGTCATCTGAAGCAGCAGAAGTGGAAGCTGTTCAGCTGCTTGTCTTGGTTTGCACGAATAGCCCATATCTTGCTACTGTAAAGGAGGGTGCTAAGAGTGCAAACCTGATGCGTATTGAGCTTTGCATTGTTGTTAGTTTGCTGTTGACTTAATTTTAATATGACTTGCAGCTTTGGCAAACCTGGTGCTGATTTTGGTATCGAGGGACATGTTGCTGATAATTGTTGATCCAAGCTATGTGAAGCTTTCAATGACCTCCAGAGTGAGGTTGTTAATGTTGATAATAGGTGAAGCCTTTATGTCCTGGCTTTTCACTTTGGGTACTGATGGTTAGTTGAAACTTGCAGGCATAGGAGAAGCAATCTATAAGTATTGCAAGTGAACTTCAGTATGGGATGCTGGCGTCGCTTTGTCAATGTGAAGGAATGCAGTAATAAATGCAAAGTTGTAAGAAAATCCAGTTTATAAATAGTTATACGGTTAAAATAATTCTTACATGACATAGGGATTAAAAATTTAAAGCAGCGTTCAAATTAAAAGCAGTGATCATCAGCTGGACAGATGTTAAAAGGTTTGGCTCTGGGGGAAAAAAAGAAAAACTAGCCCTTGTATCTCCTCAGAATATTGATCAACTGTAAGATACTGCAATCTAACAATGGATAACATTAAATCTGACATTAAATAACACGTCAGCTAAGTGTAGGATCCACTATCTGCACTTCTCAAAAGCCTGTTTAAAAGATGTTGACTAATGTTGAAGGATGTTGACCAAAAATGGAGGATGTCGTCCAGTATGAGAGCTCAGCAAAGTAAATCGCATGTTTTTTTTTTCGTAAATTCTTGTACAATTTAAAAAATATATGGTCTCATAGTTGCCTTGTATCCAAGCTTAACCCATCTCAAAACACTTCAGTAGAGAAATATATTATTGATGAGAGATGCCTGGATTATTATAATATCTGGTTAAAACTTGTAAAAAGGCTACTTGGAAAACTCATATTCTCTGCTGGTTCATTTCCTTCAGAGTTGGATCAGTTCTTCATTTAAGTGGCTGCGGGGTCTGTCTGTCTCAACTTTAAGTGAGTGATCCTCTGTGGAGTGTAGTGGACTTGGGTATAATCAAGACTGTGGCACCAAGAGTACTCAAACTTCCAAGTTTTATTATTTGTGCACAAGGAGAACACATACACAGTGTTGATTCAGACAGTTGATATGCAGTTATAGTTCATTACAGCAAATGAGAAATGAGCAATATTCTAATTAATTTAGATTTATAATCCACCAATCATAGTATAACTTATTCTTTTTTTATCCAATAGAAAACTGTCTCCTAATCCATCACTGGCATAATATTTTGCCATATCTTGTTTTTGATATTTGTTCTTGTACTTGTCTTCGGTTCATCTTGTGGCCACGATCATGGCTGGGAATACAATGTTTAAGAAACTGACACAAGATTAGATTAGTCAGTTCTCTGAATAAGCAATGTTGACCTCACCCAGGCCTTCTCTGCATGTAAGTACTTTTCATTCTTGCTGACACAGTATTGTAACTTAATTTCCATGGGAGTATATCTGATCTCCCAGAGGGTCTAGGATTATTATCCATTTCAAGTAAACAGCAACTCATGAATTAGCTCGTTACGTATTTAGGCCTTGGTGTGCAGGCTTGCAAAGTTGAACAGCTTGGTTTTCAGCTTTGGCCTGTAGGAAGATGTCCTGATTTGAGTCACCAAAAGATTTCAATAGCAGACTGGAGAAAATATGCCAGAGAGACTTGATGCCAGGATACAGACCTGCTTTTGATCTTGAAAGCCTCTGATCCATTATAACTGACAAAATTGCCTCCTCTTGTGGAAAAAAGAACTAATGCCCAGGAGTCCAAACTGGCAGCCTATTTTCTGCAGCAGTTGAAAGGTCAAAGGTCTTAGTGAAGTCTCTAAAAGCAATCAAGAGTAACCCTGTGCTGTTCGTGGCTGTTCTCAATTGTTTATGGGCCAACTCTGAAACCTCACTGCAATTTAAGGGTGATGTGTGATGCCAGGATCTGCAATCTAGTCAGAGCATTGCGAGCAAGTACCTTCTATACGATACTTAACAATGAGACCCCTCATTAATCATTGTGAATCCTTTTTTTGTGCAAGATGGCTATTTTGGGCCTGTTACTTTCTTGGTTCCTTCATACATCTCTCTAGCATTGCCAGATTCAGCAGCAGCTTGTATGCTGTTGTAGGGTTTCAATCAGTATTGATTGGCATCATTCCAAGCAGTCTGCTGAGACTTAATTCTGACTTTCAGCATATAAATTGTTTTTGCTCAGGCTAGCTTGTAGTTCACGAGGGTGTTTTTAGTTGTGTCTTACGTCTATGTCTCTATATTTGAAAATGGTTTTTCAACTTTCAATTGACTGGAAATTTTGGAATCTGATCAGAGAACGCATTGCATAAAAATGCAAGGCCTTGTTCTGATGAGATGAGAAAAAAAACTCACCCTCAGGTATGTGAAGAGAGATACAGCACCCATCAAAACTATTAACTACCTAAAGAAGGGACATAAAATCAAAAGTGCTGGATATTGGAACACAATCGCTCAAAACCTCTGGGAAAGACAAAATGGGTGAAGTATTTCAATCAAGGCTGTCGAGCCACTAGAGAAATTGAAAGTAAAACAGACGATGACAAGGAAATCTGCATCAGAGGAAATGGGCTGAAGGCTGCTCTTTTTGGAATGAGTTGCCATTTCAAGAAACCAACTCTAGCAGAAAACTTCCAGTGAACTGAGGTCTTAGAATAATTGTGACGTTTGCTGACTTCTTGGATACGGATCATTTAAATCAACCGTAGCACTTGAAATGTACTCACGGTCAATCCAAGGACACTTGTCCACATATTCTTTTACCTTTATTGGACTCAGCTTCCCCTATTTTTGGTACGTATGTGTAAATGGTTATTAACTCGTCCAAAAAGATGTTAAAATTCCACCATCAGGTTCATATCATTATTATCATAGATGAAGTGGTAAATGCGGGCTCACTTTTAACATTTCAGAAAAACTTGGACATGGATGAGAGGGGTGTGGAGGGATATAGTCCAGGTGCAGGTCGGTGGGACTAGGCAGAAAAATGGTTCAGCACAGCCAAGGGCCAAAAGGCCTGTTTCTGTGCTGTAATGTTCTTTGGTTCTATTTATTTATCATTATCACTTAATGATTCCCCTACCTTAGTAAATATGGCAATGGATATCCGGTTGGTCTTTTTTTGTCTGATGAAGCACCTTGGAACACTGGTTGGTGACTGCTCTGTGGAACACTGTTCAGCCTGCAGGATGGCCCTGAGCTTCTGGTCACTTTTATTCCCAACCTCCTTGCTCTGTCCTCTCTCCTGCAGTGTTCCAGTCAAGCTCAGGGGATAGCAATCTCATTTTTCAAGTTTTTGCCTTTTCCTTTGCACTCTTTGGTCTTCTCCCAGCATTGAGTTCAATTTCAGGTGATGTGAATGGCAGCTGTTTGTCAGTCTGCCATTCGCATCACCTCTAGTCACGTTTCTTGCTCCTTCACTTGTCCCATTACCGCATACTTTGGCCCTGAGCCATATCCACTTGCACTTAATCTCTCCTGCCTTTCACTTAATCTCAGACCCTTTTCCAACCTTTCCTCATTTGTTTAAAACCTATTACGTTTTAAACTTTTGACAATTCTTATGAAAGGTGATTGACTTGTAACATTAAACATTAACTCCTTCTGTTTCCATATGCTATGTGAATTGAGTATTTCCAACATTTTCTGTTGAAAGCGGATCCATTGTTCTCAGTCAAGGACGCAGCAGTGTTATAACTGGCCTTTGTGTTTTCTGAGTTAGGAATGGTTGTTTCTGATCACTGTCCAGAATTTACATTCTGAAAGGCAGCAAGTGTGAATCATGGGTGAAACAGGATTGGATTTGGCTGTCTGCTATCTCTCTTTCTCTCTCCCCACCCCAGGCACATCCCTCATCCACTCCCTACTGTAATCAAGTAACCTGCCTGTGGTTGTCATAAAGGATGCTTGAATGGAGAGTGGCTGTTTGGATTTGAAAGTTAATAGAAATGGTGGTGTCATGTCTCAGGAAGAAATTAATCTTTTCAGATTCCAGAAACAAATCAACAAGGAAAGAATAGTTCTGTAGTGCTTAGTCAGGGTCCAGTTACAGAGTAAAATTATAACAATTTATATCATCGTGCTACATCTAAGGTAACAAGTAGCCTGGAGCATATTATGAATCTATTCCCATTGAGGAGCTCAACTGACATCATCCACTGAAAGTGCCATTAACAAAATCTGAACCCTGAAATGTTTTTTCCTGAAATATTTCTGTGTAAATATACAAGTGGAACCTGGTGTTGGGGTATTCTGGAGGCCTTTCTTCACTTTTAGATTCATGCACAGGACAAAACAGAACTGCAACGAAATGGTGTAATTTGAGTTGAAGTGGTCTGGTGAGTTTATTTGGAGAAGTATTGGATTTTCTATGACACATTTTAGGGGAAAACATACTCTTTGTACTTAGTATAAGGCAGCAATTTGTTGAAGGGTTAAAATGGTAGAAATCACAAGGAAATTTTGTATTGTTTCTACATCAGAACTAGTTGTGAAACCCTGATTTTATGCACCCTGATTTAGCGCAAATTCGAATATAACACACAGAATCATTGGACCCTTTTTTGGGGAGGAACTGAAAAGTTTTTAGAGTTATGCCCAACATATGAGCATTTGACGGACACCGAGGTCGTCCGTAATGTAACTATAGCACTGGCGGAGACAAGTGTACCGGTTCTCAAGCCACAAGAAGCTGATAATGAAGAGCCTCCACCCTCAAAAGTATCTGAAACCATTGAACACCTCAAGGCTAGCCTCCGTTGGCTGGAGACCCAGGAGGTGGACCACATAAAAATCTTCCAACTCAGAAGAAGTCTAGATTTTGCTTGCAGCCAGCGAAATGCTGCGTTCAGGCAAGGAACACGATCACTTTTTTAAGAAATAAATTTGTTTTGTATGTTAAAAAGCTTTACTAAAAATTAATTTGTTTTAATTTCTACTGTAACAATGATTTATTTGTGGAATTCTTTAATGAAAAGGTAATTTACTTGCCAGATGGTAAACTTGCAATAAACAGGTCAAATAGGGTGATAATTGGGGTGTTTTAGGATGTTAGGTCAACATTGGGTCAGTTTGAACGCTGATTTTCTTGAATCCCGATTTAGAGCAACCCCACTTTCTTCGCGATAACATTTTATGGACCCCAACCATCGCGTTATAACAAGGCCGCATTGTATGTGTTTCAAGTTTGTGTTGACGAATCTTGTTCAATCATTTGTTCTCCATGTGCCCTTATAATGAAGCCACACCTCCAGATTCAATACTTTTTTTAAAGGATTTTCAAAGAACTGCAGAGAGAATTAAATTCTGTGGGTTTTTTCCTCTCCCCCGCCCCCATCCTTGTATTGCTTAAACACTCTGCCGCCAGACTATTTCTCACAAATTCAGCACGACTGCATGCATTTAAGTAAATATAATAATGTTGAATGTGGATCAGGGGAAGTAATTGTGATTAGATTGTAAATTAGTAAGGGAATAATTTTTAATTTATTGCCCAATTATTTTTAAAAGAAAAAAACATGCAACTCCTTCTACAAATGTAAAATACCATGGATGCTGGAAATCTGAAATAAAAACAAAAATGCTGGAAATACTCAGTATGTCTAGCAACATCTCTGAAGAGAGAAAGAGTTAATGTTTCTGGACAATGACCCTTCATTTTCTGTTTTTAATTCCACCATCACTGAATAAAAGCTCCATTGGATAACATACAATCCATGAAAACCAGAAGATTTGGGGTTAATTGTCTGTTTTTCATTTGTCAAATTAGCTAATCATATTTGGAGTATGCATTGGAGCACTGTAGTTAACTTCCATGATGAACTGGTTAGATTTATATCAAATGTACTTACCTCTACAGAAAGTTATCTGGTAAGTTGGCTCAGCTTTTATGCACTCTACAGTTGAATAGCACACCAACACTTGCTCTGCAAATTGTAAATATAACTCTGAGGTGCCAGAGTGCAGGTAGTGTGAATGTGCCAATGACTGTAAGACAAAAAGAAATGTAGAGGGTAAATTACATTATAAAGTATACGTGAATGTAGCAGATGTAGGTATCGTTTTTATAAAATGGGGTGGAGTTGAGAGAAATATTTTGTGTATTAAAGGCAACTGAAGATAAATTCTGAATTGTTCAAATCCTAAAAGGTAAACTTGAAACAATTACCCTCACTAGTGTTTGCAATTTGTTTAGTATGAGGAGAGATTGGAATCAAGAAATGATGTCCCTGACAATTTATGATAAAGTATAAAGTACTAAGAAATAAAAAGGCAATAAAGTAAGCTAGAAGCTTTACTAAGCTGTCTTAACTAAGACAAGTGAGCTGGAAAATCAGGATCATACCCGATTTCTCAGCTCTTGTGATCTTACTGGAATTGAATTTCCAGCGCAATCAGCGCCTCATCCATTTTCTGTGAGAGGCTGAATAAATTATTTAAATTTATGTAAAATGTAATTTCCATCTGTTTAATGAGTCTGGCCTTCAATCGTTTGGTCTCACTTGCCTTTGCAGCCTCACTGGGAGAGGTTCTCTCTCTGGCAAGGAAAACACCTGCTCCCCATGAACGGCGAACAGTCATGTTGCTCTTGCTGGTAGAACTGCACACCATTGAGGTTCCCCAGGGAGGCTGAGGGCAAGGGTGGGGGGGTTGGTGGTGGTGGTGCCCAATGGGTTGTGGCCTGAAAGGGCGGGATCTATGAGGGGGGGGGAGCTTGAAGGAGGCAGGGCCAATGCAGTGAGTCCTGGAGGGGGCAGGGCCAAGTCAGGGCAGCCCGATGTGGAGTGCCTACTGCGCACTCTGCATTGCAATCAGTAGAGGGCGGGAGGGGAGCTGCTGCACACGTTGCAGCTGTGGCCAGTGGCAGAGGAGGGCCCACTGCATGCTCTATCTATGATCAGTGGAGGGGGGGAACCACAAGTAGCTATTTATTTTTCTTGTATAATTCCACACAATGGCTTTGCACAGTATCTCTACTTCAAACAATTGCAAACAATTTTATCTCCCTTAAGAGCTAGCTCTCCTCAATCTGTTCTCCAATACCTTACAGATTTTAAGATCAATAATAATCCAGTAACTTTTACCACACAGTGCCTTCACCCCTGTTGTGGTTGTTTCTGAGGCTAACCAGTAATTTGCTTTTCAAGTCTGATTTTCTTGTTGGCAGTAAATAGCTAGTCCTGCTGTTGGCTGAGATCTAAAACTTCTCTGCATAGGTTTCAATATCCCCTTTAAGATGTTTTTCCTTTGATCTCTCCCTTTTCTTACCTAATTTCTTTAGACCTGTATTCTCTCAAACTTAATTACCTTCATTTTCTTAATTTAAAAGTAAATTCCCTTTATTCATCTTCCCTTTGACAGCTTTCCTTCACACCTTGCTTATCTTATCCTTTGAATCCCAACAACCAATTTAGATCTATTCATGTTCTTATTAAATTGCCTTAGGTAAGCATCTGTTTGCAATGTTGCCAGGCTCATTAACGTTTCAAATGCATAGTTAGATTCACCAGTCACTGTCTCTGGTTTAATTATCTTACTCACATATTCCCACAATTTAAGATATCTAACCAGAACATTATTGGCAGAAAATATTCTAATTTCTTGGATTTCCCTATCATGACAAGTGGATTGAATATACTGCTGATAAACTCTCAATGTAGTTTTTGGCAAATCTTTCAAGCTATTGTGTGGAGAATTTTACTTTTCAACATGTTGCAGGCAAATAACCTTTTGATTCTTAAAAGCAATATTATTCCTTTGTAATATGTGTTGTGATTACTACAACTTAAGTCACTAGGTGCAATAACACTTTAGTTCGAATAACAGGATTCACTTGCAGCAGTTTGCAACCCATTATTTTCCTTAATGGTATTTTCAGCAACAAAAAAAAATCATAAGTCATCACAAACAGTGTCTGTGTGTTATGCCACTTTTTCAAGGACAGAAAACAGTGATCCTAAACCACTTGAGAGTCAAGAGTTGCACTACATGATGTAATCCAAGTCCCTTGACATTTGCTGACGTATAAACATTTCAGCCTGTGAGTGTTGTCCTATAAGGTAACGGTAGATTCTGAAAGCAGGAACACGCAAAAATGATAATGTATCTGCACTTTAGTTTTTAATCTAATGTGCAAACAAACATTTAGGCCAAATAATTGTATGCAAATTTATTATATATGGGAGCAATCTCCTGGAAGTGCTCTTAATTTCTCTGAAAAGGATTTGATTGTACAAGAGCCTTCTGTTTGATTTTTTTTTATATTTGAGCAACATTCTGACTGACCTATGAACTGTAAATCCTGCAGAAGATGATGAAAGCACAGACTACGCAGTGGCTTTGTGAATAAGTAATGAATTAACCTGAATTTAGGTTGTCTTGCTGAGATATATAGGAAAAACACTTGTGAATTATATGCAGGAGACTGTACATACACTATGTCTGAATCACTGGAGTTATGTCTTTGCTGTGGAGAAAGAGATGTGCACTTATGGTAATACACATTCAGAATGATAAAATTGAAAGTGGGTAATTAGTATGGTGATCCCTTATTCAATTTAAGTAGTAAAATGCTACAGTCAATGATGTCAATGTGTGTGGATTAGGTAAGTAATAACTATTAATCGAATAATAACTTGAATTTATGTAGCACTTTTAAATGTAGAAAAAAATCCTAAGGTGCTCTATAGAGGGGTAGTTAGTCAAAAATTGACACAAAGCTAAACTAAGGTATTAAGTAGTGTAAAGAAAAGCTTTGACATGGTGAGAAATTTTAAAAAGGACCTTCAAGGGGTAGAAAGGGGGAAAGGATTCTAGAACCAAATGTCAAAAGGGCTGAAGGCATTTTCATCACTGGTGGAGAAAAGGAATGGAAGATGTATGGGAAACCTGGGTTGGAGGAACAGAGAAATCATTCAAAGGATTGTAAGACTGAAGGGAATTAGATTTATTAATTTATGGGATGTGGGCATCACTGGCTAGGCCAACATTTATTGCCCATCCCTAGTTGCCCTTGTGAAGTTGGTGGTGAGCTACCTTGTTGAACATTTGCAGTCCTTGAGGTGTAGGCACACCCACAATGCTGTAAAGGAAGGAGTCCTTGGATTTTGACCCAGCGACATTAAAGAAACGGCAATATATTTTCAAGTCAGGATGATGAGTAGTGTGGAATGAAAACAAGTGAGGCTTGTGAAAGTATTTAAACTTGGGGATGACACTATGAAGTCCCTGGAGGAATTGGGAATTGGGTCAGTAAGCACAGGTATGTTGGTACAGGTTAGCAAAGGGGCAGCAAAGTTTTGGATAAGCTTAAGTTTCTGAAGGATAGAGGAGGGAAGATGGGCCAGGTGATCATTGTCCTGTTGATCCCTAGCCATTGCAAAGGCATGGATGAGGTTTTCAATAGCATACGAGGTGAGGCAGGACTGGATTTAGGTACTGTTATGGAAATTGAAGTTGGTGACACTGATGGAGAGGGCATAAGATATGGATGCTTAGTTTAGGGTGAAATAGTCCACTGAGGTCATGAAGCTCAACCTTTGCTCTGGCTACAGTTCCATAGGTAAACTAGAGCCAAGCGAGGATAATTCCACATGAGGGAGATGGACAAACGTTTGCCAGGACAAGAGATACTCAAAGTGAATTACTTTGAAAGGGTATGATGATGGGCACAGGCCCACTTTCTATTACATGAAATTTGATACAAAATCAAGAAATGGAATGGAGGATGATTTTTCTCTTTCTCAGAATCAGGTACCAACACCTCCAGGATAAAATTTTAACTTCTGTCATAGCTAACACGTTCCTACCTAAAGATCAATCCTTCGAGCTTCTCAGTTTGTTTCAGTATCATTCAAGCCAAACTTGTAATTCATCAACTTCTATTGTACTTCACTGCAACCATGTATTGTTACATCCAGATGTTGCACTGCAGGGAACCCTGGTGCTGCCCACTGACATTCTGGCAGTTACAGGAACAGTGCCAAGCGGCTGCAATATGAATGGAGGTGGAGATATGACAGAGGGTGAGGGAATGGAGTTCTGCAGGGGTCAGGGGGTGGGGGGGAACTCTGTCAGGGAACTCTGCAGATGGGGTGGTGATCAGAGTGGGAAAATAAGGAAGGGAACTCTACCGGGGTGGGTAGGAAGTGGGGTGGGGAGGGGGGGGTGGTTGCAATCGGTGTCAGAATGAGTGGCATTCAGAAGGTGGGAATGAGCTCTGCTTGTAGGGGAGATGGGAGGGGTGGTGGTGTGGCAGAAGTACATTGCGAAATTGTGGCATAAGATGGCATTTTCAGACTTGCCCAAAAAAAGGTCTGAAACCTTCTTGTTTTCTTGCTCGCTTGGCACTTGAAGAAAATAGGTGTGTTTTACGCCCATTTTGTGGTCTTGTGGGCAAGGTTGGCACTGCAATCTTACCCTACTATTATTTTGACTGCAGAGTGATTCACACTGGTCGGGGGGATGGAGCCTAAGATTGCTGGGGAAACCAGCCTCAAAGCATTTGGGTGTCATCTCAGTGCACACTTCAGTGAACCAGGAGACCTCCTCTCACCTCTGCTCCTGTCTCCGCCATGGAATTCAGACCCCCTGCATCACTGGGGGCATTTACATTTCTATAAGATTGCCTCTATAGCAAAGAATGAAATCCTTTTTGCTTTAAATCTCAAAGAAGCCTGTCAGATATGTCTTCTTATCTGATCAAGATGGATAATGGCTTATTCAGGGGGTTAATAGCTGGAACCTTACAGAATTTACTCACCCACCAGCCATGGAACAAAGTACCATTGGTTCAAACATCACAAACACCTGAAATCATTATGAAATCTCTTTAATGCAGTATGCAGGCTGCAAAAAGTGTGGCATAGTCTGGAAAAGCTGCCAATGGAACAATAAGGAACTCTCTTTTCTCTCCAAATAAAAAATTCAGCAGAGAGAGTGATTTTTTCCATTAAAAGGAACCTCAGATGCAAAGCTCATGACAACTGGAAGAGACGAGTTACAGATTAAAAATAAATTTTCTTTGGCAATTGCAGATGTATGACCTTCAGCTCAACTCCAGGAATCAAAAGAAAATTGGAAAAATCTACACTGGAGCCAAAGTGACGCAGCCAAGGTCTCATGAGCTGTGAATTTCTTTTTCTATCAGCATTGTACTTCAATTTGACTAAAAAAAAAACTACCTACAGTATGACTTGTATGCTTATGTGGGTTGCAGAAGTTTGAGAAGAGCAGGTTTATCTTTTTAAATGTTTTGCTATCTTTGGCTGGGTTTTTAACTCACTGAAATCCTTTTTGTTTTATACCTCAGAGAAATCTGTCAGACTTATTTCTTTGAAATGAGTTCATAAATGGTTATACAGACATTGAGTAAAATTCCTTTTTCCTCGTATATTTATGATAAACCCTGTCACAGTCAAATTTGGGGTGGCGGGAAAAGGGAGTCTTTTTTTATCCCCCTTTACGTGGCCATAATAGGGTGTTTGATTTGATTTGTTATTGTCACGTGTTAGCATATAGTGAAAAGTATTGTTTGTTGTGTACTATGCAGGTAGAGCATACTCTTCATAGGGAGGGAAAGGAGAGAGTGCAGAATGTAGTGTTACAGTCATAGCTAGCGTGTAGAGAAAGATCAACTTAATAAACATAAGAACATAACATAAGAAATAGGAGCAGGAGTAGGCCAACTAGCCCTTCGAGCCTGCCCCGCCATTCAGTAAGATCATGGCTGATCTGTCGTGGCTCAGTTCCACATTCCCGCCCTCTCCCCATAACCCTTAATCCCCTCTCTTATCAAAAACCCATCAACCCGCGTCTTAAAAATATTTAGCGAGGTAGCCTCCACCACTTCAACGGGCAGAGAATTCCAGAGATTCACCACCCTTTGAGTGAAGAAGTTCCTCCTCAACTCAGTTCTAAACCGCCCCCCCTTTATCTTGAGGCTGTGCCCCCTAGTCCTGCTATCCTTTCTGAGCGGGAAGACACTCTCCACCTCTATCCTATCCATCCCATTCATCATCTTATACGTCTCAATGAGATCTCCCCTCATTCTTCTAAACTCTAACGAGTACAAGCCCAATTTATTCAGCCTCTTCTCATAGCTCAACCCCCTCAACTCCGGCATCAGCCTAGTAAACCTCCTCTGCACTCCCTCCAAGGCCAAAATATCCTTGCGTAAGTACGACGCCCAAAACTGCACACAGTACTCCAGCTGCGGCCTCACCAATGCCCTATACAGCCGCAGCAAGACCTCCCTACTTCTATATTCAATCCCCCTCGCGATGAAAGCCAGCATCCCATTCGCCTTCCTGACCACCTGCTGCACCTGCAAGCTGGGTTTTTGCGACTCATGCACAAGGACCCCGAGGTCCCTCTGCACCGTGCAAGGTAGGTCCATTCAAAAGCCTGGCAGCAGGGAAGAAACTGTTCTTGAGTCAGTTGGTACGTTGGTATGATGAAAGAAAGACAATATTGAGCTGATATTTGTCTGGGGTTTAGAGGAATGAGGGCCAATCTCATTGAAACTTGCAAGATTTTGAAGGACTTGACACGGTGGATGTTGGAAGATTGTTTCCGCTGGTCAGGGAACCTAAAACGGGCACAGCTCAGGGTAACAGCTGATCACTTAGATCACTGAGATGATTTTATAAATTCAAAGGAACTTGAGTAGGTCCTGTTCAAACAAGGAAACCAATTTTGAATATTATTATTGTGGACAGCTAATTCGGTTACAAAATTATAATTAGTCCTTGTAACTTTAAGTTTCTGATTCACGAGATATATGAAATTATATACTCAGATCTGTCAAACCTGATACAATTCTATTTAGTAGAAAATTAATCAGTTATGTTTTAGAATGATTGCGTTCACAGTTCCAATAATAGAATTCAAGTTCATTGCATCAATCTCTGCTGGCATTTCTGAAGCACTTTTCTCGCCTTAATAAACTAAAGGCACTGTGTATGTGATATTTTCTGTTTCAGTCTCAATAATTCAATGAGTGTTTCCTACCATGAAGGATGTTTTTGTGTAAATGTTAATCGATACATTTTAATTAACAACTCGCACTATAATCTAAATTGGATAGTTTCTGGTTTCATCTGAAATTCATTGATTGGATTACAATCTTGCAATTTCACACAGCCATCATTATTTTGTATATAATTCAGATTATATTGTACCTTGAGCTAGAGTCATCTGAACTCCTCAGTTTATTGTATTCTTTCATGTGTCATTGCACGTCAAGCATTATCCTAAAGTGACTCTCATTCTCAAATTATATAAGAATATAACAATGCATCAGTGTTGGTACTAAAGTCCAATTTGCATTTTAGAATAATAGTTCTGGGGTGAAGTTGTATTATGTGAACACAATGTATGAATGTATGAAAGCATCTGTCTGAAATTCCTCAGCCTAATTTATTTTGTCTTTCAAACTGGGATGAGAGAGAACACATGCTCCAACTTCCTTTTCATACTGTCTGTAAGCGGTATGTTTTTTGGAAAGCAAGATGTGTTTTTTCTCAATCACAGTGTGTGATCAATTTTTTGGAAATTAACAGCATGCTTTCATTGTTTAAATATATAAGACTATTTATTCTCACATTCAACCTGAAAAATTAATGCTACATCACTCTCTCATGCACGGACACACACAAATACACATACACGGTTGCAGAGGCTAGTGAACTTTTACCAGTTATAAACAAAGAAGCAGTTTGTAGTTCACATGTTTGGCTCACCTTTAAGATGAAGCACTTTGCCGAGCTGTTAGAGGGCATTTTCACTCCTACAAGGATAGTCTAGGAAGGTTCAAACAGCTGGAAGTGTTGCAGGATTCCCTCGAAGAGATGGAATTTTGAACAGGTCACAAAGTTGGTTACTTGTGATTTTCTTACCAGGACATCAAGTTTCTGTACTGGTGGACTTTGAAAAGGAACAGCTTTAAGATGGAACTGTCACCAGATTTAAAAATCGTGCAGCTGCTGGTTCTTGCTGTTCTATAGGCTTGCCCGTTTCTCTCTGGATCTTGGTATAACAGATTTGTTATCTGAAAGCTGTTTTGATTAGGTGAAGACTCTTTAAATTGTCCATCCAGAATGTTTTAAAGCTAAAAACCATTGTTTTGTAATGGAGAATGGTGGGGTGGTGAATCTGCTCACACCTGCTTATGATGAATTGGCTTCTTGAAGGCTCCCTTTGTTGAGTTTCAAGCTTGGAGCAGGGGAGTCTTGGGCCTGTAGATTTTGTGATTTGGGCAAGTCTACAAACAATGGCAGATGTAAATCCCACAAGTGGGTTTCATCTTATTATATCCATTCAAAGAAGAACCCCAGCCATAGTCACTCACTGAGGAATATTCCAGAGAATTGAGATAGTGTGTGAATATTGCAAAGATCGCCATACCTTTGTTAGCAATCTTAGCAGTCTTGTTTGTATTAATTTTTCAGTTAAAGATAGTTCTGGAAGACTATATACTGAATGCAGTCCATGTTTAAAGTTACAATGGGACATGCTTTCACAGGACATGCCAATTTTAAATAGATCAACATATTTGTTATTATATTCGACGTAGGCATTTCAAACAAGTGGTACTATTGCAAAGCAAAATTTTATCCTGTTGCATTATACAGAATTTTTCCAACTATGGTGCTTTGCGGCACAGTACAGTTAATATATTTCAATATCTCTTTTTATAGAATTATATCACCGGAATTTTACCACCCGGCCTGCCACAGAATTGGAGCGGGAAGGGCCAGAGATGTCTGACTTTGAGTGGGAATTTCTGATCTCGCTCAAGTGAGGCTGGAAAATCCCGCCCTATTTGACAAATCGTTTTTAAAAGTTCTGTCTCCTTTCTCTCCTTTCCCTGGAGTGGATGACTCACTGTGATCCACTTCCACAGTTACTTGAGTGCTCTAATAATATAATGCAGAGACCTAAACGAGCTATGCGATTAGTATATATAGTTTATCTGATTGGCAGTGAGGGGTGGGAAATAGGTCGGGATAGGACATATGCCTAATTTTTTTTGTCCATTCCTACTTCAAAGTACTGAACTTTGACTATATTGATTCTATATCCATTGTTGATGAGGTCAATCATTCAGCACAGTTGGAGATAATTGTGGGCCAATGGTTTTTAACAATTGTTGTTTAATTACTCTATAGTTCAAATTTTAATTTAATCAAATGTAACTGTTCTGTTATCTATTTTTCTTTGAGTTATTGCAACTGCACATAGAGTCATAGTGGCTTATAGCATGGAAACAAGCCCTACAGCCCAAATTGTTCTTGCTGCCAGTTTTTACCGTTAAGCTAGTCTTAATTGACCGCATTTGGCCCATATCCTTCTAGACCAGGGATCTCCAAATTATGGCCCGTGGGCCACATCCGGCCCACAGCGGGCCACATCCAGATCGGAGTTTGGAGACCACTGCTCTATATCAATCTTAACCATGTAACTGTCCGAATGCTTTTTAGAAGACCCTCAAAGCCTTCTGCCTAACACTCTAAATTCACACTCAGGACCTCATTTATCCCTTTTCCTACCTATTTGTTGATATCAATGTGTACAATGACTTTTGGATGCTCACCCTCTCCCTTAAGAATGTCTACATTCTGTGTTTTATGTTGCTCTAGGAGAATTTTAGAATTCGTACGGTCCAGAAGGAGATGACTCGACCCATCGAGTGTGCACTGACTCTCTGAAAGAGCATCTTACCCAGGCCCACTGCCCCTCTCTGACCCACTCTGCCCCACATCTTATAATTCCACACATTTAATGGCCAGAATTTTACTGTCCAGCTCACCACAAGAATCTGAGCAGGAGAGACGTGGACCATGGAAAGGTCTGTTGACTTCTTTTCAGAGTCGCCTCATGCTCTGATACCTGAGTCTGGTTGTTTTTACATCGTAAATAAGAGTGAGCAAAATGTTGCATGCCTTCATGATGGAGTGTGTGATTGTATTCCTAGCTTCTTACTTTGCATGATTTGTATCAGACCCTTCTTTGACATCTGTACATCAGCATTGGTCACATTTCCACATATCAATTTACCTTAGAAGGATTAACAATCTTAAATTACTAAGCACTTCGAGGTGAATCAGATAAAATATTTTTGACCAGATATTCACCAAAATTTTTAAAAAACAATTTTTTTCATGATTTTGAGATTATTTAAGTTATTTTGTTCGGCAATGAAAATGTGTGGGTTTGCAATAGCAGGATTTTACAGTTTTGGGACAAGCAAGGTCGTAAATTCCCACCCATCATGTCCAATCCACCTAACCTGCACATTTTTGGACCGTGGGAGGAAGCTGGAGTACCTGGAGGGAACCACTCAGTCAATAGGAGAATGTGCAAACTCCATACAGGCAGTCAGTCAAGGCTGGAATTGAACCTAGTTCCCTGGTACTGTGAAGCAGCAGTGCTAACCACTACTACCCCAAAAGATGTTTTTAATTTGAATTCAAATTTCACCATCTGCCATGGTGGGATTTGAACCCAGGTCCCCACATCTTGCCCTGGTTCTCAAGATTAGTAGTCTAGTGATAATACCAGTACACCACTGCCTTCCCTCTAATTCTCCTGAGATTTCTATTTGTTTGCAATGCAATTATTGTAGACATAAGACTAATGTGAGAATGCTGAATGGAGGTTACTTAAGAAAGGCCACAATCCTAAACACTATTGCAAACCCGCACAACATTTTCATTGCCGAACAAAATAACTTAAATAATCCCAAAATCATGAAAAAAATTGTTTTTTAAGAATTTTGGTGAATATCTGGTCAAAAATATTTTATCTGATTCACCTCGAAGTGCTTAGTAATTTAAGATTGTTAATCCTTCTAAGGTAAATTGATATGTGGAAATGTGACCAATGCTGATGTACAGATGTCAAAGAAGGGTCTGATACAAATCATGTAAAGTAAGAAGCTAGGAATACAATCACACACTCCATCATGAAGGCATGCAACATTTTGCTCACTCTTATTTATGATGTAAAAACAACCAGACTCAGGTATCAGAGCATGAGGCGACTCTGAAAAGAAATTGACTGAGAATCCCCAAAGGAGAAAGTCCCATTCTGCTTCATTTTGGAATCCAATAAGATCATGGGATATAATTTGCACTCCAAGTTTAGCATTTGTTCAAATAGATCTTTAACATACATTGGAATAGTTAAACATGGTGGCAGTTTGAATATTATTGTTGGCATTTCATTCAAAGAATAGAGTCTCAAAAATTATCCTGCAATAAAACCATACTCTACTCTCTGCTCCTCTAAGACTGACCTTAAAAACAACCTTCAAGTTTTTATTCACCTATCCTATTATCGTCAGATCAGTGTCCCTTTTCTCATTATATGCTTCTGTGAAGCGCCTTGATTTTTTTTCCATGTGAAATGTGCTCTACAAATGCAAGCCATTGTTGGTGTACTATGTATAAATGCTGGTGAATTACATGCTCAAATCTTGAGTTAGGTATTGAACAAAGAATTTCTGACTCAGATAATGTGCCAACTGTGGCAAGTTGATAACTGTTTCTTCTGGAATTTTCTGCTTAAACAGAGTAGTCAGTGGAGCATGAAAATGAAATGCATTGATTTTTTTAAAGCAAAACTCTGAATAATGTTGTCATTATACAGCTTACAATGGTAATAGAGTAAATAAGTCGAGAACGAAATTTCACCAGCCTGTTGATCTTGGAGGTGGAGTCTCCAATTATATCAATCACAGTAAATACAAATCACTGGAGCAAGACTATAAAATCAATGCAACATATTTTGTGCTGATATTAGAAGTGACAGCAAGTCTTAAGCTGTAGGAGTGCAGCTGCTTTTCTAAAGGGAGCTCACATCTTTCTTTTACATTAGTTGTCAATCTTGATATAGTCTTTTGCTATTTTAAACTTTTTCCATCAACATAGAAATACAGTAATTTTTCAAGTGACCACTGCCCATTACAGATTGGTGATGAAGAGGTTTTTTATGTTCTCTCCTAAGAATCTAACTTAATGCATTTTAACATTGCTTGCCCCATCTCCTCTAGCAGTGCATATTGCTGAAAGATTATTGAAGCTTTGCAAAACAAATACAAAGCAAAACTTTTTGTCAAATGCCTGAATTCAACCTCCTCTGTCTCTGTACAGAGCTTGCAAACCCCTTGGCTTTGAATTTTCTTGTTGCCATGGGAACAATTTTGTTAACAATTTGGCTTCCTGCACACCAGTCTGGGGAGAAGGTCTACAGTTGGTTCTTACAGACAATCCTGATTCATACAGTTGAAAGGAAATTAGAACAATATGGCTATTGGATTTATTGATCATCAAATTTAACATGCTGGCCCCGATCTGCGGGAAGTGGCAATGATCACGGGATTGCTGCTTTCCTCAAATGCTCCTTGAGTCAATGCTCCTATGCATTTCTACCTGGATATTCCAATCCCTGCTTCCACAGAAATGTGCAGCATCACTTGAGGAATTCTTGGAGCGGAGTAGTTGGAGGAACGTTGGATGCAATTAAATGTTGTATAGTAAGTTTCAATGTTCACTCTGAACGTTAGTGAATTGGTCAGTGGGTGAATGGCTAAGTGGGTGAGGTTTGTGGGTGAGGTTTGTGGATAAGTGGGTAAAGTACATAGATGAAGAGAGTAAGCAGGTAAGGTGGGTAGGTAGGTAAGAGAGTAAGTGGATAAATTGGTAGGTAGGTCGGGGGGTCATTAAATCTGGTCAGGTAATTGGGTGATTAGATCAGATAGGTAATTGATTAGTGTTGGGAGTAGTCAGGTTGGGGTGGGGTAGTCAGGGATTAAGGGTTGGTCAAGTTAGTTTGGGGTGTATTTGAATGGTTGGTCATGTAGTCAAGCCAGGGGTTCATGTGGTCGCGGTGTTCAGTTTTGTGGAGTTAAAAAGATATTAGTCCAGGTTTCAATCTGATCAGTATTTCCTGGGAAAATACCCAGGTAAATTCCATGAAATTGTTCAAAGTTTCTGATTCTAGCTCCGAGTTGGTGACATTCGCAAAGGGTCCCAGAAGTGGGAAATTGCCATCAGAAGTTGAAACCTCCCAGGCAATTCCCACTTGGTGAGTTCATCAGGACTTCCACAGGATCCTGGCTTGTATTTCAGTCATGCATCCGGTCTCCAACAATCCAGGAACTGGAAGATTTGTAAACTAAATCAACTCCAACAGCACACTATTAAAAAAAGTATATAATGTAATCTGTAACCTGTGGAGACTGGTGATGACCAATAGTTTTAATCCGACCATACTCATACGCAGTAATATTAGACATTAGTTGCAAAAAATTCTCAGCAACTCAGAATTATATCTCTCTTGTTGCCGTAAAAATAGAGCTTCCACCAACTATTCCAATGTTCTGTACTTTCTTCTTTCTCAATGTTTAAAAGTACATAGATCTACTCTAACTTACTGGTTATACTATTCTATTTCAAGGCACAGATCAAGGCACAAAAAATAAGTAATGATTTTTCCTTATTCTCTCTTCCTTTCTCTTTGCAAATGTACATTGGCCCAAACATTGTAAAAGTTGGCCAGACAGTGTTGGGATCCATGCCAGTGAACTCATGGCAGACATTATATCGGAATCTGCCAAATACTTCACTGTTTCATTTGTTTCTTATAAACAATGCACATGCATTTTTGTGTGTTTGAAATGTCACTAACCATGCTGTTTGTCAGCCTATTCCTCTCTGAGAAATCTGAATTTTTGGCGGCTCTCAAAGGAAACTCAACAAGATAGGAGCCCAATTGACTTTTTAAAATGATTGTTGGCAAAACTAGCCGTCTATAGACCACGCTGAAATCTGATGGCCCAAAAGATTCTTGGCCCATTGTGTACGTGAATATTTTTAAAAATTCATTTGTGGGACATGGGCATCACTGGCTGGCCAGTATTTATTGTAAAAAGTCTGACAACACCAGGTTTTAGTCCAACCGATTTATTTGATAGTAAACTCACAAGCTTTCGAGGGGACTCCCTCTTCGTCAGGTGAATGGAGAGTTCTGGCCTCGGACAGAGCATATAAAGCACAGACAGTTTAGAGATTACTGATTAGAATGCAAATCTTTACACCTAACCTGCTGTTCAAGTCCTAAAGTGGCTGACAATGTGTGTGGAAGGAGCACTGATCACAGGTAGAGATGTATTTATTGCCCATCTCTAGTTGCCTGAGTGCAGTTGAGAGTCAATCACATTGCTTTGGCTCTGACGTCACATATAGGTCAGACCAGGTAAGGATGCCAGATTTCTTTCCCTCATAGACAGTGAATCTGATGGATTTTTCTGACAATTGACAATGATTTCATGGTCATCAGTAGATTCTTAATTCCAGATATTCTTTTTGAATTCAAATGTTACCAACGAACCACTGTGGCAGGATTCAAACCCGTTTCCCAGAGTTTCTGGATTACTAGCTTAGTGATGATACCACTAGGCCATTGTGTCCCCTTGTGCCCAGCTTTATGCCACTATGGGCATTTTCTTGTGCACCCTTCAGAGGAAGAGAATGGAAAAACTGATGATATTAAAATGTTTGATTCATTGTCAAATTGGTCACAATTCTAATGAGACGAGCTGATGAAACTTTGATGAGGGATGCATGTGCAAAGACCTAAGCCTGGAAGCTCAGGTGGCTCCCACTTCTAATGCAAAGTCCAAGATACCAAGACAATCCTGGTGCCCAGATCATTCAGTATCAGCGAGGCTGTCGGAAAGCTGCTGGTGAACATGAGTTGCACAAAAATCCTGTTTCCTACACCAATTTGCTGCTAGAAATCCTTGGATCAATTTTTATAAATGTATTATATTTATTTTCAAAGAAAATAGAAATTTAAATATTATATTGAGACAGTTTCCATAGCAACAGATATAGGCTCCAAAAAGCTGTAACAAATGGTAGTTTTGGCCAAGTAGCCATTTGCCAGAATTTTATCGCCCCACCTGTCACGGGAATCATAGTGGATGAGAGGCAGGCAACAGGAAGATCCGTTGACATCCGGCGGGATTTTACAGTTTTGGGATGACTGAGGCTGTAAAATCCCACCTGTTATATCAGTCACTTGTGTAATAATTCTGTACCATGGCTCACCCTGGGATACCTTTAACATCCATTGCTGGGTCTTGAAATCTAACAGGCATAGAAACTTAAACTATGTTTCTTTGACTTACACAAGGGGAACAAGTTGACTTCTGAATGTCCCTGCAGATCGTCAGAGAGGTCATCTCTCTAGACAGCCTCAGTCTTTAACTGCAATTTTTTCATTAAAGGCAAATATTTCCTCCTTTGTTCTGGTATAGTGGGATCTTAAGTAAAGTTTAATTATTAGTCACAAGTAAGGCTTACATTAACACTCCAATGAAGTTACTGCGAAATTCCCCCAGTCGCCACACTCACGTGCCTGTTTCAGTCAGTGCACCTAACCAGCATGTCTTTCAGACTGTGGGAAGAAACTGGAGCACCTGGAGGAAACCCATTCAGACATGGGGAGAATGTGCAAACTCCACCTACACAGCGACCCAAGACCGGAATTGAATCCGCATCCCTGGCACTGCGAGACAGCAATGCTAACCACTGTACCACTGTGCCACCATTAAGTATGTTACGAACCTTTGTTCTCGCCTTTTATTCTATCTCCTGCGGTTGTGCAACACATTTTCTGCAACACTAAGGCTGCGGGAATTTTTCCCTGCAGGCTGATAAATCCCTGAAAAATGACTTTGTATCAGGCTCCCAAAATCATTCTGTTCTCCTCCTGGTTTCACCTGGTTGGGATTGAAGGCAAACAGATAATTTGTATGCAGTTGTCAGGTAAAGTATTTAAATATTAGAGGTAATTAATTACTTTTTAACCTCCAATTTTGGGTTTAACCGTGAGCTTGCCTCTTTTTCTCATCTATCAGGAACTTATCTGGGTGACTGCACAGTGGTAAATGCTTCTTCAGTGAAACTAATACGGCTTTGATCAGTGAAACAGCAGAGTTCCACTCATAGCCAGATGAGAGGGTATGGGTATGGATGCAGAGATAAGATCCCTACACAGGAATTAAAAGTAGAGAATCTGCTCTCGACTTATCTGAGAACCAGTCCCTGAGAAATCTCGGGCATGCTTTGCCAGTGGCAGATAAGATGCCTGTCACTGGGGGGTCACTCATGGGTCTCTGATTCTCCCCAGGGTTGTCCTCTCTTCGACTGATAGTAGAGAAAGCAGAGTCAGTGTTGGCTTATGTGGAGAGGAGGGTAGGACAACATGACTTCTGAGACTGAGTGCAAGAGGGCAGTAGGATGAGTGTGAGTGTTTGCTGCTCAGATGAGGATGCAAGGAGGTGCTGGAAGAAAGAAGATGAGTGCAGCTGAAAGGTGTGTTGCTGTGTGGAGGGCTGTGGGGTTAGGCTTTTGAAAGTGTTATGTCATTCACCTTGATTGTCTTGGTGCACTGTTTCCCAGTTGAAAGGATCACATATCTGTTTCTGACTTCCTTGCCCACTCTTACCCATATAGGCTTGTGCGGAGAGGTTGTAGTCTTCCTCTTGTCTTTGGGAAAGCACATCTCACTGCAATTCATCAAGGCTCCACTGCTGGACCAGAATGAAAGACCCACAAATCCCAGGTGGTCTTTCTATTCCTGTGGTTGCTGCAACTGTAAAAATCATCTCATTCTGACCCTGGCCAGACTCTGTTTCATTAGAAATCTTTACTTTGTCAGATCTAACTTATTATCCCACTTATTCTTCGTTCTTGGACCCTGAGTCTGGAAGGTAATGTTGTGGCTCAGATAAAAAGTCTCAATGAAGCCTGCTACTCAATGAACAAGATTCTGATCTGATCAGGAGCGATTTCAGAAAAATTCACCCAATAATTCAAACCTAGATTGAAGACAACAAGTACCAGTATAAAAAGCAGAACACAAAATGCAAAACAACATAAATTGATATTAGGAGGCATTAACGCACCTTTAATTAGTGTAATTAAGCATTCAGCATTAAAATATTGGTGGAGCATTAGTGATAATATGTTGTTATCTCAGGGCAGAAAATAGCGCTGAAATCATCGGATGATGTTGCTACAGCTTCAACTCTTTTAAATACTATTAACCGTTGGTGTTAGCAGTGCAGAACATATTTGAACATAACTTTAAACTACGTAGGTCGATAAGTGTGTGTTATCAGCCCATGACAGTGTTGAGGCATCAATTTTCCTTTCAAGCTGAACAGCTATTTCTTATCATACTTTGGGATTTTCCGCTTTGGCAGAATTGGACTGTAAACTTGGTAGGATGGGTTTTATGCCTACCCCATGCCTGTGCTCCTGAGGCCTGCCAGGTCTTCAGGCTCAAGCTAACTAGTATTTTTTTCAGCAGTCTCTTGTCATGATTCACACACACCTCCCTTGGGAAAGCTGCCTTCAGAGATGGGAGGACAAAGACTTTGGGCACCTGCTAAAAAGATGCATGAAAAGCAGCCTCTTGGGTGGAGAAAATATTACGTTTTGAGAAAAAAATTACATCTTAGTTACGAGGAAAGTGGTCCCTTAAATTTTAATTCTCCTTAACCACAATAGCATCTCTGGTCACTGGGTATCTGTGGAATACCTAACATTTGGCTTTGCTATGGTACAAATGACAGCATATAAATCATGTGATTAATGTTTCTAAATTTGGAGGTTCTTGTAACTTTCTTAGTGTTTTCTCACATTGCCTCAATTGCATTGTAGCATTCACTTATTTTTTTCCCCGTTTGCATTGCCTGACTAGATCATTCAGTCATGTTTCTTTAAACTGGGCTTATTAATTCTTCTTTAAATAAACTTAGTCACCTGGTGCTGCTTTTTTGAGAACTTTGGCCCATTTGTATGTATTCTTTTGGTAGTCTTACTTGCCATTTCTGTTTTTTTGGGAATTTATTGAAAACAATCTGACAAATCGTTGTACACTATATTTTTCTTTGTAAAGCTTTTTGGCAGAAACATATATATCTAGCAATCTTCATGGGGAGGAATTTATCTGGTATTACAGTGCTGATATTATAAATACATTCCAAAATAATCTATTTGCTATTTGGCTGCGTATAGTGATCAGAGGAATTCTATCCGTTCCATATGAGTTTCATTCTCTACATCCCAGCTGTATGTATGATAGCAATAAATGAGCATTTGTATTCAGTGAGATCAGCTCAAAATCATAGAATAAATGGTTAAACTGATAACATTTTTAGTGGCAGATGTGAATGGTAATGTGGCAATGTCATCACACCATCAACTGAATCAGTGCATTATCTCCAAAATTAACAGTGACTTTAAAGGAATTTTACTAATATGACACAGTCCTTTAAGTCTCTGCCTTATCCCTATCTCAGGTTCAATACTGCCTACCTAAAATTATTAATTAACATTTTAAATCAGCGGGTCTGCTGTTCTTCTTGTATTTTTTTCCCAATCGTATCAATATGTAAAATAAGTTCTGTCAATTGATTGGTTGGAACATATATTGTGTATTCAGCCAATGGCTTAGACTGAATTCCTCTGGTCCCATGATGGTCAATGGACAGCAAGACTCTGCCACTAGCCCCAGTCCAACATGACCTCTTTTGCTTTAACCCAGGTGCTGTCTTGTTCTTCAAGGTCCTTCTTAAGTGTACTTTGCGAGATTGTCTTCGGATAGCTCCGTCTTCTTCTGCCTGGTGATGTCTATTCTACTGTCATTGCAGCAGGGCATGTGTTTGCGAGGCGAGATACGTATCTTGCCAGCCTCAGTCATCTCTCTGCCAGTCTCTCATTTGCACCTTTGACCAGTTCTCTGTAGTACCTCATTGGTGATGGTATCTCTCCATGTAATACCCAGGGTCTTATGTAGACAGTGTTGGTGGAAGACACCTTTGTTATTCCCTGCTATGTCTGGCTGGCTTTCTGTGCCCTACAACTAGCGGACTTCCCAATCCACTGAATGGACCACTCAATGGCCTCAGGCAAGACTAGGAAGGTACGGTCTGCCTTTTAATCAACATCTCGTGGTGCCTAGACGTAGCCACACAGGTGAGTTTCTGCTCCCCATATCTAGAATAACTGAAACTAAAATGCTGACCCACTGCCTTCTGTGTGAGTTCACCTCTGTTATCCTGACAGCAGTTTACGTCCTATTCCCCCACACATGTGAAGACCGCACTGGATAAAATATATACCACCACAAATAGCCTTGGGACGAAACATCCCGAGCCTTGTTCATCGTGGCCGGGGACTTCAATTAGGCTAAGTGCAAGAGCATTCTACCGAGATACCACCAACACATCTCCTGTCTCAAAAGAGGCCCAAACATCCTAGACCACTGCTACATAAATGACAAAAATGCCTATCTCTCTATTACCCGCCCACACTTTGGTAAATCAGACCACACAAAGCTGTGTTCAGAGCTGGACGAAGGGTCATCCAGACTTGAAATGTTAGCTCTGTTCTTGCTCCCCAGATGCTGTCAGACCTGCTGAGATTTGCCAGAATTTTCTGTTTCCATCCCAACAAAGCTCCCAGTCTGAGTCACTCAGTATTTCTAGTTCACGTCACGTCATCTATTTCCATCTATTCTCCATAAAAACTACATGATGTTTCAATTCAGTCTGACTTCTCTGTAGGTGCTGAGAGGAGGAAATTTGCCAAAGAAATGGCAAACTATACATCTTGCAGTATGTTTAAAATATTGTTCCTGATTCTCAACATTGTTAAAGTAGATTATTGCACAGGATCTAGTGTTTGATAATATTTATTTGTATTTGTCTGTCTGGTCTTGTTACAGATGCAACAATGACCTTCCATTCTGTTCCCCTAGGGGAACCCCAGAAGATAAACAAGGTGACCCCTTAGTAGTCTCCATGATGGACTGCATGGAAATTGCCTGGGAAGTTTAAACTTTTGTTTTGTAATTTACCCTACAGCTGTTGCCATCAGATATTCTGATTCTAATCAGAGACTTTGGATGGTTCCAACTCTCTTAACAGAATAATTATCCAGTCAAAGGCAGAAGAACTAAAATTACTTCTAACTCCTGGGTAACTGTGGTACTGACAACCTGTTGTGCCTCCCCCCCTCCGCGTGCCTCCCCCCCTCCGCATGCCCCCCTCCCCCCCAAAACCCCTCCTTCCTCCCCCTCCTCAGCCCACTAGCCCTTTCAGTTTCTTTTAATGTGAATGATTTGCTCAGGAATATCATTTTACACACTGCCTTAGGTGTCTCTACTTCCCTGTGCAGTTCAGGCATTCTTCTTCAGAAAGCTTCTTCCCTTTCCCTCTCCCTTTCCTATCCCATCTCTCTTTCCATTTTCTTTGGAAGCCTTTCTCTTTCCCTTTCCTTTATTTCCCCTATTCTTCTCCTCTCAGATTCTAATTCTTGGAGTTTGAACTGTATTTGCAGCAATTCTACTTCTTTTGGTTGCCTTGTCTTAAATGTTTTTGCCATAATTTGTTGGCCATGGGCAGTAATATTACACATCTCATCTCACTTGAGGGAATTTTTACTCCTAGACAGATCTTTTAATCCTTTGAGGGAAGAATGTTTAAATCCTCAAAAGTAACTTCTTCTTCTAGAAAAGCACTTGAGCCAAAAGTGGGCATTTTTACCCTATCACGGTATAGACTCAAGAAAGCCTTTTTGCAGTTTCTTAAGAGTGGTTTGAAAAGAATAATTTATTTTGCCCACTCTAATTCATCCGTTTTGTTTGTGGGAACAATTTTGTCCATGAGCCCTCAATTGGCCAAACCAGTCCCTGGGCAAGGTCCCCAAACTTGTCACCTTCCAATCCCTCTGTCTTGACATGACCCCAATTTGTTAAATTTTATATGAGATACCCCAAAATTATGCACCCAGGTGAAGGGATGAACTGGCTCCCTTTCTTAATTCAACCCTCTTGGTTGGTTGCAACAAGATTACTTCAAAAGGATCCCTTCTCTCAAGGGTACCTTTTCCCATTCCAAATATATGTTTTAAAAGGAACCAATTTAACCAAGCTTTCTTGAGTTAAAGAAAGAACGAGTTTATTAGCTATAGAAATGCAAGAAAATACTAAAATGCACACACATACATGCACACAAATTAGAATGAGAAATGAATCCAAAAGTAAGTCTTTTAAGAAATCAGAATTGGTCCTTGATTGTCCATGAGGAGTAAGTGGTGAAAAGTTAAGGCCATTGGAGATTTGTGATTTCAGTTGCATTGACTAAAGCAATTGAATTGTTGGCTGAGATTCCAGGGTTCTGTAGTTTAGCTGACAAGAGTTGTTTTGCTTCCTTTTTAACTATGGCTTTGCTGACCTGGCTTGCTTCTAGCGATCAGAAGGAGAGTGAGACTTTTATTTTACTTGCCACAGCAGGGGTGGCTTCTGTGCCACACACTCTAACACACCCAATGCTAGTCCACACTGTGTATCCTTGGAAGGTGAAAATCCACAAAACAGGTTTGGAGCATAATTTGCAGGAAATAATTCCTACTGAAGTGATAATTAACTTTCATTATCTCCACAGGAGATGGCAGTTTATATTGGCATGTTTTCGTTGTTTGAAATAGCTGTCTGAAAAAAGGTGTGACATTCCATTCTCTCTCAGTATCACCCACAAATGAACCTCTCAATCACTGAATTGTACATTCTCAGAATTTACATCTTCAACTTGTATGCCCATTTTTAAACCACATGTCTTATTTAAAGTCCAATCTGTCCATACGTGATTCAGGGTTTTTCTCCATCATCATGACATATAGCAGTATCAGATGGAGGAACTTTATAGTAATCCTACAGTGAATGTGCTTTTAAGAATAATTTGATTTCATTTTCCATCTCAATATAGTCTGTTGATCAATGTGGCTGGGTACATGCTGCTGCTAACAACCTTCTCCATTTTTTTGTGAGGGGGTGGAGCCAAAAGAATCATATTACAACAGAATGCACTTCTCAATCTTATGTAACCTTGTGAGAAGACCCAATGCACATCACAAAAAGAAGCTTTATGAAATGAAATCAGAAAACAAGAATAATTAAGATGTGGTTGTGTAACCTTGTGAGAAGACTCAATGCACATCATAAAAAGAAGTTTTATGAAATGAAATCAGAGAACAAGAATAATTAAGATGCAGTTGAAGAGAAAGATTTTGAAGTTTTTGAAGAGAATTCTAGAGTGCAAGGATGTCACTCAAATATTGGAAAAATGAACTGGAGATTTCAATTTTATGCTAAAATAAAAGCAAAATATTTCGGATGCTGGAAGTCTGAGATAAAAGCAGTGAATTCTGGGAAAACTCAGCACATCTGGCAGCATCCATGGAGGGAGAAGCTCTTTGAAGAGTCAAATGGACTCAAAATGTTAACCTTGTTTCTCTCTCCACAGATGCTTCCAGTCATGATGAGCTTTTCATAAACATTGATCACTGTTGGGAAAGACAAGAAAATCTCTTTGTAACCTTGGATAGCCTTTATCAATTTAAAATTATGCCATTTGAAACAAAAAATGTACTAGCTACTTTTCAAAGGCCATCAAATCAGTTATTAATGGACCATTGAACGATCTTGTCTGATGATTTATTGGTCTACAGTGATAGTTGGCAAAACATAGAAACTTGAAGCAGGAGTAGGCCGTTTGATCCTTTGAGCCTGTTCCACCATTCATTTTGATCATGGTTGATTTTCTAATTCAATATCCTGATCCCTCCTTCTCTCCCCCCTCCTAATATCCCTTGATCCCTTTAGTCCCTAAAGATAGAAATAATTTCTTCCTGAAATCAGAAGTTTTGACCTCAACTACATTCTGCGGTAGTGAATTCCATATATTGACCATTTTTGTGTGAAGAAATTTCTCCTCACCTCAGTTCTAAATGGTTTACCCCTTATCTTCAAACTATGACCCCTATTTCTGGACTCCTGCACCATTGGGAACATTCTTTCTAAATTTACTCCATGCATAACACTTCAGTGCAGTATTTGAGAAACCACAAAAAAGCTAATTTTGTGATAAATTTGGCAAAAAATGAACTTGCGAAGGCCACTTATTAAAAAAGTTTCGCTGGGCAAATCTTAAGTGTTGCTCAGAGAAGCTAACATTCAAGCAATTATGCACTTCCTATTCCTAAAGGCAAATGAGAGATACTGTGGTTTCTTGGAATGTGTGGATTTTACAGGAAGTTTTCCAAATTTCAGCGAAGTAGCTGCTTCATTAACAAACTTATTAAACAAAAAAGCCAGATTTGACTGTACTGTGTTGTTAGGCTGCCTTTGAGATATTAAAGGTTGTCTTAATAATGAGCAAGCTAGCAATTGATGTTAGTGATGTGGATATAGAAGTGGTATGGTTTTAAGATGATGATGCTAACATCCAGTTAGTCATTTTTTTTGAGAAAACTTAATCTTTGTCAACTAAAGTACTCCACAGATGAAGCATTAAACTTTGTTTTGGCTCTTAAGCAACTTGAAATTGTCAGAGTTTCCAGAAATGCTAGAGATATTATGACATACATGGACTGTAATTCATTTGTGTTTACGGAGAAATTCTGGTACAAGAATCCATTTATTTTACTGGAGTCTGTTGCTGTAATCATTTATTTCAAAAAAATGTTCATCTTGCATGAGGGAACAACATAATTGTAGATGCTTTATCCAGAGTTTGACTATTTGTTTAAATAACTTGTGACTGCATCAAGAAAAAATTCAAAATTTAATTATACAAAACACTTAACCACAATCACGCCATCTGCTTAAACAGTCATCTTTTGATCAAAGACCTGCAATCAGAAGACATTGCACATTTTGATTGACTTACGGAATGGGAATTAATGTGTATGTTGTAAGAGAGCTGATTCAAGAATTGTGGAAAATGAATTGTTCAGTGAGTTTTTTTTTGAGTGAGGATGTATGATGGCCCAAATGCTTTTCGGGGGGGTGGCGGGGGGAGGGGGAGGGGGGGTGGTGGCAGGAGAGGGGAGGAAAAACTTTGTCAGCATGATGGCCCCTTTAAGAGTTGGGTTTCTCTGAAATATTGCTTCTTAAAAGATAATCTTGTTTCCAGTACCTAACCAGGTAACCAAGTTGCCTGGGCGATAAACAGCAGAAGAAAATGGCCACCCAAAAGTTGATTATAGGGGTGAGCAGATTTCTAGGTATTGCTCTGTGTTTAAGCAGTTTGGGTTTAGTTTAGTAATTTTGGGTTTAGTAATTTTTTTTTGTTTCACCCTATGAACCTTTTGGCTTCATTCTTTTTGTAGATACCTGGGTTTTTGGATTTCCAAAAATAAACATAACTGACATTATTGCCCCCCAAACACTAGCCTACTGCTATTAGACAAAAACTTGTATCAAATTTGAATATATTTACACTCCAACATTTCACTTTTCGTATTGTGAAAAGTAGGAAGTTACACGATCTACTGATGAATGTTTAATTTTTCATACTTTGTATGAACTGTAAATAATTTGATTTTGATTAATGCTTATGTAGCACGGTGGCAGATTGGTCAGCACTACTGCCTCACAGTGCCAGGGACCCGGTTCGATTCCTGGCTTGGGTCACTGTCTGTGCAGAGTCTGCATGTTCTCCCTGTGCCTGTGTGGGTTTCCTCCCACAGTCTGAAAGACGTGCTGGAGTGATGTGATACAAGTGAGTGCATTTATTTCCAGGCTATAATACTTAAGTTGTACAGTCATGCAGAAATATTGCTATACACTTTATTTTTGAGGATTTTTTCTAATAAACCCAGTTATTTTAAACTAGGTGCAAAGCAAATCCCTGCTTCTGTCCAGCCCAGAAGCATTGGGATTTCCTATCTCTGGATCACCTCAGAACAGGGTATAGTGCTTGAGGAAACAGTGTCCTGGAACTAAGAGCAGGAGTAGGCAATTTATCCCCTCAAGCCTGCTCTGCCATTCGATACAATCATGACTGATCTCATCTCGGCCTCAACTCCAGTTTTCTGCCTGTTCTCTATAACTCTTCTACCCATTTCTAACTAAAAATCTACCTATCTCCTCTTAAATTTACTCAATGTTCTGTCATCCACCTCACTTTGGGGTAGGGAATTCCCCATGAGCCTTTGAGAGAAGTAATTTCTCCTCATCACTCTTTTAAATCTGACACCCTTATCCTAAAGCTATGACCTCTCATTCTGGATTGCCCCACAAGACAAAACATTCTCTCCATGTCTATCCTGTGAATCCCTTTCATGTATACCTTCGAGATATATCTGAGGACAAGCCCCTCTATTCCTAAATAGAAATTAATAGTTAGAAAGTCCTGATTAAAGTGAATATCCTGACAAAGAAATATTTTTAAGTTGGGACAGTTTGTTAAGTGCAATTTATGATCTGCTTGGTCAAGACACCTGTTGACCTTTCAGTCACCATGATTCATGAGTCTTGCCAAAATACTGATTTCTCGGGTGGAAACATTTCTTTTTGTGTTAGTTAAATTGTATTAGGTGTTAGTGCAGAAAACTACCCTAATTACCTCCATGACTGGAGAAGCAGGTTTTCTACACGGACATGCTTTAAAAAAATTAGTCCTCCATAGCAACTACAGGAAAAATATATCCTGCATTGCACTAGAACTTCCAATACATCTGTAGGTCAATGGGTGGCTGTGCAGCCATCCAGCTGTTTTTCTTAAATTAAGGAAATAATTAATAGTGGAGCAAATCGACCCCTATCACGGGGAACTATATTGATACACGAGACAATGCAGCAGACAAATAAATCAATCAATCCCTTACTGCCCCCATAAGTAGCAGTACATTTTCTAAAGCAAGGTTTGTGGTAATTTTGAATTTAAAGTGGGTAAGAATTGATTTGTATGACTTCAGGTCTTTAGCTTTTGTGTTGACAAATCTTATTAATGTGTGACTTGTAAATAAATCCTTTAACATGCTCCTACATCATTGTCAACTCCATGCCCCTTCGATATGCTGATTAATTCAGTAAGATGTTGACTTTAAAATGTGTAGGTTTGGGAAAGGGTTTATTTAGGGCACAATTTGTGTGTTACACTGGCCTGATGCCTAGATCATCCGTCACTGCCACAAATCAAAGTGCAGTAGCTGTCAGCCTTGGTTCAATGGTAGCACTCATTCTACTGAACCAGAGGTTATGGGTTCAAGTCCCATCGTAACAATTAACACTCGAGCGTAGGTGTTATCTTGCAGATCAGTTAAACCGAGGCACCTGCTGCCATCTCAGGTGAACATAAAAGATCCCATGGCACTATTTAAAGAAGAGTAAGGAAGTTCTCTTGTTGTGCTAGCCAAAGTTTATTCCTTAACAGGTATTTAAAACAGGTTTACTGTTCATTGTCTCTTTGATGTTTGGGAGACTCTGGGGGGGATTTTCTGGTCATGCCCACCCAAAGTCAATGGACCATTCCATGCTCTGCCCTTACCTGCTATGATTCCTATGGTGGGTGGGATAGGAAAATTTGTCCCTTTGTGTGCCAATTTGCTGCTGGTTTTTCTGACATATCAATAGTCATTGACCTTGAAAAAAAACACTTCCTTAGTTGTTAATGTGCTTTCGGGTCATGGAAAAGATTATATAAGTGCAAATCTTTCCTTCTGCAAACTAAGTTAGCAAATTAAAGAGCTTGCTAGAATTCTTTGGGGTGGGTTTTCCTCTGTGATTCCACTTACAATGAGGCAGGATAAGGACAGAGAACGTGTCCTATAATGGGATTCACTGTCCTGACCCCAGTTTTGCTCCCACCACAAAAGCTATTGCATGCACAAGCCATTTCCCTCTTGGATAGAATCCCTACAATGTGAAGGAGGCCATTCAGCCCATTGAGCCTGTACCGACTTTCCGACATGGCATTTTAACCAGGTCCTAGCTCCATAACCCCTGCTAATCCCTCTAACCTACACAATTTAGGACGCTAAGGGAGAATTTAGCATGGTCAATCCACCTAAGCTGCACATCTTTTGACTGTGGAAAGAAACCAGAGTACCTGGAGGAAACCCAGGCAGACACAGAGAACGTGCAAACTCCACACAGACTATCCACCCTAGTTGCCTCTGCTCCCCAGTAATTACTGGGATGTGGCAGAAATTGTCCCTGACATCCTGGAATATGAAAAAGTAGGATGTGTTTTTAGAGAAGCAGCCTATTGGTAGCTGTGTCTCCAAATCCCTTTGAAAAACAAATGGAGCATGAAATTTAATTGTTCCTTTGTGTGCAGCATTGATTTACTGTCAGGCCCAGTGGCAACAAATGTTTAATCTTAAAAATAAAATTAGCTGCAGAGTGCACTTCACTTGATGTGAAGGAGACTGATTAAAATTGATACATTTGACAAATGTTGCCAAAAATCTCCATTAACTTTTTCATTGTGGGCTCAATTATTCCTTATCGCAAAGACTGATAGCAGACATATGTCTTACTTTGAAATTACAACTCAAATGCTATTTAATTAGAGTTCCAGATTTAAAGCAAATGGCAGAAGACAAAACGAGAGATCTTGCAATTAGACAATGTCTTTTACCTCCTCAGGACATGTAACTATTTGCAAACACAGTGAGAGGTAACAGGGTGCTCTAAATCTTTTAGATTTCAGACAATTTAATGACTTTGCTATTCAGTGACCAAGATTCAAGGCTTGCACGCGTTTCAAAGCTCAAATTGTTAAGGACATTTTTCCAAAGAGCTGAATCTACAGGCAAGCGAATGACTGATTTACTCACTGTTCCAGGTTGATCTGCATTAATCCCTCAGTTAACTGTGTGAGCAGCCAGTATGAGATGAATTCCAAAATTGACCTGTAGAAGTAACAGATAAAGATTGATACAGTGGAAGTCAGATTGTGAATTTTCTTTAAATGTCTTATAAAAATAAGTTTCTATCAAGTTAGGGCATAAAATTCAAACTGGTGCACATACTTCAGTCCTTTTCCCTTTAAATCAAGATTAGCCATGAATGTGGGGGGTTACGGGAATATAGTGGGGGAAAGATAAGTTACTCTGTCAGAGAGTCAATGTGGACCCAATGGGCTGAATGGCCCCCTTTGCACTGTGGGAATGATCACATGGGGATGGGAGGACTTATGGTGATGTAGTTACCATCCCCACCGCGGGGGAAGAGGCTCTGGGTTCAAGTCCCACTTCAGGATTTGATGGCCATGGAGATTCATTCATAGACTGGCTAATCAGCTTGATTGTCAGCTTGTACATCCCTCCAATATATAATCATAGAAACCCTACAATGCACTTAGAGGTCATTCGGCCCACTAGGTCTACACTGACAACAATCCCACCTAGGCCCTATCCCTGTAACCCCGCTAATCTTTCCAACCTCCACATCCTGGGACACTAAGGGGCAATTTAGCATTGCCAATGCATCTAACCTGCACATCTTTGGACTGTGGAAGGAAACCAGAGGAAACCCATGCAGACGTGGGAGAATGTGCAAACTCCATGCAAACAGTAACCCAAGCTGTGAATTGACCCGATTCCCTAGTGCTGTGAGGTAGCAGTGCTAACCACTATGCCACTTGGCACTATCTACACCAAAAATCCATTTCAACTGTAGCCACATAATATCTACAACACAAAGTTTTGCAATAGCTTCTTTTAACAGCTCCTAAAGCTACATGTTAAAAAAACAACAGCATTTTGTGATTAACTATACCAGTACTGTTTAAACAAATTGTAGTTCTCAATACACTTTTAATTAAATGTTTCAGAATCTACAACCTAAATAATTTTCTGAAATCATCAATCACTGTTAACTCAGGTATTCTCTGACAATTATATAATGATTTTGTTCTATGAAATGGTTTTACATGGAGTAACAGATCTGAGCTAACAGAAAGTTATAATTTGCTAGTTGCAATCATTCATAATCTTGATATGGGAATGGCTACAGCCAGTTGAAACTCGTTTCACACTTTTTCATTAATTATTAACATAAGTGTAGAGATTCTGATCAGCTGGGTCATGCCTTCAGCTGCCGAATGCAATGGTTCAGAACAGGATGTAATGTCTCAAACTGGAAAATTCATTAAACCAAGCCTCCTGGCAAAAATACAAATAAACTGTTTAATAGTTCTGTTCGCTTTTAACTTCATCTACAGAGATTTCTGAACAAAAAAAATGAAAAGTTTCAATTACACGTTACATTCCATATCGATGCATTTACAGGACAGACTGGAAAAAACAAAAAAAAATACATGGACTCTGCTTCACCCATTCATTAAGCATGAAACGGAAGAAACAAGGTCTAAATTTATGGAGTTCTGTCCCATGCTCCGAATGCACCTCAAATACATCTGCCATCAAATGGCTAATAAGGTACCTAATGACTGTTTAAGGATTGTACTCTGAAATGGATCAAATATTCAGCAGCTGCACAGAGGTGTCAAAAGGGACAGCTGAAGGTGCCATGGACAAGGTAAGTAAATGCTTTTTGCACTTTGTGAAGCCAGGAAAAAGTCTTGCTCTCCCCCAATACACACACATGCATACCCACTCACACAACCACAACTACTCCCCCCCACACCACCCCCCACACACATACATGCATACCCACCCACACAACCACAACCACTCCTCCACCCACACTCCCCCCCCACACACACATGCACACCCACACACGCACACACACCCAACCACACCCTCGCCCCACACACGTTGTCACGCACACCCCTCCACACACACCCCCCACACACACACCCATACACACACACAGCCCACACACACATACACCCATCCACACATACATCCACCCCCACACCCCCCCAACACACACACACGCCCATCAACACACAACCCCCCCAACACACACACACACCCAGCCAGACACACCCAAAGAACAAAGAACAACACGGCACAGGAAACAGGCCCTTCGGCCCAACGAGCCCATGCCGCCATTTTAACATTATGAGTCCCCCCTCCACCCATGACCCTTGTCTATGCTTATGGCATTCCACATTGAGGGAAGACTAATTAAGGAACAATTTGTTACACCAATCAGCCTAACAGCACATCTTTGGGAAACTGGAGCACCCGGAGAAAACCCACGCAAGCACGGGGAGAATGCACAAACTCCCGCAGACACTGGCCCAAATCCATGTATCTGCACAGCAAACAGTGATACATACATGCATACACACACTTCCATACACAACCCACAAACATGCACTCACACACCCACACATCCCTTCATGCACACCCTACACACACACACAACCCCACCACATCCCACAACACATGCAACCAAATCACTTTGCAGCAAACCACCAGGCAGACTCTGGATGCTCAACTGGCATGTGTAGCTTGCCAGAAGTATTCAAATGGAGCCCGAGAGCCTTGTTTTGATGGATGATGAAAAGCCTCTGGCTTTTGACTCATACTATGGGCATGTCAAATATTTCATGCCTGAAAAATGATCCTGTAAAAATGTCTCTGTCAAATGCTACATTCCAAAATTGCAATGTATTTCTCCTGAATTACTTCACCTTAATTGCCAATCACTGGCTAACTAACTAACCATCTGGATTCCTCTGAAATCCTTTGCTCACATGCTCAGGTATCACAAATGGAGAATTTTTCTTGAAAGTTAGCGTAAAGTTACTTCTAAACATACTCAGAGCATGTTAGAAATGATATCCTGACTTTACAGAGAAACTGGATTTGCAGTATAAATCAAGAGCTGGTCAATGTGGCTTGAAGTGGTTTCATAGTTGTGGTCTGATTTTATCATCCTGATCATTGAAGAGCAGGACAAGGTTAAAATTCCTCCACGTTTGAGCAACCCAATCCCAGCCACCTTAATATTTCTAGCTACGGTTCAGGATTTGCAGACTGCACCTGCTAAAAACGGACTGGGGCTGATCCAATATTGAAAAGTCATGGCCAAATTGTACAATTGACACAAAACTTGTGCTTAATCTTATCAAGAATAGCCAATCACTTCCTGTTGATTGGCAGCAGAACTTCATGGGGGGAGCCAACTGGCCAGAAGGGGCAGGTCAGCCATTCACTTTTTCCTATTTTAAGGTTCCTGTGGGCTAGGAAGATTGCTAATCCTCCAAAGCTTAGAAGGAAGCTTTCACTTTTCCCAGCCCCAACCATTCACACTCTGCTGCCCCTCCTATTTTCACTGTCTGTTGGGGACAATTGCCATCGGTCCCCAGTTGTAGCTTCTTGCTGCTAATCTCTGCTTCCAGCCTTGATCCAAGCAGTCAATCTAACTGGCTGAAAAACAGAAAAAGCTGGAAAATCTCAGAAGGGGTCTGGGAGCATCTGTGGAGAGGGAAAAGAGCCAACGTTTCCAGTCTGGATGACCCTTTGTCAAACACTTTGGGCCCTATTTTACCATTTTGGTTCTAAGTGCTGAGCAGACTTGAAACTGGGAGTGTTTCAGATCTGATTTTTAGACCCGTTCCCAGTGCCCCCCATACACACTCTGCCTGCAAAAATATCAGTGAGTCTGAATCATGCTGCACAAGCCTGTGAGTGGAGCTGAACGTGTCTGAAACCCTGCAGCTCCGATTGTTGCCTCCAATTGTGCATGCGCAGAAAAAATCTCGTAGAGTGCTGCTCTCCTGCCACATCCCTTCCGGGCTGGATAATGGCTCCCCCAGGCCTCTACAGACATTGCTCTACCCCCACAACATTACTGACCCCCTTATTCACCTGCCACCCCCCCACCCCAACCCCCTGATCCCCCTCTCTCTACTCTGATCCAATCATTGAAGCACTGGTCCACAGCCACTACCCCCCCAACCCCCCACCCCTTCACTATTCAGCACACCTACAAGTGCTCACTTGCCTTCCCCTCAATACTAACAAGCAAACTGTGTGTAACTTGCTGGAATGCTCTGTCAACCTGCCTGTTGCTGATCTGCCCTAATGAAGGGCAGCTCCATTAAAAACCCAAGGATGGACAGGCAGAGCAGGCACTGCAGGAAAATATGCACATAACCAGCAACCCCCTCCGCCCCCGATTTACTGAGGGTGACCTCGGAAGGCTGCTAGATGCAACAGAGATGAGACAGGACACCCTCTTCCTTGCAGGAGGATGCGGACTCAGGGAGGCTGATGGCAATGCAGCCTGGGAGGCAGTCGCCGCCTTGTTAGTGCCAAGGCACCGGCCCCCAGAACAGGGAAGCAGTCTTGCAAGACGGTCAATAACCTCACCTGGGCAGCAAGAGTGAGTGCTAAACCCCATCTAGTATCTTCCCCCAAATCTCCCCCAGATCCTCCCATCCCCAGCACCCTGCATGTTTCCAGGCCCTGACCTCAAAGCACCTCCTTCTTATCCCCCCCAAGAGCTCCACTGTGCCTGCCCTCTAAGAGCCACCACCTGATACTCTGCAGGAGTCACGCCATCACTTCTTTCATGACTCCGTCTGTCTCCACAGGAGAAGATTGACCGTAACATCAGAGAGAGGGCAAAGATGGGGTGGTGAGCCAGACCTCCTACCACCTTTGAAGAACATGCTGGAGCTTTCAAGAGAAGGGGAGATGCGGGCGTTTAACGACAGCATGGTCGGGCTGCCATCAATACGTGAACACCCATCAGTCCTCCACTCAATTTGAGGCAACTTCTCGGGGGCATGGGTTTGGGTGCGAGGGGCAAGATTTAAAGGAGATGTATGAAGCATGTTTATTTGCACAAGGTAGTGGGTGCCTGGAACCTCCTGCCAGGGAAGGTTGCAGAGGCAGATAAGATAGTAACCTTTAAGAGGTGTCTTTACAGCTCTGTGAATGGGACGGGAATAGAGGCATATGGTCCCAGAAGGGTAGGGGGTTACAATTCAGATGGGCAGCCTGGTCGCTGCAGGCTTGGAGAGCCAAAGGGCTTGTTCCTGTGATGTAATCTTCTTTATGCTTTGTTCTAAGTTCAGTGGAGAAATCTGAATCCCGGATTCCTCTCCCTCTCTTACACTAAATCTTGTGGCCTATGTTGCAGGGACAGAACCAGACGCCCTGGGGCCATCTGGACTTCAGGCGCCTACTGCAGCTCCTGCACATCCTGATCCAGACAGCTTTGACAAATCCTTGGAGGATATGGGTGAAGAGATCTCCGAGGGTAGCATCATTTTGGTGTCAGCTTCCACCTTGCAGTTTATGTTGATGTCAGTTGGAGAGGCCCCTCAATGCTGTGTCAGATCTGACTTTTAGACCCGTTCTCAGCGCCCCCATACACACTCTGCCTGCAAAAATATCAGTGAGTCTGAATCGTGCTGCCCAGACCCCACGAGCGATTCCTTCCTGTCCCCTACCCCACCCGTCCCAGGGCCCAGTATGGGGGTTTCAGATCCCTTACCCACTACACAGACGTGAGCCCAGGTACCAGCATGCCTGCGGAGCTCAGGTAGAAATCAGGCTAGTTTGCATCAGGGCATCATCATAATGGCGCTTATCGAGATGTCGTCACCCTCCAGCCTGCCAAAAAACTCGCTAACACAGAATACGCAGGCCCATCACTCTAGTGTGACAATGCTACAGGAAATGGAAGGACTTTGCAGGGTGGGGTGGATGGAACCCACAGACACAGGCCCCTAGACACTGAACTGATAGGTAATCAGGGCCTTCCTAGCTGCCCTTGCATGCCTCATTTGCGCTGCCAGCCCCCCAGTGTTTGGTTGGTGTTCCTTGCTATGCTTTTTCTCATCCTCCTCATCCTCTTCTCCTCCTGTTGGTCATCCTCCCCAGCGATGTCAGGCTGGTCAGCCTCCATGTCCTCCTCTTCCTCCTCCAATATGCCACCTCTCTATAATACCAGACTGCACAATGTGGGAAGAGATCACTGGGCTGTATTGGAGGACCCTGCCAGAGCAGTCCAGGCACTAATTTCATTCTGAGGAGCCCAATGCACCTCTCTACTATCACGCAGATGTCTACATGGGTCTCATTATATCGGGTCTCTGCCTCAGTCACAGGCGTCATCATCCATGTCTGAAGCGGGTAACCCATATTACCCACGATCCACCCCCGCAGCCTTGGCTCCTCCTCAAATACCTCTGGGATGTCCGAGCTCCTGACAATGAAGCTGTCATGCACACTGCCTGGGTGTCTTGCGCAGACATGCATAATGTTCATGTTATGGTCACACACCAGTTGGATATTCAGGGAGTGGAACCCTTTCTATTGATGAATCTTTGTGGATTCTGTAGGGGGGCTTTGAGGGCGGTGTGGGTGCATCGATGGTGCCCTACACAAGAGGCATGCCCACAATGGCTGCAAATCCCGCAGCCCGGGCTTCCTGATGGTCCTGGTCCAGATTAAATTTGATGTACTGCCCAGCCTGGGCACACGGGTCTTCTGTGATCTGCTTGACATAGTTGTTCACAGCTGACTGGGAAATGCCACATACGTCTCCACTAGGGGCCTAGAAGAAGCCAGCTGCATAGAAGTTCAGAGTGGCCGTCAATTTGATTGCTGGCATGAGTGGGTGCCCCGCAGCCACCGCACCCCCCCACTACCCCCTGAGGCACCGGTGTCATACTGTGTCCAATCGGAGGCGGAGATGTCGGCAACACACAGTGTCTGACATGAACTGCCGGGGTCCTTGCTTCCTTGTTCTCCCCCAACCACCCCCCACCCCCCCCCCCAACTCCGAGGAATGGCAGCCACCTCCTGCCTCTGGTGGTCGTCTCCTTTTACTCCTGCAAGTGGTAAGGCCCGGGCCTCCTGTGCCCGCAATTCTTCCTCCAACCCTTCTTCTTAGCTCCATCAGCAATCAAAAGAACAGCAAGATCAATGGGTTGCATCACAAAAACCATCTTGTCACTCTGAGGGGCGGGGAGGGCCGAGTGGGGAGCAGATGGAGAGAAACACATGTAGAGGCTAAGGAATGTTGTTTGCCCCTAGCCCATCAACAGTCGCTGTCCATACTGCCCATTCTCCCAGCCACATGCTCCCCACAATCACAGCCCCCCCAATTCCCCCAGCCACATACTCCCCACAATCACAGCCCCCCCAATTCCCCCAGCCACACACTCCCCACAATCACAGCCCCCCCCAATTCCCCCAGCCACATACTCCCCACAATCACAGCCCCCCCCAATTCCCCCAGCCACACACTCCCCACAATCACAGCCCCCCCAATTCCCCCAGCCACATGCCCCCCACAATCACAGCCCCCCCAATTCCCCCAGCCACACACTCCCCACAATCACAGCCCCCCAATTCCCCCAGCCACATACTCCCCACAATCACAGCCCCCCAATTCCCCCAGCCACATGCCCCCCACAATCACAGCCCCCCCAATTCCCCCAGCCACATACTCCCCACAATCACAGCCCCCCCAATTCCCCCAGCCACACGCTCCCCACAATCACAGCCCCCCAATTCCCCCAGCCACATGCTCCCCACAATCACAGCCCCCCCAATTCCCCCAGCCACATACTCCCCACAATCACAGCCCCCCCAATTCCCCCAGCCACATGCTCCCCACAATCACAGCCCCCCAATTCCCCCAGCCACATGCTCCCCACAATCACAGCCCCCCAATTCCCCCAGCCACATACTCCCCACAATCACAGCCCCCCCAATTCCCCCAGCCACATGCTCCCCACAATCACAGCCCCCCAATTCCCCCAGCCACATACTCCCCACAATCACAGCCCCCCCAATTCCCCCAGCCACATGCTCCCCACAATCACAGCCCCCCCAATTCCCCCAGCCACATACTCCCCACAATCACAGCCCCCCCAATTCCCCCAGCCACACACTCCCCACAATCACAGCCCCCCAATTCCCCCAGCCACGTGCTCCCCACAGTCACAGCCCCCCCAATTCCCCCAGCCACATGCTCCCCACAATCACAGCCCCCCAATTTCCCCAGCCACATACTCCCCACAATCACAGCTCCCCAATTTCCCCAGCCACATACTCCCCACAATCACAGCCCCCCAATTCTGCCAGCCACATGTTCCCCAAAATAGCAGTTCCTTGCAAAGTTGAGAGGCTGCAGCAGTGCAATTTGCAAGGGCTTTGTGCACATCCTTCAGCTGGAAGAGTGCTGAGTGCACTAGGACCCAGCAACAAGCCCCCAGGTCAGTGCTGAGACCCGGGTCTGTGCTGCAAGTCAGGCATTGGAGACCTGGCTGAGCAACAGACCCCCACACCCCCCTCCCCCACATACCCGCAGAGCCCACACCAACCCGAGAAAGAAAATGGCCACAACGAAAGAACACCCACAAGCAGCACAGGGCTGTTGGACCCCACGCACTCATCTCTTCAGTAACCCTCACTGATGGAGCACCCAAATCGGACTTATATGGATCATGTCTGTTTCGCGCTGATTTCAGATTGGCGAACACTGTGGTAAAAGGGTGCTTGTCAAGTTGGGCATACAGCCCATTGTGTCAATTTAAATGCAGTCATAGGTCCCAATCGCGTCCATTTTCGGGCCTTGGTAAAGGGGAACCAGTGCAGAAGTGGGCGTGGATTGCGTTACTCTCCTCACGCCTGACTTTACCAAGTTTTTGCACCTGAAGACAGATGTAACTTGATTGTAAAATCGAGCCCTTTGTTTCAGATTCCAGCATTGGCAGTATTTTGCTTTTAATCCAACTGACTGTTAGGATATGATATAAAAGGAGAAATATTTCCCATCCATATCACTTCAAATAAATAACATCACTTATCTAAACATAGATCTCCACTATACATAAGAACATAGGAAATGGAGCAGGAGTAGATAATTCAGCCACTCAAGTCTGCTCCACTGTTCAATGACTCAGATCTTTCAGTCTTCGGATGATCACAAAGAATGCAATAGCAGCCCCCTCAGAGTCCGTAATGAGGACTATGTGGCTATTGTCTGGGAAGTTTCAACTTCTAATGAAGAATTCCCCTGCATCCGAAACCCGCCAGTAACGTCTCTGACTCTCAGAGTCAGAGGCTTCGTAGTGTTCTGATTTAATTCCCTGGATTGTTGCCAGGAAATATTAGGTAGGATTAAACCATGTTTAACTCTTGGGTAACTCCCGGTCACCCATTAAGACATTAATGCACCAACTTAGTATACTCCCCACAATCACAGCCCCCCCAATTCCCCCAGCCACATACTCCCCACAATCACAGCCCCCCCAATTCCCCCAGCCACATACTCCCCACAATCACAGCCCCCCAATTCCCCCAGCCACATACTCCCCACAATCACAGCCCCCCCAATTCCCCCAGCCACACGCTCCCCACAATCACAGCCCCCCCAATTCCCCCAGCCACACGCTCCCCACAATCACAGCCCCCCAATTCCCCCAGCCACATACTCCCCACAATCACAGCCCCCCCAATTCCCCCAGCCACATACTCCCCACAATCACAGCCCCCCCAATTCCCTCAGCCACACACTCCCCACAATCACAGCCCCCCAATTCCCCCAGCCACACGCTCCCCACAATCACAGCCCCCCCAATTCCCCCAGCCACATACTCCCCACAATCACCGTCCCCCAATTCCCCCAGCCACATACTCCCCACAATCACAGCCCCCCAATTCCCCCAGCCACATACTCCCCACAATCACAGCCCCCCCAATTTCCCCAGCCACATACTCCCCACAATCACAGCCCCCCCAATTCCCCCAGCCACATGCTCCCCACAATCACAGCCCCCCAATTCCCCCAGCCACATACTCCCCACAATCACAGCCCCCCCAATTCCCCCAGCCACATGCTCCCCACAATCACAGCCCCCCAATTCCCCCAGCCACATGCTCCCCACAATCACAGCCCCCTCAATTCTCCCAGCCACGTGCTCCCCACAATCACAGCCCCCCCAATTCCCCCAGCCACACGCTCCCCACAATCACAGCCCCCCAATTCCCCCAGCCACATACTCCCCACAATCACCGTCCCCCAATTCCCCCAGCCACATACTCCCCACAATCACAGCCCCCCAATTCCCCCAGCCACATGCTCCCCACAATCACAGCCCCCCAATTTCCCCAGCCACATGCTCCCCACAATCACAGCCCCCCAATTTCCCCAGCCACATGCTCCCCACAATCACAGCCCCCCAATTTCCCCAGCAGAACATTTGCAGAATGCAGAGGATCATTAAATCTTTCACGACACTGAAGTTGAGTACGGCGCACAACATCATGCCCACTCACCTGGGCAGCTGCCCCCATCCATGCTCTCTATGTTTGATAAGGTAGCCTCCTCTTACCATCCCACAGGATTAAAATCTCCTGCCGTGCACTTAGTGCCACCAGCAGAACATACAGGTATTCGTATGAGTGCCCAACAGCAATGCCCAATTGCTTGGCATGGGCTGAGGGTTCATAATTAAGGAAATAAATTAGTGACCCTTTTGAGGAAATGACAAAGTGTTGAAAGCTGTCTGAGATTTCTGTACATCTCTTGGCAGTTTTAAGGAACTCCCTGTCCAATTTTAAACCCGCCATTCCGGTATCCTATGGACCTGATAGTGGCCCTGCTCTCACCCCCATTGGCAATGCTGAGTTGTTTATGGAAAGGGCACTAATCAAACAGGCTGCTTTCGCCTGGATGTTGTCAAACTTCTTGAATGTTGTTCGAGCTGCACTCAGCCAAGCAACTGAGGAGTATTTCATCATACACCTGACTTGTGCATTGTACAAGTCAGGTGGGCAGGCTCTGGGGGAGTCAGGAGATGAGTTACTCGCTGCAAGAATCCTGGCTCCTGACCTACTCTTGTAGCTATAGCATTTATATGGCTAGTCCAGTTCATTTTCTGGTCAATGGTAATCCTTGGGAAGTTGATAGTGGGGGATTCAGTGATGGTAATGCCATTTTTATGTCAAGGGGTGATATTCACATTCTTTCTTGTTGGAGATTGTCATTTCTTGGTTCTAGTGTGGCACGAATGTTACTTGTTGCTTATCAGCCTAAACTTGGATATTGTCCACACCATGCTGCATTTGGGCATGGATTGCTTCGGTATCTGAGGAGTCACAAATGGTGCGGAACAATATACAATTATCAGCGAAAATCCTCAGCTCCTGACTTGATAAAGATGGGAGGTCATTGATGAAGCAGCTGAAGATGGTTGGACCTAGGACACTACCCTGAGGAATTCTCGCAGTGGTGTCCTGGAGCTGAGATGATTGATATCCAACCACCACAACTATCTTCCTTTGTGCCAGGTATGCTTCCACCCAGTAGCATGCCACTATTCCTTAAAGCCATATTACAATGATGTATCATCCTATACCTCGGAAGATTTGTTTTATTCCACCTTCAGTTTTGACGCTGCTGCCCTGATGAAACAGTTTATCTATGAGGGTGATATTTTACGTTCACTTTTAATTAGGAAAGAAGGAATTTTCACTGATATCACATTTTCAAACCTGATGTTACAAAGTACTTTACAGTCAATTAACTACTCTTAAAGTGTTGTCACTGTTATTTTAGAACAGCTGTTTATTTAACTCCAATCACTATACATAGGCAGTTAAAATAAAATATAGGACCTGTTTGTTATTTGAAGGAAACAAATTCAGTTGGAACCCTAAGGAGGTGAGTTAATTAATGTCCATGGTTAGAAAAGATTGCTAGAAAGGGGAGGACTACATTCATCAAAGTAACCTTCTGATTTGTGTATTGTACACAGTGGGCAGGCTCTGGGGAGTCAGCAGGTGAGTTACTCGCTGCAAGAATCCTAGTCTTTGACCTGCTCTTGTAGCCACAGCATTTATATAGCTAGTCCAGTTCATTTTCTGGTTAATGGTAACCCCGGGATGTGATAGAGAGGGATTCAGTGATGCTAATGCTATTGGATGTCATGGAGTGATGTTCACATACACATAAAAAGCATTTAGACAGTTACATGGGTAAGATGGGTATCGAGGTATATGGGCCAAACATGGGAAATTGGGACTAGCTTAGTGGTTAAAAAAGGGTGGCATGGACATGTTGGACCGAATGGCCTGTTTCCATGCTATAAACATCTATGACTCTATCACCTACGAAATAATAATTTAATATCAGGTTTTCTCTCAATGGCTGGAATGTTCTGAGCAGCAGTACTGGTGCCTGCATTGCTGCTGCCTGCAAAGGTTTATCTGACTTGACATTACTATGCATTTCTTCCAGGATCTGCTGATCGAATGTGCAGTGTGACATCTGCATGGGAAATCCATCAGGCTGGATTAGAATCAGGGCGCGAGATGTGTCCTTCCATGTGCAGGTGGAATTAACTGCTGTATTCAGATAATTTTTTAAAGGTTCCATCTTTTAATGACATAATGTGCAATAATGAATGGATGAATGAATGGGTATGTGGGTGAATGAGTGAAGGGTAAATGGGTCAGTGAGAGGATGTCTAGGTGAATAGGTGGGTGAGGTGGGGAAGTGGGTGAGGTGGTAGGTGGGTGAGCGGGTATTTAGGTTGGGGGGGGTTGTAGTCAGGTAGTCAGGGGGTATTTGGGAATTAGTCAGCTGGTTGAGGGTACTCGGGTGTTTGTTGAGTTAGGTTGCAGGGATGGTCATGTGGTCGGGTGTTGATTGGATCGGGGGTTTTGTCGGCTGGTAAGGGGGTAATTGGATCGGATTAGAAGGGATAATCAAAGGAGATGTCAGAGGGGGTGGCTGGGTTGTGGGGTAGTTGAGTCAGTGGTAGTCAGGTTGTTGGGGAGGTAGTTGGGGGGGGATCAACGGGTAGTCAGGTGGGAGGGTAGTTGGGTAACTTTAGGAGTAACTTTAAGTGACCTAATAAGAAGATGTATACCTTACATAGAATTACACTCAATTACACAACATAAGAACAAATCTTTAACCCCAATCTTTCCACATCAGCATTAATGCCTCTCTCAAGCTTCCTCCCAACCTTTCTCAACTAACTTGAGCAATATAACCCTCTATTTGCTGCTCCCTCACATGTTAATCTGGCCGCTCCTTAAATGCATGTGTACTATTTGTTTCAGCTACTCTCGGTGGTGGCAGGTTTGATATTCTTACCATCCTCTGGGTAAAGAAGATTTTCTGAATTGCGTATTTGATTTCTTGTTGACCATCTCATAGTGATGGCCTCCAGGTTTCCTCTTCCCCACAAGTGGAAACAAAGTCCAGGTCTTCCATGGAGGTGCAATCAGCCTCAGGTTGCCACCCTGTTCAAACTTTCTCCCAACACGATACCACTCCATCATTCTGATAGTGTCTTTCGAGCCTGACTCTGCCAGAAATGTGGAGTGGAGTGTTCCTTCCGAGCTCTGAGGCAGTGCAGTAGAGTTGGGGGTGGTGGGGAAGGGGTTATAGGATGCACCCCCTTTTTATGGCACCAGTTTTGAATCTTTCAAGGAATTGGCTGGGACATATGTGGGGTTTACTGATAGACCAAGAGGGCTCGTGACTACATGAGCTACTGAACTGACTTCAACAGTCAGGCAGGAGGTCCATTGGAAACAAAAACAGAAACTGCTGGAAATATTCAGGTGCTCGGCAACATCTGTGGAAAAAGAGAAACGAAGCTGCACCAGGTTCTGAACAAGGGGACTGGACAAGAACAAAAGAAAGGTAGTGATAGTAGAGACTGAATGACAATATGGCCTGTCAGGGCCAAAGGGAATGGTGCTGAGGGCAGGTGTGCTGCTGACTAAAAGCAAAATTAAAAGAAGAACCAAAGCATAGAAAGAAAAGGAAACAAAATGTGACAGAATTTCCATGCTGAAATTGTTGAACTCAGTGTCGATGAGGTACCATTCCTCAGGCTAACATTGAACTTCATTGGAACAATGCAGCAGGTCAAGGACAAAGATGTCAGCGTGTGAGCAAGGCAGAGAATTGACAAGTTGCTTGAAGCTTGGGATCACATTTTTAAACATTCTTTTGCAGGATGTAGGCATCGCTGGTTAGGGATATTACTCATCCCTAATTTCTCTTGAAAAGGTCACGGTGAATCTTTTTCTTGAACCAGTGCTGCCCATGTCAAGTAGGTACACCCACAGTGCTGTTAGGAAGCGAGTGAAAAAATGGTGTTCCACAAAGCAGTCATCAGTCTGTGTTTGGTCTTCCCAATGTCATGGAGAGACATTGTGAGCAGCAAAACTGATGAAGATTCTCAGTTCTGGGCTGAGTAAGATGCAGCACTGATACAGTCATCAATGTACCAGAGAAAGAGTCGAAGAAAGGGGCCCATAAGCTCCCGAAACTAGAACTCAAAGGGACATTCAGGAGCTCACAATCTCCAATGGATTACTATGATTGCTGAGATGCTGCCCCGCTCCACAAAGCATGAATCTACTACTCTCTAGAATGGTAACCACATTGTCCCAAGACAATTCACACAAGTCATTTTTTAAAAATGAAAGCTCCTTTTATTATTGATAAACAAGTCAACTCTCAGTCACTTTGTTATCTGAATGCATTTCAAAGTACATGCCCATTCTTCATACTGTTGAAAGTACAAAATGTAATCAAAACCTTATTGCATAAATAGATGTTTTATTGACTTCAAAACAACATGCATTTTTGATTACAAATGAATTATTCAATACTGATAAAGTTGAATATGTGGTGTAAACCACATAATACTTCCCAATTCAAATGGCTTTTCTTACTAAACAAAAGCATCTTGGGCAAAAGGAATTCCAAACTTAATTTTATAATATTCAGCTCATAAACATTACACATGTCATATTTTCACAATCAACTGAAAAATATTGTTAAAATTAAAAACACTTTTGTACATGCTGGACAACTATTGATGTTATTTTCACAAAATATTGCACTAGACAAAATATCAAATTGGACAACATGTTATGACTGAGTCTAGCACAATGAGGGTGCATGATAATGCCATCATGATATTGTCTTTGTGATAATGCCATCATGATATTGTCTTAATGATAATGCCATCATGATAATGTCATCTTGACTAACAACGTTGTGATTATGCTTGTGTGTGTTGATGACCTGCTCCTCTGTCCCTCTCCCCCTGTTTTTCTCCCAGGTTCCTCTCTCCTGTTCTTCTCCTCTGTCCCTCTCCCCTGTGTTAGGATACTTCGTAAAAAGTCTGACAACACCAGGTTTTAGTCCAACCGATTTATTTGATAGTAAACTCACAAACTTTCGAGGGGACTCCCTCTTCGTCAGGTGAATGGAGAACTCTCCATTCACACTTATTTGCTCCTTGGTGACCCTCTATTGCTGGTATGTAATGTTTGTCTCCTACAGTGAAGGCAAACGTAAATTATTAGCTCAGCATGTCTGCCATTTTCTTGTTCCCCATGATAATTTCTCCTGTCCCTGTCTGTAAGGGACAAATGTTTATTTTTGCCACTCTCCTGTGCTGTCTTTGTTGAGTCTCCCTCTCCATCAAGCTGATGGGCATGGTATTAACAGCACCTCGGATTAGATGAAAGTGGCCAGACCAGAAGCCTTGAAGCCAGGACCAGGGCCTTCTTCACACCTGTTGATTTCATCGAGTTGAACCAATGGAAATTACCAAGCTCTTTTACAGACACAGTCAGTGGAAATTAACCAGCAACTGACATGAGAGTGGTTAGCAATTTAAATAGCTTTGTTAGTGTAGTGGTGGGGGAACGCTTTATGCTGCTGAATGCATGTTCAACTCTGCCTAATTAAAAGAGGGCATTAGCTGGAGTGATAAGGCCGAAAATGACTGCATTATTATCCGATTAATACAACACACTCACCAATGTTATGAAGTGCCTACTCTGCATACATCCAGCGCGCACACTTAACATTTAGGTTAATGCCTCGATCAAGATAATGTTTGGCATGAGATGTTCCATTTGTGCGTATGGCAAGGATGCCAATTTAATAGAAAAGCAACAATTGTAGCCCCAAGATTAAAGTAATATGGAGTCCCGATTTTGCAATTTATGTCTTTAAGAGCAGTTTTCATTTCTCATAATCGTTAATGAATAAATCCTTTCTGACACCTTACCTGGATCATTGTCACACTGGTAGGAACTTGTGAAAACTATTTGCTAAATTTTTTAGAGCCACAAAAGCCACTTTAAACCATTTTAAAACCCAGTGTTGATGCTCTAAATAATCAGAAATCAGCAACTATCATCACATCTCTGCTTCCCTTAATACAATTTACAGACAGCTCCAGAAGTCAGTCATAAATGCTCTTGAAATAGAAACGAACCAAATGAAAAGAACAACATTGAAGACTGGACATTATGGCAGCAATATTCCAACACTTTCATTCTTTGCGCGTTTAATGGAGTAGAAATAAAATCTAATTGCTAAGGCATTGAAACATGAGTTGGTTGCAAACAGCATGGTGTTAGGAGACAATGATTCAGTAACTTGTGAACTTGATGAAGCTGCTTTATAAAGTCCCTTTTGAATGAGTTGCCAGCTAACTTTATCCATATTATCCCCACGTTATCCACATTTGTAGTGAATTATGTGTGTGCTGTATGAAAACTGGTTTGGAAAAAAAAACTACCCTAGTTCTCATGGAGGAAATTGATTTTGCTGTCTGTTTTTTTAAGAGGATCACAATACAGGTAAGTGATTGGAAAGAGGGTAATACTCAAGCTTAGAGGAGTTCTTGGGCTGTGAACTAAATCTGCTTATTGAAAAGTTGACAATAGCTCCTTAAACAACAAATCCTTATTGGACATGTTTTACAGAGCTTCCATCCTTCAGTACAAAAGGGTTTGTACTGATACTGAAGTTAGATTATAAATGGGCCCTAACTTAACATTAGAAGGAAGCTGAGTGAGAAGGAAGCTGAGTGAGAATGCCAGCAGGCGGAAGTCTCAGGCTGTTTAACATTGGTGCTCAATTTGTTCTGATTATACTGTCAGTTTACAATTTATATCAATGCTAAACACATTGAATATGAATGCATCTTTTCATCCCATTGTTTAATTTCGGGTCAAATAGGCACTGGTTGGATGAAACCTTCAGCCATTTTAGGCTTTCTGTCTGAAGCGGGAGTCCCCTCTACAATGACCTTGGCTCAAAGGGCATTTGTTCTACCTTGGCATTCAATTTGTTGGCATCACTGATTTCTATGGGAAAAAGAGAGCACATTTATAACAAATTTCAATTAATTGTAGAGCTTAGGTGTCATTTGAAAATATTATGAACATTTTTGTGAATTTGTCAACTGCTCGTGGGACATTTTGCAGTTAGAGATTCTGACCCATCTTTGTCAGATTAAATGGAGGATCCAGCTTAATCTGTCCATATCTCTTTGAATGTGACCCATGTTCCCAAATCTAATGACCTGGTGGCCATAATTCATTCTATGCATTAACTGCAGTGGAGCAGATTTCTGTCAAACTCCCCACCAGCCATTGTGCCCAGATACAGCTCTGTCTATTAACTGTTGTCTTTAATTATCAAGCATGTTTTAATCAGCTAGCTAGTTTTTCTCTTGATTCCATGCTTCATTAGCTTAAGGGTGGGATTTTCTGGCCTTTCCACCAGCGACATCTTCCGGCCCTGCTGTAGGTGAGCCTCCACAGTGGGTTCGCTGCAGAAGATGCCACCGATATGGATGGGACTGGAAGAACCTGTTGTTGGCGAAATGCGAACCGCCTCTGCCACCGTAAAACATAATGTGGAGATGCCGGCGTTGGACTGTGATAAACACAGTAAGAAGTCTCACAACACCAGGTTAAAGCCCTGATAGTAATCCCACAAGCTTTCAGAAATGCTGTTCCTTCGTCAGATGTGTGGAAGGTTCTGATCAGAGAAGGACATATAAAGGCACACACAGTTTACAGAATACTGATTAGAATGCAAGTCTTTACAGCTAACCTGCTATTCAAGTCTTAAAGGTGCAGACAATGTGAGTGGAGAAAGCATTAAGTATAGGTTAAAGAGATGTGTATTGTCTCCAGACAGGACAGTTAGTGAGATTTTGCAAGCCCAGGCAAGTCATGGGGGTTACAGACAGTGCAACATGAACCCAAGATCCTGGTTGAGGTCATCCTCGTGTGTGCAGAACTTGGCTATCAGCCTCTGCTCAGCAACTCTGCGCTGTCGTGTGTCGTGAAAGCTGCCGTGGATTCATTGGGTTCATGTTACAGTATCTGTAACCCGCATGACTTGCCTGGGCTTGTAAATTCTCACTTACTGTCCTGTCTGGAGACAATACACATCTCTTTAACCTATGCCTAATGCTATCTCCACTCACATTGTCTGCATCTTTAAGACTTGAATAGCAGGTTAGCTGCAAAAACTTGCATCCTAATCAGTATTCTGTAAACTGTGTGTGCCTTCATATGCCTTTCTCTGATCAGAACGTTCCACACACCTGACAAAGGAACAGCGTTCCGAAAGCTTCTGGGTTTTCTATCAAATAAACTGGTTGGGCTTTAACCTGGTGTTGTGAGACTTCTTACTGAAAAACATGCCAGTAATCTCATCTCACCTCTGGAATGTTGCTTTTTTGACCACTTTTGGACCAAGGGCTGTACTGAGCTGGAATTGGATGGCCCTGACAGTGTAACATTGCTTAGTCAACGCCACTGCATGCTGCATTTGATTAAATATTCTCTGAAAATTTGTGATCATTATATTCATCAGAATGAAAATTGGTCTGCTCTATTATTTGGCTGCAGGAGGTCATGATTCACCAGCTCCTAACCTTGGTCATTTTGGACAGAATGTGAATTTGTTCTTGTGACCTGATTGCCATGATTAAACGTAGAGCCAATTGCCCGCCACACTGATGGCTGTTCTGTTGATGCCAGAGACAAGTGTATTTCAAGAGCGCATGGTGTAGCCAAATTTCTCTTCTTAAAGGTAGTCTGTCCTTATTAAAGGGATGTAGCACTGAATAATATTGCTGCAATTTAACACAAGGAAAATGAAATGCCAGGGCAGCAAAAGGATGTTGGCTGGATTCTCCTAAAAAAAAATCCTAAGTTCCCAATGTGTGGAAAAATAGGAGTAAATCCTGCGTTGTTTTGTAGTATGATTTCCAGAATGAATCTCCAGCACTCTGTGCATTACAGAGTGCCCTAGCGAGATTCCCTCTGAAAATTTGGGGTTGGGGCCTATTCCTGCCTGAGAAACTGGCAGCATAGCATTAAGTGGGCCACTACGCATGTGCCAATCAGTCAGAGCACAGATTGGCGCAGGCACAGTGGCCCTCCCCATTATCGATCTCCAGGTCACTGGCCAGCGCGATCACTAGCAGCCCCACAATCTCCCTATCGCTCGCCTTCTGAACACCCAACCCCACCCCAATCACTGGCCTTATACATCTCTCCAGGAGAGCCCTTAAGCTCCCCTGCCCCCCACCAGTCCCAATCTCCCCCCAACCAGCTCCAAGCCCCCCCATCCCCTGCCAGCTTTGATCCCCCTACCTGACCAGGATGGCCAGCCCCGATAGCCTTCACTTCCACCCCCTCCTACTGATCCTCTGGCAGAATGGCAGTGAGTTTGTCCCCCCATCAATCCCCCCCCCCAAAAATAGGCCCTGTCCCCTCTGGCCCTGCCCCTTGGAGCTGTCTAATGCCCAGTGGGCAGTGCCAGTTTGCCCCTTGGGCATTGCCAGTGTGCTCCATTGGCAGTTCCAGGGTGCCAGGCTGGCACTGCACTTGGAGCACTCTCCTTCCCCCGACATCCCAGGGGGCCCTCAGTGGTCTCACTTCCCTCCAGTAGGCTCAGGCTGCCTGTTCCCCATTAGTGGGGAACAGAAGTAAACCCCACTGGAAGAAGCCACTCCTGGAGGCAGGAGGAGGGGGTAACGATAGCGGGCCTGGAGAATTCAGTCCTGGGCCCACTAATTTCTGATGTGGAAGTAATTGTGCAAAAAAACGTAGTGCCAGATATGCATGGAGGCTGTGTTACCCCCAGCAGGAAGCCCGCGAAATGGCCTCCGCTGCTGATGTCTCTGGGCTTGCTGTGCTACTCAAGTAATGCAGGCAGCTGGGAGCATCTCTCCCTATATCCTCCATCACCAGTCAGAAGCAATTGAGGAAGAGATTAACGCAGGGAGTTCCACTGCCAGTAGTTGGTTGCAATGCAGGAAAAAACTTTTTAGTTTTTAATTAGTTTATCCATTAGTCACAAGTAAGCTTGCACTGCAATAAAGTTACTGTGAAATTCCCCTAGTCGCCACACTCCAGTGCCTGTTTGGATACACTGAGGGAGATTTTAGCATGGCCTTTGCAACTAACCAGCACGTCTTTCAGACTGTGGGAGGAAACCAGAGCATCCGGAGGAAACCCATGCAGACATGGGGAGAATGTGCAAACTCCACACAGCCGGGAATCAAACCCAGTTCCCTGATGCTGTGAGGCAGCAGTGCTAACCACTGTGCCACCCAGTGATGTCACCAAGGATATCAAATTGGGAATCCTAATTCTCAGTTCTGTTACTCTCAGCTCACCTTTCCATCATCTGCAGCTTGCCTACTCACATTACTCCCTTCCAACATTCCCCTCACCTTCCTACACTCGCTGCATCACAAGTTCACTGAACCACATACACAATCTCATATATAATACACCTCATACATAATAGAGTAATATCTTTATACAACTGTAATGTATAGCTGTACAACTCAACAATTTCCACATGCATTACTCGTGATTCATAAGTGGGTATCATCTAGCAAAATGAACAATGTTGAAGCCTTGTCAAGGGCCAGTTCAAAAATGCAACAAAAATTTACATGATGTTTAAAAGAGTAAACCTTCATTGGATTGGCCACAATACTCCTACTATACCCTGGGAGCAAGATTTTTGCCTTCAAGGTGGAAATTGGGGCTTCACAACCCCACTAGGGATTTTCACAGTAGCCTCATTGCAGTATTAATGTAAGTCAACTTGTGACTAATAAATAAACTTCACACCTTCATCATGGCAGTGTCTGCATATCATGTTTTCTTCCCAAGGAGATGGGAAAGGACTGGACCTAGGACCATTGCCTCCTGAGGCAGGCCCTGGCGTAACAGAGATGAGAAAATAGTGGCCAACAATTTAGAAGGCCCACCTTCATTTACTGGGGCACTGACATTAGGCTATATCCACCTCCATGCCCCTCTGTGTCTCCCATGCTAAACAGATGGTCTTATTATGATTGCTTGGCTGAACTTTTTGCTGATGACACCAAAATTGGTGGAAAGGCAAATTGTGCGGAGGGTGGGGAGAGTCTACAGAAGGATCTAGATAGGCTGGGCGAATGGGCCAGGAACTGGCAAATGGAATTTAATGTTGGCAAGTGCGAGGTGGTCCACTTTGGTAGGAATAATGGTAGGAAGGATTATTACTTACGTGGAGAAAAACTGCAGCAGGCGACGGTGCAGAGGGACCTCGGGGTCCTTGTGCATGAGTCGCAAAAACCCAGCTTGCAGGTGCAGCAGGTGGTCAGGAAGGCGAATGGGATGCTGGCCTTCATCGCGAGGGGGATTGAATATAAAAGTAGGGAGGTCTTGCTGCGGCTGTATAGGGCATTGGTGAGGCCGCAGCTGGAGTACTGTGTGCAGTTTTAGGCGCCGTACTTACGCAAGGATATTTTGGCCTTGGAGGGAGTGCAGAGGAGGTTTACTAAGCTGATGCCGGAGTTGAGGGGGTTGAGCTATGAGGAGAGGCTGAATAAATTAGGCTTGTACTCGTTAGAGTTTAGAAGAATGAAGGGAGATCTCATTGAGACGTATAAGATGATGAATGGGATGGATACGATAGAGGTGGAGAGACTCTTCCCGCTCAGAAAGGATAGTAGAACTAGGGGGCACAGCCTCAAGATAAAAGGGGGGCGGTTTAGAACGGAGTTGAGGAGGAACTTCTTCACTCAAAGGGTGGTGAATCTCTGGAATTCTCTGCCCGTGAAGTGGTGGAGGCTACCTCGCTAAATATTTTTAAGACGCGGGTTGATGGGTTTTTGATAAGAGAGGGGATTAAGGGTAATGGGGAGAGGGCGGGAATGTGGAACTGAGCCACGACAGATCAGCCATGATCTTATTGAATGGCGGGGCAGGCTCGAAGGGCTAGTTAACCTACTCCTGCTCCTATTTCTTATGTTCTTACGTTTTTTAAGAATGAATACTGGATTCAACCCTGTTGGAGATGTGGGTCAGGTCTTCTTAGGACAATATGATAGAGAGGGGAACACTAATCTGTTTGATTGACAATTTTCTGAAATATTAATAAGTTCATCTTTTTTTAAGTAGTTTCTCAATGTCGGTTGGCTGACTATTTTTGATTGACAGTTTTATGAGAATGTAAAAAGAGAAAGGTGTTCTTTAATCGGCTGCCGTCAGTGGTGGTGGAGGCGAACTCGCTGGGGTCTTTTAAAAGTCTTCTGGATGAGTATATGGGATTTAGTGGGATTGGGGGTTATAGATAGGTCTATGGATTAGTAGGTGTTGATGTGATCGGCGCAACTCGTGGGCCGAAGGGCCTGTTTGTGCTGTAGTGTTCTATGTTCTAAATGGCTGACATTTGTGAAAATTTCTGAGCATTTCAAAAACTTGCCAGTTACAAAAACATTAAATATATACTTAAATGCTTTTAAAATGTGATCATACATCATCTAAGCACATTTTAAACTTACTTGTCAAAAGGTTCTCAACACCAGACGAGAGTTCCCCTCTCCATCATGATTCTCCTGACAAGCCCTGAACCACATCTCCTGCAAAAGCAGATCTGACTCCATCAAAATTGTAGGAGGGTTACAATACTCTTCTTTGCAATGGATACAATTTAAAGACTTTTCATCTCAGTTCTGATACTGACTGAAAATCTGGATACAAAGGGTCATCCTGACTCAAAATGTTGGCTCTATTCTCTCTCCACAGATGCTGTCAGGCCTGCTAAGATTTTCCAGCATTTTTGGTTTTTGTTGTTGAAAATCTGGCCCTTTGCTTCCTGAATAAATGCTTCACTTTGAGCTAAACCTTTGTGCTATAGGTAAAAGAAGTGCAACAAAATACCTTGAAATATAACATCAATACTTTTGAGGTTGTGCATTAAATATCTCTCATTTCAAAGCAAGCGCCAATGCGAGTTGAAGAGGAAGTAAGAAAATCGCTTGCAGCAACAAACTGGTCTCATAGAGATCAAACATCAAACAACCAATGGACAAAGACTTGTGGATTCTTCATTGGGTCCATTAGTTACTAGCAGTTGCACCAGAGAGACTGGATGTGGGTATGATGTTCCAGTTAAGTAGGGGAACAACTGCAACATCTAGTTTAGTGGATTTGTTTTGAAGTTGTTTACAGCACCTGAACCAGGCTCAGGTAACACACATCCACTTGATTCCCAATAGATAGCCAGCATTTCACCTGAGCTGTTACAGATTAGTGAATTAACGCGCTTATCATTACTGATGTTTGGAAGATGTAACGAATTTAAGTCATGTTTTACATTCTGAACATGTCAAAACCTGCTTTTCGCACATAAATGTGATATTATAATCAATGTTTTGCAATTTTAGTCTCACCATCTCTGAAGAATTCAGCAAAGTATGGGGTACTTTTTCCATGCAATGTCAATCACACCGGTGCATTTGCACTCTCTGATATCGCTATTTATTCCATATTTATTTCATGTGATAGGATAGAAATTATGGCATGAGTACACTCTGGGTGGACCTCCATCTCACTTTGTGCACACAGCTGTTCCTGTCTGTATATTCCAGTACAGGCCAAGTTATATATTCATATCCTCTCAGAGCTTGGAGAAATGCAGATGCTATTTAGAAACACAACCTCATTGATGTAAAGGCCTGCAGATTCTGTTTACTTTCTGTCAATCTGTGATCGTGAATTAATTAAGAGCGTTCATGGTAAGATTAGTCTTACTGTTGACAAACCATGCAATGGAGTACAGAATGCTCAAATCCAGAAAATGATTGCATGATATACTTTATTATAGTGGCAAATCACCAGGGTGCCAATTCAATGAAATGATGTCAGCTTGACCAAGTGATAATGCTCCTTTCTCTAAATCTGATGTGTTTGGGCTACAAGGTACACTTCATATTTGAAAACAAAATTTAGGTTGATACGAAATGGTCATGATGAAATCTTACATTGGCAGATGTGCCATTTTAAGAGGAAGTTACAACCTGAGTCCCCACCTCCTACTTAGGCAAATGTAAGCAATCCAACAACACCGTTCGAAGAAGAATGGATTAAGTTGTGAGGGCACGTTGCATAAACATGCCTTGTATTCTCTTGAGTTTAAAAGGCTGGCAGATGATTTAACTCAAGTGTTTAAAATTATAAAGGTATTCTATACCCTGCTGTCAGAACGTGGGGAGTTGTGGTGTCATAGCCAATGATTATCCATCAACAAACACCACCGGAAGCAAGGAACACAAAAGCTCATTGTGTTTGTCTTCACTCTTGAAAAATTAGTCATGTTCCCAGTTCTTTCCTCATTTCCTTTCAAATTTGTTCTTTTTTAAAGCATGCATCCAATATTCTCCTAAAACAATTCAACCCACAATTAATTTAATTGTTATTTGTGGGCCTTTCTGCATGTAAAATAGTTGTCATGATTCGTTGCATAACTATATTTCAAAATAATTCAATGGCTGTAAAGTGCTTGCGATTTGCAGAGAAAGTTTTCTTTATGTTACTTTAATGAAGAAAACATCTCATGGTGATGCTCTGAAAGCGGCTCCTGTCTATTTAAATAAATGACTGTATACCTTTAAGAACTCCTTTCTCTACGTGTGATTTCCTTTAACATTCACTGTCAACGGGTAAACTTCAGAGAATGTCAGCAGGAAATGAGAATCTGAAAGTAGGACAAGGTGCATTATAATTGAAACCCTGGAGAAGTCAGCAAGTCCCATTTTCCTGGTCCTTGTCCATTTATCACTGGCAGAACTATTCCTGCTAATCTTGTATCTCTTCTTCACTACTTAGCCATCTCTATGCTGCTTTGTGCAACATTTGGCTTAGACAAACATGCTAACTAAATAAAGACAACTTGCAAAACAAGCTGCCCAAGATCTGAAACAAACACAAACAGAATGCTAAACAGATCAGGCTTCTCAGCTACAGGAAAGGTAAAATGCAGGAAATCATTTTGGCTTTACCGTAAATCCTTGTACATCTGAAACAATAAATTACCCTTCCCCTTTACAGATCCTGGCAGATGTGCTGTGCATTTCCAGCATTTTCTGTTTTTATTTTAGATTTGAGAATCTTCAGGTTTTTTTCCCCCAATCACAGTAACATCTGGAAGAGACAGATATGTTAACATTGCTAGTGGGATCATTCATCAGAACTGACTCTTTAGCCGATACTGGCTGTAACCATGGCAACTTCTTCACAGCGATTGGCTTTAAGCATTTTACAGCTGCATGATATAAATATAACACAGATGATGTCAGGACCTGTCCATCTTTAAGTCCTGTAGGGTGTGTGTCTCTGTAACAGAAAAAGACAACCGTATCCAATTAAACTGCTTGGAAGTTTAATTTTTAAAGTGACATAAGTGTAGGGTCTGAAAATTTAATTTTTTTTGTGGTTGTAATATCCACTATTTCATCTACATATTTTAACAAATGGTCTATGCCCAAAACAATAACTTGTCTTTTGTCTTTCCAAATTTTGAAGTGACTTTTTGAGTGTACCTGTGATGTTTCCTGTTTTGAAAAGAGTGTTTTGTTTCTGGCCTTTGATTGAATTTTGAGACACCTTTTGGACTGTATTAAATGCATAGTGAATGAATGCAGTCATGTAAAGGTCTCAAGTGTTAATATCAAAATTATTGATAAAAAAGCTTATTAAAGATTATCAAAGCACCCTGTAAGTAAGTGAAGAAGAAATTATTTGGTCTTCTTTTACACGTAATTAACTGTCACTGATCTTTGCTTGGTCTTCTTTTACACGTAATTAGCTGTCACTGATCTTTGCTGAAAGGCACTCACATATGGACATCAAGTGAGAACATCATCAAACTTGGTTGTGATTCCTCAGAAGTGGATATCAGGCCTAAATTTCCTGATCTGTTCTCCTGATTTCTTGTAATTTTGGCTGGGGACTCCAAGAATGTCCCAAGGAAATTGGCTAAAAAAAAGTGGCTATTTATGTCATTTATATGTCAACTGTGGCTCAGAATAAGGGCCACAGTGACCAAGTGGAACTAAGACTGTGGAATCGAATGGTGAGAAAAACTCCTTGGCAAAGAGACATTTTGGAAGCTAGCTAAAGCTATGAGGCTGCTGTACAATTCTTATTAATAAATAACTGTTGTGTTTACTAATGAAGTCTGTGAAAGTGCATCTTTACGAAACATTAAACCAAGGCCCTTCCTACTCTCTCATGTGAATCTAACCGCAGTATTCAAAGCACAGCAGGGAAATTCATGTGGTGTCTTGGGAACTATTTATTATCCAAACAACACCTAAAAAACGGAATATTTGGCCGTTCATTTTATTGTTGCTTGTGGAAGCTTGCTTGTGTAAATTGGCTGCCTCATTTTTGCAGTACAGCAGTGACTGTTTCAAAAGCATTTAATTGGCTGCAACAGGTTTTGGGATGTCCTGAGGTCATGAAAGGCACTTGACTCTTACAATGATCCATCAACTAACTTACTGGGAGGGATCTGGACAATGCCTGTCGAAATGTAAGATCTCCTGGGGTCTAGGGTCATTCACGAAGAGTGACTTCTTCACCAAAATACAGGATAGCAGCTTTACAACTTCAGAAAAAAGAACAAAAATGGGAGGGGACAAATATTGTTAGCTTGTGTGGATTGTCAGAATTGCCATAGCAAATACTGTAGTGCATCTGCAGAGCTGTATAGCTTAGATTATGCTTGAAATAGTGTGAAGTTTATGTAACTCTCCTCTGCCCATTTATCATTGAATGTTTATTTTTGGAAAAAAGCCTGAAACAAGGTGATGTTCAAAATCCTATAGGAATTGAATTGGAAAAGTAATAACTCTTGTGGCTCTTAGATAGGGCAGAAATGTGAGCCTTTTTTTTGATAGTGAGGGTCTGAATTTTCAATCCAGTGCTTGAATGAAAAATTTATTTTGCTTTGTGAACTGATGAAAAGGAAAACCTGTCTTGTATTAGGCTGATATTTTCTTTTGAGAAAGGTTGACTGTGACAACTATACTACAGATTAAATGCCAACGATCTGATTTTAAAAAATCTAGCATTAATCTTCTAATAAATTTTAGTGATATTTTTATCCTTCTCCTGTGTCTTATTTGAAGAATTTTCTGACATAGGAGAGCAGTAGAAATTGGGGGTTTGTTTGATTCTGATGTTCGAAACTTAGATTTTCCTGAAACCAAGCTGGGGAGTAATGCTTTTCAAAGTTCTCCAGCCTATGCCTCTGCTGGGAGCTTTCTAAATGAGTAAGACCATGAAGTTACACAGGCCATTAAAGATTGCAAATCTGGGGAGGTAGTCATGGATAAGGGTAAGAAAGTTTATATTCAAGAAAAGATTAAGGGAAAGGCAATGTAGGGGGCAGGGGTGGGGGGCAAGAGTAGGAGAGAAGGTAGATTTTGCAGTCACTGAGTTGAGGAATTTCTCCCCATGAATGAAGCAAAAAACGGAAAATAACTTGGTCATAAAGTAGGATGGGGCTTTTGGGTGGAAGACAATGGCCAGAATTTTACATGGCCTTCTTGCCATGGGAATTGGAGTGAGTGAGGGGCAGAGCCCTGGTGGGATTTTATGGTTTTGGGATGAGCAAGGCTGTAAAATCCCACCCAGTGAGGGAGTAAAATTCATTCACTGCAACGTTTGGGTGTTAGGGCTGTGATTCTGCCCGCCTCGTTTCCGTGCTGGTTGCATAGCCATCAACAGTTCTCACACAATTGTGAACTCTATTTCAGGGCAAATATCATCTGCACACCCCAGGGAGACGAAAAGCATTTTGAAAGAAACATTTACTCCAGGGAGCCTTCACTTTTTAAAGATGAATTCCTCTTACAAGGGATATTGCAGCAAAACATTGCATATTATTGGATAATTGTTTATTTGCCATTGAGGAACAAAGCTATGGCACACTAGAGGAAGCAGGTGGGGGACCTCCCCTATTTACATGCACTGTATCAAGAGGTTGAGTCCAGAAAGGAGGCAGGGAGTGGCTAAGTATAAGTCTTTGAAAAGAATGGAAACACATGGCAAAAGTAGTTATTGCCCAGAATGAGTCACCACAAACCTGGAAGTGGTGTCACAAAATGTTTAATAACTTTACTCGGGTAGTCAAATGAATGCTTTGGAATATCATATCTCTCACCCAGCACACCATCTCTCATGATGTTCAATGCTTTACATCCACATTACTCACCCAGCAGCACACTCGGGATTCAGCTCTTACAGAATACCATACCCTTTTATACTTAGTAATGCTGTCAGCTTCACACCCACCTCTCTCTCCTCTATGCACCTCCAGCATTCATAAGAACATAAGAACATAAGAAATAGAAGCAGGAGTAGGCCATCTAGCCCTTCGAGCCTGCCCCGCCATTCAATAAGATCATGGCTGATCTGTCGTGGCTCAGTTCCACATTCCCGCCCTCTCCCCATAACCCTTAATCCCCTCTCTTATCAAAAACACATCAACCCGCGTCTTAAAAATGTTTAGTGAGGTCGCCTCCACCACGTCAACTGGCAGAGAATTCCAGAGATTCACCACCCTTTGAGTGAAGAAGTTCTTCCTCAACTCCGTTCTAAACCGCCCCCCTTTATCTTGAGGCTGTGCCCCCTAGTCCTACTGTCCTTTCTGAGCGGGAAGAGCCTCTCCACCTCTATCCTATCCATCTCATTCATCATCTTATACGTCTCAATGAGATCTCCCCTCATTGAACAGGAAAAGTCATCATATAGTGAACCTCTTCAAGAAAACAATTTTCTCCACATTTTCATGTGGCACTCGCGTTGACCTGCCTCTGATTCACTCACCCTGGTAAAACATAATCTCTGCGAGCAGTGAGCTGCTCCTTTTAAATACCTCCCCAGTCCTATCCAACACTTGTCCCAAGTCCAGTCAGGGTATGGCTGCCAGGAAGATAGCACCATATTTCACTCAGGGAGCCCTCATCAAACTTCTGGATGGTGTGGAGCAGAGGCCTGACGTCCTCTATCCATGAATAGGCAGACATCCAGCAAGCAATCTCTCCAACAATGCCTGCGAGCTGTGACCATGATAGTGAGTGCCAACTCACTCCACACGAGCACAGATGAAAGAGGATGAATGACCTTCTTTGCACAGCCAGGGTAAGTCTGCCTCCCCATGTCTCCTGTTGCAACCCTTCACACACCCATCACACCTCCACGGTGATCTTTCTCCTAGTCACCTCACAGACTCTAAACACTTCGCATGCTGCATCCCCTCAGTAAATAATGTGCTCCTCACATGCCCACTCCCAGTCACCTCTGATGCATACCAGACTTCATCACCATCCGAGCTTAGGTGGCAGGACTCCTACCTAAGCTCTCCTCATCTGTCTCACTGCAGGACAAACCTGAGCACAACCAATATGAGCGGACACAGCCTACTGAAATCATGCCTGAGTTAAGAACCTTAATGCCCTTTGAGGAGTAAGTCCAAGAGCTGGCTGTTGAGGAGCAGGACCATCAGTACCTGTGTAGAGGGTGGAATGCTACCCATCTTTTAAACCTCTCTTGCCCATTTGATTGTCCCTGTCTCTGTGAAGGTTAAAGTCCTCCACCACTATTACATTGCCTTTGTTACAAGTTCCAATAATTTATTTTTTCGTGCTCTAATTGTAGATATATTGTTAGTGGGGTCTATAAACTACTTCCACCAGTTTTTTCTACTCCTTGCTTTTCCTAATTTCCAACCATACTGAATCTACATCATGATCTTCTTTGGCCAGATTCTTTCTCACTGATGGTTTATGTCATCCTTTTCTGTCAGAACCACTTCTCCCCTTTTTCTATTCTGTCTTTGAGCACTTTGCAACCATGTTTCTGTATGGTGAATAGACGTCAATCACTTACCTTCATTTGTGCTGTTAATTCATTCATCTTATTGCAGATGTTTCATACATTCATAATAAAGAACTTTTAATCCAAAATATTCACAAAGGCTGCAAAATTGTTGGAATGACATCAAGACAGTAGAACATCCCAAAAAAATGCTTTACTCACATAAGCAGTTTTTGCCAGAAAATCAAACCTTTTTACAAATGAGTTGACCAAAAAAGAATTTGTGTGCTTGTGTGCATGTTGTATTTTTACCCGGAGCCTCTCCTCAGTAACACTGAACAGCACGTATTATCAACAATTGACTCTGTTGCTCAATTCTGGACCACCCTCAGTAGAAGATGTAAATGTAAGGTAAGGCAGGCAACTAACCATACCACACATGTTGGTGAGCATTTCTTCATTTTGTCTATTATCAATTTGGGAGAATATCACTGAGTAGTAAGTGGGGTTTTGTGAAGTCATCCAATGCTTCTTATATTTAAACTGTAAAAGAGCGATATCATTAAAATGGGACCAAGACTTCATTCTTCCAATGTACAAAAAGTATTTGGGTTAGGAGTTTTGCTGTAAATGCCATGGCCTCCAAGGTGCACTAGAGTGACAACATGTCTTTTTGCACCATTGCCCAGATATGGTTGTGGATGTAGTCATTGGCCATACCTTGTAGGTTAGTGTGAACAACTTCAGATGATTTTGTAAAATGCTGATATTCAGTTAACAACTGGCTTTCATCAGCAGGCACCACAAAGTCAGGATCTCAGGCTCTGCAACTGAGAAAGGATGGGATCTGTTTCTCTGACCTGCAGAGTAGCTCCTCTACTAGTAGCTCCTCTACTCAAAGTTCCATTTTTTGAATGCTCACTACTGATGAGTGCTTTCACTGGCCCAATTTCCTTAGCTCGGTACCTAAATCCCTTCATGTGTTGGGTCCATCCAATCGTTTGAGAAGAAGAGAGGACAGTACTGGTATGAGTTTTAAAATGGTTTTCTTTTATTGAAAAGAATTTAAAGAATTAACATGACAGATGCAAAAAGCCAACTTGGGAGACTGGCTTCTTGCCAAGCTCTAAGAACTGAACTGAACTTGAACTGAACACACGCACTCCAAAGTAAAAATATATTTTAACCCTTATCTCGTTATTGGAAGCGTTGTTTTTCGCATGCTGTCTCCATTTAGAAAAACAGCCCTCACAGCTGCTGTTATGGGAAACTATTGTTTGCCTGCATTGTTTACCCTCCAGAAATGCAGTCAATTTTTAGCTCACCCATCATGACTTCTGATTCTACATGTAGTCAAGTTGGCTACGATAATTCAGTTTAGCAGAGTTAGTTAACCCCTGCAGTCTAGCAGTTAAATATAATTGTGCATAAGCAGAAATGTCTTAAAATGAAGTATTTGCATAGACTGAAACAAACAGGGCTAAGCAGACACAGGATCCCTCATTGTGTCAAGGTGAAGTCAATAGTGCTGCTGCTGTTGTCTTTTCTATTGGTATTCTGGGGCTTTCAATGCTTCTTAGTCTGTGGGATTTCCAACATCCCCTCCCCTAAAGGCAATGAGAATCTCCTCCAATTCTGGTTTACTCCCATTATCTGTTATGTGAGGACTGGTCCTTTCATTAAATAATTCTAAAGATGTTAAGGGTCAGGATCACACTCAATGAGACCAAATGATTATACTGGTCCAGCATTTCATCAGATCGCTCCCACCCAACTGCCAAAACTTTCCTGGAAGCCTGAAGCAAATCTATTTGCCGCACTTGCAGCAAAAGTTACAGCAGTGGTGTGGGAAAAGTTCAAAGGGAGTCCTCAGCCATTGTAAATGTGAAAATATGGATGCTGCAAGTAGATTTTGTCAGATCGCATTTTGTGTGAAATCATTTGAAGATTTCAATGAGAATTTATGCCTCACTGCAGTAAGGGCAAGTACAGATAGCATTCAAAGGGCTGCAAGGCAAGCTGAATACTTTGGAGCAGCAGTCAATGTGTAACAGGGTGTAAGGAATCATCATGTAAAAAGCACATTTTATCCATCCATCATTGATTATTGATGTATTAAATTACTTCAGCTTTTTGCATCAGATTTGATGTGAGTGGGCTGAATTCTAATGTATGTGTTTTTGGGAGTGAGTAATGGAGGGTTTAAGGCTGACAGTGCATTAGGAACGTCGCTCCCACTTGCTGATTTCTGTATTTAACTGCTGCATCTTTGGGTGCATGTGAGAAACACCCCTCAGGGAAGGTGTGACGTCAATTTTATTATGAAAATTTCTCAATCACTGTAAAATTAATTTGGCTTTCACCATTTAACTGTGGGGTTTGTGGAATTCGCCAGTGAGAATTGAGGGGGCTGAAGACACTGGGGGGATTTTTATGACTCTCTTTCCACGTGTGTTTGACGTGGAGTGGGTCATAAAAAAAGGATGGATGGCTATCACAGCTTTCAATAGCTTGATTCTTTTCTCCTCTTCCGGATGGGTTACTTCCAAATCCCTGAACTGGCTGTCATAGTGAGGTTTACCCTGGAGATTCCTCCCTCTAGCCAAAGCTAGTCAAAACTTCCAGCCTCCATTAAATTCTCACAAATTTGGCTTGTTGTTCCCCATAAAATGCTGGGTGGGCAAGACATCAGCCAGCCCAACCACAGGCTGTTAGGCCCATAATGGGCAGCTCACAACTAACTTTATTTCTTGTCCTAATGTAAAAATTAGCTTATAGTGTTGAAGCACTCTCAATTGCTTTCTTGTCTGCTTGCTTGAAAGGCTTTGTTCGTAATATGTGCGCTGAAAGGTTTCACAACTTTAAAGCTTTCTGCATCTGCTTTGGATCTCTGATCATTTAGATCAACATAGGTGCCACTTATGCAGTTTCATGTTGCATCTCAACACGAGGAACAGAATGACAAGCAGTGGCATCAGTCAAAGCAGACAGCAGGAATTACACCAACCTGCTGTGCACAGACCTGCTGCTGTACAGGAGAGAGGGCATCAGCAGAGATATGGCTCATCAGGGCCATATCAAGCACACAGCATCTACAGGCAAACCATAACCTTCCTTAACTTGTTAGAAAACTAGTGTCTCAGCAGGCATATGCTGCTCCATCAGATGGTGGCAGATATTTGTAGCCTGTGACACATTAGCACAGTAGTTAGCACTACTGCCTCACAGTGACAGGGACCTTGGTTCAATTCCCAGCTTGGGTCACTATCTGTGTAGAGTTTGCATGCTCTCCTCGTGACTGCGTGGATTTCCTCCGGATGCTCCAGTTTCCTCCCACATTCTGAAAGAAGTGTTGGTTAGGTGCAGTCTGTCTCTGTTTATACGGGGTTCAATCATTGGTTAATGCATACCCCCTGCATACAATGAAACATAACTAATATATAAATAATAGCATGGTTAGGATTTTTCAACTGAGTATTATGCACATCATCATATTGCACTTACTGTTGACAGCAGATTAACATGAATGAGTGTTGTATGCTAAGCGGCTGCCTGATAACTAATTCTGTCACCAGGTAGCTGGGAGGTCCCGATCTATCAACCAGTGATGGTCATCATGCTGAGATTCCGATGTTTCCTCTTCAGCGGTTGTCAGTTATCAGACAGTTAGAGAGCCCCTTCGAGGTCCGTACCTATTCTTCTTGCTTTATGCTCTCTTCTCCTGGAAATGAAGAAAGGGTTATGAGTGAGATTGAAGCCATATGTTGAATGAAAGGATGGAGAGCATTTACTGGATGTGACTGAGGGGAAGGCATGACATTGCATAAAGATGAGGTTGACTGTCAGCGATGAATGGACAGATCGGGGTGTGAGGAAATGTGCAGGCAAAGAAGGCTGGGTGAACCAGCAAGATGCTGATGTGAGGAGTAATGTACTGAGGTGGATATCAGAAGACAGCGTGAGGGTGTTAGCATGATATGCATATCGGGATGTAGTTGGAAGTGTCACTGTACTCACCCTCTCCTGCTTATTTCATTAAACCACTTTTGGCATTGAATTTAGAAGCATGGTGTCACACTCCTGCTGCTGACCTCAGGGCTAACCTGTGGTAATGTCTTTTTTATTTCACTGTCAGACTTAATCCTATGATTATTAGTGCAGAGTATCCTGCAGGCCTTTAAATCTCTGAACAACATATCCAGGAAATGATGTATTTTGAAGTCCTGGCCTCCATTCTGTCATTTCTTTCTGTATGGTTCCCAACTTTAAAATCCATTACATTACAGATTTGGAGCAGAAATTGACTCAAGCAAGAAACGCAGAACCCCTGGCTTCCCCCACCATATCTCAGCAACTTCAAATCCATCCCAGTGTCTCCAGGTGTTGCACTCTGAATGGATACAATGGCCCAGAACTTCCAGTCAGCAATGGAGAGTGTGCGTCTGCTGCTGACAGCAATTTAATCTTCTTCCCATTTCACATCTGACACTGGAACCATTGCAGCTGTAGTGCCAGCTTCAGCGGGGTTCAATGATGAGCAAAGTTGAAATGCCAAGAGGTGAATGTAGTTTCAGTGAAACCAGCCTTCAGTTCAATGATCTTCACTGTCTTAAATAGAGCTGCCAATCCCAATAACCCTCCTCGCACTGACAATACTCACCCTCAACAATACTCCACCCTCTCTCCACCATAATAATACTCCACTCTCTCCCTCCGCCATAACAATACTCCGCCCTCTCCCTCCGCCATAATAATACTCCACCCTCTCCCTCCACCATAACAATACTCCACCCTCTCCCTCCGCCATAATAATACTCCACCCTCTCCCTCCACCATAATAATACTCCACCCTCTCCCTCCGCCATGACAATACTCCACCCTCTCTCTCCGCCATAACAATACTCCCCCCTCTCTCTCTCCGCCATAACAATACTCCACCCTCTCCCTCCGCCATAATAATACTCCGCCCTCTCCCTCCGCCATAACAATACTCCGCCCTCTCCCTCCGCCATAACAATACTCCGCCCTCTCCCTCCGCCATAACAATATTCCGCCCTCTCCCTCCACCATAACAATACTCCCCCCTCTCTCTGCCATAACAATACTCCACCCTCTCTCTGCCATAACAATACTCCACCCTCTCTCCCTCCGCCATAACAATACTCCACCCTCTCTCCACCATAATAATACTCCACCCTCTCTCTGCCATAACAATACTCCACCCTCTCTCTCTCCGCCATAACAATACTCCACCCTCTCCGTCCGCCATAATAATACTCCGCCCTCTCCCTCCGCCATAACAATACTCCCCCCTCTCTCTCCGCCATAACAATACTCCACCCTCTCCGTCCGCCATAACAATACTCCGCCCTCTCCCTCCGCCATAACAATACTCCACCCTCTCTCCGCCATAATAATACTCCGCCCTCTCTCTCCGCCATAACAATACTCCAACCTCTCCCTCCGCCATAATAATACTCCACCCTCTCCCTCCGCCATAACAATACTCCAACCTCTCCCTCCGCCATAACAATACTCCACCCTCTCCCTCCGCCATAACAATACTCCGCCCTCTCTCTCCGCCATAACAATACTCCAACCTCTCCCTCCGCCATAATAATACTCCACCCTCTCCCTCCGCCATAACAATACTCCAACCTCTCCCTCCGCCATAACAATACTCCACCCTCTCCCTCCGCCATAACAATACTCCAACCTCTCCCTCCGCCATAACAATACTCCACCCTCTCCCTCCGCCATAACAATACTCCACCCTCTCCCTGCGCCATAACAATACTCCACCCTCTCCCTGCGCCATAACAATACTCCACCCTCTCCCTCCGCCATAATAATACTCCACCCTCTCCCTGCGCCATAACAATACTCCACCCTCTCCCTCCGCCATAACAATACTCCACCCTCTCCCTCCGCCATAACAATACTCCACCCTCTCCCTCCACCATAACAATACTCCACCCTCTCCCTCCGCCATAACAATATTCTATCCCCTCCCTCTGTCCGCGACAATACTCCACAACCTCCCTCTCCCCTGACAATACTCCACCACCTCTCTCTCCCACAACAATACGCAACCCCCTCCCACAGTGCTCCACCCCCCTACCCCAACAATACTCCACACCCTCCCTCTCCCCCGACAGTACTCCACCCCACTCCCGCTTCCCTGACAATATGCCACCCCGTCCCTTTCTCCCGACAATACTCCACCCCCCTTCCCCGATAATACTCCACGCCCTCCCTCTCCCCTGACAATACTCCACACCCTCCCTCTCCCCCGACAATACTCCACACCCTCCCTCTCCCTGACAATACTCCACGCCCTCCCTCTCCCCCAACAATACTCCACACCCTCCCTCTCCCCCAACAATACTCCACGCCCTCCCTCTCCCCTGACAATACTCCACACCCTCCTCTCCCCCGACAATACTCCACACCCTCCCTCTCCCCTGACAATACTCCACACCCTCCCTCTCCCCCAACAATACTCCACACCCTCCCTCTCCTCTGACAATACTCCACACCCTCCTCTCCCCCGACAATACTCCACACCCTCCCTCTCCCCTGACAATACTCCACACCCTCCCTCTCCCCTGACAATACTCCACACCCCCCCTCTCCCCTGACAATACTCCACACCCTCCCTCTCCCCCGATAATACTCCACACCCTCCCTCTCCCCCGATAATACTCCACCCTCTCCCTCTCCCCCAACAATACTCCACACCCTTCCTCTCCCCCAGCAATACTCCACACCCTCCCTCTCCCCTGACAATACTCCACCCTCTCCCTCTCCCCTGACAATACTCCACACCCTCCCTCTCCCCCGATAATACTCCACACCCTCCCTCTCCCCCGATAATACTCCACACCCTCCCTCTCCCCGACAATACTCCACACCCTCCCTCTCCCCCAACAATACTCCACACCCTCCCTCTCCCCCGATAATACTCCACACCCTCCCTCTCCCCCAACAATACTCCACACCCTCCCTCTCCCCCAACAATACTCCACACCCTCCCTCTCCCCCAACAATACTCCACACCCTCCCTCTCCCCCGATAATACTCCACACCCTCCCTCTCCCCCAACAATACTCCACACCCTCCCTCTCCCCCGACAATACTCCACACCCTCCCTCTCCCCCAACAATACTCCACACCCTCCTCTCCCCCAACAATACTCCACACCCTCCCTCTCCCCCAACAATACTCCACACCCTCCTCTCCCCCAACAATACTCCACACCCTCCCTCTCCCCCAACAATACTCCACACCCTCCCTCTCCCCGACAATACTCCACACCCTCCCTCCCTCCCAACAATACTCCACACCCTCCCTCTCCCCCAACAATACTCCACACCCTCCCTCTCCCCCAACAATACTCCACACCCTCCCTCTCTCCCAACAATACTCCACACCCTCCCTCTCCCCCAACAATACTCCACACCCTCCCTCTCCCCCGATAATACTCCACACCCTCCCTCTCTCCCAACAATACTCCACACCCTCCCTCTCCCTGACAATACTCCACACCCTCCCTCTCCCTGACAATACTCCACACCCTCCCTCTCCCCCGATAATACTCCACACCCTCCCTCTCCCCCGACAATACTCCACATCCTCCCTCTCCCCCAACAATACTCCACCCCCTCCCTCTCCCCCAACAATACTCCACCCTCTCCCTCTCCCCTGACAATACTCCACACCCTCCCTCTCCCCCGATAATACTCCACACCCTCCCTCTCCCCCAACAATACTCCACACCCTCCCTCTCTCCTGACAATACTCCACACCCTCCCTCTCCCCCAACAATACTCCAAACCCTCCCTCTCCCCCGATAATACTCCACACCCTCCCTCTCTCCCGATAATACTCCACACCCTCCCTCTCCCCCGACAATACTCCACACCCTCCCTCTCCCCTGACAATACTTCACACCCTCCCTCTCTTCTGACAATACTCCAAACCCTCCCTCTCCCCCGACAATACTCCACATCCTCCCTCTCCCCTGACAATACTCCACACCCTCCCTCTCCCCCAACAATACTCCACCCCCTCCCTCTCCCCTGACAATACTCCACACCCTCCCTCTCCCCTGATAATACTCCACACCCTCCCTCCCTCCCGACAATACTCCACACCCTCCCTTTCCCCTGATAATACTCCACACCCTCCCTCTCTCCCGACAATACTCCACACCCTCCCTCTCCCCTGACAATACTCCACACCCTCCCTCTCCCCCGACAATACTCCACACCCTCCCTCTCCCCCAACAATACTCCACACCCTCCCTCTCCCCCAACAATACTCCACACCCTCCCTCTCCCCCGACAATACTCCACACCCTCCCTCTCCCCCGACAATACTCCACGCCCTCCCTCTCTCCCGACAATACTCCACACCCTCCCTCTCCCCCAACAATACTCCACACCCTCCCTCTCCCCCGATAATACTCCACACCCTCCCTCTCCCTGACAATACTCCACACCCTCCCTCTCTCCCGACAATACTCCACACCCTCCCTCTCCCCCAACAATACTCGACACCCTCCCTCTCCCCCGATAATACTCCACACCCTCCCTCTCCCTGACAATACTCCACACCCTCCCTCTCCCCCAACAATACTCCACACCCTCCCTTTCCCCCAACAATACTCCACACCCTCCCTCTCCCTGACAATACTCCACACCCTCCCTCTCCCCCAACAATACTCCACCCCCTCCCTTTCCCCCAACAATACTCCATCCCCTCCCTCTCCCCTGACAATACTCCACACCCGCCCTCTCCCCCAACAATACTCCATCCCCTTCCTCTCCCTGACAATACTCCACACCCTCCTTCTCCCCTGACAATACTCCACACCCTCCCTCTCCCCCGATAATACTCCACACCCTCCCTCTCCCCCAACAATACTCCACACCCTCCCTCTCTCCTGACAATACTCCACACCCTCCCTCTCCCCCGACAATATTCAACACCCTCCCTCTCCCTGACAATACTCCACACCCTCCCTCTCCCCCGATACTACTCCACACCCTCCCTCTCCCCCGATAATACTCCACACCCTCCCTCTCCCCCAACAATACTCCACACCCTCCCTCTCTCCTGACAATACTCCACACCCTCCCTCTCCCTGACAATACTCCACACCCTCCCTCTCCCCCAACAATACTCCATCCCCTCCCTCTCCCCTGACAATACTCCACACCCTCCCTCTCCCTGACAATACTCCACACCCTCCCTCTCCCTGACAATACTCCACACCCTCCCTCTCCCCCAACAATACTCCACACCCTCCCTCTCCCCCGATAATACTCCACACCCTCCCTCTCCCCCAACAATACTCCACACCCTCCCTCTCCCCCAACAATACTCCACACCCTCCCTCTCCCCCAACAATACTCCATCCCCTCCCTCTCCCCTGACAATACTCCACACCCTCCCTCTCCCCCAACAATACTCCATCCCCTCCCTCTCCCTGACAATACTCCACACCCTCCTTCTCCCCTGACAATACTCCACACCCTCCCTGTCCCCCGATAATACTCCACACCCTCCCTCTCCCCCAACAATACTCCACACCCTCCCTCTCCCTGACAATACTCCACACCCTCCCTCTCCCCCAACAATACTCCATCCCCTCCCTCTCCCCTGACAATACTCCACACCCTCCCTCTCCCCCAACAATACTCCATCCCCTCCCTCTCCCTGACAATACTCCACACCCTCCTTCTCCCCTGACAATACTCCACACCCTCCCTGTCCCCCGATAATACTCCACACCCTCCCTCTCCCCCAACAATACTCAACACCCTCCCTCTCTCCTGACAATACTCCACACCCTCCCTCTCCCCCGACAATACTCCACACCCTCCCTCTCCCTGACAATACTCCACACCCTCCTTCTCCCCCGACAATACTCCACACCCTCCCTGTCCCCCGATAATACTCCACACCCTCCCTCTCCCCCAACAATACTCAACACCCTCCCTCTCTCCTGACAATACTCCACACCCTCCCTCTCCCCCAACAATACTCCACACCCTCCCTCTCCCCCAACAATACTCCATCCCCTCCCTCTCCCCCGACAATACTCCACACCCTCCCTCTCCCCTGACAATACTTCACACCCTCCCTCTCTTCTGACAATACTCCAAACCCTCCCTCTCCCCCGACAATACTCCACATCCTCCCTCTCCCCCAACAATACTCCATCCCCTCCCTCTCCCCCGACAATACTCCACACCCTCCCTCTCTCCTGACAATACTCCACACCCTCCCTCTCCCCTGACAATACTCCACACCCTCCCTCTCCCCCAACAATACTCCACCCCCTCCCTCTCCCCTGACAATACTCCACACCCTCCCTCTCCCCCAACAATACTCCACCCTCTCCCTCTCCCCTGACAATACTCCACACCCTCCCTCTCCCCCGATAATACTCCACACCCTCCCTCTCTCCCGACAATACTCCACACCCTCCCTCTCCCCTGACAATACTCCACCCTCTCCCTCTCCCCCAACAATACTCCACACCCTCCCTCTCCCCCGATAATACTCCACACCCTCCCTCTCCCCCAACAATACTCCACACCCTCCCTCTCCCCCAACAATACTCCACCCTCTCCCTCTCCCCTGACAATGCTCCACACCCTCCCTCTCTCCCGACAATACTCCACACCCTCCCTCTCTCCCGACAATACTCCACACCCTCCCTCTCCCCCGACAATACTCCACCCTCTCCCTCAGCCGTAACAATAGTCTATCTGCTCCCTCTCCGTCTCCCCCAACAATACCCCACCCCAACCTCTCCCCCACCAATACCCTCTCCCCACTTCCCTCCAACAATACTCCACTCCCTCCGCCCGTACATCATGCTCTCCACAATGTTCAGTCACCCTGTAAGTGCCTGACAATATTCAGCCACCACCCTCAATACCTGAAAATATTCTATCCCTCACTTTCCCCTCAACAATACTGCAAACTCTTCCTCACTACCTACAATACTCCACTCTCTCTCACAACTGCAATAGGGATGAACATTGTCAGGATTGGTATGAACTTTGCTGAGAGTGGGGGTGAACATTGTCACGTGTGGGGTGGCTGCACTTTGCTGGGAGTTGTGGGTGGGGTGAATATTGCCAGAAAAGGCAGAATATTGCTGAGAGTGGGGCGGGTGGAGGTGGGGGGTGGGGGGGGCGGTATGAAAATTGTTTGGAGTTGGAGTGAACATTGCTGGGAGTTGTGATGGGTGAACATTGCGGTAGATGGTGGGGGCGTGGTGATGATTGCTGGGACTGTGGGGGGGTGAACATTGCTGGGAACGGGGGGGTGAACATTGCTGGGAATGTTAGGGGACGTGAACATTGCTGGGAATGGAGGGGTGAACATTGCTGGGAATGTTAGGGGACGTGAACATTGCTGGGAACGGGGGAGTGAACATTGCTGGGAATGTTAGGGGACGTGAACATTGCTGGGAATGGGGGGGTGAACATTGCTGGGAATGTTAGGGGACGTGAACATTGCTGGGAATGGGGGGGTGAACATTGCTGGGAATGTTAGGGGACGTGAACATTGCTGGGAATGTGGGGGTTGAACTTTGTTGGGAATGGGGGGGGTGAGTATTGCTGGGAATTGGGGGGGGTGAACATTGCTGGGAATGGGGGGGCGAATATTGCTGGGAATGGGGGGGCGAATATTGCTGGGAATGGGGGGGTGAACATTGCTGGGAATGGGGTGGTGAACATTGCTGGGAATGGGGGGGCGAATATTGCTGGGAATGGGGGGGTGAACATTGCTGGGAATGGGGGGGGTGAATTTTGCTGGGAATGGGGGGGTGAACATTGCTGGGAATGGAGGGGTGAACATTGCTGGGAATGGGGGGGGTGAACATTGCTGGGAATGGGGGGGTGAACATTGCTGGGAATGGGGGGGGGTGAACATTGCTGGGAATGGGGGGGGGTGAACATTGCTGGGAATGGGGGGGTGAACATTGCTGGGAATGGGGGGGTGAACATTGCTGGGAATGGGGGGTGTGAACATTGCTGGGAATGGGGGGGTGAACATTGCTGGGAATGGGGGGGTGAACATTGCTGGGAATGGGGGGGGGGTGAACATTGCTGGGAATGGGGGGGGTGAACATTGCTGGGAATTGGGGGGGGTGAACATTGCTGGGAATGGGGGGGTGAACATTGCTGGGAATGGGGGGGTGAACATTGCTGGGAATTGGGGGGGGTGAACATTGCTGGGAATGGGGGGGTGAACATTGCTGGGAATGGGGGGGGTGAACATTGCTGGGAATTGGGGGGGGTGAACATTGCTGGGAATGGGGGGGTGAACATTGCTGGGAATTGGGGGGGGTGAACATTGCTGGGAATTGGGGGGGGTGAACATTGCTGGGAATGGGGGGGTGAACATTGCTGGGAATGGGGGGGTGAACATTGCTGGGAATGGGGGGGGTGAATATTGCTGGGAATGGGGGGGGTGAACATTGCTGGGAATGGGGGGAGTGAACATTGCTGGGAATGGGGGGGGTGAACATTGTGAAGAATGGGGGGGGGTGAATATTGCTGGGAATTGGGGGGGGTGGGTGAACACAGTTGTAATACTCTTTGTGCTTTCACTTTCGAGCTGGTTTACTTTGAGCTGTGTCTTGTGTTGGGCTTTGGCCCTGCTAGTAAAAGCTCTGAATAAATCTCTGTAATAACCAGGGTAAGTATGGGACAAACACCCCAGCTGGAATTCTCCAATCTCCCATGGCCTGCTACCACAGGAAGAAGTCTCAGAACACCAGCTTAAAGTCCAACAGGTTTATTTGGTAGCAAGGGCCACTAGCTTTTGGAACGCTGCCTCTTTGTCAGTAAGTAAGATTACTGTACATGGTGTGAAGAAATGAATGGACATTGGTGTCCCGTTGCATTCGTGGTGATCACAAACCGGATGAAGAGGACAAGGAGAAGGTTCGCGGGAACCTAAAGACTTTACCTTTAAGGGTAAAGTCTACCATGCCCGAAAGGGTCAGGCATGGTCATACAGCAAACAGTACTACTCCCAGGTTGCGCACTTACCTGACGAAAGGGCAGCGCTCTGAAAGCTAGTGGCTTTTGCTACCAAACAAACCTATTGGATTTTAACCTGGTGTTGTGAGACTTCTTACTGTGTTTACGCCAGTCCAACGCCAGCAACTCCACATCATCACTGTCACCACTGTTAGTGAGAACAGTGAATTTGGCTCTCAGCCAAACCTCCATTCCCAGCAGTGGAACTGGAGAATCCCGGTTGTGGGCGAGGTTGGAGAACTCTCACCCCCATCTATGTGGTTCTGACTATCTGACCGGACCGGCACAGGGAATCGTGTAGCAGCCCAGGCAGCATAACACCAATAAGTAGAAATTTAATCTTCCCATGTGTGTGTCATGCACAGACGTGCTTTTCTTAGATTTTCTTGGAGTACTCGATGCACATCAGCGACTTATGCTGAGTCGTTCTCCATTCCCCATGTCAGATGATTCAGGTTATTGTGTCACCTCCAGCTAGGCAGTATTGACCGTGGTGAGAATGTTCTGGAATGCCAAACAGGGGAAACATATTCTTCCTTGCTTCTTGAAGCAGAATCTCTTAGCTACATCAGTGCATCTGGTTGAGTTAGCTTAATAAAGTTCTCCAACCGATTGCCAGCAAAGTAAATGTCATCCATTATCTAACTGCTGCAGCAGTACATTTCTCAGCCTGGAATCAGTGAGCTCCTTGTTACTGAAATCCCTACCATGAACTTGTTGTGAATATATAATTAGATTGCAAATAGAAACGACCATAGATAGACAGAAGAAAGACTTGTGTTTCTGAAACGTTTTTCATGAATTCCCAAAGCAATTTACAACCAATGAAGTACAGTTATAGTGAAGTCACTGTTTTAATGTGGGAACCGTGGCAGCCAATTTGTACAAAGCAATACTAGGTCACATACAGAAACAAGATAATGGACAGATAATCGGTGATATTTTTAATAGTTGTGGGATAATTATTGGCCAGTGAAACCGAGGAGATCTCTCCCACTCTTCTTTGAATTATCGCTGCACAATGTTTCAGATCCACCTGAGAGGATCAATGTCTCATTCGAAAGACAACTTGGCTGGGTGTAAGCCCAGCTGCATAATGTTCTCACTGTTAAAGCACGGCCAATAGGAAATGTACCTCATGGTGTCTCAAATTACAAACAATAGGCAGGATTTTATGGTCTCGTTCGAGCGTGACTGGAAATTCCCGTCTGAGGGCAATGAACATTTCCGTTGTCCATCCCTCACCTGTTCCAATTCTGTGGAGGGCGAGACAGTAGAATTCCTGCGAATATGTGGAATTACTCCCCCAAAAAACAAGTGTCATTACGGATAACAGAACGATTCACACCAGTCTCTCAGGTGTGCTCTGCACTGCAATTGTCCCACACTTAGTCACTTTTTTGGAGTGCAGTGAGGTGCATGCCAGTACTAAGGGTGTGGGGTCTTAATGCACCGGTGAGCCTGTCTTTAGAGAGCTCAGGCACTGTTTTGCAAGAGTGCCCTGATCTCACGGTGTACTGGGATACTTCCTCCCTTTCCCAAAGACACCAGGACTTCCCACGCCTCTTACCGAAGACATTTGTCCCCACCTCCTCCCCAACACAAGTCACCAGAATCAGGGCCCTCCCAAGGAGTCCCCCTGCCTTGCCCCTGTACTTCCCCCTCTCCCCATCATGACCCCGACATGCCCCCCCCCCCACCCCCCAACTATGACCCCCCTTCACAAACTCACCCCTCACCCACCACACGACACCTCCTGTATAACACTACCATCATACCCACCATTTTTGGGCTTGCTAAGCATGCTCACATCCCATGAAGGAAAACAAAACAATAAATATTCACCCAGATTTGCTTGCCCAAGCCCTTGTTATTTCTAACATTTTTAGTGGGTAGCTAGTGGGTAGGTAACCCAACTTCCTGTTCATTATACATTTCATTGTTGAATATCTTGACCAGGATCCATTGTAGTGAAACTTGGGAAGGAACAGGGGAAATCCAAAACTAACTTTCTGATTTTTGCATTCCGCAGAAGGGGACATCAGAAAATGCTGTCTGATTTACTCCTTCCGAATGGCGACCATTGGTAGTTTCACTGTTATTCCAACCACAAACCCAGGGATCTGATAAGATTGCAATGTTTTTTAGCTTGCAATATTATGCCTCTCCATGATGGTGCTGCTCCAGTTAAAATGAATGGCAATACGCCTCCCACATAACAGCTGTATGTGTTTTTTTAGAATGCTGCACTGTCTTGTGTCTCCGGAGGTAATATGACAATGAATTTAAATCAAATATCATTCGGCATATGTCTCTGGTTATCCTTAATCAAACCTTAAAAATATTATAATGTTCTACAAAAGTTAAGCAAAGTAAACTATTTTGATTGAAATCCCACATTCTAACAGCAGAATAAATGGTAATTTTCTTGATACTTGGTAATTTTATCAGCTGCTTACTGTGAAGCGGAAAATGTTATTTTTAGGTGTAACCTTCTCCTTTGGTGATGTGCCAAAGTCCTCCAGATAAGACATTCTTGTTTATTTTTATTGATTGGTTACAGAGATGTTAATAAATTGAAAAATAACAGGGAGTGTCCAGGCAACAACTCCCTCAACCATTACCACCAGAAAGGAATTAACTGTTCATTCCCATCTGTCAGAGCTCGTAAAATGGCTACAAGGAATTTTCCATATATTCCATAAAATGACAGACGTAGCTAGGACACACGCAGTCATCCATGGTAACATCTTTTATTTGGAGAAAGTGAGATGTGTTAAAAGAGAAGTTGTTCAAAAAGAAAGCCAGGTGGGTCAGGCAGAGAAGGGTGGTGGTCAATGAAAACAGATTGGACCTGTGAGAAATAATGAACAGGCTAAAACAATTGGTCTACTACAACAGTCCTGTTCATCGATCTTGGGTATAAGGTAGAAGGGAGCTCTATCGGTTTGGGGAATTATGATGATGGGAAGCCATGGAGGGAAGGTTACCAGAGGAGATGAGCGGAGGAGATGAGCTAAGTGACTGTTTTAGAAAGAATGGCTTAATGTTCAACTCATTTGCCACAGTTTTGCATCCGCATTCATCATGGGCACTAATGGTGACATGCATGCAAAATATTGAGAGATTCGGAAAACGAAAGTCTCATTGCCGAGATCTTATTTTTCCATTCTCTCCCCTCCTTTTCCATTCTCTCCCGAGAGGAAACAGAGGAACTAGGGTATAGGAATGGAACCCTGACAGGGTGATGAGTGTGAGGAAGTGTAGTTGAGGTATCTGTGAGTGTCAGAAAGTTATAATGAGAATTTGTTGTTAGCTTATCACCAGAAATGGAGATAGCGATGTCACGGAAGGGAAAGAAAGAGTTAAAGATGGACCATGTGAAACTGAGAGAAGGATGAAAATTGGAAGTAAAGTTGATGAAGTTTCCCAGTTCGGGGTGAAAACATGCAATAGTAACCAATGTACCAGAAAAAGAAGTAAGGGAATGAGGCCTAACTAGAATTGGAACAAGCAATTTTCCACATATTCCATAAAATGACAGGCATAGCTAGTATCCATAGTATCTTTTATTTGGAGAAAGTGAGATATGTTAAAAGAGAAGTTGTTCAATAAGAGAGCAAGGTGAGTCAGGCAGAGAAGGGTGGTGGCCGATGAAAACAGGTTGGACCTTTGTTCAAGTGGAAAGCTCTCAGACTGCCCTGTTGGGGATGGAGATAGACACATTGGACGTCCATGATCAAGAGGAGGCAGTTAGGGCCAGGAAATTGGAAACTGTTAAAATGGCACAGCTTGAGAAGAATCACAGATTCAAGTGGGAAGAGACTGGAGAAGGGGAGAAAAAGTCGTCAAGGTAGAAGAAATAATTTAGGTGGTGCACGAACAGGCTAAAACAATAGGTCTACTACGACAGTTCTGTTCATCGATCTTGGGTATAAGGTAGAAGGGAGCTCTATCAGTTTGGGGAATTATGATGATGGGAAGCCATGGAGGGAAGGTTACCAGAGGAGATGAGCAGAGGAGATGAGCTAAGTGACGGTTCTAGAAATAATGGCTTAATGTTCAAACATGGAGTCATAATCCAGGGGAAGTAAAAGTGTGAGAGTTGGTATTCAGCTTCTGCTAGGTAGCCATTCTTTATACCTGGATTTTACAGAGAGTGTTACTGGATATTTGATCACAGGGGGCAATCAGAACTGTGATTAGTTCTGCTATTGTTCAACATCAACACTTGTATACTTACGCCAAGAGTTGGTTAATAAGAACATAAGAACATAAGAAATAGGAGCAGGAGTAGGCCATCTAGCCCCTCAAGCCTGCCCCGCCATTCAATAAGACCATGGCTGATCTGAAGTGGATCAGTTCCACTTTCCTGCTTTCTCCCCATAACCCTTAATTCCCTTGTCTGTCAAAAACCTATCTACCCGTGACTTAAATATATTTGGTGAGGTAGCCTCCACCACTTCAACGGGCAGAGAATTCCAGAGATTCACCACCCTTTGAGTGAAGAAGTTCCTCCTCAACTCTGAGCTAAACTGCCCCCACCTCCCCCCCCTCATCTTGAGGCTGTGCCCTCTAGTCTTGCTATCCTTTCTAAGTGGGAAGAATCTCTCTACCTCTACCCTATCCATCCCCTTCATTATGTTATACGTCTCTGTAAGATCCCCCCTCAGCCTTCTAAACTCCAACGAGTACAGACCCAGTCTATTTAGTCTCTCTTCATAGTCCAACCCCCTCATCTCCGGTATCAGCCTAGTGAACCCCCTCCAAGGCCAATATACCCTTCTACAAGTGCAGCGACCAAAACTGCACACAGTACTCCAGTTGCAGCCTCACCAGTACCCTATACAGCTGCAGCAAGACCTCCCTACTTTTATATTCTATCCCTCTCGCTATAAAGGCCAGCATTCCATTCGCCTCCTTGATCACCTACTGCACCTGCAGACTGGATTTTTGCGACTCGTGCACAAGGACCCCCCGGTCCCTCTGCACCGTAGCACGCTGCAGCTTTTCGCCTTTTAAATAATAATCCCTCCTACTATTATTTCTGCCAAAGTGGATAACCTCACACTTACTAACATTATACTCCATCTGCCAGGTCCTCGCCCACTCGCTCAGCCTTTCCAGATCCCTCTGCAGACTTTCCACACACTCCACGCAATTTGCTTTTCCACTTATCTTCGTGTCATCACCAAATTTCATCACCCTACACTCAGCCCCCTCCTCCAGATCATCTATATAAATGATAAGTAGTTGAGGTCCCAGATCATAATAGCAATCAGGAGTGGAAGTCAAGGCTGTTGTTCTCTCTGACCTGGAGGTGTTGATGGTAGCTAATTGATTAAGTCAGCAAATGAGGCTGGATCTTCTCTGGTCTGTGTGGCTCAGTCACACACTGCCTTAACCAGCTGGCAAAGCAGCTTTTATGTGCAGAACATTGAAGCAAGACTCTTCTGACAGAGAATTTCAGAAACTCTAAGGGTCGAACAAAGGAGATAAAACTGGTAATAGATTTCCTGCACCAATGTGAAAAAAAAGTTGCAGATTCAGATATTCCAATAATAACTTAGTCAGCCATAAAGATTAATGTATGAATTGTTTCAAACAAAAGTGAGGTTAACATTATTATTTTTTTCATTCCAATGAAAAATGGTAAGTCATATACATTCTGTCAAAAAACAATTATGTTTATAAGGAATACATGTTCAATTAAAATATGAAAGTAAAGACTTAAACAATTCACAATTGTTATATATATTTTCACTGTATTACAACATCTTGATAAATTTACAGCTCATAAATTTTCATACAATGCATTTTTCTTATTTTCTGAACTCACAGAATCAAATGTGGAGAGCTTTAAATTCCCTTTCTTTATTCATTCACAAGATGTAGGGCTGCTTCGCAAGGCCCTCAATCATTACTCATCATATTTGCCCTTGAGAAAGTGGTGGTGAACTGTTTTCTTGAATACAACTTGAGTGGCTTGATAGGCTATTTTGGATGGCAATAATTAATCCAATTGTTCTGGGTCAACAGTCACATATAGGCCAGACCAGGGAAAGGTGACAGATTTCCATCGCTACAGTCCAATGATTTATACAATCTAACGAACAGTCAGATGTAACGGCAGATGTTTTCATGAGTGGACGGTTAGAACTGCTTTGCAAGGCAAACTGTGATATGTTACAAATGAACTTTTTAAAAAATTAATTCATGGTACGTGGGCATTGCTGGCTGGTCCACTATTTATTGCCCATCCCTAATCATCCTTGAATTCAGTGGTTTGCTAGGCCATTTCAGAGGACATTTAGGAGTCAATCACATTGCTGTGGATCTGGAGTCACATGTAAGCCTGACGACATAAGCATAGCAGATTTCCTTCCTTAAAGGCACCAGTGAACCTGATGGGTTTTTACCTCAATCAGCAATAATTTTATGGTCATCATTAGTTTTTTAATTCCAGATTTTTATTGAATGCAAATTTCACCTTCTGCTGTGGTGCGATTTGAACTCATATCCCCAGAGAATGACCTTGAGTCTCTGGATTGTTATTCTAGTGACAATAAGACAACATCACCATGTCTCCGGCCTGGACAGATTCTGATGTGAAGAAAATCATGGCTGTGGTCAACTTCACTGTATATGCAGGTTCTTAACCTGCTTTGAGGCCACAGGTCTGGCTGCACGATGTAGTAGAGTTTTCTGACCATCTCCTACGTAAAGCATAGGCAACACACAACGTTCCTTGAGCAGATTGAGGTAAGAGAAAAGAGAGCCTGCCTCTTTCTCTTCCTCCTCAGCCCGCTTGTCCTCTTCTCTTCAGCCTCTGCTCTCTCACCATTTCATGTTGCAGCCAAAGGGATGGCAACTGCAGGATCAATGGCTGAGTACGTGATCCGATCAGAATCCTTGAATTCCGAACCAAGAGCAGGGATTTTATGGCCTCGGTCATCTTGAAACCATAAAATCCTGCCCAAGGTCAACGGACCTTTCCATTGTCTGCCCCTTGCCTACGCCGATTCCCATGGTGGGGGCTGGGGGAGGGCGGTAAAATTCAGGCCTAGATCTTTGACATGTGCAACACCACACTCCCTGTCCACCTCACCATCTTTAAAGGGATCTGCAAACCACCAAGTGCTCCTACAAACTTAGACAAAGCCAGCAAAGATTAATCCACAACTAACCTGGGAATGGTTGATGACCTTATTGAATAACTGGTGTGGGGTTGGGGGAGGGTGCTGCTGCTGCTGCTGAATAAATACTCAGCTGTGCATGTTTAAGAGGTGGCATTAGCTGGATTGACAAGCGCTGGCATCAAATCAGCATGAAATGCTGACTGAAATCACAACTTGCCTCATCTGCATTCGTTTACTGCATGCTCCCTAGGCTTTCACCAAGGTGGCAAGTGTTTGGCATGGGTTAGAGCGAATGATACTATGGAATTTGATTTTATAGCTTTTCCTGGGTTTAAATTAAGGGATCACAGAGAAACCTTTACTTATTACACTGTCCAATTTCTCTAGAGCAGGAGGTACTCTGGTTGCCTCCCAGAGTCCAAAGATGTGCAGATTAGGTGGATTGCCCATGCTAAATTGGCCCTTTGTGTCCAAAGATGTGTAGATTAGGGGGATTAGCCATGTGAGTTGAGGGGGTTGAGCTATGAGGAGAGGCTGAATAAACTAGGCTTGTACTCGTTAGAGTTTAGAAGAATGAGGGGAGATCTCATTGAGACATATAAGATGATGAATGGGATGGATAGGATAGAGGTGGAGAGACTCTTCCCACTCAGAAAGGACAGTAGGACTAGGGGTTTAGAACAGAGTTGAGGAGGAACTTCTTCACTCAAAGGGTGGTGAATCTCTGGAATTCTCTGCCCGTTGAAGTGGTGGAGGCTACCTCGCTAAATATTTTTAAGAAGCGGGTTGATGGGTTTTTGATAAGCGAGGGGATTAAGGGTTATGGGGAGAGGGTGGGAATGTGGAACTGAGCCACAACAGATCAGCCATGATCTTATTGAATGGCGGGGCAGGCTCGAGGGGCTAGATGGCCTACTCCTGCTCCTATTTCTTATGTTCTTATGTACAGAGTTACAGGGATAGGACGAGGGTATGGGCCTGGCGTAAGATGTTCTTTTGCAGCGTTGGTGCAGACTCAATGGGCCAAACAGCCTCCTTCTGAACTATAGGGATTCTATGGATTTTGAGAGTCGATTTTATCTTTAGTCCTCCTATTTAGCAGAATTCCATACATCAGGTACAGACTTCCAGTTTGAGGAATTGCACCCAAATCCTTTGCTGTACTTTTGGTGTGCCAAGTTTAAAGCCTGGATTGCTAAAGATAAGAAAAAAACAGTAATGTGTAATTTTAATAGTGGGAATTTCAACAGACAGCGAATCCTGTGGTGCAATCCGATTTTTTTTTGTCTCCATCGTCAATACGTTTTGCCAAAAAATCCATTCCTATGATTTTTTTTCTGCAGTTTCCAATTTACACTTTTCAATCGGGGGAGGGGTGGGGGAGAGAAGATGGAATGATGCTAAGGATTAGCTGTAATCTGATTGAATGGGGTAACAGGCTTGAGCTGCTGATTGGCCTACTCCTGTTCCTATGACCAATCTGAGTTGTCTGGGATGGGTTCATTACAGAGGCGTTGCTGTACTTTAAATGTGTAATTCTTCAGCTGTCCTCCTTCCTCTGAAATGATGATGAGAGGCAGATAATTACATTATCATACTAATTCAGATTTAAGAACCTCCATTCCTTTAATTACAATGATAACATGGCAGTTATTAACATAATTATCCTCCAGAATACTTGACCTTTGACCTCTCATGCAAACCTAGTCTCTAGTGCGATAAATGCTTCTGATCTGATTCGCATCAGAGTTGACTTTGATCTAATTTAGCATGGCCCCTGACTTTAACTATTGATGGATCTTGAGAGGCCTGATGGTCAGATAGTCTGGAAAGTCACATGACATTTCAGAAATGAGGCACGGGGTGATATTAACCCTATTGACCAGGTGAAACTCAGGAAGTAGGAGACTGAAGTGCTCGATTTTGTCCCAGCCCTAGGGCTGCAAGATCCTGTTGAATGCAATTTCATAGAATTCCTCCATTACAGAAGGAGTCTATTCGACCCATTGCGTTTGTACTGACCACGATCCTATCCCTGTAACCCCACATATTTAGTCCACTGATCCCTCTAACCAACGCATTCTGGGACATTAAGGGGCAATTTAGCATGGCTAATGCACCTAACCCTCAGATCCTATTCCCGTAACCCCACACATTCACCCTGCTAATCCCCCTGACACTAGGGGCAATTTAGTATGGCCAATCAATCTAACCTACACGTCTTTGGACTGTGGGAGGAAACTGGGGCACTCGGAGGAAACCCTTGCAGACACTGGGAGAAAGTGCAAACACCAATACACAGTGACCCGAGGCCGGAATTGAACCTGGGACCCTGGCCTTGTGAGGCAGCAGTGCTAACCACTGTGCCACATCCTCGCCTGAGTAGGGGGCAATCATCCTTCTTCACCTCTGCAGTTAAGACCTAATTACATCATTGAGAATCAACTGCAATTCCGACACAGGTTTCAGCAGAGAAACATTTCTATCTTTCCCGCGGGTCAAGTTGGGACAGAAGAGGATGAGCCCAGGAAGAGACCAAAGATAAATGATTTTCATTATTTTCTTTTCTTTCCTGCTGTGACTCTGGGCCCAACAAGGAAAAATTAAACCTTCCCTATCTTGGACTCTAAAATTTGGGTGGCACAGTAGCATAGTGGTTAGCACTGGTGCCTCACAGCACCAGGGGCCCAGGTTCAATGCCTGGCTTTGGTCACTGTCTGTGTGGAGTTTGCACATTTTCCCCGTGTTTGCATGGATTTCCTCTGGGTGCTTCAGTATCCTCCCACAGTCCAAAGATGTGCGGGTTAGATGCATTGGCTATGCTAAATTGCCCCTTAGTGTCCCAGAATGCATAGGTTAGAGGGATCAATGGAGTAAATATGTGGGATTACAGAGATAGGGCCTGGATGGGATTGTTGTTGGTGTAGACTCAATGGGTTGAATGGCCTCCCCCATTGTAGGGATTCTATCACATTCCAAAATGTAAGACTCCCCTCAATCCCCACCAGATGCTTCTGGAATCCAAACCTGACCCTGCCACTCTGTGCTGTGATTTCTACAGTGCTTCTCACTGGCTTCCCAGGTGGAAAATGAACAAGCAACATGTTAATCAGCCCCGAGAGTAAACATTGTCTGGGGCCTTAGTCTTGTGGGATTTGATGAATTTCCAATGCACACACCCACTCAGAACACACTCAGAGTTTATTGTAACTGACACGGGTTTGGGAGGGTGGTGCTGTCAGTGGGGGGAAACTTTCAACTTCAGCTAGAGGAACAGACTGATGGTAACAGATCCAAACAATTTGTGTCAATATACTACCTGGTGTTGGAAAGACTAAAAGATAAATATAATAGTAAACATGTGATGTAAGTAAGCATTTCAACATTATCCACAATAGATAAATCTTACTTCAGGTGTTAAATACTTGCTGCTCAGGAAGAAAAAGTATGTGACAATAGGAGATTCAACAGTCAGAAGAACTTTAATATATAAAAACCGATCTCCTCTACAATTCTTCATAGTTAGGCAGATAATATGTGATATTATATAGTTCTCTGTGCTATTGTAAGGCTTACCACTAGGATGACATTTTACAGTGAATAATGAAATACAGTGAACGCAATAGCAACAAATGAGTGAAACTCAAAATCCCTCTCTAGTGCTCCCAGGAAGATAGGGACACAAATACACATTCCATTTCTAATATCACAGATGCCTTCTTAAGACACTGTCACTAATGCCCCAAAAGACAGCTGCAGCCTGTTCTTGTAAGGTGCAGGAGTTGACATACTGGTGGCAAATTACAAAAATGAAATCCTTTTTCAAAAGAAACCCTCACCAAGTATACTTGACGCAACTTGATAACGATGGTGTTGACATACTGTGCAACTTTTAATAGACAATTTATGGAACAATAAGGAGTAGCCTTGTTCAAGTGGTCTGCTGAAAACAGAGGGGGGGTACGGTAGCACAGTGGTTAGCACTGCTGCCTCACAGCACCAGGTTCAATTCTGGCCTCAGCCGCTGTCTGTGCAAACTCTGCATATTCTCCCTGTGCCTGCATTGGTTTCCTCCTGGTGCTCCAGTTTCCTCCCACAGTTCAAAGATGTGTGGGTTAGGTTGATTGGCCATGCTAAATTGATCCTTGTGACAGAGGGATTAGGAGGCCAAAGAAGTAGGGAGTTACAGGGATTATGGTTGGTACAGACTCAATGGGCCGAATAGCATCCTTCTCCACTGTATGGATTCTATGATTCAACAGGTAGGATTTTCTCTTACTGAACCCTGCAGAAGCCCACTCTGTTTGGGAAACAGTCACTCTAATGTTTTTCCTTGCAGCGGTCAATTACTGGCTCGAGAGTGATCCACCATCCAATTATGTAATCAAGCTTTTGCAACTGAAGGGCCAGAGACCTGGCAATTTCAAGGCAGCGGCAGAATAACAAGGCAAATATGTCAGGGAGAGGGCATTTCAAAACGTAGGCCACCTCCCTCCAGCTTCTTTAAAGTTCAGATTTGTTCAAAAATGTGCAGGTTAGGTTGATTGGCTATGCCATGGCCATGTTCATTGTTCAAAGTGCAAACACTGTGGTGGGGGGAAGCTCCTTCTACAAGGCAGCCTGTTGTTGCTGCAGCACCAAGCAGACAGGTCTACCTGGAACTTTGGTTCCTTCCTCTGCTGCCAGGAGGTGTTGTGGAATAGGCTCCCACCACCTGTGGGAACCTGGAAGACAGACTATAAAATCTGGTGGTCTTCTTCAATGGCCTTAATGGGCTTAATTGCAGGGAGGTATACCTGCATTCCCCTTAACATCAGGAACCTGGGGTGGAGGGTGTTGCATGCAGCTGTCCCATACAACCCACAGATTGCATCAGTTTGCGGACTCCCAAGATGCCTGCCTTTTTTACAGCCTTATGGAGTCCATGGGCCATACTTACATAAGTTGGTTTAGATTGCATTCTCTTTTCAGTTTTTTTAAAAAAGATTTTGTTACAGTTTTGTTTGCACTTCAGCCCTACGCTCCTGATCTATGGGTACCTGGTGCAGAGAGGTGTGTGTATGAGTAGGACCTCCTCGTGAACCTGCTCCTGGCCCTGGCCAAACTTACCATCAACAAGTGCAGGTAGTGGGTGACCAAAAGGGTCATCTGGCCCTCTATCAAGGCTACAATCACAGCGAGTTGTTCTGGGAGAGGGAGCATGCGATGTCCACTGGCACCATGAAGGCTTTCTATACCCTGTAAGCACCACAGGGCCTGGGGTGCATTATTGACCCTCTTCATCACATTTTGATTTGACGTCTTAAGTTTCATTTGTGATTTGTTTTTTCTTGAAGGCATTATCCCTTTAAGGAGCTGCTGCTTTAATTTGTCCCTCAGTATGTTTGATTTATTTTAATTGGGTATTTGATTCACCTAAAATGAAGCCACCTCACCCATCTCGCCATGGAGAAATTGGCCAGGCGGTTGGGTGGAATAGGAGAAGCAGAACACAGGCTGGCTGAAGGGCTTGCCTGCCTCCATTCCCAGCCCTGGAACAGATCAAAATTCAAGTCCCTTAGGGCAGATTTTTACTTTTAGGTGGCAGACTGGCAAAATACACTCATCGCCCACCCATTTACCAGGTGAGCTGCTGGCAAACAAACAGTAACTCACATTTCTGCTCTTCTGGAACCTTCTTCTGCGGCACTGGGCTGATCAGAGCCTGCATCGCACAGGCTTATTACCCTCAATGGAAAGCAGAATGCTTTTCATTTCATAGGACCTGAACTTCCATATTAAGATAATCCTATCACCTACAATAGACTACTGCTTTAAATGTTCATGGTACTCTTTTAAAATGGTGTTGTTATGTCTTCTGTTAGTTGGAAACTGGAGCTTCATTGCCTGTACTTCTCATTGCTCTCCATATGGCTGGTGGCCACATTGTTCCTTGGCACATGACTGCAGTGCGACAATAAATATGGCACCCCGGGATAGTCACATAATAATTAGTTCCTAGCATTTCATGAATTCTATAACAAAATGACGTCCCATGTTCTTTTTTTAAAAATGCCTCTTTATCAATATAACTGTTCCAATCAATAACCCTTTTTTTGAAGTAAATTAACAAGTGGCTTCTATAAATAAACAGAATCCTAAGAATTTCTTTATAGTTCCTTTCCCATTCTAAAATAGCATTCATTATATTGCTTAGTTAGTAGGGTGTCGTGCCTTCATCTTGTAGATTTGTCATTCATCACTCTCAGCGCACAGACGATGTGTGAGTTGCCCCCGGCTGTTATAGGAATTGTGCTTGACGTCACTAATATTTTAAATCTGTTTTGACGTTGTTGAAGTTGCTGTTGTTATTCACAAGTTATAATGTTGTTGGTGCTGAGATAATGACCTTTTCTGCTTCTCCACGTCCTGCGTAGGTTGAACGTGAGCTCTGTTCCTTCTCATTTGCTTATCGGTTTCAGTCTCGATAATGTATGACCTTGGAGTCTCAGCTTCACCAACAATGTTCCAGTTCCAGGTTTTCATGATTGGATCCAGTATAATTTGTCCATTCAACAATTTGAACATGGAGTTGGCATGCTGGTTTAAGTGCTAACCTCCTCCTAGTTGTGAATCAGTGAGTTGTTATCTTACTTCCTTCTGGTTACTTAGACCTTCCTTTACAAAGTGTTCATTTATACTTTCTCCTGTTCAACAGCTCTGTAAGAAACTTCATTTTGGCTTGAGAGGTGTATATCAGGATGATAATAAAGCAATGCCTTGGTCTTCCTTTGTCTCCTGCCATTTCATGAGGATTCTCTTGACTGACTGCAATCAACTTTCTATAAACCCATTTCCTCTCGGGTAATGTAATGAAGGTGATGATGTTGAATCCACTCTCTTCAGCAAATTCCTTAAATTCTCTGGAGGTTAATTGAGTTTCATTATTGCCTATTATTCTTTCAGGAAGCCGTTGATCAGTGGACAGACTATACCGCTGAGGTGATTGCTGTATCTCTCAAATCTTTCATCTTTTGGATAAAAGGGAACTGTGGTTAGTCGTCTGCATCTGAGATAACATATAAAGCAAATTACTGCTGTTGCTGGACTCTGAAACTAAAAGAGAAAATGCTGGAAAATCTCAGCAGGTCTGGCAGCATCTGTCAGGAGAGAAAAGAACTGATGTTTCAAGTTCAGATGACCGTTTGTCAAAGGGTCAGCATTTTCCAGCATTTCTCTTTCATTTCCAGCATTTCCAGCATTTTGCCTTTTGATCTGAGATACCATTCCTGATTGTGTTTGAATAAATCAGTTCCCACAGTATATTATAGTCTGGCTGGTAATTTAATAGCTATGAGCTTACTTTTCTGCTGTTTATTTCTACATTTCTGGAATGTATCACAGGCAATCATTCTTCCAATGTCCTTGTAGAAGCTTGTTCAGCACACAGCTAATCAGCTCTGAGCTTGCACTTCCCAATTCCCACATGGCTTTTTGTATCTTCTGGAGAAGTTCTCTCAGCACTGTTTAGGGTATAACAATTCTGGATCCATCCGGAAGAACACCATCTTCTAATGAGATGTCATGTCTGTTAGAGCAGTACTGCTCTATGGCTGACTGTGTTTGCTGTACCTTATTGGGCCACCCATGGATCACTTGCTGAGAAAGTGATCTTCCTGGATCGCTAATTTGACTTGGTTTCTGTGGTGTTACGTTGCTGTCTCATGTTTCTCATGTGTAGAGATATATCTGCCAGTACCATTTCTCTTCTTGGCTTGTATTTCAGAGTGAAGTCATAACCCTGAAGCCTCAAAGGTAACCTCTGCGGATCTGCTGATGCTCTACCAAGATTTTTCTTCTGGATCTGCTCTCGTAGATGATGACACTCTCCCCTATAAACTGTCTCCTACAGAATTTCATACGAGTGCCAAAAGCTCTTCTTCTATGTCAGCATGTCTGGTCTGCTCTCAGCTGAATTTAGGGCTTTGAATTGGTTTTCGATCTTGAACCAGGCCAAGTCTCAGTCCTTTTAAAGAAGCATCTACCAGCAAATTAACAAGTTTCCTTCTGTTACAATATGACAGTCCATAACAGTTTCTCATACTTATTCCTATCTGCTGTGCGTTTCTTTGTCGCTGTTTTACTTCATCGCTCCTCCTGACTTTCTCTTGATTTATTTGAGTAGTCAGCATTTCACCTTTGTGACTTCCTGTGCTCTAGCTGTGTCAACAGCTTACAAATATTGTGAGCTTATTCTTTCCTATCAAGTCTTTTTATATTCCTGACATTGCAGAACTCCAGGTGAGCTGATCTTGTAGACCTTCACCTGTGTCCTTAGATTTACATTTTTGCTTTTTGATCTTCATAGAATTATAGAATCCCTAGAGTACAAAAGGAGGCTATTTGGCCCATCAAGCCAATAACAATCTCACCCAGGCTTTATCCCCGTCACTCCACGTATTTATCCTGCTAGTCCTCTTGACACACACTAAGGGCCAATTTGTCATGGCCAATCAACCTAACTAGCACATCTTAACTGGAGCTCCTGGAGGACACCCACACTGACAAAGGGCAGAAAGTGCCAACTCCATTCATTGAACTCAGGTCCTGAGTGCTTACCACTGTATCTTGTTATGAAATTGTCCACAGTCTCACTTGATTCCCACCCCAGGCCTCAAAACTCGTATCAGCAGATCCGTTATTTGACTTTGCACTGAATTTTCAAAATGTTTTTCTGGTATTTTTTCTTGTCTTCTTTCAGCTCCCAGCTAATAAACAAATTTAACCCTTTCGCCCCAGTGTGCAAAAGGATGGAGCTGATCCTTTCCTCTTCGCTTTTAGAAAGCTACTGAATGTCAGTCCACACTTCTGTTTAAACGTCTCAGATGCCTGTATAACATTCTCAGCCTCCCAATTCACCATGGCAGGTGCTGCATGTTCGTTGCTGTGCCAATGGCTATTTCATTTTCGTACAATTCACTCAGTTTTTCTCTCACTCTCTCTCTGGCACTAATTTGAGTTGATTTTTCAATCTAATTCTGCATTAAGTTAATTTGAAATATTTGGGTTTCTACTTACAGACAAGCTGCTGCCATTATGTTAAGTCTCCTGATTTCCCATAAATTCCCAACATTATACATTAGGCTCAAAATGCTGGAGCTTCTAGAATATTTCTTTCAGCTCTCCATATGTTCTGTTACACTGTTACTCAGCATGGTGGTACAGGGACAGCATGGTAGCACAGTTGTTAGCGCTGCTGCCTCCAAGCCATGATGTGGGGATGCCGGCTTTGGACTGGGCTAAGCACAGTAAGAAGTCTCACAACACCAGGTTAAAGACCAACAGGTTTATTTGGTAGCACAAACCACAAGCTTTTGGAGCACTGCCCTTCATTGGTGACATACGGCAGCGCAGAGTCACTGAGTGGAGACTGGTGGCCGGGTTCCACACACATGAGAATGGCCTCGGCTGGGATCTTAGAACATAGAACATAGAACATTACAGTACAGAACAGGCCCTTCGGCCCACGATGTTGTACCGACCAATTAAAAAGCAATGACCCTCTAACCTAAACCAATCCCTTTCCATCCATAAACCTATCCATGGATCTCTTAAACGCCCCCAAACTAGGCGCATTTACAACTGCAGCAGGCAGGGCATTCCAATCCCTCACCACCCTCTGGGTAAAGAACCTAGGGTTCATGTTGCACTGTCTATAACCCCCACGACTTGTCTGAGCTTGCAAAATCTCACTAACTGTCCTGGCTGGAAACAATACACATCTCTTCAACCTGTGTTTAACCTTCTCTCCACTCACATTGTCTGTACCTTTAAGACTTGATTACTTGTAGAGACTCGCATTCCAACCATTATTTTGTAAATTGAGTTTGTGCCTTTATATGCCCTGTTTGTGAACAGAACTCCCACTCACCTGATGAAGGAGCAGTGCTCCGAAAGCTTGTGGCTTGTGCTACCAAATAAACCTGTTGGACTTTAACCGGGTGTTGTGAGACTTCTTACTGTGCCTTACAGCGCCAGGAACCCAAATTCAATTCTGGCCTCAGGTCACTGTCTGTGTGGAGTTTACGCGTTCTCTCTATGTCTGTGAGTTTCCTCTAGATGTCCTGATTTCCTTCCGCAGTCTAAAGATGTGTGGGTTAGGTTGATTGTCCCTTAGTATTAGAGGGATTAGCAGGGTAAATATGTGGGATTACGGGAATAGAACCTGGATGGGATTGTGGTCAGTACAGACTCGATGGGCTGAATAGCCTCTTTCTGCACTGTAGGGATTCTGTGATTCTATATAGCAAATTACTGCAATGCAACAATGACTGTGGCACCCCAGTATAGATACTGGCATTAGTTCTTTGTGCTTTACAAATAATATAACAACATAACATAAGCTGTCCACATTGCAAGATTCCTGACCCTGTTTTCAGGCTGTTGCTGCCCCATTAATGGCAGGTGAGAGAAGTCAAAATTGTCAAAATCGCCACATGATAACTCAAGCTTCCATTGCATAAGATTCATTCTCAAACTACCTGCTTGATATTTCAGTAGAAACTATAAAAATACATTTATCTGAAATGTAATAAAAATGATTAATACAAGGTGCCAGGCACAACTCAGCCAACACTGCAGACACACCAGAATGACCTTCAAGTACGAACAACATTGTTTTCATGTGTTAACCCTCACTCATTCAGACTGACTGAAAATGGTAATCACATAATTCCCTGAAGCACTTTCTAACAGTCACAGAATTGGATTTGTGCATACTAATTACATATTAACTTTCATTACAGGATTCTAAAAGAGGTACGTATATTAGATAGTGGACGTATTTGTCACTTTCTGGATACTGACTTTAGCACAAGGTTGCATGTAATACTCTGTTTAATCTGAAAAACCAGAGAAGCTGGGTTTAAAATAAAAATCACTCGGTAGGGGGAAGTAAATCTGCAGCTGTGTAGAATTGAAATATAGCATTAGAGGTCAGGACGGTGCATTCCAAAGAAAATGATCACTTTACATGCAGGAATGCAAATAGTTTGGATTGGTTGCGTACGTGGAACTGTTGGCTGAATTATGATCTGTTCCATTATGGTTCTCACTACTCCATGATCTCACATCCGGCCATCTAGCACCCATTTGCTAGATGCAGCTTGGAGACAGCAGGAACACCAGTGCAAGAGAATAAGATCATTACTCATTAACATGATATTAATGACAAAGCCTTGTTGGCTTCTGTGGCTAGCTGATTTATGTCATTAGACCAGGTGTGACTTTGAGCTGAGGATAGGTGAATAATAATGAGGTCAGTGGGATTTTTAACCCTTATGTAAGCCTGTGCTTGATGTCATCAATTTTATCACTTTATGGATACATGATCAAATGTTTATTCTGCAATATTATAGCCGATAGTCACTTCGATACCAAATCAACACAATATTAAAAAAATATTATGTTTAAAGCATTGCAGTTTTAGAGTTTTGCAGATTTCTGCCATAAAGGTAAATATAAATCACTATGTGACCTGTTTTTCCCAATAGCCCTGAAATTCTTTCAGGTTATATGTTGTGATACTGTGCTGCTGAGTAATGACTTTCCAACTTTGCTCTTCAACAACTGACCTCGCCATAAAGCGCAGAAACAGCTCATTAACCCAGCTGTTGGTGTTCATTAACCTCTGTTTATGCCCTCCCATGGGACGTGCAAACAATATGGTTAGGTGGATTGACCATGCTGAATTGCTCCTTAGTGTCCCGAGATTAGGGAGATTAGTGGGGTAAATATGTAAGGTTACGAGGTAGGGTCTGGATGGGATGCTCTGTCGGACAGTCAGTGCAGGCTCACTGGGTCGAATGGCCTGCTTCTGCACTGTAGGTATTCTAGAGAGCAGAGAGGGACTTGGAAATCAGGCCCCAGAATTTGGCTACCAAAGTAGGTAGTTTGAATTGGGAAATTTCCCAACTCACCAGTCTCATCTCAGTAGAAAGGGCCTTGAATGGTGGGACCTTCATTCTGAGGGAATTGAGTAAGGCGCAGAGTTAGGTCTGCCAGGTCAGAAGCAGAGCAGCCAAGAGGATGCTGAGTGTGGAGGATCTCCTTGGTTCTCTTGCACTCTGCCCCTATTGTAATGTAACATTTAGCAGCTGCCCACCTTCACCAAAAGGCATGGAAAGCACCTTTCCCAGCAGCACCCACACATACAGAAAACCTTTTCAAGAGGAATTCATAGAAATTATTATTTTGAATAAATGCACATTGTGGGCAGCAGTCCAACACAATTCCTCTTGATATTTTATTTCTACAATTGCAAGTGAGTTTTGAGACAGAGGTTGGATTTTCGCAACTGAGGTGGATAGCTCGAATCAGGAATTTCCCTATTCGTTATATCCTCTATATTGGAAAGGTCCCCAAATACTGCAATTTTTACTCTGTGGGGTTTGGTTACAGGATGGGGTTGGATTTGCCACCCTCCTCACATAGATTTGAGGTGGGTATGGCAATGGCCAAGTGCTGAAGTGGGATGATTAAAAGGTTCACTGGGATTACGTCCCATTTATTTGGATACATTTTAGGCCCTCTAGCCCTCACTTCTCACATCCCATTATCCCTACACTAACTCCCCGTGTCACCTCATGCACCAATGCCAATTAATGCCCCCATTCTGCCATTCCCCCTTCCCTCCCGATCCCCTCACACCTTCCATACCAAATCACGGCCCTTCCATGCCTGTTCCCACAGTATATACTTTTGTGTGGAACCAATTAACCTTTTTGTAAGAATGGTATGTGTGAAACTCGTTCAAAAAAACACTCATTCGTAACTTTATTGAAAACAATATGACATTCTGACAACCTTATAAAAGTTGCCTATTAAAGTATCAGCCATAGAAGCATTAGAGCACATCACATCTCTTAATCTTGTGCTTTGAGAATTCTCAACATTGACTCTAGACCCCATGAATTTCATGGCATCAAGTCAAACACTAGCAAGGAAACCTCCTGCTGATTACCATTTACCACTGCCACCATCCTCCTTAAGTTGATGAACAGATTAGAAATAAGCTCTGCAATCCTGCCACATACAGTCATGAATGGCGGTGTACAATTAAATAACTCACTGGAGGGGGAGACTCCACAAATATCCCCATCCTCAATGGGGAGCCCAGCACATCAGCGCAACAGACAAATACCCATCTCAGCCTTCTTTTGAAGTTCCCAGCATCACAGATATCGGTTTTCAGCAATTTTGATTCACTCCATGTGAAGAAACAGCTGTAGAACCTGCAAAAGGCTAATGGCCCTGACAACATTCTGGAAATAGTACTGAAGACTTGTGCTCCAGAATATATCACGCCCCTAGCCAAGCTATTCCATTATAGCTACTACACTGGCATCCATCTAGCTACGTGGAAAAATTCCCAAGTATGTGCTGTTTACAAAAAAGCAGAACTTCAACCTGGCCAACTACTGTCCTATTTGTCTATTCTTGATCATCAGTAAAGTGATGGAAGGGGTAATTGACAGAGCTAATAAGTGGCTCTTATTCAGCTGTATCCTGCTCACTAATGCTCAGTTTGGATCCTCCCCCCACCCCTCCAAGGGCCACTCAGCACTTCACCTTATTATACAGCCGTGGCACAATAATAGAAAAAAGAAGCAATCTCAAGAGGTGTAGCTTGAGTGACCGCCCTTGAAATCAGTGCAGTAGTTGACTGACTGTGTCATCAAGAAGCCCTAGCAAAATTGGAGTCAATGAGAGTCGGGGGGTTAGGTCTCTACTGGTTGGAGTCACACCTGTCACAAAGGAAGGTGGGTTTGGTTGTTGGAGATCAATCATCTCAGTCCCAGGAGGAGTTGCTCAGGGAAGTGTCTAAGCGCAACTATTTTCAGCTTCTTCATCAATCACATTCCCTGCATTGTACGGTCAGAAGTGGGGATGTTTGCTGATGATTGCATAATGTCCAGTGTCATTCACAACTCTTACACACTGAAGCAGTGGGTGCCCATATGCAGCAAGACGAGGCTTAAGTTGATAAGTAGCAAGTAATAATTGCATCACACAAGTGTCACGCCATGATCTTCTCCAACAAGTGAGAATCTAACCGTCTCACCTTGACATTTAAGTAGATCACCATTGCTGAATTGGTATCAATTACGTATGTCAGACAAGCAGGAATTGCACCCTGCTGAAAGAGCACGAGAATGGAGATGAATAAACTACAGGGGTGAGAAACATCCTGAAGGTATTCCAAAGATGTTTTACCATTGGCTGACTGGTGCCTCGGTCTGTCCCATTATGATTCACACAAAGTTGGGAGTTAGCAGAAGACTTACCTGCCTTAACTCTAATGGTAATAAATACTGTGGCAGAGAAAAATCTAAGGGTAGCCTTTCTTAAACCATGGATTACAGAAGATCTGCCTATATTCTCCACATAGTTGAGCTAACATTTTCAAGGGAGATGTGAGAAGAAAAATAATTAATGAGATTAATGACAGCATTAATGGGAGCAAACTGATGTGATACATTTTCCTAATGCTTCCTGTAACTGAGAGATTAAGTGCACATTTTATTTGTACCTTCTTCTGATGAATCACTTCTACCGAGTGACCCACTTGCCAGGATATTGTTGGATTATGATAATTTCTTTTAGGCATTTCTTCCAAATATTCAGTTTTCCAGTGGTTCTCCATGTTCGTCCTTCCCTGGCCTTACATAAGGTTGTGATATGGAGATGCCAGAAACTTGATGTCTGTGTCAATATGTGTGATCTTCTTACAAAAGGTTGGTCAGTGAGATGAGATACATTGTCCCTTGCCTAAATGACCATGTGTCACCCTACGCATGGCTGTTGACTGAATAGCTTCATCCCTGTTGCCTTCAGACTTTTGAATGGACCTACTTTATATTAAGTTGCTCTTTCACTACACCCTAGCTTTAACTGCAATATTACATTCTAAAGTGACTCCTTCTCTATGAATGGTATGCTTTGCTGTATAATGCGCAAGAAACAATACTTTTCACTGTATACTAATACATGCAACAATAATAAACCAAATCAAACCAAATATTGGATACCCTCAAATTTACTGAAACACACTGTGAAACAGGAGTGCAGGAGTTACACTTCAGTGCTGAACTAATTTCAGAAAGAATCTGAAGGCTATTTCTTCTTAATCTGCAGTATATCAAAATGTAACCCAATTTGGATCCATGGTTGGAAGTGTTTACACAAAGAGTAATGCAAGAGCCTATTTGTCACAGCTAGCAGCATGGTTATTTTGGTCACTGTTTCATTTTTTGTATAAACACTGTATGTGTGTATTTTCATAATTGAAGTCAAGAGATTGTAATGGATTAATGGAAAATGACTAAAACACTGATCACAGAATAGGCACAAGTAACATATCTTAAGCTGTTACTTTCTTCGCACAATGGCATATTTCAAGTAATGTGTATAAATGGAGTAAGTTGCTGTTGAGCAAGTGCTTTGTCATATATATCAACTATATATTTCTGACGTGTGCAAAACTCTTGACACTGTAACTATAGCAATCCTGAACATAGTCACAAAGGATTTTGAATCTGTAAACAATGTCTAATTGAAAAAAAAATTCTCATGCATCATTTTATACAGTTATCTTAAAGAACCAACAACTAATGTCACAAAAATGGAAATTTCATTCAGACTCACTGTCATGGCATAAGACAGACCATGTTGAATATTATGAGTGTCAAAGAGCAGAGAAATGGTGTAACAGATGTGTCAGAATACTTCAGAAAATTGAAGTGCGGGATCTGAAGCTACCTCATTGAACATAACCTAAATTTAATAAAACGTAGACAATGTTTTCTGACAACCTGTGCTATCAGGGTGACCCCATTTGCAGAGGTCAGCTTATTGGAAATTTGCAGATGCAATGCTTGTGACTTTCCATCTATTGATTACAATATGTTGAGAATCACTTGCAATTTTCCAATTGGTTGCGTGCTGCATTTGTGACCCCCGTGGTGCCATGGCGGCCTCAGAAAATTTTGTCTTGCGTTTATTTAACAAAGAACTGAAAAACGTTAATAGTTCTTCATAGTTAAAAAAAGCAGTTAACTTTATCGGTTATTAATTAAACAGGAAACTTGCTGTCATTGTTTGAAGGAAGACTTCAGGATGAGAACTGCTACAAGTCAGGGTCAGCCTTTAAAAAGCCAAACTGGTACTTGTTGGTATCGAATAGACTCATTGGTGAATTCTAAGGAGCTCAGATTGGCAATATGCCTCAGCTTAGCAAAAGAGGTCGGTTGAAATACAATGATCCGTAACTTCCTCGGAGTGGCAATCAGCAGCGCATTGCTATTCTTTCTGACTTTGCTGCTCTTGAATTCTAATGCATCTGTCTTGTCTGAACGTCCTGACTCAGGCCAGGTGAGACTGACAAAGAAAAAGTGTTCACAACTCCAGCAGCAAAGTGCAATAGAATCATAGAATCCCTACGGTGCAGAAGAAGCCATTCAGCCCATCAAGTCATAGAACATAGAACATTACAACGCAGTACATACCTTTCAGCCCTCGATGTTGTGCCGACCAGTGGAACCAATCTAATGACCATCTAACCTAAACTATTCCACTATTATCCATACGTCTATCCAATGTCCATTTGAATGCCCTTAAAGTTGGCGGGTCCACTACTGCTGCAGGCAGGGCATTCCACGCCCTTACTAGTCTCTTAGTAAAGAACCTACCTCTGACATCTGTCCTATATTTGTCCAAAGTCTGCACCGACCATAATCCCACCCAGACCCTACACCTATAACCCCACGCATTTACCCTGCTAATTCCCCTTACAATTCAGCATGGCCAATCAACCTAATCTGCACATCTTTAGATAATATCCTGAAAGAAAACCTGCCTATTTCTCTGGAGAGAAACACACTGATTTTCAGTCAGATCCTGACACTTGCCTTATTTTGGTAAGATCTGACCAATGTTGTTTGGGAAGTTCTCCCTGTGACTGTGTGGGTTTCCCTGGGTGCTCCTACAGTCCAAAGATGAGCGGGTTAATTTGATTGGCCATCTTAAATTGTCCCTTAATGTCAGGGGGATTAGCGGGGTTAATGTGTGGGATTACTGGAATAGGATCTGGTAGGATTGTTGTCAGTTCAGACTCAATGGGCCGAATGGCTTCCTTTGTACTGTTGATTCAATCTTCCTGCATTTTATTAAAATTACCTTTTCCACAACTGTAAGTATTTCAACTAATTATTATGCATGCACTTCAGATTTAATGGATCATTTTATCACAAATCGTTGTGTAAAAAGTTTATTTATTCATCACAAGTAAGGCTTATATTAACACTGCAATGAAGTTACAGTGAAATTCTCCTAGTCGCCACACACCAGTGCCAGTTTGGGTCAATGCACCTAACCAGCACATCTTTCAGACTGGAGGAGGGAACCGGAGCACCCGGAGGAAATCCACGCAGGGACGGAGAGAATATACAAACTCCACACAGACAGTGACTAAAGCCAGGAATCGAACCCGGATCCCTGATGCTGTGAGGCAGCAGTGCTAACTACTGTGCCATCATACTACCCAGCTCTGTAAATTAATATTCAAAAACTTAGGAAGGACATTTCAATGGTTTTACAGTGAACATTCCAATTCCATCTGGAACATTTCCTTACTTTGATTTTGCAATTATATTTCCCGATAAATAAATTAACAAAATGTTTAAAGTCTGCAACTGTCGCTTTGTTGATCCGCTGTGAAAAATTGGACCAACATCATTATTGTTGATTCCGTGATAGCTTTTGTGCCAAAAATTAATTTGAATTGAAAAGAATGTTGTATCATCAATTCCAGCTAATTTGGTGAATGGGTGATATTTGACTTTGGCATCTAGTTTGAATCATGGCAGAATCCCACAGTTCTATATTTTTTTCCTTATAATATCCTTTGTGAAAAGGTCTTGGTGACGCAGTCCATGTGATCACTGACCTCTCTTTGGGGATTAATTGATATAAGCTTTGTAAATGATATTTTATAAATCCTATTGCATCACTAATAGTAAATTACATTCAGCTGCTCTAACTTCACCAGCAGCAAACAAGAATTGTCTTTAACATGTGAAACTGGCAACAGAATTTGACAGTGAACTCGCTTCAGATGTCAGCAGAACCTGGGCGGCATTTTGTGGGTGGTGGCCAATGAAGTGCCAGCGGCCCATCCCTGAGGGCAGGGAGCTCGTTCAGACGGCTGCGAGCTCGCTCGGAGCTCACTCTTCACACAAATGGTTGTAAATCTATGGAATTCCCTGCCTAGTGAAGCAGTTGATGCTACTTCATTGAATGTTTTTAAGGCAAGGATAGATAAATTTTTGAACAGTAAAGGAATTAAGGCGGTAAGTGGATCTGAGTCCACAAAAAGATCAGCCGTGATCTTATTGAATGGTGGAGCAGGCTCGAGGGGCCACATGGCCTATTCCTGCACTTAGTTCTTATCTTGTTATGTTCTTATACATATTTTGAGTTAAATTGTATTCTAGTAGGATTGGGAGGATAGTTGCACTTTTTCTCTGACATCAGCCAATTGGATGTATTTTTAGACAAGGCCAACACCAGGCCATGATGGCTTTCCTCCAAATCTTCCCGAGTGTTAAGTTTTCAAAGTTTTTTTTCAAAGTTTATTTATTATCATCATAAGTAGGCTTACATTAACATTGCAATGAAGTTACTGTGAAAATCTCCTAGTCACCACACTCTAGCGCCTGTTCGGGTACACTGAGGGAGAAAGTAGTATGGCAATGCACCTCACCACATGTATTTCAGATGTGTATGGGATTTCAGGCCTTTTTCAAGGAGTAAGAAACAATCTCATTGCGCGTTGCCAATATGATGCTCTACATACACCTTCCTGTCTCTGAAGATCACCACCTATTCTCTACAAACTCCTTAACTGAAAGATCAGACTGGCTTCCAATCCAGTGAAGCATCAATTCCTGGCACGAAGCACAGGCAATAAAGTGAAATTCACCACAAAATTGCTTCAAAAATGTATGATGCCACAGAGAATATTAAAGAAGTTAAAATACAGTTCGAAATTTCTGAAATTACATCTGAAAGTTAAGATAATGCCAGAATGAGCATTCGGAGAACATTAATTTGACTTGAATATTGTATTATTCAAATAACCATTGAAAAATAGTTAAAGTAAGCAAACCTTTTGAGTTCAAATTAAAGGCACCGTTATATTGGTCTTACAATGCCAAATTAAGTTTAGATTTATCAGGCAGTTCGAAAATGAGGAAGTGCAGGACCTTGTGTGATAGACCTACTATTTTCTTAACACTTCTACATTAAGTCGATTTGCTTTATTATTGTCACATGTGTTAGAATACAGTGAAAAGTATTGTTTCTTGTGCACTATATAAACAAAGCATACCATACATAGAGAAGGAAAGGACAGGGTGCAGAATGTATGTTATATTCATAGCTAGGGTACAGAGAAAGATCAACTTAGTGTGAGGTAGGTCCATTCAAAAGTCTAATAGCAGAATGGAAGGAGCTGTTCTCGAGTTATTTGGTACGTGACCTCAGGGTTTTATATCTTTTTCCTAATGGAAGAAGGTGGAAGAGAGTAAATCTGGGGTCCGTGAGGTCCTTGATTATGTTGGCTGCTTTTCTGAGGTAGCCGGAAATGTAGACAGAGTCAATGGATGGGAGGCTGGTTTGTGTGATGGATTGGGCTTCATTCATGACCCTTTGTAGTTTCTTGTGCTCTTGATCAAAGCAGCAGCCATACCAAGTTGTAATACAACCAGAAAGAATGCTTTCTATGGTGCATGTGTAAAAGTTGGTGAGAATCGTAATGGACATGCCAAATTTCCTTAGCCTCCTGAGAAAGTAGAAGCATCAGCATGGAGGAACCCGAACAGGATGGTGATGATCTGGGCACCTAGAAACTTGAAGCTCTCGACCATTTCCATTTCATCCCAGTTGATCATCATCAATTACCATGTACAATTTTTAATACCCCAAAATAAACATTTAAATGATGTTGGGTCATTAGCTAATTCCAATTTCTCCTGCCAACACTTTTCATGAACTGATATTAACGATCTCAAAATGACCATCAGCTATTTGTAAAGCCCAATCAATTGTTACAGAGGACTTCGTATGGAAAATTGGATACAGCAATTTAAATCATGGAGCATGCTTAACAAAAAATTACTCATGTTGGTGTGAAGAATCTTTACCGATAAAAAATGGTTTTGTTGGTAGGATTAAGAAGTCATTGTTTTTAAGGCGTTACAAAATTGCGAACCCCATGACTTTTCTGTTTTTGGCAGGTGAAACTTAACATAAAACATTCAATAAGGTGCTGGGATGTCTAAAACAGACTCAGTCTTGTTAAGGCCGCTAAATAGACACTGGAATGTAAATTGGTTGAAATCCATTGCAAACCATAAGTGCTATTACTTATAGCAAGCATCTGTCACAGGCAAACATGCAAGAAAATAATCTCTGCTAATATTTTTGATCTTTTTGTGTTGAAAGAGATTGCAAGACCCCGCTCCTGGAGTCACTTATGATTTTTTATTTAAGATTTGACACAGAACACACATACTCTATCTATACAATTTTATTGGATCTTTAAGACAGATTTACACAATCTGCAATTATAAAAATGCTGCAATACGAGCAGTACATCAATAATGTCCTGAGAATTAACCATACGTACAATCAACAACAGATCTGGCCTTGTTGATTGGTCTCCCTGACGGCAACCTTACTGAGAGTTCTACACAAAGAGCTATTCATACAATTCACTCCACTTGAGTCAAATAACTTTCAGTTTTAGGTGATTAGCCAAATCAGTCTATCCTCACTGCAGTGCCAAAGATTTACAATCATTGTCTTTCACATAGTTAACTTTTTGTCAGCTCAGACTCAGGGATTCCTTACCCTCCGATCCTTGGTCGGGCTGCATTAATATGATGGCTATTGGCCATATGTTAGTGTCTTATCTGAAGTGGTCTCAAACTGTTAATTGTGAAGGTCTGTTCTCACATTTCAGATACAGATGTTTCAGCCCTGAACATTGTGGCATTGTTCAGTTTGATATCAATGTCTGGGGGAAAAAAAAACAAGGTTATTACCGAATATTGCAGTTTCCCAGACAGCTTCTCAAAGGGTGCATCAAATTCTTTGCCTTTTGTCCATTGAAGTTGCTTATACAGTCTGTCATGTTCCATTGTTTGTATTATACTTCAGAGCACGACTGGCCTTAAAAAGCATTCTAATGTACACCAAAGATTTAAAATTCCAAGGCTCTTAATATTCTTACAGTCCACCCTCAAATGACTTTGCACCTGCGTTCTAGGATATTCTCACACTAACTCATCCCATGCTTTCCGTACCAATCTAACCATGTTTTACTGTCTGCTCCTGGGCCAAGGTATAACAGTGCTTTTCTGGACTGATTCACAAAGCTCATTAACTCTACCAAGTATCCTGGCACATGTGGTATATTATATCCAAAGCTATTGACAAATTGATGTAACTTTGCCTTTATTTAAAACACCATTATCTGCAGTAACTCTGTGGATCGTATTTTGCTGGTGGAAATTTTACAATCACTTGCATTTGCCAAATGCTGATTGCCTTACTCAATAATATTCTAAATTTGCACACAAGTAAAAGAATTCAAGCAACAGACTTAAAAAAAACTCCAACTCTCTATTCATTAGTATCCACTTTGTGGATAATTCTTGATAAATATTTCCTCCAAGCCCTCAGTAATCCTAACCCAAAGTTTGTATCCTTTTATTTTAATTTGTCAGGTATCGGTGTGCTGGAATCCATCTCTGTTGTTTAAGTCAGTTTCTCTATGAAATATCCATCAATGCTTTGCTGATTTAAACATTCATCTCACATCACTGGCTAGAGTAACCATTTGATATTGTACTATTGTCAATAAACTGAACATGTTTAAGGCCTGTTCTTCATATAAATTTACTGTATATTCTGTGTGTTAGTTGTTTCTCATGTAGCACCTCATCTGTACAGTGATGCTGGTGTCCCGATATCATGCCATACATTTGCCATCTGATACAAGCTGTTCTTGGATTTTCAGGTAATCCTATCAACCAACTGGAGGGGTGACTCTCTAGAATACCATGCTTCTTCACCCCCTGCTTGGCCCTGATGCCATGGGTAGTGGCCAAACTGTCAAATGCAATTTTCTTAACAAGTTAAATGGAATATGACAAACTGTACAAGCAACTTTAATGGACAAAAGGCAAAGAATTTGATGCAACCTTGGAGAAGTTGTCTGGGAAAACCTCTTTCAAACTCGCTGAACTGCAATGTTCTGTAATAACCTTGTTTTTTTCCCCAGACATTGATATCAAACTGAACAATGCCATAATGTTCAGAGCTGAAACATCTGCATCTGAAATGAGAGAACAGACCTTCATAATTACAGTTTGAGACCACTTCAGATAAGACACTAACATATCTCCAAAAGAAAATTGTCTATTTATTACTGATTGGACGGCACAGTGGTTAGCACTGTTGCCTCACAGCAGCAGCGATCTGGGTTCAATTCCGGCCTTGTGTGGAGTTTGCATATTCCCCCCTTGTCTGCATGGGTTTCCTCCTGGTGCTCTGATTTCTTCCCACTGTTGAAAGATGTGTAAGTCAGGTGGATTAGCCATGGTAAATGCACAGGGGAGCAGGCCTGGGTAAGATGCTCTTTCGGAGAGTTACTACAGCTCCTTCTGCACTGTAGGGATTCTATGATTCTCATAATTGATCTCTTCTGTTGAATCACATGCAATTCCCACTTTGTGGTGTGTTTTTCCCATGTCTACCTGTTAGCATGAGTGGAGCATCACATTAATTATTTTTTTTTCATTCATAAGACCTGGAGGAATGTTCCTCTGCCATAAAATATTCCCATTAATAGTAATAATGATAGACTCCATTGTTTAAGTATGTTCAACTGTAAGTGATTTGAAAGGTCCTCTATTTTACAGCATAACCAATGCTAAAAGAAATTTGATAGAAGAAGGGTGCTTTCTGCTGCTCCACTATAGCAGCTGTTTTTGTATGACGCAAGGAGGATCCAAGAAATCTGGGTAGCTTAGCAGTTGTAGTAGTCAGCCAGTAAAGGTATTCCTGCCTTTGCCCCTTTGGCGCAGTCCAATGAAAGTTGCTAATCATGGCTTACGTCATGGTATTACCAAGGAACAAGATGAGGAGGTAGGACCTAAGAACAATCTCAGGAATTCATAGAATCATCATAGAATCCCTACAGTGGAGGAGGAGGCCCTTTGGTCCATCAAGTTTGCACTGACAACAATCCCACCCAGGCCCCATCCTCGTAACCTTACGTATTTGCCCTAGCATCCCTGACACTAAGGGATAATTTAGCATAGTCAATCAACCTAACCCATACATCTTTGGAGAGTGGGAGGACACCAGAGCACTCAGAGAAAACCCACAGACATGGGGAGAATGTGTAAATTTCACACAGACAGTAACCTGAGGCCAGAATTGAATGCAGATCCCTGACGCTGTGAATCAGCAGTGCTAACCAGTGTGCCACAATGCCATCCATGTTGTCGATGTTATTCTGCAATGGCTTAGTTAACATGGTCGTCCTACTTTTATATGTTTAAAACAAAATTCAAACTTTCCCACTTGACCCCAATCATTAAGAAGACACCTTCTCATACTTATGTACCATCATCTAGCTCCCCACTTTGCACTCCAGTGGTTTACTTGAGACTTAACTGCAGCCAACTGAGTTGGTGTACTTGCCTTTTATGAGGACTGCCAGTGAGTTTACTTTCCTTTCTAAGGTCTGCAATAAATTGAACATGTTCTTTTGCTACACTAAAAGCAATTTACTGTGTATGCTGGAATCTGAAATGGAAAATGCTGGAAAATCTCAGCAGGTCTGACAGCATCTTGTGGAGAGAGAATAGAGCTAATATTGTGAGTCTGGATGAACCTTCACTAGAGTTCTTTTTCGGTCCTTTATTTTAAACAATTTTTCAATAATTAATTGTTAAAAAGGGTGAAATTTCCTGGCCTTGCTCGGACAAGACAGGAAATTTGCGTCTCAGATCAACAGAAATTTCCATTGGCAGACCCTCGCCTGCGCCAATTCCATGGACATTATGACTAACATTTTAAAATTATCCCCAAATTCAAATGGCAGAATTGCTGGTCTGGCAACTTTTGTCAATATTTCAATTTTATTTTTCCAAAATAAACATAGTTCTACAGACTCAGAAACCATTAAAACTGTTTTTCAATAATTTTTTTGCACTGAAAATGTGGTTATCCCCATAAACTTCAGGTAATTTTTTCTTAATTGAGCACTTGAAACAGCAACTCGTCTCAATTTATTTTATCAATTTCAATCTCAGAAATACTGATACCCAGGCTTGGTATTTTTGTCGCTACTGTTACATTAAAGACAAAGTGCTTGTAATTAATTTGGAAATGACTTCCATATCTCCCCATCCTAAGCGTTTTGTCTTTGAAGATTGCAAATATCCCTAGATTAAAGGCATGCCTTTGAAAAGCAAAGCCTTTAGCTCAGATCATCACTATGCTGTAGCATTTAATGTCTGTAAATTGGATTCCTGCCAGACATCCCAGCAAACATAAGTTCAAGGCTTCAAGCTTGAAGCTTATCTGTTATGAAACAAATCAGTTACAAGACTAAATTTTAGCCAAAATAAATTCACATGAACATCTCTAATTAATAATGTAATTCAGCTGTTATATACTAATTCTAGTTGAACAATCTTAAATTAAAATGAACTGACTCAACAATCACACTCATACTTCCATATTTTCATTTCTTTCTCCCAAACAGTTTTAACTTTTGCTCTGGGCCTCTTTAACTTCCTTCTTTCCCTCTTAACCATTTTCTATAAGCCAGGGCTCTCTTTCATCATGACGTCTTTTCCAACTTTTGAATGCTGCAACTCTGCATTCTCCCACACCATTGTTTCCCTTCCTCCCATTGCCTGTAACATGAATCTCCAAAACCATCACAGCTCCATAGGGAAAGGCAACTCACAGTCAGGCTCTTGCCTTCATGTCCTCCCATTGTGTTTTCAGAGAGTTGGGTGTATTATGGAGTAACAAGTATTTGAGGAGCCAAAGGACCATTTAGCTACTTCACCACTACAACCTAACATCAATCAAGCCATGCGTGTTTGAGTTCTCAAAATAGGAGAAGATGAAGGGTTGAGGCTTCACTCCAGCTCAAAGTTGCCTCTTCAAATTTTGGAGCTTGTGGATCAACTCGACACCATCAGGTTTCATCAATGTCTATTTGCTGGCCTTTCATCCCCTTCACAAGATGCAGAGTGCAAGGACGCTCTCTAATTACTATGCCTGTCAATGTCTCTACCAGCTATGCATGCTGCAGTTTCTCCAAATTGTGTTTCTTTCTCTTTTAATTTGCAGCCTCTGTATCAGAACAGGCTGCCCCAAGTGATCTAATCTCCAATTTTCGGTTTTTTCCGGGCTGCTTCTCTATATGTTCCACAACTTCCTTATTTTTGGTCTCAGTGCCTTCTCCTAAATTCTGTGTTCTTAGCATTAGCTAGAGTCACTCTGATGCCTTTCTTTTCACTTTCTCTATTCTTTGTTTCTTTTAAATCAAACCCTGTTGAGAGAAGGATCCTGGCACAACACTCAGTACTCAAGTTTCTCATTCCCAATTCTTCTTTTGCATTCTCTGTGATCCAAAAGCCCACCTTGTTTCAGTACCACTGTAACAGCAGTTTTCAAATCATAATTTTCTGTCTTCACTATCTTCTGCTTTTAACCACAAGTTTCGCCTTTTCAAGCTTCATCTTCCTCACTCTTATTTACATACAGATTATTTAGATATTGTTGTTTGTTACTGCTCCGCCTTTCCTCTATGTTCTCAAACTCTTTATTTCTTCCACAACCTCCATCTTCCTCTTCCCTTCCAATAGCTGAGTAATTGCAGCTTCTTTATTGCTGCTTCTTATTTATATCAGTTTTTTTCACATTAATCATTGTTGGTACTACTCAGATACTTTTATCATTCTTGGGCAAGATGTGGGCCCTCGTGTTCAATATTCTGCTTCATAAACTGTGTCTATTATTACTCACATTTGACTCTTTCAGGGACAGTTTTCTTGAAAATATTTGATGTTCATTCATTGTCTCACTTTTTTTTACCCATTTTAGTGATCCATCAATTCTCACTTTACATCCCTTCTTGGGCTGCAATCATCTGTAAGGCCTCCCTCATACTGGAATCTACAGGTTTATGATTGTTTTATTAGAGGTTTATGAGAAATTACATAGCTCACACAGGTTCATTCCAAAGATTCAATTGTACCTTCAAGGCAGATTTTAAACCACCACTATCGAACAATCTAAAGATAGTTATCAAAAGATTGCACTACGAGCAATGCATCAATAATGTTGCAAGAGGGAATAGATAGTCAGTCCTTGTTGATTGGTGATCTTCCTGCACAAGCCAACTGGTCAAGTATCCTCCTCTGACTGCAGCCTCACTCAGAGTTAGACAAAGAGAAAGAGTTACATATACTGAGTCAAATGACTTTGTGTTTACGTTCCTGCTTTAAGTGGTTGACCAAATCACTATTCCAATTGCAGTGTCAATGCTTTGCAGTATTGGCCTTGAATTATTAATTTTCCATCAGTCCAGGCTACATGTGTGTATGTGTCCTTGTGTGGGGTGGGCTGGGGATCCCTTTTAATGCTCAGAATGATTGGCCTTGTAGGCATTCTAATACACACCAGAAGTTTAAACGTTCAAGGGCTTCTATATTCTTACAAGGTTACTTAGCTTTACTTCTTCTATAACAGAACCAAGAATTGCTATGAATAGGGACATCTACTTACAGTTGGCTACTATGAATAGCAATCTGAGAAATACACAATTACAGCATTTTACGTTTTTATTTTAGAGTAGCAGCAAATCTTTTAGGATGTGTAACAATAATGTATTCTCTTTATGTGTTTTAATGATCTTTTCCTATCTATATTTAAAATGTCTTTGTACTTTTCTAACAATGGCAGGATAAGATATCCCTTAATTTGCATAATTTATACCAGTAGTCATTCAAAATAATTTCGCTCCTTGAGCATCATGGGCATAATAAATGATTAAACAAGAAATTCTCCCTCACTTCCTGGCAACTTCCATAATGTTTATGTTTTGAAAGATATGCAATATTCCAAATCTCATCACCTCACATTTGCTTGGGTTAAATTCCCTCTGCCATCTTTCAGCCCAGGTCTCCAGTCGATTTATATCCTGCTGTATCCTTTCACAATCCTCCTCACTGTTCCCTGTTTCTGCAAATTTACTAATCAGACCATCTATATATATATAAAACAGAGGCCCCAGCACCGATTCTTGTGGAACAACAATTGTCACAGACCTCCAGTTAGAAAAGTATCCTTCCACTACTACTCTCTGCTTTCTATGCCCAAGCCAGTTTTGTATTCATGTTACCAGTTCATTTTGGATCCCATATGACTTCATGTGTCAGCCTGCAATGAGGAACCTGATTGAAGGCTTTACTAAAGTCCATGTATATAACATTCATTGCCTTGCCTGCTCAATCTTTCTTGTTACTTCCTCAAAGAACTCAATCAAGTTTGTGAGACATGACCTACCCTTCACAAAACCTCCTATTGCTAATAAGCTTATTCTTTTCCAGATGTGAGTATATCCTGTCTCTAAGAATTTTCTCCAATAATTTCCCCACCATTGAAATAAGGCTCCCAGTCCTGCAATTTCCTGGATTGTATCTTCTGTCCTTCTTAAACAGGGGAACAATGTTAGCTACTCTCCAATCCTCTGGTACCTCACGGGTAGATAGGTTTTTGACAGACAAGGGAATTAAGGGTTATGGGGAGAAAGCAGGACTGATCCACTTCAGATCAGCCATGATCTTATTGAATGGCGGGGCAGGCTCGAAGGGCTAGTTGGCCTACTCCTGCTCCTATTTCTTATGTTCTTATGAGTTCCTCCACTTTACACTGGCTATTGGGAGGTCTGTGGTTCAACCCCAACAGTGTGATCGCACCACTCCTGTTCCTGAGTTCTACCTATGTATCCTCACTGCACAATCCCACCAAGTTTCTTTTTCACAAGGCTATGCATTTTCTAAATCTGAATGCATTTAACTACTTAAGCAATAAGCTGTAATGAACCAATCAAATATATTTTCTTGAATTAAAGGAAGAGCAAATTTATTCACCACTAAATCTGTCGGAAAAAATAACAAAAACACATCACGAGCACACACTCAAGTATCGGAAATAAAGGAAATCAGAAGTCTGTAAGAAACAGTAAAAGGGTGTATGATTAAATGATCTTTGATTGTCCTGGAGTCATAGGTGGTTAAAGTTTGCAGTCCATTTGAGTTAGCTGGTTTCGGTAGAAGGTGTTACAACATCTTCTATCAATGTTTGCTTTGCCATCTGATATTTTTCTGCGCCTTTTCCCATTAAATGGGAATGAGGAATGGGAAAGGAGCACTGAATGCATGCACTTGTAGTTAATTGGTATTGGATGCCTGAGGAACCTGTGCAATACAGTATGATACCATGGAAGATAATTTGGCAGCTTTCAACCTTGGTCTATGCAAACCACAGACTAATTCTCGATCTGTCAGGAATCTAGCTCATTAACCAATTCCTATTTGCTTACTTAGTCTAAATCTTTGTATGACCTTTTCTCTTCGTTCTTGAGAGGTGAGCAAGGCCAACATTTATTGCCTATTGCTAGGTAGTGGTTTGCTTGAGTTTAAGAGCCAACTACATTGCTGAGCATTTGGAGTCACATGTAGACCAGACCAGGTGAGCACAACAGATTGCCTTCTCTGGTGAATATAGTGAACTAATAATTTCATGATCAGGAATAATCAGACCAGCATTTAATTCCAGATTTATTAAACTGAATTTAAATCCCCCCAGCTAGCATGGTGGGATTTGAATTCATGTTTCTGGATTACGAGTGGAGAACATGATCACTGCGCCACCATCCTGAATTTAAATAGCTCTTACTGCAATTGCTTAGCGTTACTAAGGATGAATGCAAGTGTGTTTGTAACAGATGTAAAATATTACCAACTAATTGTTGAGGCCTAAATGCCTCCCATTGTGCTTTTAGAAACAATATGGGTCTTAATTGATGTATCCAGTAAACTCAATGGTGCTGTTTAGTATGGGTTATCATCAGCACAAATTTTTACTAATTATTTTTTTGATATGAGCCAACTACTGTTGACATGAAATGTGTGGGGAAACCTCATCAAAATTTGAATATTGCATCAGCACCATCTTATCAGGCCGAACCCATCCACTGGGATAGTCAATTAGTTGTTTTAAAAGAGGCACCACACACACACACACAATGGACCAAGCTGCCTCTTTCTGTGCGATATGCTTCTAATTAACACCTCTCTGTTTACAATGAAAGCAACAACAGAGGTTCAAATTGGAAAGGGATTTAAACATACACTAGGCATTTGAGTCAGTTTGTGAAAGGTAAAGATTGCAGTTACAAAATTAAAAAAGTCCCAGGTGAGACTAGGGCTGAAAACCTGAGAGCAGTGTATATTTTCTGATAAACTGTCTGCCCCAGTTACAGCCATTACAACAATCAGTCAAAAGGAAAATAGCCGTGTGAAGTATCTCCTCAAATATTTAACCCTATAATAAACAAATTATTCCACTGCGATAAAATATTTTACCATGCCATTGTTGGCATTTGATGCTACTGAATTATTCCCTTTCCTACAGTAGAGTCTGTGTAGGAGCATATAAAACTGATTACAAATGATATTTTTAAACCAAATTCCTATCCTTTCTGAAGGAGGGAAGCAGCTCATTTTTAACCTTACATAATGGCTGGAGAATACATATCTGCCTAAACCAGATAAAATAGTAACTATACCATTTTACCTTCAGATACACAAAGGATAGGCTTGGTTATTAGACATAAATGTATCATGCAATGAATTTAGAAATGAGCCAGCATTTTAAAATTTATGCATAATCAGATTGGGTTGGTAACATGAGTAATGATCCATTCTTCTCTAATGTTTGCCAGTACTAGCACAGACAAAACTGAAGCAGCTTAAATGAGGCACCTAAATCACTGACATATACAAGACCAGAAAGTCTGATGTGTAGCCTTTTATTGTTTGTTGAATCTCATGCTGAGATCCATTGCCTTTTAGGTCTGGCAGATTGGAACATTATTGTTTCTTTGTGAAAGCTCCCTGGAGAAGACAGAAAGATGGGGACCAGCGGGGACGGTCTCCATGGAGAACAATTTTTTAAAAAAACTGAGGCATGCAATGACCGTAGTTCATGGTCTGATTAGTTTTATTGCACAGAGAAGGCAGCCAATTAATAGTAAATAGCACATCAGAAAAAAAAACTTACCTATTGTGATCAAGGTATTCGAAAAATTCTTTGAGCATGCATCTATTTGGCTTAGCTTCAAATATGGAGCTGCAGAAAACAAAAGCCAACTGTTTACATTTTAAAATTGTTTATATATGACTTAATAACTAGCCACATGCTACGAAACACAATGAAGCATTCTGGATATCCAATGTTAGAGAACAAGGTATAATAACATTGAGAAGTTCCACTAACATCATTAACTGCAATGTTTGAATGGTTTGCTTGTCAGTTGAACCCATTGATTGGATTATTTCCGACAAATCACTGCCCAAAGATCTTTTGTAAATTGTACACAACTAAAACTTTTAACCGCTGCTTCTTTTGATTATTTAGGGTGATTACTTAGGATCTGATAGGATATCAGTTTGGTTTGAGAATTGAATGATAACATTAACATACAGGATGATATCCAAACTAAATAACCATGCTTCCAGTTTGACATTGGCTTAGTGACAGCCAGAATAATGGACTTTATTCCAGCTTCTAAACAAGTAGATAACATAATCAAAGCCACTTATACCCCGTTCTCAAGCTTACTTCTATAATTACCATTTGATTAGAAAATGCATAAAATGTACCAGTTAATGAGTTCCTCTACTTCATGAGCAGAGCAAACATAAATGGTGCATCACAGTGACACTAGCTTTTATAGAAAGTAGGTTTTCCTCGAAGTAAAGTTTTGACCAGGGCTGTTGATGGCTCCATCATTTTATCCATGAGTCACTAATGCATATACCTATGATGATCACAGTTGTGGGGTAATCTAATTAATGTATTTGAAGAGGTTCAATAGGTAGATACAAGGTAGGGTCAGAGGGAGTTATGATGAATTCTGGTGCTTTGTTCCCTGATCCAACTCTCCAACCCTCTTAACCCACCTTTCACCCCCCACATATTTTGGCTGCCCAGAATTGGGTGCCCCCATAGTCACAGTTGGGTCAAATTGTTTTATATAGGTTTAGCAAAGCTTCTTGGCTTTGATAATTAATGTCTTGGTTGATAAAGCCCACCAAAATCTCAGGTTTTAGTATCTTATGCTTTACAATCACAGAGTTGTCAGAAAACGACATGTAACCTGGTCATTCATAGTGTGCAACCAGCTCCATGTCTTTGAATCTGGCCCTGTGTAATATCCAGACAGGAACATCCAAAAGACTTGTGCCTCACAAGCACTGCAAACAATAATCCATGTACAAATGAGAATATCCTGAATTAACAGTAACACATTCTATTAGCACATGACTCTGAGTGGGATTTTCTGGCTGCGCTCGCCCCAGTGTTGGAAAATCCCACCTGAGCTCAGCGGACCTTTGCACGGTCCATGTCCTGCCTGTTATGATTCCCGTGGCACATGGGATGGGAAAATTGCACCCTTTGTTTCACTTCCAAGTTTAAAATGGTAAAACCATCCACTAAATTAGCACTAACCTCTTCACCTGCAATAATGTGCTATTTCTGTCGACGTAAGTGGCCTTTGTAAACTGAAAAGAAGGGCACCTTGCGTTGAATGCTAACTATTTTCTCATTTTAAATTTAAACTAACCACATTTACAAATACCCAACACGAAGCTCAGGCTAATCTGAAACGTAAGCAGAAAATGCCGGAAAAACTCAGCATCACTGGAAAGAGAAAAACACAGTCAACAGTCCAGGTTTACAACCTGCACTAGTTCAGATGAAGGGTCACAGACCTCTGATTCTTTCCACACAGATGCCACCAGATGTGCTGAGAATTTCTCAGCCTTCCTGTTTCTTTTGAAGAACAAACTGTTTTACAGCCTTCCAAAAAATAGTCAGACTCTTGTTAGTCTCTCATTTCCCTTCTACAAGAAACCCAGCAACAGCTGCTTGAGATCTAGCGTAACATTAAACATGAATTTTAAAAAAAGATTAAGATATGAAGAACAACTTCTGAGCAAAAAGTCGATTCAAAGCAATAAACTGATCATTCAAAAAAATGAATAATTAATAACAAAGAACAGTAAACATTGCCAGGCAAAGGAGTTAAAAAATAAAATGTTTTTTTGCCTTCTTGCTTAAGAAGCAGAGGTAGAGAAAGACTAGGCCCCAAATCTTGCTCACCAGAGAAGTAGGAGGCACCTGAGGATTAACTGAGTAATTTTGTTTAACTAACGCTGACCTTGCAGTCATCTCTGTTGGCGTAAACTCAAGCTGGAATTCATACAAAAGTGAAGAGCGAAGGCAGTTTGCTTTTTGGCCTAGGTTTTCTTCCTCTCCTGGCCTTGTGTGTGGAAAGGTTTTTGTAGAAAGAACAGGGGCAGGAGGAAGATGTGTGTGTTTTCACGTGTACGCACAGCTCACTCCCAGTCTTGGGGTTTTCTCTCCTCCTTACACACAGTCTCAAACTCACTCACTCTCTCATTCATTCATTCACTCACTCACATTCACATTCAAACTTGGGGGTGAATTTTCCCATTCTGCCCGCCACGGGAATTGTAGCGGGTGAGGGGCGGACCATGGAACGGTCCATTGACCTTGGGGGGTGTTTTCTGGTCCCACCCTCAGTCTCTCACTCTCATGCTAACTGTGAATGAGGTCCTAGCCTTGCTGAAATGATTATTTCTCTTGGCCTTCCTGGCCCACTCCACCATCTTGACTTCTGTATTCTTTTTGGGGAGTTGATGTCTGCGCAGGATGTGGGACCATTCAGAATGCATCCTGGCTGTCAAAACAGATGGGCACACAGACTTGGGCTCTCATTTTAACAACTTCTTCTCTGACAGCAATCTGTCCTGTACTGGAGTGCCCACTTGTTTAAATGTGAGTTGGCCACTTGAGAGATGGGTGGTGCTGCCCAAACCTGGTTCCCATAAAGGCACAGGCCTTGGTATGCAGCACCTCTCCCAAGCCCTGATACAGAGGAATTATTTATTCTGTTGGGGAATCCAAAACAAGGAGGCATAATCTTAGAATTTGATCTCGGCAAATGTAGAATGAAATCAGAAAGTGCTTTTAGAGAGGATAGTACAAATCTAGCCTGCTTTAATAAGCGTGTTGTTTTAAAAAATGTTCTATTTCTGCAATTAATTGTGTTTATCCTGCACAATAGGTGTTGGATTTGCAACAAACCGGGATAGATTTTGCACTCCAGGCAGAGTGGAATGGCTGCTTGTTACTGAAATTTCCTAAGTTGCATCTTCTAAACATCAGTTAAAATGAAATTAGGCCATTTCTATCATGTGTGGCTAATATGTAACATCAGTTTTGCAGCTGGATTGTCAGTATCACATTCAGGAAGGGCAATTTGGACATGGTATCAAATCTGGAGATAATGATTTAGCATCGCATATTCACATTTCTCCTGATTTTTGTTCCCCTTGAATCTTCATTTCCATCCCGGGATCCAGCTGATTTGCTGGTGTCCCAAAACAGGTGAACTGTGAACTTGTTTCACACCCGCAACTCGCTGGTGAAGTTTACGTGAAGTCCAAACTTGAGAATGTTCTTCCAGATGCTGGTTTGGGGCTGCTTCATCAACTTTTCATCTGCTTAAGATGGAAGGTGAAGGCTTGGCCAGGACTTTCCGCTCCCATTTTCATCTTGGAGGGGGCGGTGGTGGAGTTGGGAATTCACTGGCCCCATTCACAAATGGTAGGAATCCCAATTACCTGCTGAATTGGACATTGGGTCTAAAAACAGGATTCCGACGGACCTGAGGGCTATCAGAATTCACCCAATGGCCCATTCATTCACCCCCCACCCCAGCCATTCACCCACCTCTCGAGCAGGAGATATGAAAGGGCTGTGGTGTTTGTCATCATCAATGTGGACCTGGCATACTGGATCCCAGAGTCCAGATGGGCACTGCCCACCGCACAGCACCCTGGCACTGCCCACCAGGTATCGGGGCAGTGCCAAGAGGGTGGGGCCTGAGTGGGAGGTGGAGGTAGGGAGAGAATTGTGTAGACTGATGCGATTGGTGTGGGCGATAACCCTGGAGTGGGTGGGGCACCCGAGACTGGTACAGTGGGTGATCGGCAGTGCGGTGGGGCTGGGGTGGGGTAGAGGTGGAAGTGGACCAGAACCGGAGGCAGTTGGCTTGGGGAGGGCTCGGTTTTTGTGGGGCAGGTGGAGGGGGTGGCTGGAGATCTTCCAGTATATTGGGAGACTGCGCATGGCACCCCCAGAGTTCAGCAGCCAGATTTTGCACCACCCACTCCACTGATGACGAGAATTCGCACCCCGGCACTTATTTTGCACTATTTGCAATAAGGTTGCATTTTCAAATTCACTCAAAAAGCAGCTCTGAAACTCTTGTCTCCTCACTCGTTTGCCAATTTGAACTTTTTTTGTTAAATCGGGTCCTTTAGAATTTCAGTTAAGAGTTAATGTTGAAGTGTAAGAGTTAAAGTGCTGCAACTGTTGTAAATTCGAGTTTGGTACCTAAAGAACATAAGAACATAAGAAATAGGAGCAGGAGTAGGCCATCTGGCCCTTTGAGCCTGCCCCGCCATTCAATAAGATCATGGCTGATCTGAAGTGATCCTGCTCTCTCCCCAGAACCCTTAATTCCCTTGTCTATCAAGTGTTAAATAAAGTAATGTTTGTTTGAGATTTTGAGTCCGATTTTACCATTGCATTGCGCTCGTTTTCAGGTGTGAAAACTTGGTGAAGTCGGGTGTGAGGTGAGTAGTGCGGTCCACACGAGCCTCCGCGCCAGTTCCCCTTTACTATGGCCTGAAAGTGGCCAAGATTGGGTTCGCATCCGCAATGGACGCAACAGCCATTTTAATGTATTTGCATGCATTTAAATTGACTTAATTGGCTATACACCCAACTTTATCGGCACTTCCCCTTTAAAGTTAAAGTTTATTTTGTTAGTCGTAAGTAAGGCTTACATTAACACTGCAATGAAGTTATTGTGAAATTCCCCTAGTCGCCACACTTCTGCGCCTGTTCGGGTCAATGTACCTAACCAGCACGTCTTTCAGAATATGGGAGAAAACTGGAGCATCCGGAGGAAACCCACACCAATACAGGGAGAATGTGCAAACTCTACACAGACAGTGACCCAAGCTGGGAATCGAACCTGGGTCCATGGCGCTGTGAAGCAGCAGTGCTAATCATTGTGTTATCCATCCAGAATCGTCACGAAACAGACATGCTCCTTGGAAGTCCGATTTGGGTGCTCCAGTTAGGAGGTAGGTGTTTAGTGTCTGACGGCTCTCTGCTGGAGATCGTGTGTGGGGAGTGTTAAAAAATGTGGGTCCGCTGTCACTCCACCTGAGATCAGTGGGGGGAAGAGGGTTCCACTACCCCTCTGCCTGAGATGAGCGGAGGGGAGGGAAGTCCACTGCCACTTTGCCTGAGATTGGTGGGGGGGGTATAAAGGGGATCAGTAATGTTGGGGGAGCGGAACAATGTCTGTGGGGACCAGGTAGAGGCATTATCTGGCCAAGGGGGTATATGGCAGGCGAGTGGCATTCTATCTTTTTTTTGACTGCGCATGCGCAGCTGGAGGCGCTGATCGGAGCTGTAGGATTTCGGGCACATTTAGCCCCACCCACAGGCTTGTGCAGTGCGATTCAGAATTGCTGATGTTTTTTCAGGCAGAGTGCGTATGGGGGTGCCTGAGAACGGAACTAAAAGTTGGGTCTAAAACACTCCCAAGTCTGCCCAGCACTTAGAATCAAAATGGTAAATAGGGCCTTTAGTGTTGAATCCTGTTCTTTGGCTTGTGATACTAAACTAAGTGCTTGCAAAGTAGAACTGAATAACACCCCCTTGCCTCTTCTCCACTGCCCCCCCCGCCCCCGCCAAACAACGTGAAGTTCCCCCCTTGCCTCCCTCCCTCTCCCCCCCGCTATCATTGCCCTACCCCAATTCAGGCTCCACCCCTGCTCGCCCCGGCACAGTTATGGTGCCTGGTGGGCAGTGACAGCTTGTGAGATGGGCACTGTCCAACCCTACCCCCGTCCACTAGGGGCTTCAATGTCCAATGATCCCCTTGGCAAGGCCTGGTCTCCGCTGGTGGTAAGTGCAAGTGAGCCTGGATGATGCCATCCGGGACTCATTAATGATATGTTAAGTATTAATATTTAAATTAGCTTCACATCATTTTTGGCCGCGAAGCTGATCCTGTTGGAAAAACAGGGCCGGTAAGATTACAATGACTCACATAACTGGGCACAAACCCAATTTCTGGTTTGCACAATCTTAACACCTTGTTTCACCCAACGACAGGCAGGATGAGGTGTATGATCGTGCCCTTTGTCATTTTTTGTTAAGATTCTGCCTAACTCTGGAATTGTATGTTGCAGAAAGCCTTTGTTGCTGTTGGCAGCTTCCATGCCACTTTTCTTGCCTGCTTTTGGCCTTTGCAGAATTCCAGGAAAGTTCCATGTATGTGAGCTCCACTGAGTGATGAGTGATGTTGGCCAGAATTTTCCAGCTGTTCACATACTGCCTTCACTGCGAGTGAGGAAGGGGAATTTGGCATTCAGCCAAATCTCCATTCACTGCAGCAGGACCAGAGAATCCTGCCAATGTGAATGGCTGGAGAATTCTACCCATTGACTCAAAGGTCAATAGCTGTAACATAGTTCGATATTTCAAGAATTTGAAAATTGTGACTATTACCTTCATGAGAATGGTAATTAATTAAAATCCTTTTGTTATCACTATTTATTCTTACCATATTAATCTTCTAATGGATGATTTATCCATTGGAGCTAGTCGATCATAGTGTCAAATACTTCAAAACATTCTAAATATTGATATTATAAAGAAGCATGTTTCAAAGTTAGAAATTTTCCATTTCTGTGACTAATTATCTTCAGTTAATGGTTCAGATAAATACATAAAACAAATGTACATAAAGAGTAATGCAACAGAAAGAATCCTGGTTAATATGAATTGTCGACCACTTTTAAAGTTTACATAATTTAAACCGACAACATAGGTTTGTTGTACTTCAAATATCAAGGAACAAAATTCATCCTGTAAGGTAACACAAATGGTAGATTGTTTTACACTCCATGCTAAAAAAGATTAGCCACCGTGTTAGCTGCTGATCCACTAACGCCAATTTTGTGCCACTAACATGAAATTTGCCTCTCCACTGTAACCATCCAAAACCAAATGAAAATAGCCAATAAATTGCTGCAAATGATATTTCTTGAAGTAAAAGCTCCCACGGTGCTTTCTCCTTCTGCTGAAAGCAATTAATCAGCCAGTGGGTTGTGCATTTGAAGGATCAGTTACAGAGTTATTTTTAATTCTGTTTTCACTTTATTTTCATCTACTGTTTAATGTTGCCTCAGAGACGAATGGGTGGACATTGCTTCGTAAAGCCTCAGCAATATGTAATCACCCTTTATAGTTCAATAGTTGGTTAGATCCAACCTCTTTGGTTTCAGAATTGTTATGTATTCCACCAATTTCATTAAGGCTCGAGTTATGTTTTGGTCAGTTTCTTTCAGATAAAAATCTTGGCTCTTGATATTTCTGGATTTGCTGCCCATTAGGTTTTGATCAGTACTCATTTTGAAATGTCAGCAAATAGCCTACAGTACCTGACAGCTGGTGTAATGCTGATTAGATGGGAGGCCTGCAGCAGCAGTGAGCTGACTGGGTAAACATTAAGCCCCCAAGGACTTACGTAATCAAGGGTTTTGAGCTCCTGCTGAAAGCCACGAGCTCTGTGGGGATTGCTACACGTCTCCTTGAGGGACTGCAGCTTTTCTGCAGTGTCTGGCTCACAGTTACATATTTTCTCCTGAGGTATATCATTGTCATGCCTAATAAGGTCAGATTTACAAAGAAGCCTTTCATGTGAGTGATCTTTTTTATAATTGAAGTCATTCCTGAAGAGAGCTTTACATTTTAATTATATGTATGGACCCAGTTATTTTAGGCTGATAATAATCTTTAGCAACTGCACTTTCCATTTTAAGTAGTGCTCTGAAATGTCCTTTTTTAAAAAAATGACGGGCTAAACAAAACATGACTGATCATACAAGGGTAACATTAAACTGGAACTCTACATGGGATGGGGCTTGGGTGAGTGCATCACAATATTATCCCTTACCTTAGAGACCAGAATTTGAATCCAGTCCAGATTCGTTCTGTCGCCACTTGCAGCAATTGTAAGAGAAAAAAAAATTGATGGCAGTCATCATACTTGCAAAATATCAAATAATTCAGCATAACCGACATTATATTGTGAATTCACTTCAACATTATAAAAATAAATTATACAGAAAAAATTCACACAGCTCTGCTGTAGGCTGGAAACAAGAGCTGTTGTGTAGATTGACCCCTTGAGCACAAAGATTGCCAAAGCGATCTATTTCAATCATAAATACCTCACTAATGATGGGAGTTCTTTTATATGTTTGCAAAAGCTCCCACTGCTTATAGCTGTTTGGCAGATCCGAAACAAAAACAACTCATATTAACTATCCATAGAATCCCTATAGCGCAGAAGGAGACCATTCGGCCCATTAAGCCTGCATGATGAACAATCCTACCCAAGCCCTATCCCTGTAACCCTATGTATTTATCCTATTAATCCCTCTGACACTAAGAGTCAATTTAGCATGGCCAATCTACTGAACCAGCACACCTTTGGATTGTGGGAGGAAATACGAACACCTGAAGGAAACCCATTCAGACATGGGGAGAATGTGCAAACTCCACACAGACAGGCAGTTACCCAAGGCCGGAATTGAACCTGGGTCCCTGGCCCTGAGAGGTAGCAGTGCTAACCACTGTGCCGCCTCTACGGGAGATGTGTGTACAGTGTTGCATGCGCATGCTTGAATAGCATATGTGGAGCTCTTGTAACTTCATAATGTTGCAATCAAGGACTGAAATCCTGATTTTCCTTTCTTTTAAACTTTGCTGCATCAAATTCCATTCCTCCTGTCAATGTTCTCCTGCTGCTCTTGACTCCTGACAAAGTCAAGTTGAGGTACAAAGCCAAACTGTTGAATCTATGTTCCTAATGTAGAGTTTTAATCAGGGAACATTGATCACAGAGAACAGAGGGCACAGAAGTTGCCCTGCTGCTTACATCACACCCTTTTACTGGGTCATGGCAGGAAACCTGCTCACCACAAGTTGAGCTAATGGCCACCTTTCTGCTGCTTTTGACTCGAGTTACCTCTGTGGATTCTGTGATCATAGCTTCTCTAAAATCACCTTAAGTTTCAGCGGTGTTGTTTGACCTCTGGTACATAATGGATATTGACAGATTATTTTAATAGGCAAGACTTTATTACTGAGCTGGTCCTGTCCAAGCCTAGCATTCAAACACCCAGCAACAGCCTGTGAATAGCAATCAGAATGAGACTTGGCTGATAAGCATTAAAGGGGAGTTGAGCGGTGACCTTCACTGTCATTACGAGTGCAGTGCAAATGCTAAACTGTCTCTACACATCTTCCTTAATTAGATGGCAAACATTAGGCCTAGCTTCCCTGCTGAATCTGACTCTACTCGTGCAATGTTCCTTTCTCATACCTATGAAGACCCTGGCACTGATTGATTGAATTCATATCTCCTGTGTCCACTGTGCTATAGGCCTAACCTTTCTACCTTCTGTTACTGTTAAACAAGATAATTAACAATGGGATGAATACTGGTGTTTTCAGACTGAAAATTCGTATAGCCATAAAATGGTTACAGGACAGGTGGCCATTCAGCCCATCATGTCAATGGTAGCTATATGCAACAGCAACTTAGTCTCATTCCCACACCTTTTCTTCTTAGCCCTGCAATTTTTTTTATCTTCTGATAACTATCCTACTCCATTTTGAAAGCTATGGTATGATCTATCTCCACCGCAATCTCAGGCAGTGCAGTTTAAATCTTCACTGCCTTCACTTCTTTTGCCAATCAGCATGAATTGGTAGCTTCTGATTATCAACCCTTCTGCCAATGGAAACAGAGGGCAAAATCTTATCAAGAAATGGCAGGGTTGGTGCCAGCAAGAAACAAATTGGAGTGATTCCCATTGCCGGCACTGGTATGTTTCAGGGCTGAATCTTACGGCTCATTAGTATTGATAGGGACTGCATGGTGGCACAGTGTTAGCATTACTGCCTCACAACATCAGGGATCCAGGTACGATTCTCGGCTTGGGTGACTGTGCAAACTCCATACATTCTCCTTGTGTCTGTGTGGATTTCCTCCGGGTGCTCCGATTTCCTCCCACAGTCCAAAGATGTGTGGGTTAGGTTGATTGGCCACGTTAAATTGCCCTTTAGTGTTAGGGGGATGTCAGGGGGATTAGTAGAGTAAATATATGGGGTTACGGGGATAGGACCTGGTGGGGATTGTTGTCCATGCAAACTCGATGGGCCGAATGGCTTCCTTCTGCACTGTAGGCATTCTATTAATTTTTATTCCCACAAGTTTCACGCCACATTGGTGCGCCTCCTCTGATTTACCCGCTATGTAAAGACTTAGCTGCTGCAATCACTGGGAGGCTCCATATAAATGATTCCCCAGCAGTTGTTGCACAGTGACTGTAGGGGATGGCGGGCAAGAAGCCAGCACCACACTTCGAGGGGGTACTGTTCAGACTGCTGGAAGGAGTGGAGCAGAGGCAGGAACCCTACACCCCCGCTCCAGGAGATGGCCATCCAGTGACCACCCCTGCTGGGAGTGCTGAAGCAACCTTGGTTAGTGCGAGTGCATGAGAGAAGAGGGGCAGTAGTGTCGGAAGATGATGAATGATCTTCGCTCAGCCAGGGTAAGTGAATCATCCTCAATCTCCCAGTAGACCCCCTCACACAGCCCTTGCACTCCAACCCTTTCTATTATTCAGCCACCTTGGCTCTGCCAACACTAAGCACAAAGATCCCCCTTCCCTCTCACAATCACCATACACCCCCAGTAGCTGCTGTGCTCATCATCTCTGCTCTCACCCACGCCCCATGCCTGCCACACCTCATCACCATCTTAAAAGTCCACACTCCCAACTACACTTTCCCTCTTGTCATTCCAGGACAAACTCAACCACAGCAAGTTTCAGCAGTCATAGCCAGCAGGAACCCAGCTGCAAAGCCTTACATACTTCGAGGAGTGAGTCTTCAGTCGGGGAGGGAAAAGAGAATGTTTATGCTGTTGGTGAAGTGGGGGCAGCAGAGAAATGAGAGAATCCCGAACACAAATGCTATCATCCTTCAAGTCTCCAGTGAGTAGTCAATACTCCCTCTGTGTCCCACGTAATGCACTGTTGCCATGTCCCTTCTCTTGCAGGCTGACTGCCGGAACAGGCCGGACCATCCTTATGCTGCGTGGAACCACCAGACCCAAGCAGTGGAGAGGAGGACTTTCCCAATCCCACTGTGGAAGATGCGTCACAGTTCTCACCGGCACCCAGCGCCAGCGCAGATAGTCACATCTTGATGGGTTCAATAAGTAGGCAGGCTTCTGGCTCACTCACTGGTGAACACCTCAGAGCTAATGATCCACAGCGGGCAGAGGCAAGGTCATTGCAGGGAACCGGCATTCGGAAGAATGCCAGAACTCAGGATTCTGCTGAGCCCCACGCTGGGCCCAGTCAACCCACAGCTGCTGAAACTGCAAAGGCAGAGTCATGAGTATTAGGAAGCAATGACAACAGCTCTCCTCAGAGTGCAAGGCCGATTGGAGGAGTCCCATTAACTTCTATACAGGATATGGTGCCGTCACTGAAAAGACCAGCACTGTGAGGGTGGCATCCGCAGTGGAGAGCTTGATGCAGGAAGTGTACTCTATGGCAGGAGATATCCGTACCATAGGAATCCCCAAGTGTCAGCACCAGAGGACAACAGGGCTTCTGGATCTCACTCCAGCTGCCCCTCCAACCCAAAGAGCACCATAGAGGTGCCCGGGAACATGAAGGGCAGAAGGACAGCGTGGGACCCTCCAGCCGGGGAACTCTGGCATCTCCAGCCCATCACGCACCTCCATCTCTATGAGCTTCATGCCTCCAGCCTCTGACACCGAGGAGGCAGCAGTCTGACATCTGCGCTTCCTAAAAGGCGGCCTGGACCCTCAAAGTTCTGTCCCCCCAGGGAAACACCCGCCAAAGTCATCTCAAGCAAAAGGAAATCAGCAGGTGATCTCAACCTCAGCTGTGGATCTTGGGGATACATCTGGAAGAGGCTGAGGAAGATTAAGAAACCATAGGCATGTCGTGAGCATGGGTTCATGCTTCTGTATACCTGTTGTAAATGGATCCGACGTGATGTCACTGAATATCCAGGGGGGTTTGCGGGGGAGTCCAGGAGAGAGTGCTCGCTAATGACATGCTGCTGTATTAAAATGAGCTTTCTGCGGAATCGCAGCGTGTTTCACACCACTCCACCGGTGAGGGGCTGCGAAGATCATAACTCAAACTTGCTGGCATGAATTGCACCCTCCGGATTTTGAGCACGGGCCCAGTTTCTACCTATCCACTCTGGTCAGATCCATCATAAATTCTGAACATCTTGATCGAATCTCTTTTCAACCTTCCCTTCTCCAAGGAAACAGCCCCGTCTTCTCCTCACAATTCAAATAACTGAAGTCCACCATCCCTGGAACCATTCTTATAAATCTCTTCTGCACCCTGTCTAATGCCTTTACATCCTTCCGAAAGTCTGGGGCCCAGAATTGGATAAAATACTGCAGTTGAGGATTAACCAGTGTTTTATAAAGGTTCAGCATAACCTCCTACTTTTTGTACTCTGTATTCCTACTTATAAGCCCAAGATCCTATATGTCTTGCTCTCATACCCACATGTCTATCCTTGGTCCATGAGCAGCACGATGGTTAATACTAGTGCCTCACAGCGCCAAATACCTGGGTTTGATTCCCAGCTTGGGTCACTGTCTGTGCGGAGTCTGCACATTCTCCCTGTGTCTGCGTGGGTTTCCTCCAGGTGTTCCTGTTTCCTTCCACAGTCCCAGTGCTGGTTAGGTGCATTGGCCATGCTAAATTCTCCCTCAGTGTACCTGAACAGGCACCAGAGTGTGGTGACTAGGGGATTTTCACAGTAAATTCATTGCAGTGTTAATGTAGATCTTCCTGTGACCCGCTGCAGTGCCCTAGTGAAGCCAGGCTCAAGCAAGCGGAGCAGCATTTCATCTTCTGGTTGGATGCATTGCAGTCCTTGGGACTCAACGTTGAGCTGGCAGCTTTAGATTGTGGCCTTTCTCCTCCATCTTAAGCTCATTTTTAAAAAATATCCCATATGTATATCACCTCAAAGCAAACCTCCTGCCAATTCTTCTCCTGCCCCCCAGACACATCCTCCTACACCAGGCCATCTGACTTCTGTTCCTAAAGTTGCTACATTTTGTTACAATCTCCCACAGCTTTTAATATCTAGCCCATTCTTCCTCTCCTTTATTCTCATGGAGAGCCTGAAGGACTTAAAATGTTAACTCTGCTTTCTCTTCTTACAAATGCTGACAGACCTGCTGTGTTTTTCCAGCATTCTCTGTTCCTGTCCCATATGTTTTATTTAACTGCTTTGTCAACCTACCCTGTCACCTTTACATGTACCTATGGCCCCTGTCCCGCCCCAGATGTTTCCCTTTAGAATTGTATTCTTTGTTTCATATTGCCTCCCCTACAAAATACGTCACAGTTGTCATGGACAGAATGTGTTTGCTTTCTTACTGACTGTAATCAGTATGTTTTGTATGATTTACTAGGTGAAAGAGGTGTATTTCATCTTGCGTTGGAGTATATATTCCAATTAAATAATTCAACAGTGAACTTTAGTAAGTTTAGAAAACAAAGAAAGTTATGTATTCTTATACACGTAGCCTGAATTCAATGCAATGCTACACATAGTTTCATGCACCCACAGAGGGATCACAGGGAAGTGCTAGGGATCAGTGCCAGGGGTCAGATGCAGGAGGGCTTCAGTTGGGGAGATTTGGGGGAGTTTTCTGAGGGGCAGGGTCCAGTATCAGTGGTGGGCGGAGTCGTCACTTTTGTTTTTTTTACAGAAAGGCCTGATCTGTCAGGAGGAATGAGTCCACCCTGTAGCATAACATCATGGAACCTGTCCCTTCCATTATTTTTTCCCCACATTTTTAAAAATAGACCGGAAAAACCCCGAAATGCAGCTGTTGGGCTGCCCTCGACTCTACCTGCCAGAGACAAATTCTGGCCAGTATCTTTGTTTTAGAATGACCCATTCAAATCTGATAGAATGTCTTGGGTTGGTTTCAGGGAAAGGAATTGACTCACATCAGTCTGGAATGTTCTTTGGTTCCGTCCTGAGACAAGGAAGTGGTTCCGATTCACAAGAAAAGTCAGGCGACCTTGGGCGATCATCTTGTCCGGCCTTATGTCTAGTTGTTTTGAAATATAGAATTAGTTTAAAATTCACAGAATGATATGGTAATAGTGGGCAAGGCACTGCACACTTCTTTGCATTAAATTTCACCTGTCTGCCTACTCCATCAGCCTGTCTATGGGCCAGATGCTCTGATCTCATTGGCAGCTGGGATTTTCCAGTCTCGCTGCAGCGAATGGAGATTTGGTTGAGTACCAGAGAATTCTGGCCTATGTCTTTTGAAATCTATCACTATTCTCCTGGTGCCTTATTAACTTTGAGTCTATCAGCCCTGTCTAAAACCTCCTCATTACTAAGTTTTAGCTCATCCAGTGTCTCAACTACTTCCTCCTTCATTGTGACTTTGTCAGCACTTTTTTCCCTTGGTAAAGGTAGTGTAAAGTACACAGTTAGTACTCAGCCATGTCCTCCCTTCAGCATAGTTCCTTTTTTAGTCCCTAATCATCCCCATTTCTCATTTTCCTGCTTTTGCTATTTTAGTGGCAGTGGAAGAGTGTTGTGTTTCCTAATACACTACCTGCTAATCTCTTATTATGCTTTCTTTTCACTTTTCTCACACATCTTCAGAACTCTCTATTCAACTTGGTTTTTATATATATCATCAACCTGACATGGGTCAAATGCATTTTTAGTTTCCTCTTACACTCTACGTGTTCCATTATTCCGAGTGCTCTGGCTTTGTTTAACAGCTTCTTCCCTTAGAATCCCTTCAATGCTGAAGTCCATTGAGCCTGCAGCAACAACAATCCAACGCCAGACCTCACCCCCATAACACAACATATTTACCTTGTTAATCCCCTTGATAATAAGGGACAATTTAGCATTTAATCAACCTGACCTGCATATCTTTGGACTGTGGGAGGAAACCGGAACACTCAGGAAACTCAGACAGGCACACGAAGAATGTGCAAACTCCACACAGACAGTGACCCGAGGTTGGTATTGAACCTGGATCCCTGGTGCAATGAGGTAGCCGCTGTGCTGCCCTTGTTGTAAAGTACCTTAACTCTATACAAATCATCTCCTCTGTGAAGGCAGTGCATTGTTTTCTTACAGTTTTGCTGGCCAATTGTTGATTCTAATTTATCTGGGTCGTATCCATTCTCACTGCACTAAAATTGGCTCTCCCCAATTAATTATTTTTATGTTGGATTGCCCTTTGTCCTTTTACACAGCCAACCTAAACCTTGTGATAAAATGGTGACTGTCTTAAAATGACTCCTTACTGACACTTGATCGACCTCATTCCGCAGAACCAGATTCAAAAATACCTCCCTTTGTTGTGAGGCCAGAAACATACTTAATCGAGAAAGTTCTCTCGCACACAATATAGAAATTCTTTTCCCCCTTTGCCCTTTGCACTATTACTAACTCAGTCTATGTTAGTATAATTAGTATCTTCCATTAAACTCTGCCAATTCAAGTTTGCACAATTACTATCACACGCTGTATTAGTGGAATTAAAGTCTTCCAATAAAATTCACTTGCTTGATATAATGCCCTTGTTGTCCATGACTCAATGATGCCATGATATCACAGTGCGACAAGTAGGGGAGACAACCCTTGAGAACTACTTCAACGTGTCCAGGGGCTGATCCCAATCTTTTGGCATTGTTAAACACAACACTTTTCATCAACTGAACTAACTGGCTCGGCACATTATGAATCTCAAAGCTTTTGCACTTTTCTATGGTTGTCTTGAAAATTAGATCCTCCCTATCTTTCCCACTAATTGGTGGTCTGTAGAATACACCCAGTTACAGCACATGATTTTTCATTTGTCATAAAGATATTTTGCAGTCTTAGCCTTCATTCAGATCATTATTTCTTGATCAGACTTGGAATTAAATGAATTAAATGCAAAATAACAGAAAACAGTGGAGAAACTCAGTGGGCGAGATTTGTGCTAATTGAGTGGGAAATATGAGTGAGAGGTGAAGAATCTGGCTCGATTTCTTACCTCTCCCGATATGCTAACTACATTCTTTTGGCTCAATCAACGTCATGGAAGGGCACAAGGTTGATCTAAACATGTACCAACTAATTTTCATGTTATTTCTGAGCCCGAGATGCAACAGCCCAGGCTCACTTAGCTTTCTGACCTCGCCGGTGGAGGTCTCCACTAGTGAGGATCGCAGATGATCCCCCTAATGGGGACCAGATGTGATGGCCTTGCCAGTGAGACCAAAGACTATTGAAGCCCCCCCAGGCAGTCGGGGGTGGGGGGTGGAGGGTGGGGGGGAAGGGGCAGACAGTGCCCCTTGGAAAGTGCCACCTGGCACCCTGACACTGCCGATCAGATAGTGCCGAGGGGACAGGGCAGAGCCAGATTGCGGAGGTTGGTAGGAGGGGAGGGAAGGGGGAATCTCTGTATTGCAAATGGGGACGATGATCAGGAGGCTTGTGACTGGGGGGATTGGGGGGAGTGACAGATCTTCCTGTACACTGTGTACCATGCATAATAGTATCCCTAGTAGTCTGCAGCCAGCTTCCTGATGTGAATGGGCTCTGCCCCTCCACTGGGTGGAATCAGATTGCAGCATCTAGATTGCACAGAGTGCTGTAAATTCATGAAACTCAGCTCACTGAATACTATTGGAACCAAGTTTCACCTACCCATCCCCTTTTCTCACTCATTCTACAGTTAGAATTTTTCTCAGAAAATTCCGCTTAGTAGGTTTTGCAGCACTATGGAGAGAAACAAAGTTAACAATGAGTCCAAATTACCCTGTAGAAATGTAAAGAATTATATAGTAGGAGAGATGGGGCAACAGAAGAACAGGGACTGGTCAGGGCAAAGGAGAGATTGACAAAGCTGTCATGGATATAAGCCAAACAGGAAAGTTAAAAGGTGCTATTAAGGGACGAAGAGTGCTCGTAGTGGCAAAAGCTGAGATAACAAAATGGGTTAATGGGAACAACTGAACAGTAAGGGGCAGGTGGCCATGCAGGAAAAGAGTGGAGTTGTGGGGGGGCAGGCTAAGGGAGCAGAAAAACAACTAATTACACAGGGGGCGGGGAAAAGTCAGAGTTTAAACTTGTTGAACTCAACATTGAGACCAAAAGGCTGTAACATGCCTAATTGGAAGATGAGTTGTTGTTCCTCCAGTTTGCACTGGGGAGCACTGGAACATTGCAGCAGGTGGAAGATGTCAAATGCAAGATATTGAGTTGAAATGGCAAATGACTGGACAGCCAGGGTCATACTTATAGACATAGTGAAGATGTTCTGCAAAGCGGTCATCCAGTCTGTGTTTTGTTTTCCCAGTGTAGAGGAGACTGCGTTGGGAGCAGCAAATTAGTTGTGCCCTGTTTGATTACTTCCCACCTTGCATAATTCTCCATTTTCTTTTCCAAGGAGGGCTTTGAACAAAACAATATCTACATGTTCTCTGATTTTGCATTTGTCAGTGTTTATTTTTGGATTGGAGCAAGCCTCTGTTCTGTTTAATAGCATTAAACAAAATTAAGCTCAAAATTAATTTGTGTAGTCCCTGATGCTTATGATCACAGGGGCTAATGATGAACAATGTGAATGGTGTATATTTCAGGCTCTTTCATGTACTGCCAAATGGATGTTGAAGGGAAGCAGCTTCTTGGCGTTGCAATGCTCAGAACCTGCATTCAGACTGAACATTGAGATTAAAGCTACATGAGGTAAAAGTGCACAATATTGCAAGAAACAGGCATCGCTGTACATTTGCAGAACAATGTTTATAAATTGGGCTCAGTGAACAGCAGCAGCAACTGCATTTATATTGCATCTTCAATGTAATAAAATGTCCTGAGGCATATAGGGAGATAACACAGCAGATAACCAAAGAAAGACAGATTTAAGATGCAACTTAATGGAGGAGAAAGCTTTGGGGAGGGAATCCTAGAGTTTAGGGCCCATAGGTAGCTGAAGGTATGGATTGATTAATATTGGGAATGCTAAACAGATCAAAATTTGCAGAGCGCAGAGATGGGAGTGCAGGGAGCATTTTGGGGCCAAAAGGGTAATGAGACAGTGAGAGGCAAGGGCATGAAGTGATTTGAAAACAAAAGGGATGAGCATTTTAAAATAAATCCTTGTTTGATTCTGAGCTGATGTAGATCCACAAGCATTGGGGAAATGGGTATGAAATAAGATAAGGAGAACAGAATTCTGAGTGACCTTTAGTGATTCTTGTGACTCAGCCAATGTTGTCCACCTGATACGCTGCAGGAAAAGATGTCCCGAGGCATGGTAAATTGGTGAGACCATGCAGACGCTACCACAATGAAGGGATGAACATCGCTCGACAATCACCAGGCAGGAGTGTTCGCTTCCTGTTGGGGAAGACTTAAACCATCAAGGGCATTCAGCCTTTGATCTTCGGGTAAGCACTCTCCAAGGCAGCCTTCACAACACCCGACAGCGCAGAAACGCTGAGCAGAGACCGATAGCCAAGTTCCGCACCCAAGAGGACAGTCTCAACCGGGATCTTGGGTTCATGTCACACGATCTGTAACTCCCCACGACTTGCCTGGGCTTGCAAAATCTCACTAACTGTCCTGGCTGGAGACAATACAGATCTCTTTAACCTGTGCTTAACCCTCTCTCCACTCACATTGTCTATACTTATAAAGACTTGAATTCCAACCATTATTTTGTAAATTGAGTGTGTGTCTATGTATGCTCTGTTTGTGAACACAACTCTTCACTCACCTGAAGAAGAAGCAACGCTCCAAAAGCTTGTGCTACCAAATAAACCTGTTGGACTGTAACCTGGTGTTTTGAGACTTCTTACTGAACTTAAGTGTGCACAGAAGAGAATAGATGAGACCAACCAAGAATGAGTTGGAATAATCAAGTCTAAAGGCATGGATGAGAGTTTCAGCAGGAGATAAACTGAGACAAGGTCAAGGTTGGGCAATGTTAAGGGGGTGACCGGAAGTGGTCTTAAATGACAATGAGGGAAGCTCATCTCAGGATATTATATGACAGCGAGGATATGAACACTCTAGTTCAGTCTTAGACAAGGGCGGGGAAGAAGATGAAGTCAATGGTGAGGAAAGGGAGTTTGAAATAGGGACCAAAAGCAATGGCTTCTGTTTTCAACATTTAATTACACTCACCCAACACGGGGTGTTGGACAATTAGTCTGACAATTTACAGAGAAAACATGGAGCCATAATTTCACAGTGATTAACCATCTCTATACAGCAATCCAGTCTGTCCTATTCCTGCAAGTTTAGTTCCCATGTTTTATTTGCAGTAAATCAAGCACCCGTCCAACTGCCTTTTAAAATCATTCATCATCTCCACTTCCACCACTCTCAGACAGTGATTAGTAGGTCATTGCTGCTTGCTGCACAAAACATTTGCTCTTCACACTGCCCACACCTCTTGTGGCCAACATCTTTGATTTGTATCCTCCTAGTCCTTGTACTCTCAACTGTTTTTATATCTGGTACACTTCCTTTGCAGTGAGTGGCACAGTGGTTAGCACAGCTGCCTCATATTGCCAGGGACTTGGGTTCAATTCTGGTCTAGGATGACTGTGTGGTGTTTGCACATTCTCCCTGGGTTTCCTCCAGGCATTCCGGTGTCTTCTCACAGTCCAAATCGTGCAGGTTAGATGGCTTGCCATACTAAATTGCCCCTAAAGGGTCCAAAGATGGTAGGTTAGGTGGATTAACCATGGTAAATTTGCAGGGTTAGAGGGATAGGGCGGGGGAGTGGGCAGGCCTAAGTACAATCCTCTAAGAGTTGGTGCAGACTAGATGGGCGGAATGTTTTCCTGCTGCACTGTAAGGATCCTAAGGTTCCCAATTTTATTTGCTCCAAGGAAGTAAAACCCTAATTCCTCCAACCTGACCTTGTAGCTAAAATCCCTCATCCTTGAAACCACATTGATAAATCTCTGCATCTTCTCTTGGGTCTTCACATAAAGTGTAGTTACCAGCGCTGGATGCAATACTCCAGCCAAGGACCAACCAAAGCTTCAGAACTTCTCTTTTGCACTCGATATCTATAGTTATGAAGCCCCATATTCATATGGTTCAACATATCCTGTCACATTCAAAGATTAATCCATATGAGCCCCTAGATCACTTTGTTCCTGTGTACTCTTTCATAATAGTGTTGCTGTTAAAGTTTGCATCGCTTCTCCCTCTCCCTTCTGTAAAAATGTATCACCTTATACTTCCCTGCTTCAAATTTCACCTGCCACTTGTCTGCCTATTCTGATGCAATTGGTTGGTAACATCCTCGCTGTTTGCCATTCCTCCAAGTTTGGTATCATTGACAAATATTAAAAATTTATTCCAGTATCAACTGGGAAATCAACAAAGGATAACTGAATGCTAAAGAACAGAAGATGATGAAAAGACACCCTGATGCCATACAGAGCAACTGATTCAACACCTAAAGCAACAGAGCTGATCACTCCTCCAACAGTACGAGAACCAAATAAAGCTCCAGACCACCTGAACATATAAACTCAGGCTTGGAGAGGTGGATTAGTAATAACAATATAATACCTGGGGTAACCAGGATAACTTGATAATTTGTTCGATAATTATTCTGGGAGAGGTGAGTCAAAGGGTCTGTCACGAAAGGTTAACAGGGAGCTGAGCATAGTACCGCCCACACAGTGGTGAATCTGAGAATAAATGTATCCATTCTAACCACAGCAAGCCTTTCTAGTACATCCTGCCTATCCCTTTCAACCCCATGCACTACATCTATCATTTCTTCTGATGTTTATTCAGCATCCTCTTCCCTAGTGTATACCAATACAAGATTAGGCCATATACATTCTGCTGCAGAAAAGCAGTGAGTGAAAGGAAAGGGAACAGAACTCTGACTCGAGAACTTCAGTTATCTGCATTCTTCATTCTCTCTTGTTTTTTCAGAAGTCTCCCCTGCAATCCTGAGATTTGGGATAGGCTATGGCTTGGCAAGGCTATCCTAACGTGTTTCCCAAATGGGATTTTGCTGGTGTTGCTCTCAAATGTAACATGGCAAGATGGAGATCTTGTTTTTCACAGAATCCCTACAGTACGGAAGGAAGCCATTAAGCCCATAACAATTCCACCTAGGCCCTACCCCTTAACCCCACCTATTTACCCTGCTAATCCCCCCAGATACTAAAGGGTAATTTAGCATGGTCAATCTCCCTAACCTGCACGTTTTTGGAGTATGGGAGGAAACTGGAACATCCGGAAGAAGCCCATATAGACCTAGAGGGAATGTGCAAACTCCACACAGACAATGACCCAAGGCTAGAATTGAACCTGGGTCCTTGGCGCTGTGAGGCCATGACATGGAGATGCGGGTGTTGGACTGGGGTAAGCACAATAAGAAATCTCACTACACTAGGTTGAAGTTCAACAGATTTATTTGGCAGCACGAGCCACAAATTTTCAGAGCGCTGCTTCCACTCACTGATGAAGGACCAGTGCTCTGAAAGCTTGTGGCTTGTGCTACCAACTATACCTGTTGGACTTTAACCTAGTGTTGTGCCTCAGTGCTAACCACTGTGCCACCATACCGCCTTTTTAAAAATTTCTTTTAGGGATTTTTCTCCCTCTCCCCCCAAGCCTTGCAGCTTCTGCCCTTTTCCCTGTTTTCTCCCAAAGAGGCAGGGGAAGAGAATGGCTCTAGGCTTTGATTAGTAATATCATAAGAATCATAATTTTAAGAACTTGGAGCATGAAGAGGCATTGCAGCCCCTTGAACCTGCTCTGCCATTTAATACGATCATGACTGATCTCATTTCGGCTTCAACTCAAGTAATATCACTCGCAATGCATTACTAAGGTGCTATACCAACATATAAGTAAAACTTTTCTCTCAGTAATAAAACTATTGCCACTGATACACAACAGACTCATTTCATTTGAAGGTGCAGCGAGCTTCACCAAACCAATCATTTTGTTCAACAGGAAGAAAAAGCTCAGGGATCTTACCAGATTGGAGAATTCTTCCACCAAAAACTTCAGTGTAGAAGCTTCACTTATTAGCAAGTTACAGAGCTCTGACAAGTTAGCCTGGAGTCCCGTGTCAAATTCCTTTTGAACTACTAATGCAACTGAGTCTACCACGATCTTCCTCCAAAGATTCAAGCCCATTTGGTTTGTTTCACTTCATGATTAATGTCTTAACAATATGGACCATTGCTAGGCAAGACCATTGGGATCTGGGATAGTGTGGAGGCTGTCACATCATATCCTGTTTAGCACACATGTTCTTAAAAGGTATATTATCATCAGTGCTCTAACATAATCTTATCAGATATACCCAACAAAACAGTGTATTGTGCTCATTGTGTTCACCACAGGCACACTCGATATATCTCGATTGTCTGATGAAAGCAATCAGTAAGAAAATGACAGAGAGAGTGAATTATTGCAATTTTGGACCAAGAGTGTGATGGAGCTTGAAAGCACAGTATTGATGTGGCTGGTGACTTTGGCAAGCTTCACACATTCTCAGTACGTTCTTAATAGTGTTTTTGATCTCTGCCCCATACACAGTTTCCCTGGTCAGTTGCCTTGTTTGCTCTATGCCCCTGGTCTAAATGTGACAATATATCTTGGTTACAATACATCCCAGTGACAAGCACCTACTTTCCTTTGAAAATCATGCCTCCTGAAATATCTAGTTCATCTTTCAATGGTCAAAGGCATCTTAACATGGCTGACACTTCTAGTTGCCTATCAGGTCAATCATGTTGTCTCCTGAAGTTGGTTGCACTTACGTTGACCAAAACTCAGCAGACTGATATTGAGTAGATCTTCTCATTCAATATACACCTGTCTACTTGTAGGTCTCTCAAAACATCTGCAGTTTTTATTTGGATTGGCTAACATGCTCAGTGTGCCTGAAGTGACAGTACTTGGCTTGTAATGGACATCAAAGTCCATTACAAGCCACCTTGTATTTTTATTAAAAATTGCTGTAGTCAGGTGGTGCACTTATCAGTGTCTTGCACCAAATAATTTCCAGTGTTTTGTGGTTAGCTTTCACCACGAACTATTTATAAATAGATACGTGTGGAATCTTGTGACATGGAACACCAGAGTGAATGGTTTAGGCTCTATGTTTGAATAATTGGATTGCACTTGAAATAGGCCTTTGCAGACAAATGCCATCTTGCCTAATGCCCACTCCTAAAACTTTCTGAGATGCATCAACATTTAAGACCATCTTCTTTATTGGATCATAGTATTTTAGAACACATGCCTCTTTTGACAAAGCTTATTGAAGTAACTCAAACATACCTTGATTGTCCTTCTGCCATGTATATGGAACATCCTTCCCTAACAGCTCCCTCAGTGATGATGCTCTATTGGCTGATTTGGGTAAATATAGAGATAAAAAGTTGAAGAACCTGAGGCATCTCTGCAAGTCCTCTCTGTGCTGGGCGGAAAGCATGTGCAGTCTGCCTTTGAGTTTGCCTGTGTCAGGACAGATCGCAGAACTCAAACAGAGCCACAAAAGTTAATCTGATCTACTTTTACCTGCCATTTTCTGTTGTTGAAGATGAGTCATTCATGATGAGCCACTGCTATCAGTGAATGTAAATTTCAGTCATGATTGTTGTCATGATTCGGTCATGTTCTTTGGTTTTGCTCATCACCATAATATAGTCAGCAATATATACACATCTCGAAGCATTTTCTACAGTTATGTCCATAAGCTGCTGGGTCAGATCCCTGACTAATGGATAAACTAGAAGTTTTCTCTGGAAGCAATATCTTGCAAATGGTCCTGTGAAGGCAGTGATTTCCTGAGGTTCTTCTGCCAAATGAATTAACCATTATTGTGTTTTACAGCTAGGTTTGGGGAGAACTTTGCTCCTGCAAATTTGGGATTCAATTCCCCTAATGTTGGAATCTTGAAAGAGATTTAGATACGTTGCCTCCAAGCATTCCTGAATTGTGTCATCTATTTTCAGGACTTACGTGACACAGCTGTATCAGTGTGCTGATGACAGGTAACGCCATTGCACTCCACACCATCCAACTCACTCTTAATTTTAATTTAATGTGAAAGAGTTGAAAACCCAGTTCTCTTCCCTTAGCACCCACGCTCAGTGTTTCCTTGAAAAGGTGTGTGCATTTCTCAACCTCGGAGTGTAGGGCCATAGCCAGCTGTAAATGTTCATGGGTTTAAGAAAAGATTATTTATTCATGTATTCATCCCAAAAACCTAATGTTACATTACTCACTCATGTACAGATACTTGAAAAAACATAGTTACAGAGGATAGTGCACTTTCACCAATTACAAACACAGGAAACAATTCACCATTCAAGTGCTCACATTAGGAAAGGAGTATATACATATATTTATTTTTAAACGTTGCAGGCTGGGCAATGATGTTTTCACACCCGAAGGGTAGTCCAGCAGGATTCAGATAGCTAGAGTCAAAAATAAAATCAGGATTTTTGCAGAATTCACTCAACGAGATGGATTGTTCAGCAGCTTCAGTAACTCACAAAGTCTCCACAGAAGATGCCAGCTCCCTGGCCCTACACTGAACCCTGGAACACCTGAATAACAAGGACACTTATCTCAGGCTCCTATGTGTTGACTACAGCTCAGCCTTCAACACCATTATCTCAATAAAACTCATCTCCAAATCCTGTGGCCTAGGGAATAGGCTCCTCCCTCTGCGACTGGATCCTGAATTTCCTAACCCAAGTCTGCAATCAATGAGGATAGGCAAAGTCACCTCCATGATTATCCTCAACAGGGTTGCCCTGCAAGGCAGTCCCCTCAGCCCTTTTCTATACTCCTTCTGCATTTATGACTGTGTGGCCAAATTCCACTCCCACTCAATTTTCAAGTTTGCTGATGACGTCACCATAGTTGGTCGGATCTGAAACAATGATGAGACGGTGTACAAGAAAGAGACAGAGAATCTGGTGAAACGTATGATGACAATAATCTCTCTGTCACAGTCATTAAAATGAAGGAGATCTTCATTGACTTCAGAAAGCGTAGCAGAGGACATGTGCCTATTGACATCAACAGTGATGAAGTGGAAATGATTGAGAGCTTCAAGTTTCTAGGTGTCCAGAAAACCAACAACCTGTCCTGGTCTCTCCATGCTGATGCTATGGTTAAGAAAGCCCATCAATACCTCTACTTTTTCAGAAGGTAAGGAAATCTGACATGTCTGCTATAACTATCACTAATATTTACAGCTGCACCATAGAAAGCATCTTATCTAGGTGCATCACAACTTGACACAACTCCTTATCTGTCTGAGACTGCAAGGAACTACAAAGGGTTGTGAATGTAGCCCAGTCCATCACACAAACCAGTCTCCCCTCCATTGACTCCACCTACACTTCCTGTTACCTCAGAAAAGCAGGCAGCATAAATCAAGATCTCCATGTACCCTGGACATGGGCTGGAATTTTACTGCCTTGCCCACTGAGGCTCATAAGATCCTGCCTGAGGCCAATGGAAAATGCTGTTCTAGGAGCCTCGCCTGCCCAATTGTGCGGCGGGGGAGGCTCACAGAACGGCATTGTCTGTTGGCCTCAGGCAGGATCTTTCAAGGCTCTGGTGAGTGAGGCGGTAAAATTCTGGCTATACTCTCTTCCACCTTCTTCCATCAGGAAAAAGATGCAAAAATCTCAGATTACGCATCAACCGACTCAAGAACAGCTTCTTTCCGGCTGCCTTCAGACTTTTGAATTGACTTACCATATGTTCAGCTTATCCTTCTTTGCCCCCTAGCTGTGACTGTAACAATATATTCTGAACCCTCTCCTTTTCTTCCCTCATATATACTCTATGAATGGGATGTTTTGTCCACGGTAGTTGTGGTAGCCACCTGATGAAGGAACAGCCAGTTCCAAAAGCTAGTGGCATTTGCTACAAATAAACCTGTTGGACTTTAACCTGGTGGGTTGTGAGACTTCTTACTGTGTTTTATCCAAACTGCATGCAGGAAACAATACTTTTCACTGTATCCTGATACATGTCACAATAATAAATCAAACAAATAAAACAAAGTTTTTTTCTGTAGTCTTCTTACCAGGAGGTCAAGCTTCTATACTGAAGGACATGAAAAGGATCAGGCTGGGATATTTTTAGATATTGAAGTCATGAGGTTTCAAGGCGTGGATGATGCTATCTTTTTCTGCTGCTGCTGCTCTTTCTCGCTGTGTTATTTGCAAAATGACTGGTTCTCCATGGTTCCTGGGATAATTAGATTTGTTATCTGAAGATAGTTTCGATCACACAATCAATACTTCTATTGTCCAACCTGAAATGATTGAAGTTAGAAGACATTATTACACAATGGAAGATAAATGGTGGCCATTGATGTCTCCTTATGATTAATGGCTTTCTGCAGTTCTCTTTGTTAAGTTTTAAATTTGGAGACATGAGGTCTGGTCTGAAGTTTTGGTTCGGTCCACAGTTGAATTCCACAAATGCTTTTGTCTTAATGTGTTCACTCAAGGGGACCCCAATCTGAATCATTTAGGATGCTGGCTGGTAAGGTGGTCATGCTCATCCTATGTTAACTTTGACTGTGAGTGTGTGTTTGCTTCTTTTCTTTGGCCATATGATGCAGATAGTGGCAAAAGCCTTTAATTCCATCTACACATTGTGTCATCTTTTGGTTGAAAATTTCTCCACTGTGGTCTGCCTTGCTGCTAATCTCATGAATGTACTGGTGTAGTCAACTTGGGTACAATCAAAACTATGGCACCAAAGAGTGCTCAAACTTCCAAGCTTTATTATTTGTGCGCTATGAGAGCACACACACAATGCGATGCACTGTTAGATGTTCTGTCAATTCATACAGATTATTTGCAGTTATAGTTCATTACAGCAAATGAGAAATGAGCAACATCTTAATTTACATATATAGTCCACCAATCATAATATAGCTTATTGTCCTTTCTTATCCAATAGAAACAGCCTCCTTCTAATCCATCATAAGCATAATATGTCGCCATATCTTGTTTTTGGTATTTATTCTTGTACTTATCTTTGGTTCATCAGGTGGCTATGGCTGGGAATAGTGGTTAAGAAACTGACAAGATTAGATTCGTCACTTCTCTGAATATGCAACCACTGACCTCACCAGGCCTTGTCTGCATGTAAGACATTCTTGCTGCCGTAGTTGTTGTAACTTAATTTCCACACTTGCATTTGAGTGAGTATCTGGCACACTCCCCACTGTTACTGCCAATATTCTGCACATACTTTCTGTATCTTATTGTAACCTCTGCTGCACTTCTGGAATCAGATTTCCTTCATTAGTGAACCCAGTGTCTTACAAAACACATCTTGTAAAGCTCTTGGAAGGCAAGGCAACTTTGCAGTGGAAGCAGGAAACTACACTTCCTACAAGGCTTTCTTGCTTTCTGTAGATGTTGTTGTCCAGCCCCAGTGGCTTCATATTTTCTGCCACCTTTTAGCAGTGTGCCAATATTGTAAGTCTTCCTTTTCCTCAAAGGTCTTTTTGGAAGGCTTTGATCAGCAGTAAAGTGATGACTAATTCTGTTAGCTGTTCCTTATCACAATAACTGATGAACTGCTCAATTGATTCCTGCAGTTGTTGTCGATAAACTATCAGTGCAATCAGTGTACTGAGGTTCACCTTTGTACAAAGCTGGACCTGCAGCACGTTCCACAACTTGAGCTCCTTCCGATCCTTCTCCAGTAGGCCTAAAGTGTTAATTCTATGCAATCTCTTATTTCCAACGACTATCTTTATTTTCACCCCTTGTTTTTCCAGTTCTGTAATGGACAAACCTAAAACGCATAATTCCATCTTTTGTTTTAAAAAAAATTAAACACAAGTAGGACATCTATGGCCTTCCAATGGGGGATTTGGTAATCATCTTCCTGTGCTCACTGTATTTTGCAAATACTCCTGACGTATAGGGGATTTGTAATCTCCCTATTCAGTTGAGTTTCAACAATACTGCTGCCCTGTATTTTCTTACCACAGTCCCTTTTTGTTTACTGCAGTTCAAGCTTCTGCCACACACATCCCAATGGTAATATGTTCCCATTTTGTGCACTTTTGTTGTAATTTGTGCATGAATGGCTCCCAAGGATGTCTCGATGGCCCTGCAGCTTCTCTGTCCAATTTAAAAACCATTTCTGCTGTAAAATAGGCTCCATTCCACAGGAGATGCATTATACAAAAGCAGCAACATTGAAGACTGTAACAACTATAATGGCAACACCCTCCCGAGAGTTATGTGGGGGGCAAAATTAATAGACTTAATTTACTTGTAGTCCAAGAGTACCCAGAAGTACAGTGTGATTTTTGTTCTTCCACATCTACTGTGGTCTTCTCCATATACCAGCTACAAGAGAAGTAGCTGGTATATAGAACAGTGTACAGTCCTTTACCTTATGTTCATAGATCTCACTAAGGCATTTGGATACAGACAGCAGATCAGGACTTACAGGGTTTTGGGAAAATTGACTATTCATCTAAGCTCCTCAGTCTCATTTACTCCTTCCATGACAATATGCACTATACTTTACAGTTTGATAGCTCCAGTTTTGATAGTTTGAAGGATAGAGTGAAACAGGGCTATGGCCTAGCACCCATTCTGTTTAGCACCTTCTTCTCCATACTTTGGACCTGCACCTTCCCTTCAGATATGGAAGGAATCTCCTTGCATGCTGAGTCAAGACTGAAGGCAAAGACAAAAAACATATCATGGCCTGATCAGAGAACTCCTTGATGCTGATGATGCTTCTCCAGTCACCCACACAGAAACTCAGCTACAAAGACACACAACTATCTCTCCCATGCCGGTAACTTATTTGCCCTGATTATAAGTATCAAGAGAACTGTGATCATGAAACAAGGTGTTACATCTCTGCCCTGATTACATTAAATAGCACCTACTGATAAGCAAACTCTTGGCTCCACAGTGACAATCTATCCTTTGATACCGAACCTGATACATGCACAGGGAAACCACCTTTGGCCAACTAATGAAACATACATGGAATAACATCTAGCTAACCCTTAGGATCAAGCTGATGGTTTTTAAACCTCGTGTTCTCAGCACCTTGTTTTCTGGCTGTGATACATGGATTACTTAAAGCTACCAAGGAAAGAAACTCAACAATTTCCATCTTTGCTATCTGTGGCACATTATAATGATATCCTGGTGGTATAGAATCACAAATATGGTCATTCTCCTAAAGGGAGAGCTCTCAGGTTTGTAAGCCCTCACCAGGCAGCTTTGTTGGCTCAGGCACATCCACAGGATAGAAGGTATCACATACTTAAAAACTTTCTATATGGTGGGATAGTCAGGGGCAGGCTGCCAAAGTTCCACTTCATGAATGCTTGAAGGCATGACATGAATGTCCTGAATATTGATCATCATTCTTTGCATCACTAGAAAGCACAGGAAAGCGGTCTCATCTCCTTTGGGCTGGCATGCACCACTACAATGACCAATATCTACAGAGGCTTGGCAACAGGCATCAACCACTGAAAAGAGCAACCCACAATGACACTTGGAAGCTTCACGTGCAGCATTTGTGGCAGAACCTGATTCTCAGAGATTGGCCTCTTCAACCATTAGCAAACATGCACCATGTGAAGAGACCCCCTCTGAAATGGATTGTTTGCTGAGTGTCCATCATCTTTTGTAGATGGATGAATGTCAATAGGATATCCTTCTATAATAGAGGTCCAGGAGATAGCATGGATTCCTGTCACAATTTTCTCTCATGCCTGCTGCACCAACAACTTCTAGAGCGTGAGTGTGAATTGCCCATCTGCCCCGTAACCTGTATCCCTTTTCCCTCTCACACCGTCAAGGAAACCCTCCAAGATCTCATCTGTAAAACAACCTTTCCTCTGCCTGGGTAGCTGCATTGTTCAGTAAACTTACTTCAACAACCACTGCCCAGAAATACTTCGCACTAATTTCAAGATTTAATTGCCTTGTCATTGCACTGACCGAATGTTACTTTTCATTAATTACTGTGAATCCCTTCTGGATGGTCTAATATTTAATGTGCCCATTTAAATGTATCTATTATAATCAATAAAATCAGGGATAGACAGCCTTCTGACCACTGGTCAGCAATCTGATGTATTGCCATTACCCCTGATTAGCACATTTTCTAGCAGCATATTTATTGTTTTTTCTATCAAAAAACGCACCGACGTTTACAGACATCTACTTTTGTCATTGAGTCTGCATTAATTGTTTGTTCCGTGTACCAACCTTCTTTGACTTTTTTCTCCTTCTGATCTATCCACACTTCTAACAGGGATCATCATTCAAATATTTCAGAAGTAGTAATTCATCTATGCTATATTCTGCAGACACTACTCTGCATAATTCAGCTTGTGTGCTGAAGAGAGGTTTTTTTTCCCACCGAGATAGCTGTTCTTCCTGTATTTTGTGAACTGTACACTGTTCAGGTTTTGCAGTACAAAAAGTGCAAGGCTGGACCATGTTCCTAGCTCCACTGCTTACATATAAAAGGCATATTTGTCTGAATTTTGCGGCAGAACAGGGTTCCATTTAGTAGGTTATGGAATTTGAATGAAATTTAAATCTTTTCATTGTATAAATAAAGGTCACTTGGCATTCCCACAAACCAGGATTTCATTCAATCGCCTCAGTAACTGTGTGATTACAGTGATGAACTTGAATATTTCATACTCAGTTTCTTGCAAGATAATTCTAAAAGGGGGGGATTACACTGGAAGAAATTAAGAATCCAGCTTTTCATACTTGCCGGAAAATTTGTTTAAAAACACAGTTTTGGCTTTTTATTATATCTATCCAGAAAGCATTGGATCACCCTGACCCAGCAAACTGTGGGATCAGTTCAGTGTTTTTTATCATCTGGTGCTGTTTTATTTCCATGGATGGGACTAACCTCCAAGCATACAAATTTCATTCCTGCCTATGTAGTTAATTGTAAGTTTTGATATTCTCACCAGGTGTCCTCAAATAACCTCTATACAGAACACAACTAATCAACTCCCTGCATTTGAATTGAAATTCTAAAGGCTATTGCCATTTTAGTGTGCGAACTTCATAGCAATAACAACAAAAGACTCATACTAAATAGACTACGTTATGTAAGTGAAGATCAACTCTTTCAGCCTGTTAGACTTTATTCAGCTTTCTGCAAAAGCAAATTCAGATGCCATTATTTCTGTTCAGTTAATAATTTAAAACCTATTTGTTTGCACTTCACTTAATATTTTACAATTCTTGCCCACTTACCTAATCTTGGAACAGACCTAGACACATTCTGCCTGATCTTCATTCTCAGTAATGCTGTTAACCCTTTAGACACCAGATTCTCCTTCTACAGGGTTGAACGAAAGAAGTGTGGGAATCACAGCAACCCACATTAGTGGTAAAGAGCTTGGAGGAGCAGCCGTGCTCCACAAAAACCCAAATTGAGCCAAGATGTTTTAAAAAATGATCTTTGGACTGGCAGCCTCCAGCGCTGTACATAATCCAAATAATTTTGAATGGAGCAGGCCCAGTTCTGATTTGCAAGGAGGATACAAATTTCCTGTTGGGTTCCAAAATAGATATTGGGCCCTTTAATAACAAGAGGCCAAATATTGTCCCTTTAATTATAAGCCAAAACCCCACGCAGAGGATGCCAATAATAATCACAATACTTCAGCTTGCCTGCATGGGTGATACAAAGTCCTGAGGGACAAAAGAATATCATATCCTTTTCTTGAACAGGGATATATCAAAAGCATGAAGCAACTAACTGCAATCTCCTATGGAAACAATGGAAGCTGATTATCCTCCCAGCAAGAACATCCTGTAAGTATTGTCCAAGAACAGTTTGTGTGTTTTTGCCTTCCAAGAATACACAGGAAACTGAGATTAAAAAGAAACAGATGGAAACTTGGCTAGTGTGGACTAGTGCTAGGTATGTCACAATGTGTGATACAGCAGCAAGAAAAGACAGCACTAGTCATCCCTGCTCTGGCAGGTAAAAAACTAAAAGTCTCACTCCCTCTTCGAGGCCAACTCCTTTCAGTTAAACTGCAGAACCCTGAAATCTCAAAACCAACTATTCAACTGCTGAAGTCAGTGCTTTTGTAACCATGAATATCAAATGGTCACAATGTTTCAGCAGCTCCTCCTCAAGGACAATTCAAAGACTGATTCACATCATTTTTATACTTTTAGTTTTGGATTTAGTTCTCATTTCTAACTTGTGTCAGTGTAGGCGCATGTGTTTTTATTTATTACGTTGCTTGCACTTAGTAATAAAACAACTTTCTTTTACCCAAAAAAGCCTAGGTTAATTGGCACCTTTTGAAAAAAACACATTTGGATGGGGAAAGAGCATCTGCAAGGGAAGGGATCCTTTTTGAGACCAACCAAGGATGTCAAATATAGAAAGGGAGCCAGTTCATCCCTCCTCACCCAGGCATCTCATCTGAAATATAATAACATGGGGTATCTTGAATCAAGATAGTTCCCACAGAGGGGACAGAGGATAACAAATTGAGGGATCTCAGCCTTGCTATCAAATTTGGGGATCTTGCCCCAGAACCAGTCATAGCAATAGGCAAAGAAACCAAGTGTGAGATTGAAGAGAATTACTTACACACAGAAAATTCAGATGATCTGGAATACTTTTTTTGAAAAGGTGCTGGACACAGATTCAGTAGTAATTTGGCATATAGTTGAAAAGAGAAAAAAAAAGACTCCAGGGCTATGGGGGAAAGAATAGGAAAATGAAGAAAGTGAATAGTTTTTTCAAAGAGCTGGAATGGTACAATGGACTATATCATTTTATCAGGGGAGGAGGTGAGTGTAACCTCTCAAGGTAGTTAGGTTTTAGGTAAAATATTAAAAATCTCAAAGCTGAACCATTTTCCTCAAATGCATCCATCCCTGCTTTTAACAGAGAATGGAAATTCATTCTGCCCATAGGAGCTGAGTACTTCAATAAGGGTGTGCCACATCTTCACTTCTCCTCTAAGTTTAACCCTGGCTGGCTAGTTTTCCTGTTTTCTGACAGCTAAAGGGAGGAGAAGTTTGTTGGTTGTTTTCCAGCTCTCTTTCTGGCCAGGAGGAGGAGGAGTACTTTCCCTGCTTCCTTAAATTTACATGTAAGCCACTCCCATAAACAGCTGACTCCACATCCCACCAAAATCAGAAGTCTTCCCAAGCCATGATTCCCTTCCCAGCTTTCCATTCTCCCCGCCCATTGCCTTCAATCTCCAGTCACCCCGAACAGTCTCAGATCTTTGCAGTTTCCAACCTCTGATCTCCCTCCATGCCCGACTGTCTCCACTCTACCACCCACATCCCCATCCCAGCTCAATTTGGCCTTTCCGATCCCTCTCCCCTCTCTGCTCCCTGGTTGCAGCCTGTTCAATCTGTTCACTTCACCATTGTAACTTCCAATTGAATTTTGTATGACGAAAGAATTTGTTTTGCCCTCACAACTGATGTTATCATGTCAGAAATGGTTGCATTTGACATTCACATTGCTCTGCTGCTCCTCAGAGGGGGCCCCAGCTAAATCATTTTCTAATCTACTTCTGTGTCTCAGTGTGCTGCTTTTATCTTGATCAACCATATCTAATTCCTCAAACTGATTGCAGTATATGAAGGAATCTTTGTGTTCAGAGGGTTTACGTTTCATTAAGAAACTCAAATGGCAAGACTACAGCTTCCATTGTGTACAACAGGAGCAACTTGAACTTACGCGGCTCCTTTCATATGGAACAACCTCTCATAGAAAATGTGTAGCACATTGGTCTATTGGATAGCACAGTGATTAGCACTTCTGCCTCACAGCACCAGGGACCCAAGTTGAATTTTCAAAAAATTGGGTGACTGCCTGTATGGAGTTTGCACGTTCTCCCGTGTCTGCGTGGGTTTCCTCCAGGTGTTTCAGCTTCCTCCCACACTCCAAAGATCTGCAGGTTAGGTTGATTGGTCATGGTACATTGCCCCTTAATGTCCCAAGATATATAGGTTAGGGGGATTAGCAGGGTTAATATATGGGGTTACGGGGTAGGGCCTGAATAGGGTCAATGCAGACTTGATCGGCCAAATGGTCTCCTTCTGCACTACAACGGTTCTATGATTCTATGTCTGAAGGAAAACTATTCTGCCTAACGCCGCTTTAAAGCTCTTAGTCTGTAGGTTACAGCATCTCAGGTGCATATCCAAGGGTTTTTGCCTCTAACACCCTTTCAAGCAGTTAGTCTCAGACATCCACTACCCTCTGGGTGAAACGAATTACTCCTCAACTCCTCTTTAATCTTCCTCCCAATTACTTTAAATCTATGCACCCAGGTTATTGACCTCTGCGCTACTGGAAACATACTATTGTTATCCACTCCACCTAGAACTCTCAAAATTTTATACATCTCAATAAATCAACCCCAACCTACTTAATCTTTCCTCATAACTAAAATTCTCCACCCTGCAACATTCTCATAACTCTCCTGCGCACTGTCTCTAGTGCAATTGTATTCTTCTTGTAATGTGATAAACTGTGATCTAATCTGCATACCGTACACTTCTAACCTTTTTAGTTTTATACACCAGGCCTCAGCCAAAAAAGAAAGCACCTCGTAATCTTTAACACCTTAGAATCCCTATAGTGCAAAATGAGGCCATTTGGAGCATCAAGTCTGCACCGAACTTCCGAAAGGGCTTCTTATCCACTCCTACCCCTTCTCCCTATTCCCGTAATCCTGCACATTTACCATGGTTAATCCACCTAACCTGCACATCTTTGGACTGAGAACGGAAACCAGAGCACCCGGGGGAAACCCACACGAATGGGGGAAGAACATGGAACAGTCAGGCAATGCTGGAATTGAACCCGGATTCCTGACGCTGTGAAGCAGCAGTGTTAACCACTGTGCTGCATGCAACCTGAAGGAATCCATAAACATGCACTTTAAGGTCCTGTGTTTTCCAACACTACTCAGAGTCCTTCCATTTGTTGTGGATTTTCTTAACTTGGTTTTCCTCCCCCAGTGCATTAACTCCTGGGTAAATTGGTAGAGTTCCTGCCCACCACTCAAACAAAGATGACAGGGGATACATCAGCCAATCTTGGCTACTTTGCAACCATTTAACATTCAGTGGCTTCAACAGGTTAAGGCTGAGACTCCACCGCCCCCCGCCCCGACCCCAGGAAAGAAGTCTTGCCTTAACTGTTGACTATCCAATTAGCCAAGAGCTTTCCGTTCTCCCAGTAGTTCCAGCTTTGACTAGAGGCCACTGCTGCAATAACAGCCAGCCCAAAAGAAGAGGAGCTAATGGAGGCCAGACTAAAGGCAAGCCCAAGGTATCAGCAGCACCTGGTTAGTCAACTCCAGAGGGTGGGAAAGAGGCAGGGGGTGAGTGGATGGGGCGGGTGGAAGAGAGGGAGGGTTGTATTTGGTTTGGGGGGTGGTGGGAGCAGGTTTGAAGGGCCAGGAGGGGAGAGCTGAACAGTATTACTACCTTTGGGAAGATAGCTCCCAAAGAGTCACTGCTCCTTTCCTGACACCAGGCATGGGCAGTAAATATTCAGTGGCAAGAGAAGAAGTCCAAAACAGCATCCTCCCCTGAGCAAGCATGTCCCAGCATTGGGGTGTTAATAACTCAAAACAAGCTCGGCTGGGCAGGAGCTTTCATCCATACGCCTGCGGCATCCGATTCCTGAAGCAACTGCTTTACACGGAACACGGTCGTGGAAAGAGACTCTCAGAAGGGCAGCGGGAATACTTTAGGGATGCCCTCAATGCGCCCCTGAAGTTGTCGAACATCACCGCCGAACCCTGGGAGTCTTTGGCTTACGACTGGCCAAAATGGAGAAGGCTCATTTGGGAAGGTGTGGAACACATCAAGAAACTTGGTTGGGAACACGCAGAGGGGAAGTCCAGGCCTCAGACAGAGCACACAAACCTCCCAACAACTCATCTACCCAAATCTGCAAGCATCACCTGCCCTGCATGTGGCAGAGTCTGCAGATCAGGCACCGGACTTACCAAACATCACAGTATATACTGAACCAAAGTGGAAGCAAGACACTGTCAATCCTGAGGGATCACTACATCTGAGCTACAGAACTTGCAGAATACTCAAGCGAAAGATATGCAGTATAAAATAACCAAGATGATCTGTTTAAAGGTAAATTTTAATTTTTTTTGACGTCAGAAATGACAAACGCAAGGGGTCACAAGTTCAAGGTGAGGGGGGGCAAGGCTCAATACAGATATACGAGGGACTTTTTCTTTACACAGAGGTTGGTGGGGGCCTGGAATGCACTACCAAGCAAGGTGGTTGAGGCAGACATGCTAGGATCATTTAAGACTTATCTAGATAGCCACATGACTGGGAATAGAAGGATACAGATGGATGGTCTAGTTAGGAACACATGATCAGTGCAGGCTTGGAGGGCCGAAGGGCCTGTTCCTGTGCTGTATTGTTCTTTGTTCAATATATTTTCAGAAAGCAAGTTCTGCTGATAATGCAAGGACAGGCAGTTCAATAATGTTAGGAGTTGGACAATTAATCAACACTGAGGCAGTAATAGCATTCATACTATAAAACTGGAAACAATATTCAGATTTTATTAGCGAATCTGTTGGCCATCATGCATAATTCATTCATAAGCATTCATGTGAGTTTGATGCCGATGAAGCCCTAGTTAAGTTTCAGAGTGAAATTTTCCACTCCCAGGACTCATGCCTGGCATTTAGAACATAGAACAGTACAGCACAGGAACAGGCCCTTCAGCCCACAATGTTCTGCTGAACACGATGCCAAATTAAACTAATCCTTTCTGCTTATGCTTGGTCTGTATCCCTTTATTCCTTGCCTATTCATGTGCTTATCTAAAAGCCCCTTAAACGCCCATATTGTATCTGCCTCCACCACCACTCTTGGCAGTGCTTTGCAGACACCTACCACATAAAAAAAACTTGTCCCTCACATCTTCTTTCAACTTCCCCCTCTCACATTAAGTACATGCACCCTAGTGTTAGAAATTTCAACTTTAGGAAAAAGATTCTGACTGTCAACCCTATCTATGCCTCTCATAATTTTATAGACTTCTATCAGGTCTCCCTTAGTCTCTGCCGCTCCAGAGAAAACAATCCTGGTTTGTCCAGCCTTTCTTTATAGTTCATATCCTCTAATCCAGGCAGCATCCTGGTAAACCTCTTCTGCACCCTCTTCAAAGCTCTCCACATCCTTCCCGCAATGTGGCAACCAGAATTGAACGCAATATAGTCCAAGTGCGGCCTACCCAAAGTTTTATATAGCTGCATCAGAAAATCCTGACTTTTGTACTCACTGCCCTGATCAATAAAGGCAAACATGCAATACGCCTTCTTTATCACCCTAACTACTTGTATGACCACTTTCAGGGAACTTTGGACTTGAACCCCAAGCATTGCACATCAATGCTGTTCAGGGTCCTGCCATTACCTGTATACCTACCCTTAACATTTGAGCTTCCAAAGTGCAGCATCTCTTGCCAGGATTAAACACCATCTGCCATTTCCCTGCAGTTGGACTTCCACGCATTTAATGGCTTAGGAAGATCATGGCATGTTGAATGCAATACTGTTAATAAACCTGAAACATTATAGGCTACTCCTAGATACACCATCATCACATTATGGAGTGAAGTTTTAGCTTTCCCAATCCTGACTAACTCATCAGAGGAGTCTCACCCATGTATGGACGTTAGGTAGGTTTTTGAGATCCGCAGATATTAAGCTTATAACATCCAGCAATCAAGCCAATCTATTACATGCTTACATAGTTCTTGACAATATTGGCCCTTAAGGTCTGGCTCTGGGACACCGTATAACTATTTCCACAAGTTGTATATCCCTGTATTACCCTCAGTCTTTATCATCCAAGTTCCATCGGGGAGGGTGTTATGAATAGGCTTCCTTTTCTGAAGCCTCTCTCGAATTGCCACCCTATGGGGGAGGCTATAGTACCTGAGTTCCCATCCTATTGTCACATCCTTTCTCAGACTGTCCATAATCTGGAAAGTTACTCAATCCGATTTCAGATGTGGGGGGATGGGCGATTCTCCTAGCCTGTTGCATAAGCATCAGTGGGGGCTGTTTAGCTGGTTTTCTGCTGGGTGCCACAGCCTCTACATGTCTCCAGGTAGAGGATTTCCGGAGTTGTCGGCTCCCAGCTGGAAATCAACACGGAGCTAATTTAAATATTAAAATCACCATTTCCCTATCATTAGTGGACCCAGGACTGAAGTCTCTGGGCCTAATAGCTTCTTCCCCTCGCCAGGAGTGGTTCGCTCCAGCAGAGCTTACAACACTTCCCGCTAACAGCGAACAGGCTGCCCGAACCTACTGGAGTGAAGGGAAGTCACATAGGCTCACCCAGGAGGTCAGGTGTAAGGCAGGATGTGGCAAGGTGCCTCTTGGGCATTGCCACTTGGCCCCTTGGGCAGTGCCGGGGGCCAGGCTTGCAATGCCCAAGGGGTACCTTGGCCCTGCCCACCAGGCAGGGAGTGTCAAGGGGGTTGGGCCCTGCTGCCAATCTGCAGGTGGATAACGGGCAGAAGTGGATAATTGGGGGCTGGTACAGGAGGCCATTGATACAGGGTCATGGGTCTGATCAATATCAGGAGGCCAGCAATGTGGGTGTACTATACATGTGCCAATCTCAGTGCTGACTGATTGACGCACGAGCAATGGCCCACTCAGCGCTATGCTCCTGGCCTCTTGGGCAGAAATCGACACCACTCCCAGATTTTCAGCGTGAATCTCTGATGCAGAGTGTGGGACATTCATTTTAAAAAGTCCTGCTAAAAAACCAGCAGAAGTTATTCCTGTTTTTGTGAATTCAGCACTTCAAATTTTTGGGAGAATCCCAGCTGTTGGGTTTCTTCATCCACTCTCCTCCTGTGGGTAGTTGAGCTTACAGTCTGGGATGCAGGCAAGCGTTGCTTTCCATGTTCACCATCTGTGCATCCCATGGTAGTCAGAGTAAACAAACATCCACTCTCTCCTCCACTAACGTTCAGTAGCAGCAGTGTGTACTATTTACAAAATGCTCTGCAGCAATTCACCAAAGATCCTGAAACAGCAACTTCCAAACCCACAACTGCTTCCATCTAGAAGGCCAAGGGCATCAGACACATGGGAATACCATCTCTTGCAAGTTCCCCTCCAAGCCACTCACCATCCTGACTTAGAAATATATCTCCATTCCTTCACAGTTGCTGGGTCAAAATCCTGGAATTCACTCCCTAACGGCATTGTAGGCCAACCCACAGCACAAGAACTGCAGTGGCTCGCCACTACTTTCTCAAAGGCAACTAGGGATGGGCCAGCCAGTGATGCCCATGTCTCACAAATTAATAAAAATAGGAACATGTGAAAACATTATTGTTGGTCCTTACCAGTTGGGTGGTCGTCAGGCTTGTTAAGGCTCTTATAGCTTTTTTAAACGGAGTATAAATGCATCCACCCATTTCTTGGATGGGAATAAAAGTAGAACAATGTGTGTGCTGGTGAGATCTACGGATTCAAAGGAAAAATGTTTACAAAACACATCAAATTAACTTAGTAGTACTTGCTTTATTTCAATTTTGTTCAGTCAAAGATTGTGTTTAAAATGTGAAATCTTGTGGAGTGATTCTTTCAGTTAATAATTGGGAGCTTGAATTTCATTTTAAGTTACTGGTTTCCATTGAGATCATAACACTGTACTTCTATAGATAGATGCTGATTTAAACTGTGGTTGTAATCTCCAACTGTGTAAATAAACACTTATAAAACTCTATCACTGGCTTGATTTATATTCTTCACCAGCTGGCTTTATGAAATATAACATTACATGCAGCAACTTTCCAATCTAAGGGAATAATTTCTGAATTGAAAGAACTTTAAAAGATTATAATTAAGTCATCTACAATGTTTTCACCCACTTGCTTTAAAACATTCAGATGGAAGACATCTGGTTCTGAAGGTTGACTACCTTAATGCATATGTTTAAGGTTTATTCATTCATGTTGCAGTAGGCTTACATTAACACTGCAATGAAGTCACTGTGAAAATCTCCTAGTTGCCACACTCTGATGCCCGTTCGGGTACACCGAGGGAGAATTTAGCATGGCCAATGCACCTAACTAGCATGTCTTTTGGACTGTGGGAGGAAACCCACGCAGAAAGAAGGAGAATGTGCAGACCCTGTACAGACAGTGACTGAAGCTGGGAATCAAACCCAGATTCCTGGTGCTGTGAGGCAGCAGTGCTAACTTCTGTGCCAAGAGAGACTCTGGAATATATTTCCCATACCTCGGCAGTCACCTTTCTCTAAAGGTCACCATGACGACATCAGACTCTTGGAAGCAATTGCTCTACTCAGAACTTAGGCATGGCAAGAGACACCTAGGAGAGGAACTGAAATGCTTAAGGGATGTCCATAAGAGCTCAAACGTACTCACCAAGTCATTGGACATCCTGGCTCATGACTGACCAAAATGGAGAGGGATTGTTTGCGAAGGCACTGAACACATCAAATAACATCATCAGGAACAAAGCATCAGAGGGACTGCACAAACCTGCAAGCAGCCCATCCCACCAACCCTTCAAGCAACACGGACGCATTTCTGACCCCTGTCACATTGCCGGCTCCCTGTCCCCTTGCCAACCGCCATCCTGGAACGCAGGACCTTGCAGACCCAACTGCCAATGTAGGAACTGTGATGGCAACAAATCCTCCACCTGCACACTGACCAAAGCAAAAAACCTTACTGGACTCACCTTAATCACTGCCTCCCAGGTATGAACAAAAGCAAGCACCCCTGGAAACATGGGAAATGCACAGGCCTGCTGGTGAGGCTGAAACAACGCAGTCCCAAGAATCCCTCCCTAACTTATTCCTGGCAAAGGTCCAACTGGGAGACAATCAATGTCCGTCATCTTCATATCTTCTTCGATTGTGTCCCTATAATGGCCCAGTGATCAATTCACCACACACAAAGTCTTGGCTGTATGCCCTTCATCCAGCCAATGAACATGGTACAGTCAATACCGACGTCATTGGTTTAGCAATGAGTCTATGTTGATAGAATTAGCCTGTTCCAGGATCTCGGAATGGTAACCTTGTCTTGCCAAGAAATGTTGAGGATGTCTGAGACAGTGAAGGTGGAAATGTTCAGCCTTGTCTCCTCTCAAGCTTATGTCACCCAGGGTAGAAGTGCTCCGAGGATGCAGGCTTGTTTGGATTATATTTTGATGGTCTGGGTCAGCTTGCTGTCATTCTACATTCTTCTTCAGTTTGAACATAACTGCAGCTTTTGTGATGCATGTGCTGATTTCAGCATCAGATGAGCATAACTGGGGTGTTCCAGTTACAGTTGTTAGGCACTATGGATTGGCACTGCAACGGACAGTTCATTTCTTCTGAACAAGGGCCAGCCTGGATAATAAGGAGGTCACCTTACAAAAGGGGTCTCTCTCACATCCATAACAGATAGGATTATAATGATGCAGCCTGGTGTGCTATTCCGGGTCATCAAGGTGGGTATGGAGTCCATTCCTGTTGGAATTTCTCAATTGGTCAGTTAGAAAGCCAGTGACCTTCACCGAGGTCTCTCTGCAATTCATTGTTACTGTTCCAGGCTCTTTTGTTTTGGGAATGGGATTTCCTCCAAGCTGTTCCACGTCTTTTGGAACATGACTGCCCTCTATCGGATAGTCATCTTCCACTGTACTTCCCTGTTGATTTTCATCTCAGTGAGGCATCACAGTACGTTATATTGGAAACTTCCCTGGTCTCTGTTCAAACTTAGAAAGAAGGTTTCTACCAGCCATACTCTGGACTAATCCTTAAGACTTTTCTTTCCCATTTTAATAAGTTGCCTTCCTTAGGCTTCGAATAAGTGGAACATTTCACTCACTATCTCTTTCCCTATTCAGGAATCTCTGTGGTATTTTTAATTTTAGGATATTCTGTGGGTTTGATTTTAAAAATTTAGCCCTTTCTTAACTTCTTTTATCTCTACTACCTTGTAAAATTCTAGAAGCTCTCCCTCAATGGGTACAAGTTCTATTTTACCCTTTGAGGCCTCAAAACATTCTCCAGCTCTCTGTGCGCCTGCTGATTCCTCTTTGGTCTCTTTCACTAGGTAACACATTGCTGTCAGCCAAATTATTCCAAGGAGGAAATCCATCCCTGCTACCGGTAGTTAGCAGTTAATTCCTACTATTACAGGGCCTGAAACTAGGTCACACTTCAGGTGGACCCTATGGAGGGGTGCAAGCACAGATCCTCCTCCTGGGAGATCAGGAAGTGGAATTAGTTTGGGTGGAGATGAGGAACTGTAGCAAAATAAGTCAATAGTGGGAATGGTTTACAGACCTGCTAACAGTAACCACAATGTTGGACATAGTATACAAGAGGAAATAATCAGGTGCTTGAGATAAAACAATGGCAATAACCATGGCTGATTTTAAGCTGCATATACACAGGAAAAATCAAGCTGGTAGCAATAGCCAGGATGAGGAGTTAGAATAGAATCCCTACGGTACAAAAGAGGACATTTGGCCCATTGCATCTACACCAAATCTCTGACCGAAAATCTTACCCAGGCTTTATTCCTACACATTCATCCGACTAATTCATCTAATCTGCATTGGGATGGTGGGAGAAAACCGGAGCACCCATAGGAAACCTATACAATGTGCAAACTCCACACAGACAAGGCCAGAATTGAACCCAGGTCCCTGGCGCTGTGAAGCAGCTGTGCTAACCACTGTGTCACCATGCCACTGAACAATGAGTTCATGCTCATCATTAGACTTTTAATTACATTTTTTAAAAAAAATCCAAATTTCACCCTCTGCAGTGGGAGAGTTTGAACCTCGGTCTCCAGATCATTGCTCTGTGTCTCTAAATTACTAATTCAGTGATAATAACACTACCACGACCTCCTCACTTTTCTAGAATATTTGCAATAATTTCTTAGAGCAGCACATTCTGGGACCAACCATGGAGCAGGTTATATTAAGTCTGGTATTGTGTAATGTGACAGGATTAATTAACAACCTCAGAGTAAAGGTACTCCTAGATAGCGGCAACCACAATACAAGTAAATTTTACATCCAGTTTGAAAGAGAGAAGTGTCTAAGGCTGCTATTTTAAACTAGATAAGGGCAATAATGTGGGCATAAAAGCTGAGTTAGCTTAAGTGAATTGGGATACCCAGCTAGAGGATAGGCCAATTGAGGAACAGTGACAGGCGTTTAAGGAGATGCTGCAGAATATTCAGAACAAATATATTTTTACTACAAAGAAAAAGTTCAATGAGAGGACCCGCTACCGCTGGTTTACTAAAAGAGAAAAGCATCAAACTTAAGCATATAACTGCACAAAGATGAATGGCAGGTCAGATGATTGATCTGAATATAAAGAAAAGCAGAGAATGATTAAAAGATTAATCAGGAGTAGGAAATTAGAGTCTGAGAGGAAGCTGGCTAGGAATGTAAAAGCAGATAGCAATTAGTTTGTACACAGATCTAAAAAGGAAAAGAGTAAGAAAAGTGAGTACTGGTCAGTGGAAAGGGAGAATAGGGAATTAATTGTACAAAAATGAAGAGAATGGTTAATGAGATAAACAAATATTTTGCTTCTGCCTTTACTACTGAGAATACAAAAAACATATTCAGTTATGGATAGGTCCATACTTGTAGCATTATCTTTGAGCTATTAGATACAGGGGCCTGGGAATTCTCAACCAAGCCAGTCACAGGTCAAACTCTGCTGGACTTTCAAATGCCCATTCCCAACTTTATATCTGAGCTTCCACTGGCATGGTTTGGGGCAAAGTTCTCATCAGCCTTAAGTAAGGTCGCTGACATGGGCTAAGAGGAAAGGGCTGATGGCGGTAACTCCCTCTGCGGTGAGTCCCTGCTTCCTCAAGCACAGGATGACCCAGCATAGGGTGAAGCAAGAAAAATAATTTCCTGTGCTAGTGGAATCCAGTACAAGAGGATATCACATTAGAATTACACCTGGGATGCTCAAGGGTGATATCAGAATGAACTTCTTCACACAAAAGATGCTAAATCTCGCTTTCCAATAAAAACTGTGGATGCTAGATCAATTGAAAATTTCAAAAATGAGATTGTTTGGCAAGGGTACTAAGGTATATGAAAATCAAAGCAGGTAATTTTAGTTAAGATATCATTCATAATTTAAATGATGGTTTAGGCTCTAGGAACTGTATGGTTTACTCTTGCAAAAACTGGGGGAAGAAGAGATCAGGCACACTGGCTTCCTGGACAACCCACGTGCGCCGATATCAGGGCTCACTGGGGTCACAACGCTTCTCAGGAAAGAGGAAACAGGGGCAATCTTACTGGCTTGCCTTGTCAGTAAATCAGCATGGCAAGCTGGGAAGGTAGCGTGCGAGGACAGAAGTTCTATTTGCAGCCAGCAAGAATTGGATCACTATCGTCCAAGCCCTGGCCTGCCGGTGAGAACAGATTCATGTCCAGAAAGGGTACAAAGTCTATTAACATAAAACTGATGAGATTTAAGAGGACATATCTAGTGCGGCATGACTGATTCTGCCCTCGCTGCCGCTTCCCCACTCGCCAGTGAGATATCACACTGATGGTAATCACTATTGTTCTGCAATGGTGTCATGGACACATTGGAGGAAAGGGTGGGGGGAGGAGATAAAAAATCAGAGGCCATTGAAGCCCTGGATGGTCAGTGGCATGGTCAGGTCGTCCCAGCCTGGCAGTGGTCCCCTGGCACTATTAGTGTCGGGGCAGTGCCAAGGGGGTGGGGCTATGATGGGAGTATGCACAATGAACTCTGCAAGGGAGGGAGGCAGCGTGAGAGCAACGAAGGGCTATGCAAGCAGGAGGGTGCTCGTGCAGCATGGGGGCCATGCAGAGGATCTTGATGGGTGGTTGGCATGTCAGGAGTACACCAGGGGATTCATTGGCAGAGTCCTGATGCCCTGTTGCTGGTGACCCAAATTGGTGTGGGAGGAACAATGCCACTGGGGATGGGGCCCAATGTCCATGGGGCAGGTGGGAGGGAGGAGGTCTCCCTGTTCACTCGCAAATTGGGGCACCATGTGTAATGACTCTGAAGCCATCTTTACCCCACCTCCCCCAGTCTCAAGTGGGCAAATGCATGATGCATTTGGAAAATAATGGCTGGTATATTGGTACAATTGCCTAACTGCAGGAAAACCACTGTCTGTCTGTTTCCAATGTGGAGTAAAACTAAACTGGAATAACACATATCCCCCCATCTCATTTTGACATCCAGACTCAGGAGCATTTCAGTGTATTGGGGAGAAGTGGTTAATAGGTTACTTACATATCCAGTCTATTTCCGTAAATGACAGTCCAACAGGAGGCACTGTGTAGTAGTTGGGCACCCACCTCCCTCACCCAGAAATATAGCAAGATTTAAGCCCTGGTCCCAGCTAGAGAGACAGTGATTGATTGCAAAGATTCAAAACACAACATGGGATTCTGTGGGTAATATTAATGGCTATTTAATTTTTTATGCATAGATTAGAAGCTTAATTTCGGTACTAGATCTTCAGATAACTGAGGAAGTTAAACGTAGTAATCAGCAACATTTTTGGTGTTTGCTTTTTTTTTTGGAATATTGATTCAACATTTATCGATGCTTTTCTCCACCCACTATTTAAACCCAACAAGATAATTTTATTGATTTTTTAATAGTGATATTTTAGCCAATCAAGTAAGTGGGGCTGAATGGTGGTTAGGATTGCTGCTTCACAGCACCAGGGATCTGGGTTCAATTTCATTCTCAGATCACTGTCTGTGTGGAATTTGCACATTCACCTCGTGTCTGGGTGGCTTTCCTCTGGGTGCTCTGGTTTCCTCCCACAGTTCAAAGGTGTGCGAGTGAGGTTGATCGGCCAGGCTAAATTGACCCTAGCGTCAGGGGAACTAGCTAGGGTAAATGCGTGGGGTTATGGGGATAGGGCCTGGCTGGGATTGTGGTTGGTGCAGACTTGGTGAATGGCCTCCTTCTGCACTGTAGGGATTCTATGATATTAATGAGCAATGAAGTGGGCACTTCGTACGATGAACAACACATGCTGGATGCAATAGTTTATATTATATAGATAGCAATTTAACTTGGTTCCTGTACTGTAGCAAGATAGGGCTTGAACTGCAATCAGTGAGCTAACAAAGGTTTATTAACAGAATAACTATATACATTACAGAGCGAGTCTGAGCGTCCTCAACTCAATTCCTGAATGGACCAGGTCACTTGACACTTCCATGGAACCACCCCTTAAAGGGCTACTACAAAGTTCCTTTACAATATTTGTATTTGAGTTGCTTAGTCCATCACCAAATATTGGGAAGTCAGGATGAATTCATTTGTTTGCACTACTCATGACAAAGACATAGTTGTGTTTCCTGGGGCAGACTGCACTTGGCCACTACCTTTGAGGTTTGGGGACCTTTTCCGAGGGTATGAACACATGCCAGTGTCCTTCCCATTTAATTGGAACTATCCCAATGCCACATTGCCCAACTATCTGCTTGGACATGAAAATCTCGCATTTTGACAAGATCCTGGAAAAATCAGTATTCGCTACGAAAAAAAGTGTGTAGGTACAAAGTGATGCAAGAGCCAAGCACCCTGATTGCAGATATGTTAAACTTTTAGAATGGTTTCTCTTGCAAAGTGTTTGAAATGTTTTTGGAATGGTTTTGGCAAGGTCAGGTGACCCACCTAACAAAGGCTGCAACAGGTTTGAGGGTAGTGGTGGCTGTGCCTCTGGGTCTGCAGCACAACAGGGAGATGGAACAGAGGCTGCAGAGGAGGAAAACTTCATGTCATACCTTTTGCAAACTTCTCCATTTTCCTTAACAGTGACAGGATGCTGCCATGCAGGCCAAGCAATGCACCAAACATCTTGGTGTGCATGCCCATCAAATGCAGTCCTGTACAGAGCCGCTACCTGAGTCCTCTGCAAATTATTTGGCTGTGGCGATCTGGCAACTCAGCCATAAATCCATAAATCAAGAAAGGCAATTGACATTGACAACTGATGACATAGTAGAGACTGTGCATGGTGCCAAATACTTTGCAAAACTTGACCTCAATGCAGACTACCATCGAATTGTGCTTGCAGAAGAATCAAGGTGTTTTACAGCATTCTGCATTGGGCTTGAGTCAATTAAGCAGTTGATTCATTCTGCACTTTGAGGACATGAAGGTGCACTGAATATCAATGACGACATTCTTATCTACGATCACACTGAAAGTGAACTCAAGGCACAGTTACATGCATAACTACACCATCACAGAGAATGTAACCTCACTTTGAACAAAGACAGGTACTTGTTCAATGACAGCAGAATTAAATTCTTCTGGCATGTGCACAGCGGTAGTACCAACTGGTACATGGAAAGTTGAAGTCACTGCAAAAGCTGCAGAGCCTACAAATCTGACAAAAGCAATCACCAAATTGGAGTGGGCTACATTACACACACATAGGTTGCACACCAGATCAAATAACAGTTGTCAGCAAGTTACACAGTTGCCAATTTCGACTCTGACAAAGCAACCCAGGTTGGTTTAGATGCAATTCTTGTTCAATAAAAAAAAGTTCAACAAGTTTATTTGGTAGCACGCGCTTTCGGAGCATTGCTCCTTCATCAGGTGACTGGAGCAAATGGGGCAATGCTCCAAAAGCATGTGCTACCAAATAAACCTGTTGGACTTTAACCTGGTGCTGTGAGACTATTTACTGTGCCTACCCCAGTCCAATGCCGGCAACTCCACATAATAAAAAAACAAAGACAAGCAACCTATAAATCATTGCGATGGTAAGTGGATCACTAATATTTGTAGATCAACATTATTTCCAAACAGAGACAGAAGTACCCTCAGTCACATGGGGATACCTGACATTTTCATCTTTCCTTGTACAGAAGCAAGTTTGAAGTAAAACTGATCATAAGCTTGTTCAGCAGTCCACATAGTTAAACCGTCACTTGAATAGAGATTTGAATACTCAAACCACAGGAGTATGAGTATCAGCCATGCATGCTCAACCCAACAGAATACCTTTCACCCCTACTGGTCGCAAGGAAAATGTTGCCAAACAATATCTGAAATTAAATGTTGTGCTGAAATTGCTAAAACTAGTTGACATCAAAGCAGCAGCAAAATAAAATGAGTTGTTACAACTATAACTGATAGCTATGAAATCACAAAACTGGGAATCACAAAAGCATCTGCAAACAAAATCGCTTGCACACTTGAGGCCTTCACAATGATTGAAACAAGCTCACTGTTACAACCACATCTGATCTCATTGCACAATAATTGTATTGTCATTCTAAGCTCATTGAGAGAATGTGCTTTCCTTATAGCAGCTGGAGGTCACAGGGAATTGTCAAAACCAAATAACTCCTTAGGGAAAAGGTATGGTTCCCAGGTATTGACAACATGGGAAAACACAAGATCAGTGTTTGCAATGTTGAGCAACCGCAATGTGAAATCCTCATGATCTTCTAAAGATGTCTGAACTACCTCCAGGAACATGGATTGGGGTTTGGGTTGATTTTGCAGATTTGTCCATTAGTGAACACCAGCTTGTTGTCAATGCCAACTACAGCAGATGCCCAATCATGGAAATAACTACATCAGCTTCAACAAAAGTAGTCATCCCAAAGCTTGACGAGATTTTCACCTTGTTTGGAGTTCCTCAAATGGTGAGTAGCAACAATGGACAATTTAACAGAAACTAGTTAAGTAAATTTTCAAACTTCCTACATTCCACTCATCGAAAAATCAGGTTCCGTTGGCCAAGGGCTAACAGAGAAGTTGAGATTTTGATGTACCTTGAGAACAGTAATTGTGAACACCTACACCTGAGGGCCAGTAATGGAAACAAGAGTGGTATTGCTATTTTCATAATTACAAAGTAACTCCTCACTCCATTACTGGCAAACCTCCAGCTACATTCATCTTTGCATATACTATGTGCACACAATTTTCTGAGGAATCTCACAGAAATAATGATAATAACTAACTAAGCCAAATGGCTGCCTCCTGCACTGTAGGGATTCAGTGATCTATGAACACACTTGAGGACAGGAGAGACAAATGAAATTAAATGCAAGACAAAAGGATTTAGATTTACACTGCTGAATCCAAGAGATAAAGAGTTTGTGGAAGAAGATATAGAACAATCCCCTGTGATATTCATACATACATCCATCTGTAGTGGTCAATATTTATTCAGCAGTACAGATACTCCAATAGGAAGCAATAAAAGAACTAACTTCACAAAGTAAAGGTTTAATAAAGAAACATCATTACACCACCACACCTTAGGCTATAATCCCAATCTGCTTTCTATTGATACTAGGTCAGCTGACCACCAGATCATGTTGCCATTGGTTACATTGTCGACTGAGTCAGCTGACCCTCACAGCCTGTTACCATTACAACAGATATAACAGATTACATTATAACATATTCCCTTTTTTCTTTATTTTTCTTCAAATTAATTTTAAGCAACCATCCTTTGGTATTCTCAGCAACTTTCTGGTACCTGAACCTATTTTAGTAAAGCAGTCCAATAATTATAGATTTGCACCAACCCAGTTTAGCTTTGAAACCTCCTTGCTTTGCAGCATTTGTCTAATGTTGGCCAAATCAATTCTGTTGCTTTTTTGTTACACTTTTTGTCGCGTGAACTTTGGTTCATAAGGATCGATAGTCCACGTAACATTCAACTGGTACTTTCTTTCCCCTCATTGCCTTGAAAAATAACTTCGTTAATGTGTCAGACAGATATATCCCCATATCTACTGCCTTCATTAATACTCAGGTTTTTGCTACCAAATTACTTTTGATCACCATTTTTATTTTCTTCCTAGGCTGAAGGGCAACATTTTCCTTTAATTATCCACCAAGAATATTACGAAACTGGCACCACTCGAACATCCATCTAGTAGATTGCCATGTGAAGATCACTAAATGCAACTGCTTTATGGAGGCCATTCTGCCAAAAAAAATTCTAAGTGTCAAATTTACATTATAAATGAGAGTAAATCCTGCTAGTTCTTTTTTCAAAAGGAGTTTCAAAATGAATCTCTCACACTCTGTGCACAACAGATTGCCCTAGCATGAATCACTCCAAAAATCAGTGAGCAGGGCTCATTCCCGCTGGAGTGGGCCATTGCGCACGCGCCAATCTGTCAGCACCGATATCGATACATCCGCAATAACCCCACACTGCTGGCCTCCCGATCACTGGTCAGCTCCGTGACACCTGCAATGCTGCCCCTCTGAGGCCCCCACAGCCTGATCGCTGGCTTTGTGAACATATCTGGGCCAGCATCAAATCCCCTATCCCTGCCCCCGGCCCGCCTTAGTCTCCTCCACCTCCATGCCACCCCCCCAGATCTCCCAATCCTCCCCTTACACCCCTCCAAAGGCAGCCCCCCTCTCTTTCCCCCCTCCTCCCCCCACCTCGCCTGCTCCGCAAGCCAGTCCCACCCTGATGGCCAGTCCCGATTGCTGGCCTCCCTTCCTCTGTCACTCAACCCAAATGCAGAGTGGCAGCCCCCACCTCTACTGATTCCCCCCCGAGGCCTTGCCCCATTAGGTTCCACCCCCATTAAGCCCCACTCCATTGTGCTGCCCCATGCCCGATAGTGCCACCTGGGTGTTGGCACTTTGCCCCTTAGGCACTGCCAGGGGGCCCAGGTTGGGACTGTCAAGGTGGCAATGCCTGGGGGAGCCTCCCCACCCCCGATACTCTGGGGGGCCTCGATGGCTTCCCCTTCACTCCAGTGGGATCGAGCCACCAACTCCCTGCAAGTGGGAAGCTATTGTAAATCCTGCTGCGTGTGACACTCCTGGTGGTGGGGGGATGATGCTAGCTGGCCCAGAGAGTTCAGTCCCAGGCCCGCTAATGAGGTAGAAAGTACATTTAAATGTACATAAATTATAAAGTATAAATTATGCAGCTCTGTCCCTATTTACGACATGGAGCTGATGACACTGGAAACCCGGCACTTGGAGAATCGCAGAAGCCGTGGTGCCTAGGGGGGAAGCCCATAAAACAGCCTGTACTTGAGTCTCCCAGCCCACTGTGCTACAAAAGCAGTGCAATGGGCTGGGAGAATTGTCCCCCATGTCTTCCCCTTCTCGCAGTGTCAGTTACACATTCATCAAGTTGTATCTTCTTCAACATTTTATTTGACTGCAGAACCACTGACTAAAACATATCTCAGTATATTACTTACCTCGAGGATATTATAGCTGCCATCCAGTTTTGTCTGTGTGCAGAGCCAATTTAGCTGTCCTATCATCCTCCTCAACAATTCAGTTTCGTTTTTGTTGGCTGGTTCCTCTTTGTTCATTAACTTTTTTCTGGTTAGGGGAATAGGATCAATGATGCCTAGATATCCCTGTTGATTCATTGTTATTCCGGATTAACTTTGTTGGATATCAAGGCCAAGATATTGAAAATGGCACTGGCTGCTTGGCTCCCTACTTTAAATTCCATCTTTAACTCATTAATTATCCTCTTTTCAAATTCATCTGTGTCGTTCCATAGGAAATTGTCAACATACATCACAAAAACTCCTGCCAATTTTCCTTCAGGCTTCCAATAGAATATTACAGGATCTGCTTTTTACTGGACACAGCCAGTTTTCAGCAATACAGATCATAAGAAAAATAACAAACCGTTGATGCGTCACTCAGTCTGTATATACATTTGTTCAGTTTCCACAACTGTCCCTGTGTATTACCTACCTTTTTGTGTGGCTTCAAAAAAGCTTTCATTTGAAATGTTTTGCCCTGTAGAAATGCTGCTTTGATATAGAAAGTCATAGAATCCCTACATACAGAAGGAGGCCATTCAGCCCATCGAGCCTGCATCAGCAGGTTCTATTATATTATAGCTCTATTGCTATAACCCACATCTTTTTAGTGTGGGAGGAAACCGGAGCACCTGGAGGAAACCCACACAGACACTGGGAGAATGTGCAAACTCCACAAAGGCAGTGACAGTGAAGCAGCAGTGCTAACCACTGTGCCACCATGCTGCCCTATCTATCAACTTACATTCCAATTATTAGAGGTTAGGATGGTGAAAAAAATGTCAGTGTCACTTTCCCTGCTGTGGGTATATCAACAGTAATGTCCCTCTCCTCCAAGTGTTCCTTGTACCCACAGGCTACTAATCTGTTATTTGCCTTATACGCTCCATCCTGCAAAGCTTTCTCTGTGCAAACCCACTGATGGGACAGAGCAGGCTGCCTTTCGTCTTCAGTGTACAACCCAAACTCTTTCCAATTGTCCAATTTTCTTTGTTTAGCCTCTCTTATTTTATTGGCAACTACAAAACTTCTCTATCATGGGAGTTTCTACTCCTGTTACTGTCATTAGTTTGATTCCTCGCCTTCCTTGTTAAATTCCAGCTTCTATTACCATGTCCATCCCTGTCAAGGTTACTACTCTCGTCCTTTATTTTCTGTTAACATAACTTTAGACACAGATCTGTAACCTTTTCTTGGGTTCACGAGTGCTCACTGCCTCATCATCAGAACTTAAATCTCACTATTTTGACTTCTATCTTCCCAAGCCATTTTCCCAATCTATACCTTTCGCTTTTTGCCCTTGCTCTTGGATGTTGAGCCAGTGTTTATGTTTTCCTGAGGCTTCTCCTGCTCTTCCGAATATAGTGGCATCCCTCCACTCACTTGACCCTTCAGGTATATATGGTCCACGGTGCCCACTTTGGGTAGCTGAACCTTTGAAGAAATGGCGTCACCTGCTGAGCTGGTCATCAGATTCCCTCTCATCTATAGCTGTCTGATCATCATTGTTGCTCAAGATATACGTCTGTACAACATGCCTCTTGTACTTCCACAGCTTGTTCAGATGCTCCAAATGCATAATGAATTCTCACTACACTCGAACAGCTGGTTCATACTGTGGTATAACTAACTTGCCATCCGTCCCTACCGCTTTACCTGTCCTCTTCCATTCTTTTAGGCCCTCCCGTTTATGGTAGACCATACCACCTTTTTCAAAATGTACACCCTTGACCACAGGCTCCCAGTCACAAAAACAACCTTTGACCATCATCTCTGCCTCTTGTCATTAAGCCAATTGTGGATCCAATTTGCCAAATTACTTTGGCTCCCACGTGCTTATAACTTCTTGATCAGTCTCCCATGAGGAACCATGTCTGAAGTCCACGTAGATCACATCAACTACACTGCCCTCATCTACACACCTCGTGACCGCCTTCAAATTTGTTAGCCATGATCTCTGCTGACAGAACCGTGCTGACTATGCTTGATCAATCCTTGCCTCTCCAAGTGGAGATTAATTCTGTCCCTCAGAATGTTTTCCATTAATTTACCCACCACTGATAGAACCATAGAATCCCTACAGTGCAGAAGGAGGCCATTCAGCCCATCAAGTCTACACCAAACCTCCTGTAGTTACTTAGTTTTTCTCTATTTCCCTTCCTGAATAATGGGGCCACATCAGCTAATGTGGTCCTATTTCAGTTTCCAGAGAGGATTTAAAAATTAGCATCAGAGCCCCTGCAATCTCCTCCCTTACCTTACACAGCAGTCTAGGATACATTTCATCTGGGCCTGAAGATTTATCCATTTTTAAGACTGCTAAAATACTAATGTAGCCTCCCTCCCAGCGCTAATTTGTTCAAAGTCCCCTTCCCTGATTGCTATCTCTACATCATCATTTTCCATAGCTAACACAGATGCAAAGGATTCATTTAATAGCTTCCCTATGTTTTTTGGCTCTACGTACAGGTTGTAAATATGGCCCCTAATTATCCAAACTCTTTCCCTGGTTATCGTCTTGCCCTGATTATACTCATAAAACACCAAGGGACAACTTGGTGTTTTATGAGTATAATCATATACTCATAAAGGCTGGGGGGGGAGGGGTGGTGGTAGTGGTGGGTCTGACTCCCAGGGCAGGGATCTGACTCGGAGGGGGTCAGCAGGGGGTGGGGGGAAGTCTACCAGGCTGAGGGGCTGAGGGGGAATCGCCACTGCTGGAGAGGATGGGCCTGGACATTGGGGCGCTCCGGGGCGGGGAGGGTCAGGGCTGGCTGGGAATCGTGGGGACCACGATCGGGCTGTGTGGAGGGGGCTGGAGGGGCAGCGCTGTGGGGTCCCAGGCTGGCCAGTGATCGGGCTGGCCAGGAAGCGGGGAGACTGACAGCTTGGGACCATTGCGCATTCGCGGAGTTCCAGAGCTGTCAGATTCTGGCGTGAATAGGCCCCACTCCTGGGTTTTAAATGATGTTCATGATTGTGACCTCTGCATTGCATAGAATGGAGAGATTCAGGTCTGAAGCTGCACTGAAAAAACAGGTTTTCCTCTATATTTGACTGTGCATTATCCCTATTGTATCCTCCCGACAAATTAGTTTAAACCACCATGCCCCCCCATTGCCACTCCCACCCCCTGTGGGCCCTTTCTGGTTCAGGTGCAACCCATCCAAAAAGCGTGCCCTCCACTCTGGAAGTCTCGGATGAATCTGTAGCTGGGGTCACCACTGCAGATGTCAGAGCAGCTTCCTCAAAGGTCAACCCACGGAAAGTGACTGGCCCAGATGGGGTACCCGGACGAGGATTCAGATCCTGCGTGGATCAGCCGGCGGGGGTATTCGCAGACATCTTCAACTTCTCTGTACAACAGACTGAGGTCCCTATCTGCTTCAAGAAGACGACTATCATCCCAGTACCAAAGAAAAGCCAAGCAGCGTGCCTCAATGACTATCACCTGGTAGCTCTAACATCCATCTTTATGGATGGATGTTCATGGCACGAATCAATTCCAGCCTCCCAGACTGCCTGGGTCCACCACAGTTTGCCTCCCTCCACAACAGGTCCACAGCAGGCCCTGCACTCAACCCTCGAACACCTAGATAACAAAGACGCTTATTTCAGACTCCTATTTATTGACTACAGGTCAATCTTCAATACCATTATTCCTACGAAATTCATCTCCAAACTGGGCCTCAGCTTCTCCTTCTGTGACTGGATCCTGAATCTCTTAACCCACAGACCACAATTAGTAAGATTAAGCAATAACACCTCCTCCACAATCATCCTCAACAACGGTGCCCTACAAGGTTGTGTTCTCAGCCTCCTACTATACTCCATATACACCTGTGAATGTGTGACTGAATTCCCCTCCAACTCAGTTTTCAAGTTTGCTGACAACTGTAGTGGGTCGCATGTCAAACAATGACGAGAAAAAGTACAGGAATGAGATAGAGAATCTGGTGAACTGGTGCGGCATCAATCCCTCAATTTCAACAAAAGAAGGAGATTGTCATCAACTTCAGGAAGCGTAAAGGAGAACACGGCCCTGTCTAAATCAGTGAGATTGAAGTAGAAATGGTTGAAAGCGCAAGCTTTTAGGTGTCCAGATTACCAACAACCTGTCCTGGTCCCTCCATGCCGACACTATAGATAAGAAAACCTACCAATGCCTCTACTTTCTCAGAAGACTAAAGAAATTTGGCACGCCAGCTACAAATCCCACCACCTTTTACAGATGCACCACAGAAAGTATTCTTTCTGGTTGTATCCCAGCTTGGTATGGCTCCTGCTCTCCCAAGACTGCAAGAGACTACAAAAGGTTGTGAATGTAGCCCAATCCATTATGCAAACCAGCCTCCCATCTATTTGACTCTGTCTACACTTCCCGCTGCCTCAGAAAAACAGCCAGCACAATTAAGGACCCCACGTACCTGGACATTCCCTCTTTTTACCAATATCAGTGGTAGCAATGTGAACCATGACCTCTGACTGTTCACCCTCCTCCTTCAGAATGCCCTGCAGCTTTTCAGTGACGTCCTTGACCCTGGTACCGGGGAAGCAACACACCATTCTGGAGTCATGCCTATAGCCACAGAAAAGCCTCTCTGTTCCCCTCATTATTGCATCTCCAACCACTATTCCTCCTCCATCTGACTCCCCTCACCTTTTGCAGCTGAGCCCCACACAGCAATGTGAACTTGGCTCTGGCTGCACTCCCCTGAAGAACTGTCACTCTTGCAATTTTTGGAAATTGGGAAAATGGTTCCTGAGTGAGATGCACTCTGGGGCTTACTTGACTTTCTGCTGCACCCGCCCCCTCTTCTTCTGACTCATGGTCACCCATTCCCTCTCTGACTGTTCATCCTTAAGCTGCAGGTGACCACCTCTAGAATTGTGAACCTCACTGTGACTCTCAAGCTCTGGAACTCAGCTCTCAAACTGGTCAAACATGGTGTCCCAAACTGTATGGAGAATTCCATGCAAAACACAGGAGTGAACTCCCTAATCGTCCCGCTGCTCCCTCACAGGGCAGCTCCTGAGTGTCTGGAGTCTGGAATGTTCTGCCCCGCTGCTCCCTCACAGGGCAGCTCCCAAGAGTCTGGACTCTGGAATGTTCCATCCCGCTGCTCCCTCACAGGACAGCTCTTGAATATCTGGAGTCTGGAATGTTCCATCCCACAGATCCCTCACAGGACAGCTCCTTAGCGTTTGGAGTCTGGAACGTTCTGTCCTACTGCTCCCTCACAGGGCAGCTCCTGTGTGTCTGGAGTCTGGAATGTTCCGTCCCGCTGCTCCCTCACAGGGCAGCTCCCGAGAGTCTGGAGTCTGGAATATTCTGTCCCGCTGCTCCCTCACAGGGCAGCTCCCGAGAGTCTGGAGTCTGGAATGTTCCGTCCCGCTGCTCCCTCACAGGACAGCTCCTTAAGCATCTGGAGCCTGGAATATTCTGTCCTGCTGCTCCCTCACAGGACAGCTCCCGAGAGTCTGGAGTCTGGAATGTTCTGTCCTGCTGCTCCCTCACAGGACAGCTCCTTAAGCGTCTGGAGCCTGGAATGTTCCGTCTCGCTGCTCCCCACAGGGCAGCTCCCGAGTTTCTGGACTCTGGGATGTTCCATCCCATTGCTTCCTCACAGGGCAGCTCCCGAGTGTCTGGAGTTTCGAATGTTCCATCCCACTGATCCCTCCCAGCTCAGCTCCCAAGCGCCTGGAGTCTAGAATGTTCTGCTCCGTTGCTCCCTCACAGTTCAGCTCCCTAGCGTCTGGAATCTGGAATGTTCCGTCCCGCTGCTCCCTCACAGGGTCACCTCCTGAGCACTGCTTTCTTGCAACAGCTCAACTACTCACCATGTAACTAGCCTCTACTCCTGTAACAGGGCAAGATCACTTTCCAGGCTGTGTCTCACTCAGGATGTGCTTTCTCTCAATACTTGTGCACCTCTTACTCTTAGTAACTGGATTGCAGGATGGTGTTGTAATGATATAGGGTCAGAGTGAGTAATTTGCTTGTGCGAAGATCACATGCCAGCTTGGACAGGTTGAACTCGAGGCCTGTTTCAGTATTAATTCAAGGCACTCTTTTCCTGCTGTTACGAGTAAAAGCCTTGGCAGGCAAGTGCATGTTGATTGTGTTTGATGTGTGGCTAACCTCAAGTAGGCGAGAGCTGCATATATTTGCACAGGAGTTTACGTTTTGAAATAAAATACATACAATTAGTGGATCAGAAAAAGAGAGACCTGTAGGTCTTTCTGAATTGATAATAGGACTCCACAATAAAGGGCAAATAAAGGTTTTTTCACTCACTGGTAAATCTGTACATTCGACCAATTATTTACTTTTTGAGTTTCGCTCAAAAAGTATCTTCAGCTAGGTTTATAAATAATTACAAAAGATGTGTTTGTATCATAATTACAAAAACCTCTTTCATATTTATTGAAGGGATGTTCCACCTCTGTGCATACTGATGCTTGTTAACTTATCCAGCCTGAAATAATTATACGGGGTAAGAAAAGCAAGCCAATCACAGTTTAAAAAGATCACAATCAGTAGCACAAAATCTGTCACACAGAGAGCTAATTTTCAGCTGTGTGGGGGGATGCGGAGCAAAACAAAAGACAAATTCACAGAAAAGAAATGTTTGCTATGTGTACAATCACAAAACATTTCAAACTTGTTATATAAAGAAAATGCTTATCAGATTAAAGACAAAAAAGGTGAAGTGTATTCACTATTAACTTTCCATTGAAGTTCTGCCTACGCTGTGCTAACCAGATTCAGTTTGAATTGCTAGAAAGTACCATTTAAATTGGAGTTTGATCTTGTTGCATATTGTGAAGTATCTGCTAATTAGGGAAAACTATTGATCCAGGTTAATGATTCTCACTCATCAAATTTTAAACAAAAGCATATTTTTACAACTACAAAAGTATCAAATTATTCACAAGAAGATAGAATTTGAGACATTTCTGATACACAAACATTTGACCAAAAAATTAAACTGTATGTTGGTCTGCTGGCCTTATTGGCATGTTAGCAGCGATGTGGAACAACGCAGTTTGCCAGCACTGAAATAAAATCAGTTGGCTGGGACATGAATGGAAATTGGAAAGAGCTGAATACTGGTTCACGTGAAGCTTCATGTTTCCATACATTGGGAGTGATCTTACCGGCTGTTCACACCATGCTCCCATTGTAGCGCGGTCAGACAATTTGGTGCCCAGCCAAATCTCCGTTCACTGCAGCCGAATGGGAAAACCCTGCCAGTGTGAATGAAGGTAACACTCTAGCTATAGAGTGGTTACCATCATTGGTCTTTGCGAGGTGTCTGGTTTGTCTGCTACGCACCTAAAAAAACTGCGCTCAGCATATACAGCACATGCCATGCTCAGTAGCCATCTGAAAATACAAAGGAGCCTGAATTAGGGGTTAGGATCCAGAGCTAGGTCGCATGGTGGCACATGGTTAGCACTGTTACTTTGCAGAGGGACCCAGATTCAATTCTGGCCTCAGGTGACTGTGTGTGTGGAGTTTGCACATGCTCCCCATGTCTGAGTGGGTTTCTCCAGATGCTGCAGTAACCTCCCACAGCCCAAAGATGTGCAAGTTAGGTGGATTGGCTATGCTAAATTGCTCTTTAGTGTCATGGAAGTTAGCAAGGTAAATAGATAGGGTTACACTGATAGGGGCTGGGTTGGATTGTTGTCAGTGCAGTGCAGACTCAATGGGCCAAATGGCCTCTCTCTGCACTGTAGGGATTCTATGATCTGTATAACTAATGAGCTTGGTACTAGTTGCAAGAAGGTATTAGAATGGCTACAAGGCACTCTAACCAATATTTGCTGGAGTACATGTCTGATTTCAAAAATAGGTGCTGCACGATTGAATTTTGAGTCCTTTGAATCATCTTTAATTTTTCATAAAGTTTATATTCATGGAGCGGAATTTTTAATTAGCAATGGTTGGGAGCTGGGCAGTATGGTGGTACAGCGGTTAACACTACTGCTCACAGCACCAGGGACCAATTCTGACCCTGGGTGACCGTCTGTGAGGAGTTTGCACATTCTCCCCATGCCTGCGGGGGTTTCTTCTGGGTTTTCCGGTTTCATCTCATATTTCAGTGATGTGTAAATTAGGCGGATTAGCTGTGGCAATTGTGGAGGGGTTACAGGTTAGAGACACGGGTGAGTGAAGGTAAGATGCTTTTTTGTGGAGCTGGTGCAGACTTGAGGGGCCAAATGGCCTCCTTCTGCGCTGTGGGGATTTGATAGTTTTGGAAGTAGCTGGGAAACTGAAAGAAAGCATGGCTTTTTCAACTAGCCAATGCATTACCATATTATTTATGGGTTTCCCAATGAATTCGTTTGTGCAAGCATTGGCAACTTGCCCAAGTTGTTCAGTTTAATTCCAGTATTTAAAGGGGCGATCCAAACATGCAATTTGATGGATATTTCAGTTGACAGCAGATCAGAAGAAATTGGCAGAATGGAGTCCACATGCTCAAGGGCTGGACCTCATTTTAGTGAAACCTCCCAGGATGTGGTCCTGAGGAATATAAGGACCTGCAAGGATATATTCCTCCTTTCTGATCGGTAAAACAAAGACAGTGTGGCTGGAGATTGCCCATGTGGTCAGAACCTTGAGTGTATTCAATACTGAAAGTGGTTTAATGACCTAAACAAGGCAGGAAAAGACAAGTATGGTGGCTCATTTAGCTATTTTAGATCTGTGCACCACCCAATACCCCTCATATTTCCTTCTTAATCCCCCTCTAGCACATAATTCCTCTCACCAGCTTGCAGGAACACCATCCTTCTCGTTCTCTGTGCTTCCTCGCATCCCCATCTGTCCTTCTATCCCTGGCACACACCTTGAACCATATGTAATGTCAAACCTATCCTTAATAGTCATCATCAAAAAATGCTCACCATCTGCCCGTTACTCTGACTCACTGATCTCTTAACTTCCTCTTTGTAGAAGAGAGCATAAAACATGAGAGAGAACCAAAGACCCCATGGGCCTCCAGCTTTGAAAAACCAGCCAGAACTGCTCATTCCGACTAGCAAAGTTGACATATTTGCCAGCCCTGCAAATAAGGCGTCACCTGCCTGCATGTTTCTGTAAATGATGTGGAAATGCCGGCGTTGGACTGGTAGGCACAGTAAGATGTCTCACAACACCAGGCTAAAGTCCAACAGGTTTATTTGGTATCACAAGCTTTTGGAGTGCTTCTCCTTCATCAGGTGAGTGCACAGACAGCGATGCAAGACGGGAATTGAACCCATGTCCGTGACGCTGTGAAGCAGCTGTGCTATGTGACCTTGGGTGTGGGGTGAGCTGCTAGGATCCGCCAGGGTGGACAGTCTATGTTTGGAGTGTGGTATGACAAGGCTTGAATAAAGAGTTATGGTCACTGATGCCTGCCTGTGGTAGCTATTGAAGAAAAACTGCAGTACAACAAGATTTAACAGAAGTCATGCCCAAATATCAAATATTACCAAGTAACTTCTCAGCACCAGCATTGGTGAATATATCCTTATCACGGGCAGAAATTTTCCATTCCAGCCTCACAGGAATTGGAATGGTGGGACAGGAACATGCAAAGGTCCCTTGGCCTCGGGAAGGATTTTCCAGCCTTGCGCACAAGCGTGGCTGGAAAATCCCATTCTCCTGGGCAGGATTTTACAACCTTGCTAGGCAAGACCGGAAATTCCACCTGAGGTCAACAGAGATGTCCATTGTCAGACCTTCGCCCGTGGGCGAGGTGGTAGAGTTCCAGCCTATGCCTTCAACTGTCTCTGTAATCTTGTCTTGCTTTCACTGACTAGATGGGGGAAACCCATGGGCAGTGTTAAATCACAAAAACCATGTTACTATCACTGCAATCGAGCAGGAAATACATTGAAATTGCCAACTTGCCCGCATCAGTTAAATGTGGATGTTGGCAGGTTTGAACCAGCTTCCTAACATGCTGTTAGATTCTCTGTTTTTTGACCCACCCTACCCCATTCCCACTGCTGCACTTCTGCACATTAATATTCAGCCCATCAACACAGAGGCTGAGAGATCTGGCTAAACCAATATTGCACTATGCGAAGCCAGAAAATAACTCACACTAATGACTGTTCAGGGAAGAGGCCAATACTCTATACGTTTTATTTTTTCCAGATCTTTGTTTCCAATAGGATTTTCTTTCATTGGTTGATTTTATTCAGATGGGGGACAGAACCTTGCACTCATTAAGTCTCAAGCCAGTATCAGCAGGATGCAGAGATGTTAAATATTTATCAAAAGCAATTCTAATCATATGCAGACAGTGGAGTAAGAAGGATTATTCTTCACCTAGTTTTCTTTGTAGTTGGAGGAGGGTTTTTATCCAATTTTAAAGAGTAAATGAAAAGCCTATTTTATTGGCAGTGCATCAGGGTTGAAGGGACAGGTTTTTGGCATAATTCAAAGGACTCCATTCCTAACAATCAGCTCCCACTTCTTTTATGGCATCTGTAACTCTTTCCAAAGGTGCTTTGGTTCTTATTGGCACAGAAAGACAGAATCTATTATGTTCATCAATCTTCATTTGAACTTTGGATTGTAATCAATACGCAACATGCAGTTTAAATTATTTTAAAAATGGCTAAATTACTGTTTCACCTCATGGAACAAGGGACTAACTCACATTCTCACTCAATTTAAAATAAATATCCTTTTTCTGAATTTCTTCTGCAGTACACCTGTTGGTGATGTCGGAAGTCCCTCAGAATTATGTTTGAATGACCATTCTTCATGTCTAAGTCCACAAGCATTGATATGCTATTTAACTGTGGAAAGCATCACGATGTGCACACAGACATTTTTACTAGCAGTGTTGCTTTCTCAAAAGTGAGGACTTAAGATGATGTTTTCCCCTCCAGGATTGCTGTGGTCAAATACAATGGCCTACCAAAACTGGGATCAATTCATTCATTCTTATTCAAACTTAGTTCCTCTGGTTCCATGTGGGACAATGTGCAGCAACCAGGGACTCTGTTCTACTACAGTTTCTTGCACTGTAGCCCAGGTGATGTACTGCTCTTGAAGGTCCTCCTTAAATGTACTCCACCAGGTCTCCTTTGGCTAACTCTGTCTTCCTTTTTTGTCTGGTGGTGTCAATCTACTTTCACTCTGGGAAAGTCTAGAGTTTAGTTTGTCAAGTTTATTTATTAGCCACAAGTAGACTTACATTAATATTGCAATGAAGTTATTGTAGAAATCCCCAAGTTGTCACACTCTGGCGCCTGTTTGGGTACACTGAGGGAGAATTTAGCATGGCCACTGCACCTAACCAACAAGTCTTTCAGAAGTTGGGAGAAATCTGGAGCACCTGGAGAAAACCCATGCAGGGAAGAATGTGCAGACTCCGCACAGTCAGTGAACTAAGCCAGGAATTGAACCTGGGTCCCTGGATCTGTGAGGCAGCAGTGCTAACCACTGTGCCACTGTGCCGCCCAATGTGTAGGCCCGAGAGGCAATATACATATCCTGCCAGACACATTCAATCCTCTGTTACGATGTCCGGTAGATAAGGTTGTCAAGAAGGCGTACGGTGTCTTGGCGTTTATTGGTAGGGGGATTGAATTTAGGAGTCGCAGTGTAATGTTGCAACTGTACACTACTCTGGTGCGGCCGCACTTGGAGTACTGTGTGCAGTTCTGGTCCCCGCATTACAAGAAGGATGTGGAGGCGTTGGAGAGGGTGCAGAGGAGGTTTACTAGGATGTTGCCTGGTATGGTGGGGAGGTCCTATGAGGAGAGACTGAGGGATCTAGGGTTGTTTTCGTTGGAAAGAAGGCGGCTAAGAGGGGATCTTATTGAAACATATAAGATGATTAGAGGTTTAGATAGGGTGGATAGTGATAGCCTTTTTCCTCGGATGGAGAAAGCTAGCACGAGGGGGCATGGCTTTAAATTAAGGGGGGGTAGCTACAGGACGGATGTCAGGGGTAGGTTCTTTACCCAGCGGGTGGTGAGGGATTGGAATGCCCTGCCTGCTGCAGTTGTAAATGCGTCTAGTTTGGGGGCGTTTAAGAGATCTCTGGATAGGTTTATGGACGAAAAGGGATTGGTATAGGCTAGTGGGTCATTGTTTTTGTAACTGGTCGGCGCAACATCGTGGGCCGAAGGGCCTGTTCTGCGCTGTAATGTTCTATGTTCTATGTTCTATGTTCTATGTCCTTGGCCAGCCCTCTGTTAAATCAGTACAGACCAAGAATTGAATCTGAAAGTTTCTACCCTGTACAATAAAGTACAACACACAACAGGGCCTTAACCCTATAGCCATCGAGGATCTTACCGTAACAGTTTGTGAATTTCAAACTATGTACCTCAATAACATGATGAACCAGAAGGCCTCAAGGTCACCCAATAACTGAATGCTACTCCCATATCTAATATCTCCCTAGTACTGTTGGATTAGATACAAGAAAAATCTTTGTATGAGGCTATCTTTCCTTTGCAACCTGCCTTACATCTCCAATTTATCAATACTAATATAATTGGTACTGATCCCTGAGGTCTGGCACCTGGCTTGGGGCCAACTGAATCCTCACCACTGGCAGACTTCCATGTGCCCAAGCCCTCGAATGTTCCCGATTCCACCCGATGTGCATCAGAGGCTCACCAGAGAGCGATCCAGAAGCCTCGCTACTAATGTGCACCCTCGTGATAGCCTCTGTGTTGGAGGGTTGTGTTGTTGATGCCTGTACCAATTCACTGGTGTTGCCCTTGGAGGATTCTGAAAGGCCTCCCTCTGAGGTGTCATCCAACCCATCCTGGGGAGTCTCAGCATGAGAAGCAAAGTGGGGGGTGGTGACACCAGAAGGGCTGGAGCATCAGGATCCACTCCAATAAGAAAGGGCACAGATTAGTGGAAGGGAGGGAAAGCAGCTGGTGCAGCATGATACTATTACAAAGAAGACCTTACGATATGAGTTCAGCTGATGCTCACTTGCATACCAGACAGTCACTTGGTTGTTGGTGACCATTTTCTGCTCCGTTTCCCCTGCCAGCTCCAGGGCACACTGCTCAAACCGTGCGAGTGGGTGGAGCTCAGGTATTCCACCATTGGTTTTCTCCCTCTTTTGGCGGTTATGTGTGGTTTCCTCCTATGGGGACATAAGGGAGATTGAAAGCATGATGTTTGAAAAGGAATGGAGTAAAATGTGTATCCGGGGTGGAGTGCTCGGGTGGGCCATTTTGGGGCAATGCCTCCCCATTGTGGAATACTGATTTTGGGGAAGTGCCACAGGGGTCGGAGGCAGTGATATGGAGGGGGTGGTGTGGTTGGTGGCTGCTCTTGGGATCTCTGGGCTTGGTTTCACACTGTAAGCACACAGAAGTATTGGTTTCAAAATGGGATGCGCATTCTCTCCTGCTACCTGAAGAAGGTCGTTCACCTGTTTCCAGCACTGGTTTCTGGAATGACGCACCAGCGCGCGGTCACTTACGGATGCAGCCAGAGCCTCCCAGACGGCATTGGCTGTGCAACCCCTTGGGTGATGGCCTTCAGTGGGGTAGAGCAACTCACGCCTCTCCTCCACTACATCCAGCAGGCGAGCCTGCTCAAACTCTGGCTGCACTTCTCCTGTGTACCATCCTCCTGGTGTGACTGCCATACATGCAGCTATTATACAGCCCTGCTTTGTTAAGGGAGTTCAGATGCAGTCAGTTTGGGCCACTCATGGGCCCATTGGTTAAATTTCATTGTGAATGATGTGCAGGCAACTTGGTTTCAATAGAAAGTGAGCCATTTCCAAACTTGCTGATTGGATTAACTCAACAAGGTACTGTGTCCAAGGCAGAGGATGGAGTACATAACTCAAGGCTCTCACTCAACAAGGAGGAATGTTCAAAGGCATGGGATGTGTCTAGCAGTCCAGCACTCTCTGTGTGGAAGGCAGCACTGAGCCCAGTGCTCTGTAGGCAAAAATGGGAAGGAGTGCAGCGCACTGTGGCTGAACGGGGAGCAGGGGCCAGTGCATTGTGGATGAATGCGGGGCGGAGGGGGAGAATGCAGCGTAGTATGGGTGACCAGGGCAGGATGATTTTGCGGGGAGTGGGGGCGGGGGTGAGATGGGGAGTTCAGCAATGTCCAGGTGAGTGGGGAATGGGGAGGCGAGCGATGCCTGTCCAAGTCAATGGGGGATAGGGAGGTCAGCGATGTCTGTTGGGAGGGGTGGGGGTGGGGGCTGGGAAGGGAAGGTGATGTGAGGCCAGTGATCTCAATGCTGGAAGGATTTGTTTAGCGTTGTCCCAGAGATTGGCGCATGCGTGCGGGGGGCCCGCTGAGCGCGCTGATTTCAGTCTCTTCAGTGGGAATAGGCCCTGCCCACCACTTTTCAAAGTGAACCCCACTAGAGCACTCTGTAGCGAACAGTGTGTGGGAGATTCATTTTGAAAACCCCACTAAAAAAATTGGTGGGAGTTACTCCATTTTTCACGTGAATTCAGCATTTGGATTTTCTTTGGGAAAATCCCAGCCTAGGAAGGAAAGCCAGAAGTAAAATGATGATAGGGTAGCTGAATTGATAAACCACTGACAGACAGGCCAGACTTAACTGAACTGCCTGTCTCCTCCCTCATACACACACATGCACGCACATGCATGCGTGCACATAACACATGCGTGCATGCACACGCACGTATATATACACACACACACACACACACACACACACACACACACACACAGTAGCACAACAGCGCATTAAACTTCAGCCTACGGTAGCATTTTGATTTCTCGGGAGTAATTTTATCTCCCTCTACTTTGCAGAAGCTATATTAAACCGGAAATAAAATTGAGCAGTACAATTTATCACTCTATTTCCATCCGCTGACAAGTTTTACTCCGTTTTTGCCCCAGCCGCTCAGGAACCCCATTGACTCAGGTGGGCCCTGCACTAATATATATTCATCATTGGCCTATGACCTATGATTGGATGCCAATGTCATTTCAATAACATACCAAGCAATAAACTCCCTGCTCAGAAAAACCCATCAGAGAAAAAGCAGAGACCCTGAGGGTGAGCTTTAACCTTATGTGTATGCGATCGAGAAGAACGGGAATGATCCTGCTGGCTGCACAAAAAAAACTCAGAATCTGTGCTGCTCCAGATCACTCCACCTTCTCCCTGAGAATCCCCCTTTCCCTGTGTGTTTGGCAGCTTGTGGGCTATCCAATCATTGCTGGCCAGCAACAGGCTAACAACCTCGTGACGTGCATTTCAGGTTGACCATTTCAGGCAGGCAGCTGGCCAGCAGAGTATAAATGGAACCCAGACATGACTGGGCCTCCCACAGAGACTCCCAAGCGGGCAGCCTACACTGGCTTCCCATTCAGGAATTAGTATTCTGCCTTTGTACTCCAATAAGCATTGCTTTATAAGCAAGGTTCCATTTCAGTTTCAAAAGCTGGAAATCTGAAATAAAACATTTTCTTTATTTGGAAATACTCAGCAGGTCTGGCGTCATCTGTGGGGAGAGAAATAGAGTTAATAACTTGATTCCAATATGACTTTTTTTCTGTTAAGACATAGGCCGGAATTTTACCATCCTGCCTGCCACAGGAATTGGAGCGGGTGAGGGGTAGACGATCAAAAGTCCCATTGACCTCAGGAGGGATTTTACAGTTTTCGGGGTGAGTGAGGCCAGATAATCCCACTCATATCTCAAGATTAACTCAGTAGAAGAGAATGGCACCTTTAATACATCTTTGATTTGGAAGTACTGCAACAAATTGATTCATAAACCCATTCAATACACTTGAAGATTGTTAACACTTTTTGTGGTTTCATCTCAATCCCACTAAGTCATTGGTCTGTTCAAAGAAATAAATGTCACAGCCCCTGAAAGATTATGAACTTTACCTTGCAGATTGCCAGGCTTGGCCTGTCTAGATCAAAGCGCTAGTCTAATTGTAACATTGACATGAGGCTGTCTGTAAATGCTCATACTGAAACTGATAACAATCAGTTACTTTGACATTTGCTGACGTCTTAGAAAAATATGTCTTTTTGAAAAACTTCTGTTCATTACTCTAAAGAACTGTACCTGGGGATAAAGAATCATAGAGTGATGACTGCACAGAGAACACTTATTAGGGCTAAGCTGGCTTACTGCTGAAGCACCTCTAGTCCCAATCCCCTATGTTTTTCCGGTAGACTTGTGTTTTTTTCCCTTCAGATTCTTCTTAAAAATTAATTTGTGGGACAGGGTCATTGCTGGCTGGCCAGCATTTATACCCCTAGTTGCCCTTGAGAAGGTGCTGGTGGGCTGCCTTCTCGAATCGCTGCTGTCCATGTTCCGTAGGTTTACCCCAATGCCGTTACGGAGGGAATTCCAGGATTTTGACTCAGTGACTGCAAAGGAACGGTGATAAACTTCCAAGCCAGGATGGAGAGGGGCTTGGAGGGGAATCTGCAGGTGGTGTTGTTCCCATTTATTTATTGTCTTTCTAGATGGTCGTGGATTCAGAAGACGCTGTCTAAGCATCTTTGGTGATTTACTGCAGTGTATCTTGTAGACAGTACACACTGCTGCTACTGAGCGTCAGTGCTGGAGGAAACGGATGTTTTAGATGTGGTGCCAATCAAGTGGGCAGCTTTGTCCTGGATGGTGTCAAGATTCTTGAGTATTGTTGGAGCTGCACCCATCTAGGCAAGTGGGGAGTATTCCATCACACTCCTGACTTGTGCCTTGTGGATGGTAGATAGCCTTGGGGAGTCAGGAGGGGAGTTAGTTGCTGCATTATTCCTAGCCTCTAGCCTGCTCTGGTAGCCATTGTGTTTATGTGGCATGTCCAGTTGAGTTTCTGGTCAATGGTAAACCCAAAAATGGTGATAGTGGGGGATTCAGTGATGGTGTCAAGGGTCGGTTGTTAGGGTATTCTCATTGGTGATGGTCATTGCCTGACATTTGTGTGGCGCGAATGTTACTTGCCACTTGTCAGCCCAAGCCTGGATATTGTCCAGATCTTGTTGCATTTGAACAGAGAGTGCTTCAGTATCGAAGGAGTCATGAAGGGTGCTAAACGTTGTGCAATCATTGGCAAACATTCCCACATCTGATCTTTTAAAAGCCAAGATTGAATCTGCCTCCATCACACTCCCATGCAGTGCTTTCCAGATCTATCTAGATGCTGTGTGAAATTGTTTTTCTCATGTTGTGGTTGATTCTTTTGCCATTCACGCCTGGCTTTACAGATTTTGCTCTTTTTAAGGAATGACCCAATCTCAGTGCTGAGAGACAGGTCACCCTCCCCTTGAACCAACACCACCCCCCCCTCCCCCTGCCCCTCCCCCAGATAGACAGGACAACAACATCCCAACAATGGACATGGGAACTGCTGCTGACAAGGGGAGCACCCAAACCCCTGAGCACAGAGGGACATCGTCTCTTCACCCCAGCACTGAAAGAATGAGCCATCCCCACTAGACACCACGCAGACAGGTTAGTGACCCGACCATCCACCCTCCTCAACCAGAGGCCTCACGGGGTCCCTCTACAAAAGAGACACTCCAAGATGGGGTCCCCTCAGTCCCTCCCCCTGCTTCAGGCCCCTTCTCTTGGCAATGCCAACACTGCACTGCCCCCGGCACCTTCGCAGTGACAAACTGACCTGTGCCTTGGATTCTGAGGGAGGGCAGGGAGGTAGGTGTTGTGCACGTATGCCCTTCTGCCATTGCCAGGCTGCAGAGAGAGGGTCCCCTGAGGGACCTGGGAGTTAGGTTGGTCCTATTGGGGGGAGGGGTTGAACTCGGTTCTCTCCCCTGGGATGCTGGTGTCATAGCTGCTCTAGTCCTTGTTGCCCTGAAAAAGGAAGTGTTCACTCTCAAGATGGTGATTTCAGACACCATTCTGGGAAAGGTATTCATTATTGTCTCTGACCTTTAAAATCTTTGAAGTGCCCTGGTCACTTTGATATCCATGATACCTGGAAGCCTTCAAAAACACCTCAGCATTCCATTCCATAGGGTGGCACAATGGTTAGTACTGCTGTCTCATAGCACCAGGGACACAGGTTCAATTCCAGCCTTCGGGACTGTCAGTGTGGGGTTTGCACCTCTTCTCCATATGTGCATCCTTTGGGTGCTCCAGTTTCCTCCCACACTGCAAAGATGTACAGGTTAGGTGGATTGGCCATGTTAAACTGTTCTTTAGTGTCCAAAGGTGTGTAGGTTAGATGGGTTAGCTATGGTAAATGTGTGGGGTTACAGGGATACGGCAGAAGAAAGGGTCAAGGTAAGATACTCTGTCAGAGAGTTGGTACAAACTTGATGGGCTCAATGGTCTCTTCTGCACTGTAGGGATTCTATGACATTAGGTATTGGACCAGGTGAATGTCATAATCCCTTAATCCTTAAATTACCTTCTTAAAGTGCTCTTAAATAAACTACATGTCAGCTTTACCAGGGAGAACCCCTTGCTTTCTTTCATAAGGGCCAGCTGCTCTGAAACCTCTTTGAAATGGTTTGATGGACAGCAGGGATTGAGTTTCATTGGGGAGTCCCTTTTAATTTGAAAGAGTAATATCTGGTGTCTGGCCCCTTTAAATTGATTTGATTGGATCACTTACCCACTAGCCAGGAGCTTTGTTTGTTTTTCTTTTCCTTCAGGTGTATTCATCTTGAATGTGCTGTAAACATTGCTTTTAGAGAAGGGGAAGTGAAACCTTGCAACTGATCTAACCTGCCAATCAAAAGGCAGAATGCATATAAACATTGTGGTTAGGAACAAAGGCAGCAATGCAGATGCATGACCTCCTTGCCCCCCCTTCAGAATCCAAGGCGCCAGGTCCAGATATGTCAGACCTGCACCAAGGCCTGCCCAGCTGACCCCCTGCTGGGGGAGGTGGGGGCATCATGGGAGGGCATTGAATCAGCCTTCCAGCCCAATAATTACATGTATATTAGGCTTTATCAATATTCATCAGGTTCCTGCCTGGTCTGGGTGGGAACCTCATCAGGCCAGGAACATCATGATGAGTTTACTGCCTGGCAGGCATCCCATTTTAGGCCCAATGCCTGATTCAGTGGGCCTTTAGAATTCCCACCAGTGGCTTTCAGGTCCAGTAAATCCTGATCTGTAATGGAAGCCCATGGAAGTGAAAAATCTAATGGCACAAAAAGAGCTGCAAAATTCTCCCTTGTGTAGTGACCAACATTTATCCCTGAACACCTAAACAAGACAGCAGATTAACTGATGGTCACTATCACCTTGATCTTTATGGAACTTGGCTGTGTTTCGTACATTCAGGCAGGGTCTACACAGGGCTAGGGATGGTTTGAATGCAGGCTTAAAACAAAACTGAAAACAATTGGAACCTTTAATGGAAAACACTTTTAAATTGTGTTCATTTTGAATTAAAATATTTTAATTCACATGCAAATGGTGATAATGCTTCCATTGAAAACTTAAACTCATGAAAATTACATTAAATGGTGCTTTGATGACATTTCAGAGATAAAAGGCATTTGCCTGAGGGCTGCTCAGTTGAGGCGTGTCTCAAGATTTTTATAGTATAACAATGTGCTGTGACAGATTAAAGTTTAGGAACCGCTGCTTTCGAAGATGAGACTGGGGAATTTCTAATGCGAAACAAAGAAATGGCAAACACTTCAAACATATATTTTGTATTCATCTTCAAAGAATAGAAAAAATTCAAGAGACAAAAGAGGGGAAGAACTTAAAACAATCAATATCACTAGAGAAAAAATATTAGGATAACTAATGGGACAGAAAGCTGACAATTCCCCTGGACCTGATGATCAGCACCCTAGCATCATAAAAGCTGCAGAGATGATGGTGGCATGGGTTATAATCTTCCAAAGTTCCCTAGATTCTGCAATGACCCCAGTGGATTGGAAAACCATAAATGTGACACCTTGTTACGGGGTTGTCATAATATTTCTCTTGTTGTAATTAAAATTATTGCTCTCCAGAAGCAGCCAGACAAAGTTCCAGAGTAATGTAAGATGATTTATTATTGCAGCCACAGGGCCCTGACCAAATCTTTGAGACCACCCAGAATGTGGAATTCAGAAATACACTAACAATTATAGTTTCAAATTTGAGTACAAGTAATTAGCACATACCAGTCATTGGCGTTATCTCTATCCACTCACAATAATTGATTAAGGTTACATCATGCATACATAAAGGTGTAGTTGTCCATTTATAACTTGTGTATGTATTCCTAATTATATCATCAAAAAAGGGTAGCTATTTCTGTGACCAATGGTATTTCAATCTCTCTTTCCATTGTTCCTTGTTCTAATAGGCAAACACGAGCTGCAGATCATTCAATTAAATGGTCCCTGATTCTTATCTGAGTCTGCTTTAATCAACACCTATGGTTTTCACTTAGCTTTCCCTGTGTGGTTGAGATACAGCTTGCAGCTTATGTAATTTTTAAACTTGTGTGAATATTAACCCTTTTACACTTCCGGTTAACAAAGAATAGAGACACAAAGCAGAAAACTATTGAGAACCAGGGTGAATATAGAAGGTACAGAGGGGAGGTAAAAAGGAGTAAAGAGGGAGCATGAAAAGAAACGGGCAGCTAAGATAAAAAAGAATCCAAAAGTATTACATTGGCATGTCAATGGTAATGAAAGTCCGAGTAAGGCCGATGAGGGATCCTCGAATCCAATAATGCTGAACTACACTGCGATATGCGGGGTCTCTTTCAATGCAGGCACAAACATCTCTGGCAATTATATATGGAGGCAGAGGGATGGCTACTAAATTAATACTTGACGTTGTCTGTAACAAGGAAGAAGATGCTACCCAGGCTATGGCGATAGAGGAGGTAATTCAGACACTAGAAGGATTTCAAATTAATAAGTAGGAAGTGTTAGATTTGGTGTTTGTAATTAACGTTGATAAGAGGTCAGAATCAGGTGAGATACATCCAAGGATACTGAGGGAAGTGAGAGTGGAAACTGGGGAGACACTGACCATAACTTTTCAGTTTTTCTTAGACTCCAGGTGGTGCCAGGAGAACAGGAGAATGCAAATTCTAAAAAGGGTGTAAAGATTTTCCCACAAACACACAGGCTAGTCAGTTTAGCTTCAGTGGTGTGGAATCTTCCAGAAATACTAATCTGGAGAAAATTAATCATCATCTGAACCAATGTGGGCTAATGAAGAATGGCCAGCATGGCCTATTCCCTGAACTGGCTGGACCCCTCCCCCCACCAATCCTCACCAATTCTCCCAATGTCCAACTTACACTGACAGTTCTCCCAACGCCTGATACCTAATACCCACTACCCCTTTCTCAATGTGCAATCTCCCTCCTCCAACCTCTCAATCAATTTCACACTGTTCAACTCCACACTGACCCAATGTCAGGACCCAAACCATCTTCTGATGTCTGGCCCTCCTCACTATTCATCCCCGCAATGCCAGCTCCCTTCCCCGCTCCCGATCTTTAACCACCCACCATCGCTCTCCCAACCTCCGAACCAGTCTGTCAATTTCACTGAGCCCTTTCAACGTAGCTGTTTTATGATAGTGCTTTAAAAAGGGAGTGTGGCCTCCTCGAATCCAATAATGCTGAACTATACTGCGATATGTGGGGTCTCTTTCAATGCAGGCCCCGAACATCTGTGGCAACTGTTAGTTTCAGCAGAATTTTCAAGAGTAGCTAAGTGCAATTCCAGTGGGCCATTGCTTTCCCATGCTAGTTGAAAGTAATGATCTGTTATGTTGAACTTGTATAAGTCAATTGTCTTCAGTTGGAGTATTTCATCCAGTTCTGGACACTGCACTTCAGGAAGGATGTGAAGGCATTCGAGACAAAGGATGCATAGGAATTTCTCCAGGGATGAGGAACCCCAGTTATGAAGATTGAAGAAATTAGGACAGTTTTCTTTGGAGAAAAGAAGGCTGAGAGGAGAGTTGATCGAGATATTTGGAATAATGAGAGGTGTGGACAGAATAGGTTGGGAGAAACTATTTCCACTCAGGAAAAGGTCGAGAATGAGTGAGCATAGATTTCAAATATTAGATACAAGGACAAAAGTGATATCAGGAGCAAGTTTTCTACGGAGTGGTTAAGATCTGGTAAGCACTGCCTGACAGCGTGGTGGATGCAGGTTCAATCTAAGCATTCAGAACAGAATTAGACCGTTATCTGAAATGGAAGAATGTACAGAGCCAGTGCAGACATGTGGCCTCCTTCGGCACTGCAACAATTCTGTGGCTTCTTTCTCCATGCACGGTGTCACATTTAAATTTGAAACCAACAGTTATTCTTCAGGTTTAACATTATGCAAAGTAGTTGAGAGAGAGAAATGTCCTGAATAGAGTTCCAGAGAAGTCGTGGGAAGGGGCAGAGTTGCTCGTTTAGAAGAATCATTCAACTTTCTTACAGGGGGAAAAATTCCCTGCCAAAGCTGGCTGAGTCTTTGCTAATCAAAGCAATATTACAGGGAATAGCAAGACTGAAGCAACTCAAGTTAGAAAACATTATCCTGTGCGGTCTATATTTTAAAACTTAGTTTTAAATGGACTCCAAGCTTTGTATTCAGAATGTTATACCTTGAGCTGAGAATGTTTGCAGCAGTGAATTGAAGCCAGAAAAGAAACTTCAGTAGCTGTTACGGTGCATATGCTGAAATAAGCTCCTTCATTAATGTAATCAAGATGCAATGTTACAAATAACCTAGCTTAGCCCAGACTTGTCTCTACTTTCAGCTGTTTCCCAAGCCAACAGTTCAGGAATTTTATTTGCTGAGTTGTACCATTGTAAATGTTGGCACATTCCTACATCTTTGGCTGTGAGAGTCCAAGAAAAAACAATCAAGGACCAAACAGACCCTGTTTCAGTGCAATTGCAATGAATTGTCTTTAACTCTCAATGCTCCTCATTACTTTTGGGAAGCGGGATTTCATGCATCATTGTTAAGTGAAGTTATATTATTGAATTATGGTGCGCAATGCCAGCCTAATACATGGATAAAGGGAGAAAAATTTAAGAAAGAAAATCAGGACAGTTCGAAAAATAAATTCACTGATTCAATCGACCACTTTTGTTCTGGTGATTAGAGTTAAAATTAATCACTGACAATTACTTCTAATGGTATTCTTAGATCTCGGTCTAATACTAGGTGTTGCTATGGGAGACTCAGCGGGTGTTAGGGTATTTCCTTTTTGTATTGTATATTGAGCATGCTTTGTTCCAGTGCAACTAAAGCTTATTCCCTCTATTTGTTGTCTGTTATGTAGATAGACGTGTCAGTTCTGTCTCCTGTCTCACCTGTAGCTGCAGAATTTCACCGATTTGACTTCTAATTTCATTACTGCCTTACACTCATGCAATCTATCACCAGTTCTTCCTTTCAGTTCCTCAACTACTCCAACTCCACCTTGGGACAGACTGCCCACTGATACTTACTGTAAGCCCACCAACTCGCTTTGATGACACTTCTTCCCACATTACTTCCCTCAGGGACTCCATTTCCTTCTCTCAATTTCCTCATCTCTATGGCATTCTCTCCAGCAACGCCACTGGCTAAACCAAGAGATTGCAAAATAGAACACATTTGTCTTAGCTGAGGATTCTTCTCCACTGTGGTAAACAGGGCTTCAAGCAAATTTCTCCCATTTCTTGCATTTTCCACCATTAACCTTTCTCTTCCTCCAAGCACCATGAAAGGAATTCTTTGGGTGGAATTTTCCGGCTGCACTCGCCCCAAGACCAGATCACCCCACCCAAGGTCAACGGCCCTTTGCATGATCCTGTCCCGCCCACTGCTATTCTCATGGTGGGTGGGTGGGATGGGAAAATTCCACCCTTTGTCCTCAGCTTCAGATCAACAGTCTCCAAATTTGATCAATCATCCTCCACCATTTCTGCGCCTCGGATGTTATCTGCCCACCAAACACATTTTTGTCCATCCTCCCCTTTCAGTGTTCTGAAGAGATTGTAACTTCCATAACACTCTGATTCCTTCCAGCCCAGCCCCAAATATCTATTTCTCCAACACACCACATCCTGCCACTTGGTAGTTATGCATGGAAGTGCAGGAGGTACAATACCTGCCCTTTAACCTTATGACCTATCCTGTTCAATCCTTAACATTCCTCTCGGGTGAGACAGTGATTTTTCACTATTCACAATATATCTGAGAAGCCAAAAGTAATTCTGGGGGTAACTTAATGGTTTTGTCCACAAGTGTGCCCCTGCTTCTCCACTCAACTTTCCATGTTAATTCTCTGTTCCATCTGCACTCCAACCTTTTTCACAATGAAGCTTTTCAAAGAGCAGCGTCTACTCTTTCTACAAGGCTTTTTACAGCCCTCTAGTCTTGACACTGATTTATAACAACTTCAGGCTTCAACCACAGCAGCTATTTTCTCTAAGATAGCAAATGCCTATAATGTATGACAAATGATATATGGGCCCCAAGCCAAAAGTTAATATGAAATGAAATGCAAATCCTTTACTTGATAATTCCTTCGTTTAGAGCATGCAGCACAACATCTTTCTGCCATCTGCCTATTAAACCAGTTTCCCAGCAGTCCCTCTGTATACCATTTTAAAATAAAACAAAATGATCAATAAAGTAAATAATGAACAGGAGTGACATCCCCTGGTGGGGCACCGTAACTAAAAAATCTGGGAATGATGATGTGCTCAGTCCCCCTCGGTGCCCACCGGTGATGGAAGGCCTGAAATTTGCCAGTGAACACCGCATGCTCCGTCTCCAAGGCCACCTGGCTGGAACGTAGCTGTAGTATCTGGACAGACAGGATGGTCATATGACATCCTCGACCAGTCCCCTTTATATATGCTCAAGATATTTAATAATCAATACCCACCACTGATTCATCATTAACCTTAACAGAATAGTTAACATAATATTAGCAATAAGAACAGAGATGGTAGAAGCTTAAGCAGGCCATTTGGCCCTTTGAGTCTGATCTGTCACTTAGCAAGAGTACGATTGATTTTCTACCTCAACTCCATCTTCCCATACCACCCCATATTCCTGAAGTTCCTTAACACTCAAAACTCTTCTGACATCTGATTATATCAAAAACTGAAGCATCTACAATATTCTAGGGTAGAGAATTCCAAAGCTTCACAACTCTTTGAATGAAGACATTTCTTTCATCTTGGTTGTAAATCGTCCACCCCTGTATCTGAGATTGAGAGCTGAATTTTCACACAGTCAGTGGGAACATTCTACTTGGCAGCCTTGTCCCTTTTGAAAGGAACCACTTCACAACATTTTCATTCTGCAAAGGTAGGACAGAAGGGTAATAGTGAGGAATAGAGTTGGGCTGATTGCTCCGGGAGAAGTGGCAACAGAGCCAAGCAAGTGGCTAGCCAGCAGACTAGAACCCTTGTCTAAATGTACTGGGATGTCAGCCCGTTTTTGATGATGAATGTCAGGCCCTCAAATCATCATATGTCTTTCCCCTCCAAATAGCCATCCCTTCATGCCCACTCCATGCTACCATGTTCCATGTCACTCAAATCCCTATGTCAATTCTTCACTACCATAACCCCTCATAGTTTATGCCCCTTTCATATCCCCTCAAAATCTGATACCTCCTTCATGCCCCTTCATCTCTCCATGGTCCCTCATACCCCCATGCCTCCTCATAGCTGCCATATCCCCTCCATGTTCCCCATATATCATCTACTGCCACTTACTAAATAGCCATAATTACTATGGGAAGATCTCAGGATGCCTTTGAAATGGATATTAAAATCAAATGAACTAATAATCTAATCTTATTCAACACACCATACTGAAAGAATAATCCTACAAAAAAGCCATTGATGTAAAACTAAATCCCCTCCAGTGGTCAATCAGTTATTAAAAACAAATAAATATCTATTTCACTAGCTACATAACAGACAAGTAATCCTTTAATAAATCATAAAACTGTGCTAAGAACAGGTAAGGTGTTTTGTACCTTTGAAATGTTGCTAAGCACTTATAATGCCCACAGTTAACAAACTATTTTAACTCACAACGGTACCCACTACAATTGCAAAAATATATGATAAAGATTTTTTAAGATACCAGATGGCCTGTCAATTAAAGCAATCCAGAAACATGGGGAAGCTTTTTCTTTCTCTAATTAAATGCTGAAGTGTTTTTCCATTTTAAAAGAACTCTGGTCATTTAAATCAGTTCTAGAGATTAAATCACTGCATAAAAAAGATATCCAACATATAAGAGCTATTACAACTGAAAGAATGAGAAGCTTTGACAAAATGTATTTTTTTTTAGTAATTGTATGATTGAGCAATAAATTGCTTATTACAGATAAGAGGCTTATCCAGTTACAATGGCAGCAATCTTCTCTTCTATTTACAAACTGCAGTAAATATCCCAACAAATCTTCCAAGCTCAATCTCAGTAAATATTAATAAAAAACAAAGTAAAACCATTCACAAACATGCAAGGGAAAGTAAATGAACAAGAGCAGAGAAAGAATTGTCTACCTTTTGAAGTAACATGGAGTCTAGTGAACTTAAGGCCTATAAACGATGACTGCTACAATAGTGGGTTTCCTATATCTAAGCACTACACAGTAACCATTGTCAGCAGGAGGCATATCATCCACGCACAATTATTGGAAATGATTATCTGGTAAAAGCACATTTTCATATACAAACATACAAACGAACACACGAATTAGGAGCAGGAGTAAGCCACTCAGTCCCTCAAGCCTGCTCCTCCATTCAATGAGATCATGGTTAATCTGACTGTATCAATCAACCCCAGGCTCCTGCCTATCCCTGATAACATTTCACCCCCTTGTTTATCAAGGTCTGCCTTAAAAAAAATTCAAAAATTCTACTTCCACTGCTTTCTGAGGAAGAGAGTTCCAGAGATTCATGACCCTCTAGAGAAAAAAATGAGCAAGCCCTTATTTTTCAACAATGACCCTACTTCTAGATTCTCCAACAAAATTCCAATAAAGAACAACTGTACACAAGTTATTTATCATGTAATCGCAAGGATACTTCAGTGCTTCCAAGAATAGAAATGTACAGCCAGGTCTCCATAAGTAACTTAAATCTAACATTTAAAACACTTCTCTTGTTTTATTCCTGGTCACTATCATGTACTGATATTATTGGAGAATGAAAACAAAGTACACATCTGCTCATCATTCTTTATTTGACTTTCTCTTTCTTGTTCCAACATAAAACATGCTAAGGGAATCTTCATTGTTACCACAGTAACATCAAAGTCAACAGGAGAACCACTAACTCACAGGTAACCATAGCACCCAATTTGGAGTGGATTATATTGTGATAACCGCAAATATTCAAGTGTGTTTTATTCTGGAATAGAAGGCTGAGAGCAGGTTAATTCATAGAACATAGAACCCTACAGTGCAGAAAGAGGCCCTTCGAGTCTGCATCAAACACAATCCCACCCAGGCCCTACCCCCACATCCCTACATGTTATACACACTAATCCCTCTAATCTACACATCCCTGGACACTAAGGGGCAATTTCTTAGCATAGCCAATCAACCTAACCTGCACATCTTTGGACTGTGGGAGGAAACCCATGCAGACACAAGGAGAATGTGCAAACTCCACACAGACAGTGACCCGAGCCGGGAATCGAACCCAGGACCCCGGAGCTGTGAAGCAGCAGTGCTAACCACTGTGCTACTATGTCACCCGTTTATGAGATGCAGTCCTTCGCATTGAATCATAGAATCCTTCTGGTGCAGGAGGCCATTCGGTCCATTAAACCTGCAATGACTACAATCCCACTCAGGTCCAATCCCCATTACCTCACGTATTTACCTTGCTAATCCGCCTGACACTAAGGGGGAATTAGCACAACGAATCAACCTAATTTGCATATCTTTAGAGTGTGGGAGGAAAGCAGAGCATCCGGAAGAAACCCACGCAGACATGGGGAGAATGTGCAAGCTCCGCACAGTCATCCGAGGCTGGAATTGAACCTGGGTCCCTGGCGCTGTGAGGCAGCAGTGCTAACCACTGTGCCACCTTGCCGCCCAAAGTACCAGTGTGCTGTGGGGCAAACTTCATAACTCTCCACTGGGGAATTGAACCTTGGTCTCCCATGAGACAAACAGGGATACTAACAAAGCACTGCTGTGCTTTGCTGCCTGAATTGTTCACAATCTATAAATCATTCACTATGCCCTCTTACACAGACATGGGGAGAATGTGTGAACTCCACACACTCAATCATCCAGGGCAGAAATTGAACCCAGGTCCCTGGTGCTGTGAGGTAGCAGTGCCAATCACTGTGCCAACATGCCCTGCCATTGAAGATGCTGGAATGTTTATTAATCTGATATGTGATGATAAGTGTCAGACATGCCATTTTTGTGCTGAGATATTAAACCGAGCTCCAAGCTGCACTCTCAGGTAGGTGTAAAAGCACTTTTTTGAATGAAACATTGGTAGATTTCCCCAATGTACTGTCAGTATTTATTCCTCGACAAACATAAATAAAACAGATTATCCAGTCATTTATGTGATAAACGTGTGGGATCTTGCTATGCACAAATTGGCTGCATTGGTCCCCACAATACAATGCCGACTACACTTCAGAAGTATTCCATTGACTGCAAAGAGCTTTGTGACACCTTAAGATTCTAAAAGTTGCTTGCAAACCTTTCTTTTACTACTTACATTGGATACAATTTTGTCCAAGTATGCCATTAGCTATCATGGATTGCAACATGCGGTTGAAGAAGTCTTGATGAGTAGTTGCAGTACATCTTATAGATGGTATGTACTGCTGCCAATATGCACCAGAAGTGGAGGAAGTGAATGCTTAAGGTTGTGGATGGGGTGTCAGTCAAGTTATAGCTTTGTCCTGGATGATGTTGGGCCTCCTGAATATTGTTGGAGCTGCAAGTGAGGAGCATTCTATCACACTCTTGATTTGTCTTTTGCAAGTAGTGGACATGATTTGGAGAATCAGATACTTGGCACAAAATTTAAAACCTCTGGCCTGCTCTGCAGGTAAAATGTCCCCACTTTTGGCCTTCTGATAGAAGGAAGGTCATTGATGAAGTAGCAGCTGAAGATGGTTGGACCTAGAAAATTTTTGTTTGGAATCCCTACTGTGATGTCCTGGGACTAAGATGATTGACCTCCAGCAGACACAATCATCTTTCACTTCAACCAGTGACTTCAGTTGTACTAGGACTTCTTGTTGCCACACAGTCAAATGCACATCTTTGGACTGTGGGAGCACCTGGAGGAAACCAATACTGACACAGGGGGAATGTGCAAACTCCACATAGACAATGACACAAGCCGGGAATCGAACCAAGATCCCTAGAGATGTGAGGCAGCAGTGCTAACCATTGTGCTACCATGCCCAAATTCACTGTCCAAATAAAACTCACTGCACTTCTAAGGAATTGGTTCTATGGGAAACGCTTTGCTTCCAAAAGATTGAATAAGGTGTTTATTTGACACACTGTTGTTCAGAACATCCTTTGAGCAGCATATTGCATTTAATCAACCAGCAATTCAATCCACACTACCTTTGATGCAATGAAACTTTTTGTTAACTCACATTTCTATAAAAGATAAAGTAACATTTATGCTTCAGATTCGAAAGGCCAGTTGGGCCAAGGTTTAATTTTGAGACGAACACATAAACCTTTTTTATATAACTCCATTATCACATATTGAACTTCATTTCATTTGCAGTCAGGTAGAATTGTCACCTACAAATGAGATTTGTTCCTTGCCACATTTCCAGCAAAGCTTGTGGAATTCTACAAGAGCATTTCAAATTGGAAGAGCTTGTAAGTGTTATTATGGCTGAACATATCTGCTTTGTCTGATAGAATTTAATTTTCAATTACAAGCCCTTCTTATCGTTCGCTATCTAGTGAAATGTGTCAAAGGGCAACCATTTGTCACAGTCCAACAAGAACCTGCCACACAAAATTAAATTTACTCAAAAAATACTCATTGCTGAAGCAAGGCAACATAAAAGACTGTGGTTTATAGGATGGATAAAGCAGTGGATGATTTTGTATATACAAAGGTGATGGGTGGCACAGTGGTTGCCACTGCTGCCTCACAGCGCCAGGGACCTGGGTTTGATTGCTGGCTTGGGTCACTGTCTGTGTGGAGTTTGCACATTCTCCCCTTGTCTGCATGGGTTTCCTCCAGATGCTCCGATTTCCTCCCACAATCGAAAAGACATGCTGGTTAGATGCATTGGCCATGTTAAATTCTCCCTCAATGTACCCAAATAGGTGCCGACAATTGCAACTATGGGATTTTCACAGTAACTTCATTGCAGTGTTAATGTAATCCTACTTGTGACACTAATAAATGAATAAATAATAATTGTGGCAATACTACTGTAACCAAACAATGAATAAATGATTATATCAGGGAAAACATCAATAAGCATCGTGCAGAATTTGCTCATTCCAATCAGCTAACAAAAGGATTCGAGCAGTTCCAAATTACTCCAGAGGGAATGTTAGTGGATTAATTATACAGTGTCCATGAAGCCAGCTTTAATTCCCGAGGCAGATAAAACCATGTTCTGGAAAAGTGACTACTTCCCAGTCATTTTCTTTTTGCTTTGGATTGTTTCAGTTTCCTGATCTTAAGTTGCTGGGAGTTTAATTCAACACATTGAGGGTGTATTTCTATGGAGTTCCTTCCACTTTTCCTGCTTAAATTTGTTAGATAAGCTTTTATAGCCATGGAAACTACGGCATTTACATATTTTTCAGACAATCCTCTCACTCTTCTGCCAAAGTTATGCTGGGCAAGCAGGAGAAACCCCAGGAAAATCATCCCTTGTCACCACACAGGCATTTTCTCCCTCAATGCATTTTGTTACAATTCTCCTTCTTCATGATCTTCCGCAGCCACACTGGATTCCTGTGTTAAAAGAACACCTTCAGGGGAAAATTCAATTATGCCTATAAGTGGGCATGAAGATTGTGATGCAAATGTTGTGCTGCCTGTTCAGTAACATGATTGCAGGTGAGCCCAACACAATACTTGCTGACTGCATATTCAGTAAAGGGCTCAGATATGTGTATCTGGTCAACATGATGCACAGCTCATCTACAGTTCTTAAAGACAGCCTGTCCCTCTTAAAGGAAGAGTGCACTCAGGCTAGAAAAGCTGAAGAAACACCCACAGAAAGACATTGAAGGAAGAAGAAGACTGGTAATGGAGCAATTGACAGAGAGAGGACTCCCAGACTCTCAATTACAACACTGGGCGTTTTAGTCGTGATGTCAAGAAGGAGGCCATGTTTCCTTGGAGGGTCATCAGGCTCTCAAGGCACACGCTGTGAAGGGAATGGAGGCATATAGTCACAGTTGTCCATTCCCAGAGTTGGCCCTTAGTGCCTGGCAGCAGTGACAAAAATAACAAAGACTTCACACATATGATCAAGGTCATTGAATTCATCTTGTAAAATATTTATTCACGGGAATGTGGGTATTGCTGGTGTGGCCAGCATTTATTGCCCATCTGGGATTGCTCTTGAAAAGATGGTCGTGAGCTGCCGGAATTGCTGCAGCCTTTGTGGTGTCAACTTCTGTCATTTGAATTTTCCTGCCCTATCACTGATCTTCCCGCTTCCCCTTTAACTTGCATCTAACCTATTATACTTCTAACTTTTATTGGTTCTGATGGGAAGTCACAGGGATAAAACATTAACTCTGCTTCTCTCTGCACAAATGCTGCCAGACCTGCTGATGTTTATAACACTTCCTGTTTTTATGGCACATTATTGCTTTTCCGTTCACCTTCCCCAATCCTACTTCACCCTCATCCTGATGCCTGACATGAAATACAAGCTGCAGCCTGTTTGATTATAGATCTTTTGCTTTCCACCCCAAACCACGCCTTCCCTAACACCAGGGGTGGCACGACGGCACACTGGTTAGCACTGCTGCCTCACTGCATCAGGGACCCGGGTTCGGTTCCCAGCTTGGTTCACTATCTGTGTGGTGTTTGCATGTTCTCCCCACATCTGACTGGGTTTCCTCTGGGTGCTCCAGTTTCCTCCCAAATTCTGAAAGACATGCTGGTCGGGTGAATTGACCTGAACAGCCGCCAGAGTGTGGCAACTGAGGGAATAGAACATAGAACATAGAACATTACAGCGCAGAACAGGCCCTTCGGCCCACGATGTTGCGCCGACCAGTTTTTTAAAAAAAAACACTGACCCACTAATCTAAACCAATCCCTTTTCGTCCATAAACCTATCCACAGATCTCTTAAACGCCCCCAAACTAGGCGCATTTACAACCGCAGCAGGCAGGGCATTCCAATCCCTCACCACCCTTTGGGTAAAGAACCTACCCCTGACATCCGTCCTATAACTACCCCCCCTTAATTTAAAGCCATGCCCTCTCGTGCTAGCTTTCTCCATCCGAGGAAAAAGGCTATCACTATCCACCCTATCTAAACCTCGAATCATCTTATATGTTTCAATAAGATCCCCTCTTAGCCTCCTTCTTTCCAGCGAAAACAACCCCAAATCCCTCAGTCTCTCCTCATAGGACCTCCCCTCCATACCAGGCAACATCCTGGTAAACCTCCTCTGCACCCTCTCCAAAGCCTCCACGTCCTTCCTGTAATGTGGGGACCAGAACTGCACATAGTACTCCAAGTGCGGCCGCACCAGAGTTGTGTACAGTTGCAACATGACGCTGCGACTCCTAAATTCAATCCCCCTACCAATAAACGCCAAGACGCCGTATGCCTTCTTAACAACCTTATCTACTTGATTCCCAACTTTCAGGGATCTATGTACACATACACCTAGATCCCTCTGCTCCTCCACACTATTCAAAGTCCTCCCGTTAGCCCTATACTCAACACATCTGTTACTCCTACCGAAATGAATTACCTCACACTTCTCTGCATTAAACTCCATCCGCCACCTCGCGGCCCAGCTCTGCAACCTGTCTAAGTCACCCTGCAAACTATGACACCCTTCCTCACAATCTACCACACCTCCGACTTTGGTGTCATCAGCAAACTTACTAATCCACCCAACTATAAGAACATAAGAACATAAGAAATAGGAGCAGGAGTAGGCCATCTAGCCCTTCGAGCCTGCCCCGCCATTCAATAAGATCATGGCTGATCTGTTGTGGCTCAGTTCCACTTTCCCGCCCTCTCCCCATAACCCTTAATCCCCTCTCTTATCAAGAACCCATCAACCCGCTTCTTAAAAATATTTAGCGAGGCAGCCTCCACCACTTCAACGGGCAGAGAATTCCAGAGATTCATCATGAATTCCAGAGATTCACCACCCTTTGAGTGAAGAAGTTCCTCCTCAACTCCGTTCTAAACCGCCTCCCCTTTATCTTGAGGCTGTGCCCCCTAGTCCTACTGTCTTTTTTGAGCAGGAAGAGTCTCTCCACCTCTATCCTATCCATCCCATTCATCATCTTATACGTCTCAATGAGATCTCCCCTCATTCTTCTAAACTCTAACGAGTACAAGCCTAGTTTATTCAGCCTCTCCTCATAGCTCAATCCCCTCAACTCCGGTATCAGCCTAGTAAACCTCCTCTGCACTCCCTCCAGGGCCAAAATATCCTTGCGCAGGTGCGGCGCCCAAAACTGCACACAGTACTCCAGCTGCGGCCTCACCAATGCCCTATACAGCTGCAGCAAGACCTCCCTACTTTTATATTCAATCCCCCTCGCTATGAAGGCCAGCATCCCATTCGCCTTCCGGACCACCTGCTGCACCTGCAAGCTGGGTTTTTGCGACTCATGCACAAGGACCCCGAGGTCCCTCTGCACCGTCGCCTGCTGCAGTTTTTCGCCACGTAAGTAATAGTCCTTCCTACCATTCTTCCTACCAAAGTGGACCACCTCACACTTGCCAACATTAAATTCCATTTGCCATTTCCTGGCCCATTCGCCCAGCCTATCTAGATCCTTCTGCAGACTCTCCACACCCTCCGCACAATTTGCCTTTCCCCCAATCTTGGTGTCATCAGCAAATTTCGACACCCTGCACTCGGTTCCCTCCTCCAGATCATCTATGTAAATGGTAAATAGCTGAGGCCCCAGCACCGACCCCTGGGGCACCCCACTAGTCACCAACCGCCAATCCGAATAGCACCCATTGACCCCCACTCTCTGCCTCCTATTTGACAACCAATCCTCTATCCACGCTAACACCCTACCCCCAACTCCATGTCCCCTGACCTTCTGCAATAACCTCTTGTGAGGTACCTTGTCAAACGCCTTCTGAAAATCCAGAAAGACCACATCCACCGGCTCTCCTCTATCCACTGCCCTAGACACATCCTCATAGAACTCCAGTAAATTTGTCAGACACGACTTCCCTTTAATGAAACCGTGTTGCGTCCGCCCTATCAAGCAATTCCCTTCAAGATGCCTCGCAATTTCCTGCTTAATGACGGATTCTAACATTTTACCTACCACAGACGTTAAACTAACCGGCCTATAATTCCCCGCCTTTTGCCTGGCACCCTTCTTAAACAACGGCGTAACATTAGCCGTTTTCCAATCTTCCGGCACTTCCCCGGAATCCAGCGACGTCTGGAAAATAACCACCAAGGCATCCACTATCACCTCCGCCATTTCTTTCAGAACCCTCGGATGCATTCCATCCGGTCCTGGGGACTTGTCCACAATCAGCCCCTCCAGTCTGTCGAGCACCACCTCTCTAGTAACAGTAATGTCATTAAGACCCTCCAGTCCTACCACCTTTCCATCGCTAACACCCGGCAAATTATTCACGTCCTCCTCCCTGAAGACAGAAACAAAAAAGTTATTCAAGACCTTAGCCATATCCCCATCCCCTACCACTAGCTCCCCTCTCTCATCCTCTAAAGGACCAACGTTCACCCTAGCCAGCCTCTTCCTTTTTATATATTTATAAAAACTCTTGCTATCCTTTTTTATATTAAGTGCTAGCCCAGCCTCATAGCTTCTCCTACCCTCCTTTATCAACTTCTTTGTCAATCTTTGTTGACATTTAAACCTTTCCCAATCCTCTTCTCGCCCACTACTCTTAGCTACTCTAAATTCCTCCGCTTTTAATTTAACACTTTCCTTCACCTCCTTCGTTATCCACGGCTTATTACCTCTCTTCCTACTGTCCTTTTTGACCATCGGAATAAATTTCTGCTGAGCACCAAGAAAGATCTCCTTAAAGATCCTCCACTGCTCCTCAGCAGACCTACCTTCCAACGCACTCCCCCAGTCCACATTCGCCAATTCTTCTCTCATCCTACCATACTCCCCTCTATTCAAACAAAGGACGCTTGTCCGGGAACCCACTTTCTCCTCCTCCATCTGCACCAGAAACTCCACCATACAATGATCACTCTCTCCAAGAGGATCCTTCACCGCAAGGTCCCTAATTCTACCCGCCTCATTACATAGCACCAGATCCAAGATAGCTCGCTCCCTCGTCGGCTCCAACACACACTGTTCAAGGAAATTATCCCGGCAGCATTCCAGGAACTCCTCCTCGAGCCCACCTCGTCCAACATGGGTCGACCAATCAATATGCAGATTGAAATCTCCCATAACTACTGCCGTCCCATTCCTGCACGCCGCACTTATTTGCGTGTTAACAGCCCGCCCCACCTCCAGATCATTATTCGGGGGCCTATAGACGACACCCACCAGCGTCTTCCTCCCTTTGCTGTACCCTCATCCAGATCATTAATAAAAATTACAAACAGCAGTGGCCCCAAAACAGATCCCTGAGGCACACCACTCGTAACCGAACTCCATGACGAATATTCACCATCAACCACCACCCTCTGTCTCCTATCTGCTAGCCAATTCCTGATCCAAGTACCTAGATTACGCCCAATCCCATACATCTGCATTTTCTGCAGAAGCCTACCATGGTGAACCTTATCAAACACCTTACTAAAATCCATATATACCACGTCAACTGCCTTACCCCTATCCACCTCTTTGGTCACTTTCTCAAAGAACTCAATAAGGTTAGTAAGGCACGACCTACCTGCTACAAAACCATGCTGACTGTCTCTAATCAATTCATTACTCTCCAAATAACTATAAATCCTATCCCTAATAATTCTTTCTAAAACCTTGCCCACAACAGAAGTAAGACTCACTGGTCTATAATTCCCAGGGAAGTCTCTGTTCCCCTTCTTAAACAATGGGACAACATTCGCTGTCCTCCAATCTTCTGGTACTATACCAGAGACCAACGATGACCTGAAGATCAGAGCCAGAGGCTCTGCAATCACCTCTCTAGCCTCCCAGAGAATCCGAGGGTAAATCCCATCCAGACCAGGGGACTTATCTATTTTCAAGCCCTCTAGAATATCCAGCACATCCCCGGTATCAACTGCAATACTTTCTATTTTACACCCCTGCACCCCAGTGTCCTCCTCAGCTACATTCATGTCCCCCTGCGTGAACACCGAAGAGAAATATTGGTTCAATGCCTCTCCAATCTCTTCTGGTTCCACACACAACTTCCCTCTACTGTCTGTAACTGGCCCTAATCTTGCCCTAACCAACCTTCTGTTCTTGACATACCTATAGAACGCCTTAGGATTCTCCTTAATCCTATCAGCCAAAGTCATCTCATGTCCTCTTTTAGCCCTTCTTAACTCCCTCTTCAACTCCCTCCTAGCCAATCTAAAGCTTTCTAATGCACTACCTGAGCCCTCAAGCCTCATCCGAACATAAGCCTCCTTTTTCTTCCTAACCAACGAATCAACTTTTTTAGTACACCACGGTTCCCTAGCCCTACCAAATCCTCCTTGCCTGACAGGGACATACCTATCACAGACCCGCAGTAGCTGCTCCTTGAAAAAATTCCACATTTCGGATGTTCCCAGTCCCTGTAATCTCCTAGTCCAACCTATGCTTCCTAATTCTCTCCTAATAGCCTCATAATTACCCTTCCCCCAGCTAAAACTACTGACCCGAGGTTCATGCCTATCCCTTTCCATCACTAAGGTGAACGTAACCGAATTGTGGTCACTATCACCGAAATGCACACCAACTTCCAAGTCTAGCACCTGGTCTGGCTCATTACCCAGCACCAAATCCAATATAGCCTCACCTCTAGTTGGCCTATCTACATACTGAGTCAAAAAACCTTCCTGCACACTTTGAACAAAAACTGACCCCTCTAACGAGCTAGAGCTATAGCAATTCCAATCAATATTAGTAAAGTTAAAGTCCCCCATGACAATTACCCTATTACTTTCACTCCTAACCAGGATCGTCTCCGCAATCCTTTCCTCAACCTCTCTAGAACTTTTTGGAGGTCTATAAAAGACTCCCAGCAGGGTGACCTCTCCTCTCCTATTTCTAATCTCCGCCCATACTACCTCAACAGACAAGTCCTCATCAAACTTCCTCTCTGACACTGTGATACAGTCCTTGACCAATAATGCTACCCCACCCCCCCTTCTACCTCCTTCTCTACTCCGACTAAAGCATTTGTACCCCGGGACCTGCAACATCCATTCCTGACCCTGCTCTATCCATGTCTCTGAAATGGCCACAACATCAAAGTCCCAGGCACTGACCCACGCTGCAAGTTCATCCATTTTATTGCGAATACTCCTCGCATTAAAGTATACGCATTTCAAACCCTGCTCCGCCCCACCCCCACAATGCCGTGCATTGCAGTCCCCATCTATGCCCCCCTCACTTTCACCCCCTCTACTCAGGATCCCACCCCCCCTCTGAATCAGTTTAAACCACTCCGCATAGCCTTCACAAATTTACCCCCCAGGATATTTGTTCCCCTCTGGTTCAGGTGTAAACCATCCCTCTTATAGAGGTCCCACCTTCCCCAGAATGAGCCCCAATTGCTCAAGTACTTGAACCCCTCCCTCCTGCACCATCCCCTCAGCCACAAGTTCAAACTTTCCCTCTCTCTATTCCTCTCTAAACTATCCCTTGGCACAGGCAAGAGTCCAGAGATAACCACTCTGTCTGTCTTGGCCTTTAGTTTCCACCCCAACTCCATGAATCTCTGCTTAATATCCCCTTCCCTTAGCCTCCCTATGTCATGTGTCCCCACATGAATTATAACTTGGGGTTGATCTCCCTCTCCCCTAAGAGTCTTGAATATCCTCTCTGATACATCCCGGACCCCAGCCCCTGGTAGGCAACACACCAGCCCTGAGTCCCTACCATTACTACCGACTCTCCTATCTGTCCCCTTAACTGTGGAGTCCCCAATCACGAGGCCCAATCTTTTGCATCCCCTAACCACCTGAGCTTTTACAATAGGCTCACCTCCAGAGACCTGCTCCCTTTGGCTATCCCCAGTTGATTCCTCCTCAACTGTAGCCTCCAGGACCGAAAACCTATTTTGGAGGGGAACAGCCCCAGGGGATTGACCCCCCACTTGCTTCTTTCCCCTCCTCTTGGCAGTGACCCAAGACTGATTTCTAGGAGTGACTATCTCCTTATAACTCCTATCAATGTCCACCTCTGCCTCCCGAATTATGCGGAGTTCCTCTAATTCCACCTCCAGCTCCTTTACACGCTCCTCCAGAAGCTTCAATCTAACACACTTCTTACAAGTAAAATCCCCTGAAACACTACTGGAGTCCCTCACCACATACATCCCACAGGAGATGCAGCACACTGCCTGAACTGCCATCCCTGAAACAATTACCAGCAGAAACAAAAACAAAAACAAAAAAAAACTTTCCCACACTTATAATTTAGGTTAGAGGAGGTGGAAGGGTGGGATTCTCTACCAGTGTAGAGAATCGGGTATCCTCTCTGCGCTAATTTATAGGATTAGGGGCTCAAGAAAAAAAAACTACAACTACCGGTAAGCATCCTAGTGACGACTTCCGGTTTCTAACTAATTTAAAAAAAACGCCGAAAAACTCGCGACTTAAACTAGAAATAAACAGTTAAACAAAATAAACAGAAAAATGCACCTTTTTTGCTGCCTCTTCACATGCCCAAAAATCGCTGCGTCTGGATACTGCTCCTCAGGAATTTCACAGTAACTTCATTGCAGTGTTAATGTAAGCCTGACTTGCGGCCGATAAATAAACCTTTAACTCCCCTTCTGCAGTTTTTACTTTCAGGCAGCCAAAAACTAACACCTGGTCAGCCTCATTGTGAAGGACATGAACAACGGCAGACATCCAATCTGGCACTTACAACCACAAGGTCAGATACTGGCACTACACATACTTTAGAGGGTAATATAGGTGTGGGCACAGTTAGGCTGTAGTCAGGTCAGGGAGGAAAAGATCACGTGTGCCAGCTCCCTACGGGGCAGCATACAGGAAAACAGCGATGAACAAGGACATAGAAATGCTGAGTCTATTGACAGGCCTGCCAACCAGTCTACAGTCACTGACTAGAAGCATGGAGGAGTCCAGCTCTAATTTGGCACAGAGCTTTGCACAGAACTTGGAACCTGTCCTTTCCAGAGTGAAAGTGGTGTCCAACTCCACCACAGCATCGAGGGCCCACCCATGATGCAGTATCCAGTGGCTGATGTCTCAATTTTCACCGCAGCACAGGCGGCAGATACCAAACTTCTCAGCGGAAGCTCATATGAAGGTCATAAGATCCATGACAGCTGTCATTCATGCCTAGATTAGTATCACCATGGCTGCAAATCTCAAACGGGCATACAGGTTCTCAGCGGTCCAACAATCTGTGCTCCAACATAGACACACAAAGTCTTTCAGCTTCTGTAGCCTAAGTTCACTGTTCCTTTAGATGGACAGGCTGCCTTTAAGAAGTGCAGATGAGCTGTGCATCATGCTAATCAGATACCTGAGCCTCTTACTGAACGTGCAGCCAGCAAGTATCATGTTGGGCTGCACACTATGATTACAGAGACATCATGGATCTGAAACTCTCCCAATTTCATGTCCATCCAATACTTAGTCAATAAATGGTAAAATACAGGCCCACACTGCTCCTTCTGCTTTTCTCTCGTAAAGGCAAAGTCAAGGAAGTCTCTTTTCTTGAGTACTGTGTCACCTCCCTGATGCAGAGATGCAGAGCAAATTAGGAAATGTTGGACAAGAACAGAAACTGTTGGAAAATTCAGCAGGTCTGACAGCAGCTGTGGAGAGAGAACAGAGCACACGTGAAGGGTCATCTAGACTCGAAACACTAGTTCTGTTCTCTATACAGAGATGCTGTCAGACCTGCTGAAATTTTCCAGCCTTTTCTGTTTGTGTTTCAGGTTCCAGCATTCATAATAATTTCCTTTTAACTGAGGAAATGTTGAACCTGCCCTGAAGGATCCATTGGTACTTAAGGATTACGTTGAGCTTGCTGGTCACTGGGAACACTCGTCCTGCTGTGTGATGGAAGTTCAGTTTGTAGAGGTGATACGGTTCAGTCACCATTTTCTTGATGAAGCAGAGCTGCCTCAGACACTGCTCCTGACTGAGCTGTAGGTAGGGAAACTACCTTACAGCTCCCATTGCTGAAGCAGATTTCTCCTGACAGATCTTTCCATACTTCTGATCTCCCCGTCAGAGTCCAGCACCACTCCCTTGTGAACCTAAAATCTTTGCAAACTTCTCCAACGATACAGTACTTTCACTCATTCTGGAGCTGCAAGAGCAGTTGGGGGTTGAGGCAGGTTCGGGTGGAGGGAGGGGGGAGAATGGATGGTGGAGCTCCGTGGGCCCTTCGTGCATCTGAATATGTGTTAAATTGGGAGTGATTAAGATGTTAACAGGATCTATGACATTAAAGATTGTACAACATGCACCAAATTCTGCTTGACATCATGCTCTGTCCATGCTCTCAGTGCATGCATGAACATACTAACTCTAGGATGGCATAGTGGCACAGTGGTTAACACTGCGGTCTCACAGCACCAGGGACCCGGGTTCAACTCCAGCCTTGGGTGACTGTTTGTGTGGAGTTTACACATTACCCCGTGTCTGCAGCTTTCCTTTGAGTGTTCCAGTTTCCTCCCTCGGTCCAAAGATGTGAAGGTTAGATCGATTGGCCATGCCAAATTGCTTAGTGTCGGGGAATTAGCAGAGTAAATAAATGGGGTTACGGGGAAAGGGCCTGGGTGAGATTGATGCTTGTGCAGGCTTGATGGGCCAAATGGTCTCCTTCTGTACTGTAGGGATTCTAGGCAGGGAATTATAGGCCGGTTAGTTCAACGTCTGTTGTGGGTAAAATGTTAGAATCCGTCATCAAGGAGGAAATAGCGAGGCACCTTGAGGGGAATTGCTTGATAGAGCAGACGCAGCATGGTTTTGTAAAGGGGAAGTCGTGTCTGACAAATTTATTGGAGTTCTATGAGGATGTGTCTAGGGCAGTAGATAGAGGAGAGCCGGTGGATGTGGTCTTTCTTAATTTTCAGAAGGCGTTTGACAAGGTACCTCACAAGAGGTTATTGCAGAAGGTCAGGGGACATGGAGTTGGGGGTAGGGTGTTAGCGTGGATAGAGGATTGGTTGTCAAATAGGAGGCAGAGAGTGGGGGTTAATGGGTGCTATTTGGATTGGCGGTTGGTGACTAGTGGAGTGCCCCAGGGGTCGGTGCTGGGGCCTCAGCTATTTACCATTTATATAGATGATCTGGAGGAGGGAACCGAGTGTATGGTGTCGAAATTTGCTGATGACACCAAGATTGGTGGAACGGCAAATTGCGCGGAGGGTGTGGAGAGTCTGCAGAAGGATCTAGATAGGCTGGGCGAATGGGCCAGGAAATGGCAAATGGAATTTAATGTTGGCAAGTGCGAGGTGGTCCACTTTGGTAGGAAGGACTATTGCTTACGTGGCGAAAAACTGCAGCAGGTGACGGTGCAGAGGGACCTCGGGGTCCTTGTGCATGAGTCGCAAAAACCCAGCCTGCAGGTGCAGCAGGTGGTCAGGAAGGCTAATGGGATTGAATATAAAAGTAGGGAGGTCTTGCTGCGGTTGTATAGGGCATTGGTGAGGCCGCAGCTGGAGTACTGTGTGCAGTTTTGGTCGCCGCACTTACGCAAGGATATTTTGGCCTTGGAGGGAGTGCAGAAGAGGTTTACTAGGCTGATACCGGAGTTGAGGGGGTTGAGCTATGAGGAGAGGCTGAATAAACTAGGTTTGTACTCGTTAGAGTTCAGAAGAATGAGCGGAGATCTCAATGAGACGTATAAGATGATGAATGGGATGGATAGGATAGAGGTGGAGAGGCTCTTCCCGCTCAGAAAGGACAGTAGGACTAGGGGGCACAGCCTCAAGATAAAGGGGGTGCGGTTTAGAACGGAGTTGAGGAGGAACTTCTTCACTCAAAGGGTGGTGAATCTCTGGAATTCTCTGCCCGTTGAAGTGGTGGAGGCTGCCTCGCTAAATATTTTTAAGACGCAGGTTGATGGGTTTTTGATAAGCGAGGGGATTAAGGGTTATGGGGAGAGGGCGGGAATGTGGAACTGAGCCACGACAGATCAGCCATGATCTTATTGAATGGCGGGGCAGGCTCGAAGGGCCAGATGGCCTACTCCTGCTCCTATTTCTTATGTTCTTATAATCATGGTGTATTATGCAGGCTGTGCGGAAGAAGCCAGAAGAAGTACAGCCAACTGTTTTTGAAGTTTGAGCTTCCACAGCAATAGCATCAGCAGCAAAACAGAGCTGAATTTTGTGATCCTTAATCTCCTCCCATTTGACAATTACATACTCTGCTTTTCATGCCCTGCAGATGAAGATGTGAGTCACTAACTGTGAAGATGAAAACAGTGCTATGTGAAGTTCATGTGTAGTTATAAATAGATTGAAAGACTATGCAGCAGTTTCATGGTATCACACAGCACAGAACAAAGCCAGTTGACTTAATGGGTGGAATTTAATGAGGTTTTTTTCTAAGGTGGGAAACAGGAGAGTTCCAGATCTGTTTTTTAGACGAGTTTCCAGGCTCAATCTTATGCACTCTGTCTGTAAAATTTTGGACTGGTCGGTTTCTGGCCAGAGAGGCTGTGGGTGGGACTTGACATCACCAACAGCCTGGAGAGGGAGGTATTGCGCATGTGCAGACCTCTGATGCTGCACAAGCACATTGCAATAGCAGTAGTCTGACAGACAGAGCTGTCAGACCCCTACTATTGTAGACTGCCTCAAGCTCGACCACCACCCACCGGCAATCGCAGAGGCCCAGGATGCTGTCCCCACCACCCACCCGCCGCCTAGATCGATCCTGATCTCCCCACCTCCCCCACCGATTGTGGCTCCCCCCTCCCTTCCCCACCAATTGCGTGCAGAGTGGCAGTGGGCCTCCTCCCCGCCTCACAGGCCCTGGCAATACCCCCACAGACCCATCCCTGGCTCCACTCCCATTGGCCCCACCTCATTGATGCAGACCCCACTGTCCCCCCCCCCCCCCCCCCCCAGCACGACCTAGTGGGCAGTGCCCAGGTGCCCTGTGGGCATTGCCTTGTGGTCATTGCCCAGGTGCCAGGCTGGCATCACCATGGCATCAAGGTGGCACCACCAGTCTGGCACTGCCCAAGAGGCACCTCTGTCTTGTCTCAGCCTCCCCAGGGGGCATCAATGACCTCCGATTCCACCAGCAAGGCCAACACGGCTGTTCCCCATTCATGGGTAGTGATGTTTTCCTCACGAGTAAAGGCTATAAAGGCAAGCGAGCCTGGACAATTGAAAGCAGGCTTGCTAAACACATTAAAATGAACATTAAAATAAATTTAAATAAATTAACCAGCCCATTCTCAGTGAGAAGCTGACTGCTTCAGAAATCCAGCTGCCGTAAAATCCCACCAGCACTAGCCGCCTTATGCCTGATTTTACGGCATTTTCCCACTGCAAAACCAATGTAAGGTGACAGAAAATTCCCACCCAACATGTCCACTCCTTGAAAGAGCTGTCCCACTCCCTTGTTCTTTTCCTGAAGCCCTACAAATGTTTCCCTTTCAAATATATATCTGCTTTCCCTTTTGTAAATTATTTTAAAATCAAAGACCAGCTTGAATTTATGAAAGATGCAGTTGATCATAGCTATAGCTTTTATTCATGCAATAAATCAAAGCAATAACTGGCACTGCAAGACCCAAAGTGATGTCTTTCAACAGAGAATTGCATATGTACTTGAAAAGAAACCAGTTGTGGATCTGCAGGGGGTGTGCAAGGAATTGGAACTAATTAGTTAGCCAGTACAGGCCTGTGGACCGAATGGCCTCTTTCAGTGCTGCATGATTCTATGGGGTCACGATCCTTATCCTGAAAGGTGGAGGATACAGGTCAAACTTGCACTGCCTCTTTCAATTTTACTTTCTGACTTATTCAACTGTATGTTTTTGTCATCAGTATTTCAGTTTATTGAGCTGAATTTTGCGTCCAATCATTTATTATAAATTATTGTGCTGCCAGCAGTTTTTGAATGTTCTTGTACCTTTGGATAACTTTCTGACTTTTGGTCAATGGTTGGAATTTTCTGGCTCCTTTGGGGACACTTAAGGGACAGGAAGGCTGGATAAATGGTTCAATAAAATGTCAGCAGGGGGGTGCCCGAAGTCTTCATATCACCATGCTATGTTGCCATTGGTGACAAGGTTGCTAGATTGACATTTTGCCCGTGGTGGGAAAGCCTGTCAACATGTGAGGAGAAAACTAGGTGAAATTTGTTGGCAGGTTCTGGTCAGGGTTTTTTGTGTGGGCATTCCATGGCTCAGAGCAAGGCTTTCTCTGGTGGCAACAGCTGTCTTCATAGCAATGGCACCACTGGCAGCAACACGTCCATTCCCAATCAGGACATGCCCGCCAGGGCCTGGAACCCCAAGCTTACTTATCTTTCTTTGATGATGCCTGATCATTGAGGTATTGCTCAGGGTGCTGGGTTACTGCTTCTCTGATTGGATCGTCAGCTATTGGACGTTGCAGTGGCTCTGGCAGTCCTAGCTAACTGCCACTGGCAAAGTGCCTCCCTGGGTCCTGCCATCTGCCAAAGCAGAGTCGCTTCCCACTTTCAGCTCTGGCAGTGAGACCTCTGGCACATTCTGCAACGTTTAACCCAATATGTTTTGATAGCTTTCGTTTCTTGGATGTGTGGCTTTCAAATCTCATTTGATTTAGTAAGTTGAGTCATCTCTGTTTCATGGACAGTGTAGCTTTCTATTATGTATTTACACCCAACACCATGGGTGGAATTGAATGAGAGTGGCACTCCCACTGATACGATCTCTGAGAGTCCCGAGGAAATTAAAGCCCTAATTGACAATAGGAACTTTGTCACTGGGGCTTTCAACTCCACAAGGGTCATCTCATTCCAGGACTTCCCCTAGAATGTAAATCCAGCCCAGGAGAGCTGCCAGTCAACCAGGTGCCAGCAGCCAGCGAGAACAGCAGCTGCTGCTGGTAGCTCACTTGGGCCTTCACCAGGAATGCTTGGAGAAAGGTAAGTTTGGCATAGATGGGTGTTGCAGGGATGGAGTCACTGGCAAGGGTGGCACTGGCGGAAAGGGCAGGGAGGTGGCTCTTAGCGGGCATCCCCCTTCCCAATGCTGTGTCGCTCAATCTCCATACACCCCAATTGGGCTACAAACTAAAGCAATGGGGTTTGCTTGGTGGTCTCCCACATGGCAAGCCCCTCACTCATCATTGGTTGAATATAAGTGGTGAAGGCATGAGACACTTAAGTGTCATTAATTGTTCAGTTAAAAGCTATCCTGCCCCGTACTCTTAGTCAGAGGCAGTAGGAAAGGTTGAGGGCTCTCCACACCCTGCAACTTCCTACTCAACTATACAACCCCCTTGCCTCCTGAACTTGCCTGTGGTAGCAGAAGAGGTCATTAACATTATACCCATAACACCATTCTCCATTCTTTGTCAGCTTCAGAGAGTGAAAAGCGAAACATCAGAAAGATCAGTTGACTCACCTTCAACAGTTCCAATGGTGAATTCTGATCGGATCTGTTATTTTGATTATCATCTACTGATGAAATCTTCTTATGCTGCATGTCTGTTTTAAAAGAGGTTTTCTCAAAATGCCTTCCCAGCCACAATTATAACATCAGAAGGTGAATTTTCAACCAAGTTTGTGGAACAGTTGGAAATAGTGGCCAATGCACCTAACCAGCATATCTTTCAGACTGTGGGAGGAAACCACAGCACCTGGAGGAAACCTATGCAGACACTGGGAGAATATGCAGACTTCGCACAGACAGTGACCCAAGCCGGGAATCAAACCTGGGTCCCTGGCACTGTCAGGCAGCAGTGCTAACCAGTGCCGTGGTGGCACAAATGGAACAGAGACTTGTGTTTGCCAGACCAAATGATGTGTAGCCATATAAATATTAATTGATCAGGCCTGTTTAAGTATTTATAATTCACCATTGTCCACATTGGGTGTAACAATGAGATCACTGAACTTCAGTATGCAGAAGATGCTTCTATGTCCACTCACTCAAACTCCAGGTCAATGTCCATCTTTTCTCGGCAGCATATCAGAAAATGGGCTTTTGTCTAAATATCTAGAAAACGAAGGTCCTCTTCCAACCTACTGTTACAGCAGAATACCTCACCCCCAATCAAATTCATCATTGCTTCTCATCTGCCAGCTCAGCCTTCGAGCAACTGTGGATAAAAAGTACTTAAGGACTAGGATTTCAAACCTAAGACTAAGGTCACAATTTAGTGGGCAGCGGTGATCTCCTTGCTCTTTTATGCGACAGAGACTTGGACCATCTACAGCCAAGAATCTCAATAGTCTGGACAAGTACCATCAGCAAAAATGTCCTGAAATCAGTGGCAAGAAACTCAGTCCAACAGCATTTTCCAAGTCAACTTTCCCAGTTTCAAAGAGCAATAGTTACTCCAAACCAGCTTCAATGGACGGGAAATATTCCTTACATACCTGATACCAGACTCCTGATGCAACTTATCCACTCAGGACTCAGCCCATAGAAACCTCCAAGCCACTCATCTGACCTTTCAAGCACCACCTGCCATACATATGACAGTCAACAGATCATACATTGGATTTGTTAGCCATCACACAACCCATTTAACTGGATTGAAAGGAAGCTATCATTGATCCCGAATAACTGCCTAAGAGGAACACACTAAATAACATTGTCAGTCGTTGCTAAACTTTCAAGGACTGCAACCACAAAGACGAGGAGGTAAAATTTCCATCAGTCTTCTTCCCATCTCCTTCCGTAACATTAACAGAAATGGTGTCCATTTTGTATATACTTCTGTAAAACACCTTTTGCAATATTTTTCTATGTCAAATGAACTATAGAAACGTGGAAAATATAAGCAAGAGTAGGCCATTTGGCCCTCCAAGCCTTGTTTGCTATTCATTATGAACGTGACTGATAATCAAATTCAGTATCCTGATCCCACTTTCCCCCCATATCCCCTGATCCCTTCAGTACTAACAGCTGTATCTAATTTCTTCTTGAAATCACACAACGCTTTGGCCTCAGCTACTTTCTATCGCAGTGAATTCCACACATTCATCACTTTCTGGGTGAAGGCATTTCTCCTCACTTCAGTTCTAATAATCCTACCCCTTATCCACAAGCTATGACTATACAAATGGACTATACAAATGGATAATGTTGCTTCTGCTGTTAAAAGAAACAACTGTAAAATGTACTAGAAAAAGAAAAATCATGAAAAAAGTGTCCTGTCCCTTGAGGCACCCTCTCTGTTCTGGTGTTTACATTCCTCCCACTGCACAAGTCAAACACCAAGCAGGATCCCAGCATGATCATTAGAAATTGCAAACACTTCTCTCTCAAAGTTCTTTCCTCTTGCTGAGTGTTGGATGCAATGTTGCAGCAATTGTTTCTATTATAATCCATCCCATTGTCTTCTGATAACTCTATTTGCCTATTCCTAGCTGCTGCTTACCAAGAAACTCTTGCTTTTCCTCGCCTTCTTTTAACCCTGATATGGCTGAAGGGCTGTTTGCTGTGTAAATTATATTGTCATGCCTTAACGTTTGTCCAAAACAGCCCAATTTTTATGAAGAGCAGAATCCTGCTTCTTTTCAGGAACAACATACCAAGTGGTCAGTGGTGAGAGTAATGGCGGGCCTTCCTCATGAATCATGCCAGTATCATGGAGGAACTGGGTCAAATGTTCCTCTGGGGGGGTGGGGTGGAGGGGGGTGAGTGAGGCCGAACCATTCTCTGTGGGGCGGGGGGGGTGTGGAGTATGAGTGAGGCCAGACCATTCTCTGGGTGGAGGTGGGGGGGAAATGAGGCTGCCAGAAAAACATGCCCCAGAGTCCCAGGATTGTGAAGTCACCAGAACAAAGATAATTGATATACGGAGGGGGTTTTTGTGGGCTGAAGGGTACAGGGAGTTTGGGGGTGTTGGGAGGGGAGGTGAGAAGCAAGGGCAGGGGTTTTAACTCTCAACTGCCCACCATGCCCCACTTGATGTCCAGTCCTTCAAGGCAGCACCATTCCACTTAAATACATGTCCTTCCTACCTCTGGGCACACCACCAATGAGAGGACAAGATTCTAGCCCAAGTCGAGCATGCAGCACACTTTGTCAAGCTGTCTAAACTGACATCAGTCTGGGAATGAAGCAGAGTAAGGCTCCCTACCAAACTGAAAATCGATAGAGAACTCTGCTGTATACATGAAGACTTGGACTGTTCACCAGAAATATGCCAAGAAACTCAACCATTTGCACTTAATCTGCCTTCAGGAGCTTCTGAAGATCAGATGGCATGACAAAATGTATGACATTGAGGTGCCCACCTGAGCTGGCATACCAAGCATCCACAGTATAGTCACAGCTGACTTGGACTGTCATATTGGCAGAAAGCCTGAAACTCACTTACCGAAGTGAATCTTCTACAGAGACCTGAATATTGGGGTACTCTTGTAGCAGTCAAAAGAAGCACTTTAAGGACCACTGAAAATTTCACTTAGGAGTTTTGTTATGAACTTTGAATCTGAGGGGAAACTTCCCAGGATTGCTGTACCTGACATAACCAAATAAAAAAATGGTGCTGTTTCCTTTGAAAGTGAACACATATCAGAGAAATTGCAAGGAAAGCAAGGAGAGGAAAACTCAGTCAGCTGTTGTATCCTGTCCTGTTTGCAGCAGAACCTTCCGGGCATAGAGCAGTCCCCATGCACCCATTGGAGCCTTTCCAGGTACCAATGACGAACGCGATCATCTTCATCTTGAAGTATGAACGGGTGAAAATGCAGTGCAGCAAACCATCTGTACAGGCTTCATCTCCCCAGGAACAGACCCAGTGTTCCAGGAATCTAAAGTTCTTCAACCTGCACCATCTATTCAAATAAGTATTTAACTGTTCTATCTTTTCCTTTCTGTTCTCATTAGCATGTGGCACTCGGAGCGATTCAGAGATTACTAACTTTGTGGTCCCGTTTATTAGTCTGTCTCATGGATCCTTAAAAACTTTCTGCAATTCATCATCCCCCTTTCCAAATATGCCATTGGCACTGATGTGAACCATGTCCAGTGGGTGATATACCCACACCCCTCAGATTGCTCTGCAGTTGCTCAATGACATTCTTTGCATCAGGGAGGTAACATACAATTCTTGATTCACATCTGCACTCACAGGAATGCCTGTCAGTTCCCCAAACTATTAAATCCCCTAACATTATTACTTGACCAGTCTTTCTCCTGCACACCCTGCCCTCTCCCCGGATTTGACTGTGTGTCCTCCTCAAAGAGATTATCATCTCATCAGTATTGAGAACTCAATAACAGAGAGAAAGAGAAATGCAGTCAAGGGACTAGTGCGTAATCTGCCTGGTCTTCTTTGACTGCTTGAAGGTAATCTATTTAGTCTTTGCCTGCTTACCTTTAACCATGGGTTGACAACTTCTATTAACATGCTCTCCAATTATCTCTCACCTTCATAGAGGCACAGCGTGATCCAGAGTTTAAGCTCTTCCAGCAGATGACACTTCCTGGACATGAGAGGGATATTGGGGTTCCCATGTGGAACATGATATGCATTCCAAGGGACTGGAGTAACCTGCTATGTCTCTGGTCATAAACCTAACAGAAAGAAACTAAATATATATTAAATCTGAAACACTCATCTATTACTCACCAATCATCAATTACTCACCTTCCTTTGTGGTGTCATCTGGTGTATTTTAGTTTTCCTGACTCAGTCCCTGAAGCTTGCACTCCCTCTGCTCCAGTCACTCTGCTTCTCTGTCACCAAACTCCTTCAGCCCCTTACCTACGGAATCTCTGGTTTGGAAGAAACCATTTTGCTGCTTGGATTCGTTATCATTGCATAAAAGAACAAATAATTCTCCTGTTCATATCTCCTCTGGAAAATAACAATGATTTCTCTTGAAGGGAAAAAGAGTCAGTGGGAGGAATTTTATGACCTCTTTGTTGAATTAATGAATTGCCCGCCCAACTTTATCAGCGTTTCCCCCTTTATCACCACGTTTGCCGATCTGGCAGGTTTTTTTTTAAGGCTGAATGTGTTTGGGGGCGCCTGAAAGCAGATTTCTAAGTCGGATCTGCATTACGCCCAGGTTCAGCACTTAGAACGAAAACGGTAAAATCGGGTCGACAGAGTGCAGAAAAGGCTTTTCAGCCGATCGAATCTGCACCAACAATTTCTACCACTAAAGGTGCACTAATCCCATTTTCCTGCACTTTCCCCATATCCTTGAATATGATGATACATAGAGTAAGAATAAATGGGAATTCTTAGGAATTACTTTAGTACACCATCAATAGCTCGGTTGGAAGTCAATGAACAAAATATCTACAAATTCTAGTCCCAGAGACCATTCAGCTTAATTTCTACTTTAGATACTTCATATGCAAAGTCTATGCAATTTTAATAATAAATCAGCCACAACCCTTTTCATTTAATTACTGCTCCTAAATTATTTAGATTATTATGCCATGTTCTAAAAACAATTATTTAAAATGTTAATGATTGACAAGGATTAGAATGGAGCAATAAGAGGAGGGGGATTCATTAAATCCGTATTAGCACATCAAGGCCAGATGAAAGGAAGATGGTCTAACATAATTATGTGTGCACCAATAATTAGTCACAGCAGAAAATTAAGGAGCGATCACAAAGTAATGGGCCAGTGTGGAAAAATGAAATTCATTTGGGCTCTAAGTGCAGCAACATTCCATCAGAAACAAATATATCATTCATTTCAGGAAAGAAAGCTTAGTAATATATCAGGTGTCTTAACATCTATATTGCTTATGAATTATGGCGCTTGCCATGGCATTAATCTATGATGTAGCCTTGATCATCTATGAGCCTAATTAGTCAAAATTACTGAATAAATGTGATGAATAATTCCACCCACTGCCGTCCTGTTTCCTGGCTACACACTGAACGCTTTAATTAAGTATCACTTCTAGCTTATGCTTAACCCTCTCCATTCAGTAAAGCTGATGAAACTGGGTCAGTGGCAGATTTACAGAGGCCCTCATTGTTCTACATGGGGCAGCACGGTGGCACAGTGGTTAGCACTGCTACTTACAGCGCCAGAGACCATGGTTCGATTGCCGGCTTGGGTCACTGTCTATGCAGAGTCTGCACACTCTCCCCGTGTTTGCATGGGTTTCCTCTGGGTGCTCTGGTTTCTTCCCACAATCCAAAATATGTGCTTGTTAGGTGCATTGGCCATGCTAAATTCTGCTTCAGATTACCTGAACAGGCACCAAAGAGTGGCAGCTAGGGGATTTTCACAATAACTTCATTGCGGCATTAATGTAAACCTTCTTGTGTCACTAATATAAAAAGAAAATTGGTTCTTAAAAGACATTCTACAAATGATAGATTGGAAGATGAGTTATTTGCAAAGGCAGATTCCATGATTTGTGAACCCCACACATCTGTGAGTTAGAATAATCTTTCATAATACCAAACAATATCTTCAAACAGTGCCACACTATTTATTCTACAATGGAACGACAGAAACTTGAAAGTTAAGATATATCAAAAACTCTATCAATATATTTTTAACATACATTGTATCTATATATAGTCATAAGATAGTATAAAAGCTATAGATTAATTACCAGGAAGTTCTGCACGTGATTACTATTGCTGAATTGGAAAGGGAGAGTCTACAAGACAGTAATAAGATTGGCCTATAGAGAAGAAACTCAGACAACATTAAGAAGAGAGGAAGAATGTCTGAACACTACTGTGATGCAGATGCGAAGATGCTTCTTTGGAGTAATGAGAAAGGAACCAGCAACCAAAGCATCAGTGGGTCATAGAATCCTATAGTGCAGAAGGAGGCCATTTGGCGCATTGAGTCTGCAACAACCACAACCCCACTCAGATTCTATCCCCATACCCCATACATTTCCCCTGGCTAGTCCCCTGACACTAAAGGGCAACTTCGCATGGCCTATCCACCTAACCCATGGGGGGAACGTGCAAACTCTGCATAGACAGTGACCCAAACCGGGAATTGAACCCATGTCCCTGGCGCTGTGAGGCAGCTGTGCTAACCACTGTGCCTGGTTGGTGAAGATTGTGGGAGCATCAAAGAATGTAGCCAAAAGCAACTGATATGGTGCATCATTTAATGCAGAGAGACGGAATGTGGTAATGTGAATAGTGGAGGTGAGACTGTCAGGAAAAAGAAGAAGAGGAAGGCTGGAGACCATATGAGAAGATACAGTGGTGAGAGATTTGTGTGCAGCAAGGTTGGAAGAAGAGTGGGTGACCTACAGGAACATCAGCATTGTGACAAATCCAAATGAAATGGGAGAAGCCGAAAGAAGAAGATGATGAACTATCTCTGGTCCTATGGAAGTTGAATCTTTGAAAATTTATTACGTTCTCTCAGACATTGGTCTCCAAACTACACTCAATTCTTACTTTGGAACTGTGAATGCATAAGGTAGCCATGAAACAGAAATGAAAATAATTGAAACTGGGTAGCGAGCAATGACGCATGGAGGAAACAGGTTCTTGCATGAGACAGATTATAGAGGGTAAGAAAGCTAACACCAAGGTATAGTCTGATAGCCAATGACCTAGAAGTTGTACAGTAAGTAAAATTTCTGATTTTTAAAAATGTTTGTAGATCTGTAATTGTTTTTAAGAATGTTTGAAAGGGAATTCTAAAATGTTGCACTAATTGTAAAAGGATCAAATGTAATTTTCTTGGATAGTAAGAAATATTAGTCCATGTGACCTGGCCAACCTTAATCTGGAAGAAATACCAAGACGGAGGAAGTTACGATTTAGAGGCCATGAAACAAAACAGCTGGAGGGTGAAGGCACTCTGTGCACAGAAATAGACATGAAGAAAGCACAGAGACAGAAAGACGACCACAAATAATGAGGAGAAGAAACAAATCACTCTGAGGAAGAGGTCAGTTTTTCTGTCTGGGAGAAAAGGAGACAGGATTTCTTGGAGGCACTACGTGAACTGGTTAGAAAAAGTTTAAAATCTGGAAAGTTGTGTGAATATCACAGAGACACTAAACAGCTGGGTAATTTCCCAGAAATGGCCAAACCATGAACTTGCCTCAAACCCATCCACATCCAGTTTTAATGAGGCTATGTACTTACAAAAACGTACAAAACAGGAGCTGAAATTGGCCAGTCAGCCCTCGAGCCTGCTCTACCATTCAACAAGATCATCACTGATCTGTTTGTGCTACAAGTTCAACATTTCCATCTGATTCCCTAGTCTAAATGGACCTAAAAAATTTTGGATTAATGCTGGCTATGTGGGTTTCCTCCATGCTTCATCACTCACTACCCAGTTTCAATTATTTTCATTTCTGTTTTGTGGCTACCTCATGCGTTTGCAGTTCCAAAGTGAGAATTGACTGTAGTTTGGGGACCAATGTCTGAGAGAACATAATAAATTTTCAAAGATTCAGGACAATCAGCAGCTGAAAGAAGGGTGGATTGCAGCATTGAAGAGGTAAGAGGTTTTTCAGCATTATTTGTGGCCAACAGGAGAAGTAGTACCTGCCAAGCCCCCACCCCTGCCCCCATAAGCATACCAAGGGAACCTTTAACCTCCACAAAGGGCAGACATTCTCCATGTGATCATTTTTAGAACTCCTGAATATCTCCCTCCAATCTCTATTTGAACCTCCTCTGATCTCTTCCCTACCCCAAAACTTTACCTTCAATTTCATTTTAACCTCTGTCATCTCTCCCTCTGCTCTCTCGCTGACTTCCCTTCGATTTCTCTTTAGCCAAGCTCATCTTCATCTTTGATCTTTCTCCAAAACTCTGTTACTCCACAACCCTCCAAACTTGCTGTACCCACACCAGTAAAAAGTCTGACAACACCAGGTTTTAGTCCAACCGATTTATTTGATAATAGACTCACAAGCTTTCGGGGTTAGTCCCTTTGTCAGGTGAATGGAGTGTACCCACACCACTCATGGCCTCTAACCCGAGAAGCAGTAATTTATCTGCTGTCAGGATGCAGCTCTTTCTGCAGGATTTCTCACCCAACAGGGGGCTAAATCTGTCAAGCAGGCTGGCTTCCCAGTGGGAAATCTATTCAAATAGACTACGCATGACATGGTGTAAAACTCCACAGCTTCCGGTACGGTCAAAATTCTTCTCGTCTGCTCCAGGGCTAAATACCACAAAAGGAATGTGTAATTCAGACACAGGGAAACAGAGGAGAATGTAAATCTATAATAAAGTGTATACAGGAATTCTAACCGCAACAGAAATACAGTACTGGAACTCATGGTTTGATAATAATGGAATAGGAATTACAAACCAGAAATATCAGAACCGTGGTTTAATCATGGATAGAAATTATTGCATTTAGTGTATAATAGTTCAAAAAAGACAGAGTAAGCAATAAACAAAAGTGATGTAACCAGGGAAATATTCACAGTTCTAAGCCAATCGATGTAACTTGTGAGTAAGCCAATCGATATAACTTGTCTGCTCTCGCCCAGCGTTTAGGTGCATCTACTGAAATTTGATAGTGTTCCTCCTAGGCCAAAATCTTTTATAATATCTTTGTACATCACTGTTTCTTCATTCATGCCCTGCCTGACCAACACGTTGTCTGCATTACCACCTATAGGATAGAGATGAGTATTGACCTGTTTCTTGCTAGGCATCTCTGCTAAATTATTAGGCTCAGAATAGGTACTTCCTCAGGGTTAGTGATATCTATTCCCGAATACTGGAAAAAAATTGGGAAATGGTGATTGAAGCATTTCTAATTATTGTGACAGCGGAATGGTGGCACAATGGTTAGCGTGGCTGCCTCAGAACTGAGTTCAATTCTCAGCTTGGGTCACCGTCTGTGTGGAGTTTGCACATTCTCCCCATGTCTGTGTGGGTTTCCTCTAGGTGCTCCAGTTTCCTCCCACAATCCAAAGATATGCTGGTCAGGCGTATTGGCTATACTACATTCTCCCTCAGTGTACCTGAACAGGCGCCGGAGTGTGGCGACTTGGGGATTTTCACAGTAACTCCATTGCCCTGCTAAGCCTACTTGTGACTAATAATTAAACTTTAACTTTGCTTTTAGGAATCACTGGGGAAGTATATGTAGGTTATAATTTTGTGTCCCTAATCTAAAAGGTTATTAAAGACACATTTGTCTACTTCTATTTCAGGTAAAATATGGGATGAATTATCACTAGACTTGGGGATTATCTGTAAGATAACAATGGAAGAAGCAGCATTTAACATGGAAGATACTGCTTGACCAGCATGTCTAATCTATTGAAGAACGGAAGTCAAAGTGGACCAAGGGTTATACCTAAGCTCCATAATAAATTAATTAAACTCGGGGAAGATTTAGGATAAAGCCTGGGAACTGAGAAAGTGTTTGAAGGTAGGAAGTAGTGGGCATGTTTGGCAGCATACAAAGAAGGTATTCTTCTTTGCCTTCTTCAATTGCTGCAGACCATGTGGTGCAGGCATATCCACAGTGCTGTCAGAGAGGGAGTTCCAGGAATTCGATCCAGTGACAGTGTTATAAGAGCACATGACATCAGAGCCTACTGAGGGATGGTTCTGTTTGAAACCCCGTGATGAACTCCATCCTGTATATAGTTTGAAGAATGTATAAATTAACATTTACCGATAAATTTGCCTCCTGCAGTGTCTAGAGATCCTAACCAAAGATAACTCAAGCTAAGAGCCACAGGGATGATAACAGATGGTGGCAGGAGTTAACTCAGTGAAAAAAAGCACCAACAAAAATCTCAGCAAGACTGAAAAAAAAGGGAAAAAAAGGCCAGCAACCGAAAAAGCAGCAAGCAAATGATTGCAAGGAAAGGACAATGTAGGGAAAATGATAGTAGAACTCACCAAGAGGCTAGAGTGAAGAAAAGCCTTGGAAAATATCTTAACCTTACCACAGTGTTTAAATTGTAGAATCATAGAAATCCTACGGTGCAGAAGGAGGCCATTTGGCCCATCAGGTCTACACCAGTCCCTCCAAAGAGCATCCTACCCAGGCCCATCTACTCCTCTGCCCCATCCCTGCAGTGATGTGGAGATGCTGGCGTTGGACTGGGATAAAAACAGAAAAAAGTCTCACAACACCAGCTTAAAGTCCAACAGGTTTATTTGTAGCAAATTTGCTTCAAATAAACCTATTGGACTTTAAGCTGGTGTTGCGAGACTTCTTTCTGTTTCCATCCCTGCAACCCAGCACATCCATCATAGCTAATCCACCTAACTAACCTACATGTTAGGAACAATTTAGCATTGCTAATCCACCTAATCTGCACATCATTTGAAAAAGCTGAAAAATGGGCATTATGGGCCTCCAAACAGTAGTGAGAATTTAGGGGATGATGTTAAGCAGGAAATTAGAGATGTATGTAACAAGGGTGTCATAGTAATCATGGATGGCCTTATCTACATATAGGCTGGACAAATCACATTACCAGTATTACTATAGCAGATGAATTCCTGGAATATGGACAGGATTTATTTTGGACCAGTATTTGAGGAACCAACTGGGGAACAAAGTTATTTTAGATTTTGTATTAAGCAATGAGATGGGGGTTAATTTATAATCTTGTTGTGGGGGGACCTTCTGGGAAGAGTGAATAGAAAGTAAGATAGTCCAATCTGGAACTAGTGTTCTAAACCTAAACAAATGAAACTATGAAGGTATGAGGGGTGAGTTGGCTGTGATAGATTGGGAATATCATTGAAGGGCATGGCGATGGATAGGCAATGGCTAAAATTTAAGGAATGAAGGCATACACTGCAACAGTTATACATTGCTTTCTGGTGAAAACACACAACAAGCAAAGTTGTCAAACCATGGTTAACAAAAGGAATTAAGGCTAGTATGAGATCCATTGAGGACTCACATAAACTTGCTCGAAAAGATATCAAGCCTAAGGAGCAGTTTAGAATTCAGCAAAAGAGGACCAGGGGATCGATTAAGAGAGGAAAATAAAATTGAATGAAACATAAAGGCGGACTGTAAAAGCTTCTGTGTCAATGTAAAAAGAAAAAGATTAGTGAAAGCAAAAGTACAGTTTGAAATAGGAGAATTGAAAATGGAGAACAAGGAAACGGTGGAGCAATTATACAATTACGTTAGTTCGGTCTTCACAGAAGAAAACACAAATAATTTCCTGAAATGCTAAGGAAGCAAGGGGGAGGAGGAGGAATTAAAAGAAATTAGTGTTAATAATAAAAAAGTGCTGGAGAAATTAATAGGACTCTAAGCTGGTAAATCCCTAAGGCCTGATAATCTAATTTCCAGGGTAATAAAGGAAGTGGCCATGAAATTAATGGATGCATTGGTTGTCATTTTACAAAATTCTAAAGATTCTGGAACAGTCCCAGAAGATTGGAGAGTGGCAAATGCAACCCTGCTATTTAAAAAAGAGGGAGGGGGAAATTACAGATTGGTTGGCCTTGCATCAATAGGAGAGAAAATGCTAAGGTCTATTGTAAAGGATGTGATAACAAACACTTAGAAAATATCAGTGGGATTAGACAAAGTCAACATGGATTTATGAAAGGGAAATCATGCTTACCAAATGTACTAGAGTTTTTGAGGAAGTAACTAATAGAGCAGATAAAGGAGAACTAGCGGATGTGGTGTATTTGAATTTTCAGAAAGCTTTTGATAAAGTCCCACATAAGAGATTAGTGTGCTATGTTAAAGTGTATAGGTTAGGGAGTGATATACTGGCATGGGTTGAGAGTTAGCAGACGGGAAACAGAGTAAGAATAAATAGGTCTTCTTTGGAGTGGAAGGCAATGACTAGTGGGATCAGTGTTTTGGCCTCAGCTATTCACAATATACGTCAACAATTTGGATGAGAGAATCAGATGTAATACTTCCAAGTTTACTGATCATAGAATCAAAGGGTCCAATTTTACCATCAAGTTGTGCCCGTTTTCGGGCACAAAAACCTGCTAAGGTCGGGCATGAGATGAGTAGTGTGATCCGTGCCAGCCTGCATACCCGTTCCCGCTTTACCAAGATTTAAAAATGGCTGCTGTCAGAACTGACGTCCGAAATGGGCGTGACATCAATTTTGCATGCATTTAAATTGCCTTAATGGGCTGCATGGTCAAACTTACAGGCATTTCCCTCTTTACCATCACATTTGCCCATCCAAATTTGGCATGGAACAAATATGGATTGTAAAGGTCCGATTCAGGCGCTCCAGTTTACGGGGAGGAAAAGTCAGAGCTTCCAGTGGTTCTCTGAGTCAGATCGGTGGTGGGGGAAGCGGGAGGGAGGCGGGTCAAATGACTCTCTGGTGGGGGGGGGAGGGGGTGGCACAGGGGGCAGGGACAGGGGAGGTCTGCTGCCATTCTGCTTGTGATTGATGGGGTGGAAGGGGGGTCCGTTGCCACTTTGCGTGTGATCGGTGTGGGGGGGGGGAGGAGAAGGAGTTCAATCGATCTGGGTAGTGCAGGGGTGGGGTGGGGGTATGAAGGGCGGACAGTAATGTTGTGTTGTGGGGCAATGAAAGTGGGAAAATACTTGAATCTATCATCAAGAAAGAAATAGCGAGACATCGAGATAGAAATTGTTTTGTGGGGCAGATACAGCATGGATTCATGAAAGACAGGTCATGTTTAACTAATTTACTGGACTTCTTTGAGGGCATTATGAGCGAGATGGGCAATGGGGAACCAGTGGACGTGGTGTGTCTGGATTTACAGGAGGCATTCAACAAGGTGCCTGCCATACAAAGGTCTGCTGCATAAGATAAAGGTGCACAGCATTACGGGTAATGGATTAGCATGTTAGAGGATTTGTTACTAACAGAAAGCAAAGAGTGGGGATAAATGGATGATTTCGATAGTTTAAGTGAGTTATATCCAAGACATGCATGTTATCCTTTCCAGGAATGCACAAGAAAGCAGTTAAAAACCAAATGCAATTCTGATCTGTGTGTGTTAGGCTGCTCGACTGTGCTGGTGTGTGCTGTGGTGTGTCCTTCACCCAAATGGTTGTGGATCAATGTAGAAGGTACAGTGATACAAATGTGCAGCCATCTTTGACTGTAATTTTAAAGACTTGGAACGTGGCTTTGGAATTTGGGGTTGGCAACTAATAAGTTCAGATGGAGTACAATGTTGGTAAATGTGAGACCATCCATTTTGGTAGGAATAATAGCAAAATGGACTATTAGGTAAATGGTAAAAAATTGTAACATTGTGCAAAGGGACCTGGGTTTCCTTGTGCATGAACTACAAAATTTGGTTTGCAGCTATAGCAGGTAATTAAAAAGGCAAAGGGACTTTTGTCCTTCATTACTGGAGGGATGGAGTTTAAAAGCTGGGAGGTTATGTTGCAACTGTATAAGATGCTGGTGAGGCCACATATGGAGTATGGTGTACAATATTGGTCTCATTATTTGAGAAAGGATGTATTGGCACTGGAGGGGGTGCAGAGGAGATTCACTAGATTGATTCTGGACTTGAGAGAATTGGCTTATGAGGAGAGACTGGCTGGACCGGGACTATACTCATTGGAATTCAGAAGAATGAGGGGGGATCTTATTGAAACATATAAAATAATGAAGGGAATAGATAAGATAGAAGCAGGGAAGTTTGTTTCCATTGGTGGATAAAACTAGAACTACGGAGTATAACCTAAGAATAAGGGGGAACAAATTTAGAACTAAGTTGAGGAGGAACTCCTTTACCCAAATGGTTGTGGATCTGTGGAATTCCTTGCCCAGTGAACAGTTGAGGCTACCTTATTAAATGTTTTTAAGGCAAAGATAGGTTTTTGAACAGTAATGGAATTACGGGTTATGGTGAGCGGGTGGGCAAGTGTAGCTGAGTCTCCGAAAAGATCAACCACGATCTTATTGAATGGCGGAGTGGGCTCAAGGGCCCTGATGACCTGATGACCTACTCCTGCTCCTAGATCTTACGTTCCTATTGTGTATTCACTGGAGTTTAGAAGACTGAGAGAGGATCTCATTGAAATGTATAAAATTCTGATAGGGCTGGTAAGATTGGATACAGGGATGATGTTTCCCCTGACTGGGAGGTATAGAGGCTCTCAAGTATGGGGTTGACCATTTAGGACTGAGATGAGAAGAAATTTTTCCACTCCCATTGAAAAATACAGCGTGAATTACTCCAGTTTTCCTGCAAGCTTAACACATAGAATTTTTTGGGAGAATTCCACCCATATCCTGTGAGTTATATCCTAGACATGTTTGCATGTTATCCTTTCCAGGAATGCACAAGAAAGCAGTTAAAAACCAAATGCAATTCTGATCTGTGTGTGCTAGGCTGCTCGACTGTGCTGGTGTGTGCTATGCAGATTGCAGCTGAAGGACACTGACTTGGCAGCCTTGCTGCTGCAGGTAAAAAGTCTCCCTCTAATTGCATGTCAGTAAAGAAACGGTCAAAAAGTGAACAGGACAAATCCTTTCAGCTAATCTGCAGAACCAAGAATCTCCAAACCACTGGTTAACAGCTGAAGTCTGCATGACCAGGATCAGTAATCTGTAAACTGTCTGTGCTTTATATGCTCTGTCTGAGGCCAGAACTCTCCATTCACCTGACGAAGAGGTAAACCTTGAGTTTACTATCAAATAAATCGGTTGGACTTAAACCTGGTGTTGTCAGACTTCTTACTGTGTTTACCCCAGTCCAACACCGGCATCTCTACATCATGACCAGAATCACCCAGCTTAATGGCCATAACATTTCACATCTACTCCTCACAGACAAGCCAAAGACTGATTTGTACTTTTTACTTTTGTTTTTGGAATCGCTTCTCACTTCTAATCTATATATATGTTTTTTGCATTTTATTATTTTCTTCTTGCATTTTAGTAACTGATAAACTCACTTTTTCTTTAAAGAAAAGCCTGGTTAAATTGGCTCCTTTTAAAACAAAAATACATTTGTACTGGGAAAAGATATTCACTTGGGAAGGGATGCTTTTCAAATTAACCTTTTTTGTGACCAGCTGAGGGGATTGAATAAAGAAAGGGAGACAGTTCATTGCTCCTCACTCGGCAACATAACAATTTGGGAGTATCTCATCTGGAATCATAACAAATGAGGGGCTTCACCCAGGGAGACACCAGTGAAAATTGGGCATTATGAAGTGTGGTGCTAGAGTACAAAATTCTATTTGGTAGCTATAAATCTCGATATCCTCAGAAGAAATAATTTCAAGTTGCATCACGTGGGCAATCCATCAACAGGAGCAAACAGAGCTACGCAGGGCATCCTCATTTCCATCCAGACAGTGGGATATCTAAGAATGAATCTATTTGTACTCAAAGGAAAGATGTTCCTCATAGTTGTTGACTATTTCTCCAGATAGAATGAGGTTAAGCATCTATATGGTCCCAACTTAGAAGCTGTCATTACATTAATAAAGTACATTTTGGCCATGTGCAGCATTCCAGATCTAGTCATTTCAATGTATAAGGTACAGTGATACAAATGTGCAGCCATCTTTGACTGTAATTTTAAAGACTTGGAACATGGCTTTGGAATTTGGGGTTGGCAACTAATAAGTTCAAAATTCAAATTTTGATAGAAAGCATGGTTTTGCAACCATATATATATATATATGTAACAAATATGGTAACTAGCAGATACAACAACATTCATTCTCACTGATTCATCAGGCAGCATAAATTGCACAAAATTCAGCTCCAAAGTCCTTCTAAACTCTTGTCTTTCTCAGGTGGAGTTCCAGTTCCTTTCTCCTCTGACAGCTGTTCCCAACCAATTTAAATCCCACCGGTATATTTTTAAATGAACTGCCTGGTTCTGATTCATTGGCCCTTCAAAATAACTGTAGCGATGACAGTAACTTCATGTTTCTTATCCCCACTCCAGGATCCAGACTAAATCCATCATTAAACAGCTTCCCACACAAATTTCCACAGTCTTGCCTTTCCTACACCTTTGGGCAATCCAAACATTTTTCTAATAGATCTATGTCTTTGTCTAATATCAACTAGTTTGAGTTGCCCAGAAACCTGAAGTTTCAGTTAAGGTCTGATAAAATCTAGGGCAGGACGGTGGCACAGTGGTTAGCACTGCTGCCTCACAATGCCAGGGACCCTGGTTCAATTCTGGCCTTGGTTGCTGTCTGTGTGGAGACTGCATGTGCTCCCTGTGTCTACGTGGATTTCATTTGGGTGGTACGGTTTTCTCCCACACTCCAAAGATGTGTGGGTTAGGTTGATTGGCCATGCTAAATTGCCCCAAACGTCAGGGGGATTAGCAGGATAAAGAAATCGGGTTACAGGGATGTAGTATGGGTGGGACTGTTCTCGTTGCTGACTCGATGGGCTGAATGGCCTTCTTCTGTACTGTCGATATTCTATGATTCTGTGAAACAAAAAACCAAACGAGTTTTGAAACCCAGGCCAGTGCAGCAAATTAAACATTTGATCAGTTATCCATTCAGATAACAGCTTGCACACACTTCCTACCACACACACCATCTATGGATTCCATCACACATATACTTGAAGTAGTATTCAAATGTTTGTCTTCTGATGTATAAATAGCTGTTGTTTATGGTCGGGATGAGGAAGCAACAGTGACAACGATAGGGGCTGGACATTAGGGTGGGCTGGCCTACAGGAGGGGGGGGGGGGTCAGGACTATAGAACATAGAACATTACAGCGCAGAACAGGCCCTTCGGCCCATGATGTTGCGCCGACCAGCTTTTAAAAAAAAACAACACTAACCCACTAATCTAAACCAATCCCATTTCGTCCATAAACCTATCCACAGATCTCTTAAATGCCCCCAAACTAGGCGCATTTACAACTGCAGCTGGCAGGGCATTCCAGTCCCTCACCACCCTCTGGGTAAAGAACCTACCCCTGACATCAGTCCTATAACTACCCCCCCTTAATTTAAAGTCGTGCCCCCTCGTGCTAGCTTTCTCCATCCTAGGAAAAAGGCTATCACTATCTACCCTGTCTAAACCTCTAATCATCTTATATGTTTCAATAAGATCCCCTCTTAGCCGCCTTCTTTCCAGCGAAAACAACCCCAAATCTCTCAGTCTCTCCTCATAGGATCTCCCCTCCATACCAGGCAACATCCTGGTAAACCTCCTCTGCACCCTCTCCAAAGCCTCTACATCCTTCCTGTAATGTGGGGACCAGAACTGCACACAATACTCCAAGTGCGGCCGCACCAGAGTTGTGTACAGTTGCATCATGACGCTGCGACTCCTAAATTCAATCCCCCTACCAATAAACGCCAAGACACCGTATGCCTTCTTAACAACCTTATCTACTTGATTCCCAACTTTCAGGGATCTATGTACACATACACCTAGATCCCTCTGCTCCTCCACACTATTCAAAGTCCTCCCGTTAGCCCTATACTCAACACATCTGTTATTCCTACCGAAATGAATTACCTCACACTTCTCCACATTAAACTCCAAACTATGATGAGGGAGAAGATGGGGGTGAGTCAGGGCTGCCATTGGGATGGGATCAGGTGATTGGGACTGCCAAGCTGTGCAGGGGGAGTTTTTTAAATTCATTTATGGGATGCGGGCACCTCTGGCTAGGCCAACATTTATTGCCCAACCCTAATTGCCCTCCATTTCAGAGGGCATTTTAAGAGTCAACTACATCGCTGTGGATCCGGGGTGGGATTCTCCTAAGAAAAGCTCTGTGTGCCGAATTCACATAAAAATTGGAGTGAATCCTGCTGTTTTATCCCCGCAGGATTTTCAAAATGAATCTTCTGCACTCTGTGCATCATAGAGTGCACTAGCGTCAATCTCATTAAAAAGCTGCAGGTTGAGCCTATTCCCGCTGGAGAGTACAAGAGTGAAACACTCCTAGAGGCGGTGGGTGAGTGGGGAGACACTAGCAGGCCGAGAGACTTCAGCCTCGGGCCCGCTAATGATATTAAAATGGTCATTAGCACAACTTATACAGCTCCGTGCCAATTTCTGGTGCAGAGCTGACAATGCTGGAAACACGCTCAGGCTGTGGCGCTGAGCGGGAAGCCCGCTACATGGCCTCTGTTTGAGTCTCTCGTCTCCCTGCACTGTTAAAGCAGAAGAGCAGGCAGGAAGAATTGCCTCTTTCTCTTCCCCCCCCATCGAGATACATGTATGTCAGACTGGATAAGGATAACAGATTAACTTCCCTAAAGGCCATTAGTGAACTGGATGGGTTTTTAATGACAATCAACAATGGTTCCAAGGTCATCCAGTCTTTTTTTATTGAATTCAAATTTCACCAACTGCTGTAGTGGGATTTTAACCCAAGTCCCCAGATCTTGCCCTGGGTCTTGGGATTACTAGTCCAGGGACAATACCACTGTGCCACTTGCCTCCTCTTGACTTAAAAATGATGTTTGAATTCTAAGGAATATTCAGGTAATGCCTAAATTCAGTGAGGAAGGAAGTGAACTGTGTTAGGTATCATTTGAGAGAAGTGCTATGAAGCTGTGATGGCCAAGAGAAAGCGTATAGAAGAGCGCGTCTGTGGGGAAGGCTTTAGAAATCCTAGATATATATTCTGGTAATTATGATACAGTGAAAATGCTACACTCAATTCCTATGAGTTAGTCCTGGAGGTTTACTGACAGAAGTTTAGAAATGTAAAAAAAATCAGACTTATGTGGAACTTACAAGGGAAAGGGAATTAATATTTGATAGGTGGCATGGGCCTATGAATGTTGAACAAGGTTTTGAAAACCATAGTGACGTGATGCTAATAGAATAATTTAAAAATATTATGCAGAGTACAGTCCCACATGGGACACTATAAAGTTTTTAAGATAAGAGAGGTTACAATACGGACTGACAATTCTGAATTGTCTCACAAGTATGTTAGTAGCTGTAAACCTACATTTCTAAACCCACAAAGAACCTGGAGAAATAAGAAGTCTGATAATGAACAGAATTCTGGTTACAGTGAGGAAGACAGCAAAAATGAAGACAGATTGGCCTCAGACTAGTAAAAAAAAAGACAGTATGAAGGAAAAGTATGATTGAAGGGGGCCGACATGCTACTTTTGTCGAAAGAGTGAATTGTTGGAAATTAATAAGGTAAAAATGTCACATTTGTAGAACGGCATAGTGTTTCTTCAGAAAATGCTATATCAGTGGGTGAAACCTGCAACGAATCAATAGCTTCAAATGTATTTACTGCTGGAGCAAGTCAAATCATAGCAAATTATGGAAATTTTCTGTTTAAGATCGAAGCAGCCCTATTGTTGTTTGGTAAAACAGGTAAGTTGATCATTGTCCTTAGCGATATAGGGGGTTATTGCCCCTCCCACCTGCCACAGGAATTGTAGCGGTGGCGGGGGGGGTATTGCAGGGGGCGAGGTGGTTGGTGGTGCGGACCATGGGAAGGTCGGTTGACCTTGGGCGGGATTTTCCAGTTTTGGGCCAAGTGCAGCTGTAAAATCCTACCTACAGAGTCAGTTCAGTCATGAGTGGCAACAAGTGACATGTATTTGAGTCTAGAAAGTTCACTAAATAAAACAATGATAGAAAGTGTTTACCTGCTCCATTATGTAAAGCTAATTTAAAGTGTGATTTGGTCATTGGTTCTGTTGTTGTGGAGGCTGTGCTTACTTTAACTACTAAAGGTGCTGATTTTCTATTCTGAAATAACCTGGCTGGGTATAAGGTGTTGCTGTCTCCAGTAGAAAAGCCTGATGAAGCTATTAAAATTGAAAATGCACAAAAAATTGAGTGATACAAATACAAAAAAGTACTTTCTATAAACCTGCTTTAAAGTTATTGCTTCAACTGAACACGAGTCTGAAGAGTCAGAAACTCAAAATATTAATATCAAAAGGCTGAAAATATGTCCTTGGTGGTTGGAGCCAAGATAAAACCATCTGAATTAAATATGCAGGCGAGGCATGTGCAGATAACCACAGTATTCAAAGCTAATGATAAAATGAAGGAAAGATCAACTGTTTAGCAATGTGTTGAGCTGCAGTATCTCCCTATTCCTAGCCTCACTAGCACATGGCACAGGGATTAATCCTGAGATTGCAACCCTAGAAGTCCTGCTTTTTAACTTTCTACCTAACTCCCAAAACTGCTGCTGCAGGACCGCATCACTCCTCCTGCCTATGTTGTTAGTACCATATGTACCATGTCTTCTGGCTGTTCACTCTCTCCCTTCAGAAAGATTTCTGTCTGTTCAAAGACATCCTAGACCCTAGCACCAGGGAGGCAACATACCATCCTGGAGTCTCTTTCATGTCCACAGAAATGCGTATTTGCACCCCTAATTCTAGAGCCCCCTATAACTGTTGCTCCAGTCCTCTTTGTCCCTCCCTGCTTAACAACAGAGCCAGCTGTGGTACCACTGCTTTGGCTGCTGCTGCTGGCATCTTCTGATAGCCCATCTTCCCCAACAGTATCTAAATCACTACTTGTTAGAGAGGGGGATGACCACAGGAGACTCCTGCACTGACTGCCTGCCCCTTCTGGTGGTCACCCATCTATCTGCCTACACGTTCGGTGTGACCACGTCTCTAAAGCTTCTATCTATGAAGCTTTCCGCCTCCTTCAATTTCTAAAGTGCATCCAACTGCTGCTCCAACCGAATCCATTCAGTAAGGAGCTGTAAATGGGTGCATTTCCTACAGGCATATCGTCCGCGATGCTGGAAGTGTCACAGATCTCCCACATCTCACAAGTGCAGCACTTAACCCCACCTACTGACATTTCAAGCACCAACTAAATTATTTGAAAAAATGTATAAAATTCTTACCTTCACTTTTACCTTCTCACAGAGGGTTTCAGATATCTGGACCACTGGGGTCTTTTCTGGAGCATATGGGATCTGTACAAGAAGGACAAGTTGCATCTAAACTGGAAGGGCACAAATATGCTGGCCGGGAGGTTAGTTAGTGTTACAGGGGAGGATTTAAACTAGTTTGGGGGGGGTGACCAAAGCAAAGGAGAATTAGCTGAAAGGGAACCAGACAATAGGGCCAGTAAGACTCAGAGAAACAGCAGGCATGGTGGGATTGTTAATCAGAGAGTGTCTGGCAGACTGAAGTGCATTTGTTTCAATGCGAGAAATGTAACAGGTAAGGCAGATGAACTTAGAGCTTGGATTAGTACTAGGAACTATATGTTGTTGCCTTTACAGAGGCTTGGTTAAGGGCAGGACAGAATTGGAAGC